>NC_054083.1:24929867-25529867 GCF_017562075.2 Anopheles merus | reverse complement strand
GATGAACAGATTTGCTTCCGATTTCTTTCGTCCTTTGTGTACATATGTGTGTGCGTGTGCCTGTGCTGTGAGCTTGGATGAGTATGAACTATTAGTTAACGACTAGAGTCTGACTAGTGTAACTAGGCTATTTATGGACACGAAACGAAGCGTGGAATGATGTGGAGAAGAGAACCCAAGTACTTAATATCTGTTCTGAGTGTTTTGGGTTTAATTTGCCTAGCACAAACGGAAATTATAGGAGCGTGTGTGCTGCGTTACAGTACAATTTGTTTTGTTTGTCCTTCTCTATTATATACTCTTCCTCGCGTTTTTACATTCAACATTTCGCGCATATACAATAACCTAGAAGCGTTTTTTTATATATATTTCTTACTCTGGTATATTTATCTAATGTTTTGATGATTTTGTTTTGCTGTTTGGTTGGTTTTGTTTCTATCTTGAAGGATGAGTTGTTATTGTTTGATGTGTGTATGTGTGTGTGTGTGTGTGTGTTCTAGAGTTGGGTTTTCAACTACAGTATACAGTTTGGTTTGTTTGTTCTGGGTTTTTTTTGCTTGATTGTTAGAGCCTACTGCAAAATGGGACATTTTCTTGCTCTCTCTCTCTGTCTCTCCTTCTCTCTGTCTCTCTCTTTCTCTGTCTCTGTGATTTGCTATCTTCCAAGTCGTTACATTAACATCGTACTGGTAGTAAGTACAACTAACTAGAACAACGAAAAAAAACCCTTTTTATAAGTCCTTCTGAGGGTACAGTAATAAAAAAGAAATAAAATAAATACGTTTAAAAAATTAGTATCCACCACAGCTAACCGGAATGTGGGCGAAGGGATGTTTGAGGGACATGCATGTGTGATTACTGTTACTGTTATTCTACCAACGCCACACTTTCTGTATTTTTGCGTATTGAACAACACACAGACGCGTACACGCTCTCACATTGGGTTCGATTTCCGTTAGACAGATGATGCGACAGAACACAATTAAGGGGGGAGGAAAGGACGTCTGAAGGGGGGGGGGGTGTCTATCGTTTGTCTGTGGCCGCACGCCGATGCAAAATTGTGCGCCAGCCCGTTGGGTGTGCACCATCTAAAACCAACTCCTTTCCTTCTCAGCACTACATTGTTCTCTATACGTTTATAGTCGCTATTTGACTTGTGTGTGTGCTGCTGTTGTTGTTGTTGTTGATGGGAGGAAACCGAAACAAAGGTAAATACGGATTTCGGGGTTTCCTTTCCACTATACACCGTTTTGTTGTTTACAGCAGTATATATATATGATGCAAGCTCTGGCTAGTTGTACATGTAACCTAGCGTAAAATAAAAGGGGAACGTATCAAGCAATCACGATTACTACTATATATATATATATCGTTCAACTTCTTTCTTCCTCTCTCTCTTTTCCCTCTCTCTCTTTCTCTTTCTTTCTCTCTCTCTCTCTCTCTTTTCTCTCTCTCTCTCCCTCTCTCTCTTAGTATTTCTTTATGCTTTTTCCTCTCTTTTATTTTCCTTTTTTTCTTTCCAGCTTTCATTCTTTTCTTGGTTGTTTTCTATTTTTGCTGTGTTGTGTCATTCATTCATCTATACTATATTATAATTCCCTACCTACACCATTTATGCTAGCGGGCTTTTACATACTTTGCTTTCTGCTTTTCTATGTGTGTGTGTTGTGTTTCTGTCTGTCTTTCCATTCCTCATCTCATCAAACCAAAAGCCGAACGGCCGTAGGAGATTGATAATGATCGCGTTCCGATTTCTTTCTTCTTTTACTAATGTATGGCGCTGTTTTATTCTCCTTTTCTTGTTGTTGATATATATATCTATATGTATATAATTTATTTTGTATGTGTGTTGTATATATATATATATGTGTGTATATACCCCTAAATAACCTTACAAGTTTTGGTTGTTGTTGTTGTTGTTGTTCTTTTTGCTGGTTTGCTTTCTCTCTTGCTGCTGTTCTTTTGTGTTTGCCTACAGTAAAGAAAGAAAAAGAGGATTAGCAAAAATCCCCCTTTTTCTTCTCCCACCATAGGAAGGTCTCCTGGAAAATGTGATTGTGTGTGTGTGTGTGTGTGTGTGTGTGTGGTGTGTGTGTGTGTGTGTGTGTGTGTGTGTGTGGTGTGTGTGTGTGTGTGTGTGTGTGTGTGTGTGTGTGTGTGTGTGTGTGTGTGTGTGTGTGTTTGGTATAAGTGTTTTATCTAATCACCATTATAGTATCCCCAAAACTGTTGTGTGTGTTTTTGCATTTGGTTTGGGTTTTCACTTCTTTTCTTCCAATCTTTTTTTTTCATTCCTCTTGCTATCTTATCATTTTGTTTTGAGTATTTTTTTAACTCTTACTTCCACACTCTTCTTCCCTTTCTTTCCTTTTTCTTAAGTTTTTTTTCGTTTAGTTTTGTTTTTTTTTTCCTTCCTCTTTGTATGTTTTGGTTTTTGCTTTGTTTGTTTCCTACTAATGAAGCGAAATAGCGGCAGTGATCACACGTTTATATATTGTCCAAATATCGGCTGGGTATCTTCTTAATGTAGTAGCTTTATGTTGCCAGTGTTTTTTGTTTGTTTGTTTGTTGTTTTTATTCCTCGTCCGTGGTTTACCAATTATCATCCATCCGTCCTTTTTTTTTTTGTTTCGCGTTTCGTTTCTCGTGTCTCGTGTCTCTGGTCGCTTAAACGTTAAACCTAAAAAAGTATCCTCTCCTACACTACACTACTACCACCACCGCCACCCATCAACCAGCGCCAGTGCTCCCGGTGCGCATTGTTATCAGTTGGCATCACAGTAAGAAGAGTGTGTTAATCTTTGTGTGTGTGTGTGTGTGTGTGTGTGTGTGAGTGTCGGGAGATTTTGTTGTTGTTTGCTTGTTTCCTATGAGTATTATAACTAATGTGCCACGTTGAAGCGTCTTTGGATCGCTAATACATTTGCTGACCGAGGGGACTAGAGTGTGACTAGTATATAGTAAAAAAAAAACGAACAAACATTAGAACAAATAATTAAAAAAAGGTGTAAAACGGTTAATGCTTATCAGTAGTATAAAACACATAAATTAAACAAAAACAAAAAAGGTCACCATGATACATCTTAACAGGAAAACAAAACAATGCAAAGGCATTGCGTGTGTGTGTGTACCTTTGCGTTGCGCTGCTTTGTCCTTCTGTCCTGTACTGTACTGTTCTGTTCTGTTCTGTTTCACTTCTGTACGGTGTGTCGTATTTAAATTTTTCCTATAATACGTTTTTTTCTTCTTAAGCATATATGTATATACGTTTTCCGTTTCTTGCGCCGTAGTTTTTTTTTTTCTTTTTTGTTTTGCCCTTTCAATAAGTACCGAGACTTTATCGCTGCTGTTTTCTGTTTAAACCCACCTGCTTTGCTTTCTTTGTTTTACACTACTTTACCACTAGCTCTGCTGTTCATTCATTCTTTTCCAACTTTCTTCATGCTCCCCTCTCTCTTTCTCTATAAGTATTTTAGTTTCTCATTGCGCAAGCGGATGTTGTGTTAATGTAGGTATATGTTTTGGTTTTTTTTTTTGGTATTTATATATAAATATAAATATGTTTATATATAAATAGATAAACTTTGATATATCTATACTCTCTCGCGAAGGTTTTGAACCGCACGTACCACCATACACAGCTTGATGATGATGACGATGATGATGATGATGCGTCTCCATGGAACCATTGAATAAGAGGGGGAGGGGGCAAGAAGAGGACATGAAGAAAAGGAAGGGGAAGAGCGGGAAAACGGGAATCACGCCTTGGTGGCATCACACTTTAAACGTGACCAACGAAAAGAGCGCGGCTCCTCACGACTCGGAACAAACGGAGCCCTACAAACAGGATAGTAGTGTTATGTGTGTGTGAGTGTATGTGTTGCTGCTTCATGGCTTGCTTTTCACATGTTTGAAACGTAAAGCAATGGCTTTGCCACATAATGTCATGGGATTCTTTTGCACAGGACGTGGGTCGTGGGAGACGATCTCAGTGCGCCTGCGGAACGCAGCGGGATGTTGAATAAACAAACAAAGTGTCCTCCGCATCGCTTCACACTCTCACACACACACACACACACACACACACACACACACACACACACACACACATATACAAACACACATACACGCTTCGCCTTTCTGATTGGTTCGCGTATTCGTTTCCGCAAGCGTACGTATGTCGCGCCCGAAGGAATGTCGCATATAAATAGTGTAACAAGTCGCATAAAAAGCTACAAATATATATATAGATATACCTTGACCTATGAACCGAAATGGCTGAGTGTGTGTGTGTGTGTGTGTGTGTGTGTGTGTGTTCTTTTGTTTTAAGAGGAGCATTTTTTTCTTTTTAAAGGGATAATATATGTGTATATATATGTATATAGCGAACGTAAACGAAAGTATTCCCACCGTTCCCCCAAGAAGAACACGTTGTGGAATGCAACAAGCCTTTGTTTTTTGTTGTTGTATGTATGTGTGTTTGTATGTGTGTGTGTGTGTGTGTGTGCTTTAAACTAGCCTTTTGAGTGCGCATTTACTCTGCTGGCCACTCACGCTCATTAATACTTGGTTTCTCTTGCTATTTCGAGCTATCTCAAGCCGGGCCTCACTTCTGCAATGGGCTACACAATAGTTTGTTGGTTGGTTGTTGTTACTGTTTCTTTTTCTTTTTTTTTGGAAGCGACGTATGTTCCACCCCCCCACCCTCCCCTCCCATTTCACTCAGCAAATACTGGCAGTGTAAACCACCAGTGGTGATGGTACGGGGGCAGCACGCACCAACACCACCGTCAAATGTAGACGCGCAACGTATGCGCACCACGCCAGTAGCGTCCGCGCGCACACAGTAAACGCACCGGAAAGCACGTGGATGCTGGCGCACCACAGTAGAGCGGGATGCGGTTGCTGGTGGAGTGTCGGAGTGAATCGTGGATCGTCGTCGCTGCCGGTTCGGAACCGCGCACTGGTGCTCGCACCGTACGTGCATCAATCGCCTTCCGGGCCCTCGACAAAGTGGCCCCTCACGTCGAGCGCGGTCGCCAGCTGCAGCACGATGTGGGCGAGCGACGGATGCTCGAGCAGCTCCGGCCCGGGCAGGGGGGGTTCGCAGCGCGGCCGCTGGTGCCGGCCGCGGAAGCCCCGGTGTAGGCGGAGCGCCACGTCACAAAACACGAACCGCAGTATGAGCGTTCGCAGGAAGTCATCGCCGAAGAATTGCACGTACGATGAGTCTGTGTCAGAGAGAGAGAGAGAGAGAGCGAGAGAGCAAGAGAGAGAGCGAGAGAGACACGATAAGGGGATAATGTTTTACAAATTACATATGTGCGAAGCGCTTACCTATATATCCAATGCCCTGCTCGATCTCGTCCATCCGGCAGCGCGTCACCAGCCGTGACGCTTCTGTCACGAACCGGTCCACATAGCTCTGGCATCGCTCCCAGTGATGGATCGGCACGTCGCCCACATTGCAGATGTAGCACATGGCCGTCATGGGCGAGTGCAGGAACAGCGTAAACAGCGAACCGTGATGCTGCAAATCTGTAAGAAGGGCGAGATGCATGAGCATGTTTTTTTTTTGTTCGATACATGTTGATTGTACGTGGATGAGTCACTGCGGTGGCAAGTTGGAATCTTCTCAATACTTCAAGGGACTCTCTGTGAGTAAACCTGTTGGAACACTTTTGGTCCTTAAGTGGAATGAACGACATCAGGTGCTTCTGAGATCCAATACCGTTCCAATTATCATTCAAAAGTTCCTCTGAACGACATTCTATAAATCGTTCATAAATGTCTGAGGACGATCGCTCCAAAAATCTTAAGTTTCTACAAAGTATCACTCTAAATAGCGATCATCAATAATTAATCGATCAATCGAATTAATCGATCATAATTAGTACAGGTCCTAGATATACGCGGACCTTTATTCAATATCAAATCAAATAATTTATTTAGTGACTATATCCCAATCGGAATCCCATTCGAATCCCTATCGAATCGCAAACGAATCCCAATCCTAATCGAATCGCAATCAGATCCCAATCGCAAAGGAATCATTTAGGTATTCAAATCCTACAAACGGGATCCGATCCGATCGAATCTTTCTAGGGATTGAATCTTCGAATCTTCCAAATCCTGAATCTCCCAACACTATTCTGAACACAGAACAGACAGCAATTACTTCTCCTTTATTCTCCATAAGTGATTGATCGCAAGAAATTTAACCAATAGTTTTACTTATAGTAAATTCTTCTACTTTTCCGCGTTAACTATTGTCATTTGTTTGCAAACGCTTTACCATGAAACTGTCCAAAGCGAGCTTACAACCTAGCAACGGGTTTTGCATCGACCTGTTCTCCTAAATAGATCTTGTTTTCGTCCTTCGTTAGTAACAGTTACTGGTAGCTGTTCTAATGACCCATCGATCACGAATAAACGGACGTAAAGTGGAAAATGAATGATCTATTGAGTTGGAAATTATAATCATTATTAGCATAATTTATTTTTAAAT
Organism: Anopheles merus; assembly: GCF_017562075.2. Classification (NCBI taxonomy): domain Eukaryota; kingdom Metazoa; phylum Arthropoda; class Insecta; order Diptera; family Culicidae; genus Anopheles; species Anopheles merus. Next base: position 25,523,359 of record NC_054083.1, on the reverse strand, counting down.
TTTTGTTTTTCCAAATTTGTCTCAGGATTTCGTTTCCCACATATTTTTGAATCGTTGAAAGTGCTTTTCAACCCAAATAATTCAATAGCTTATGGGATAAATTCGTATGGGATTCAATAGCACATGTAAGGGAAACATGCAATAGGAGAGAGGAAACCCTGTAAGAACGATCACTCTTGAAAATGAACATGTAATTAACGAGAATGAATCTAAATTAAGTAATGAACAAAACATGAATTGCAGCAGTTGCTTACGCAAAACACTCGAACTAAATGGAACCACCAAACATTAGTTCATCGATGAACCATTCTACGCAACGATCGATCACAACCAACCAGTTATCAGAATGCCTACTACACTGGTAAATGTTTTTAATCATTGACAAGAAGTTCGGCCTTGTAGAAACTGGCACGTCTATTGAATATTACACCACCATGTTAATCCGACCTCAATTACATTTTCATCCACGGTTCCTCCGTTCCTTTCAAGCAGTGAACGCCTCCATTCCTCTTTTTTGGAACTCTTTTCATCACTATGAGTGAAGATGATTTGGTTGTATGAACATTCACGCGTACGCACCCACGAAATGTTACTCACACTCACCTTGGTAGTTGGCAGGAATATCCTGTGGTGACATGAGTATAACTAACGGTTGACCGAAATACCTAAAACAAAAACGGAAACTGTAATTAGTACACGGCGGAACAAGGGACCGCTTCGCGCGGCAGTTACCTCGGTATGTGCTGGAACACGAATGAATTGTCCGAATCAATGATGATGAAGAGAGGCCGCCGCGTGTAAGGGTACAGATCGCCCGGATACAGACAGTGCGGTTCCTTGTAGCCGGCGCTCGATTTGCCCCGCACCGACAGGCCACCGTCCACCGCGTCACGCTTGACGCTCGTCGCCAAACCGCCCAGTTCGTAACCATCTAGCCGGCGGAGGAGAGAGAAAGAGAGCAAGGTAAAGTGTACAGCTAAAAATGACACCATAACAGAGAGTGGCGAGAGCGGGGAAGTAGTCTTACAGTCTTGCGGATGCTTCGTAGTCGAGAAGCACCCGTCGGCGGACATGTACAGCAGCAGCGCACCGCCCGGTGGCAGCTCCTTGAACCCGCTCGACAGAAACACCATCAGCTGGCTGAGCGACGGTTTGTACAGCAAGTACTTGTGCGGGTTATCACGCATCGTACGACGATCACCGTTCTCCACGTACCCTACAAAAAAAAATGTGTTAATGATCGAATTAGGGGGAAAAAGTAACGGACCGCGGCACTTACCCTTCGAACCCGGCACACCGTACGGCATGCGGCTGGCCGCGGGGCTCGCATCGTGCGGACCGCCGTGCGCCATCGGATGGCCAATCATCGGGTGCATCGCGTCCGTCGGTTCACGTTCCAGCGTTTGCAGCATCCTGGTTGAGAGATGAAAAAAAAAAGACATACATTAATGGAAATGCCATCGTTTTGCCGGCACAATTTTTCGCGCTTCAACCTACCGGAACATGTCCATCGTTAGCTCGGAGAACTTGGCCTGCTCGCAGGCCGACCCGACGATCAGGATCTCCTGCAGGCTGAGCGTCATGTGGGGCGTCCGTTCGCAGGGCGGGGTGGTGAGCGGGCTTAACCTGGAACCAGAACCACTTCGAATTCAACACGGGGTGAAGTTACCTTCTTCCGTACGGGGAACGACGAATGGCCCGTGCTTTCGACTACAATTTGGTCACCCTTACTCGTATGTGTGTGTGTGTGTGTGTATGTGTGTGTGTGTGTGTGTGTGTGTGTGATATGAAGGTGTATGTCGAGGATCATGTTGTTATGCTGTTTGGTTTTGAGTGCAGGTGACCGTGTGATTTTACAATGACACTAGGTGCGCAATGGTTTTTTCAAATGTATTTTGCCCTGTATGCTTGTACGAGGTGAGTGACTTTCATGTATGTATGCGTGTTTGTGTGGCGACGACTGTCTGTCTAAATGAAACGTTCAATGATTCATGAAACGTGGAAATGTCACATGGAATGCCAATGATCGCGTGGAAATTGATCGGTTAACGCCAAACCACGATCGCCGATAGTAGTGTCGCGCTACGATCGACTTTTGCCAATCAAAGTGTTGTTTGCGTGTGAAAGTGAAATTGTTTTTTTCTTCTGTTCTTCTGTTTTGTTGCGTCTAATGACTTTCTAAGAACGAAAAAGGGTTTAAAAACGTTTCGCTTTTTTGTTGTTTAGATTTAATTGTAACTGTAACACACTACAACCGAAAATTGAACCGGAAAAATGTTCCAACTTACTCGATACTCTGTGGCAGTGGAAGGGAGGAAGGGCAAGTGGTGTCACGCAATGAGGTTGTCGAGAAATTGCAATATATTACTATCCCGGCTTATAACCGCGGCACACGCGGCACGTACATGAATACATACATGACCGTGTTTGGGCTTTAAACATTATTTAAATTAAATCGAATTGGAAATCGAAACTTAAGCAACGGTCCACGAGTCGTCGTTGACGAGAGAAATGGAGGGGCAGGGGGACTTTTTTTCTTCGTTTATCGCGCTGGTTGTACACTGTAAACTTGTGTTAACAAATTGTTGTTACTGTAAAATTGGATCGAAGCAGGCTATTGAAGCGACAGAACGTAAATACAACGTGCGAACGATGGAGCTCGAAGATGAAGGCGCAATGAGAATGGGAGCAAAGGCGGTCGTCGTGCGCGCAAGGATGATCCAAAACATGAAAGTGAACGGGCCAATATTGAGAGGTTTTTTTCTCTTCTTCATCTTCATCAATAATTTCGTCATCCACCATTCGTCAGATTTTTCTTTTTTTTGGTTTTCTTTTTTTCTTACTCATCTATATTGCTTGTAAGTAGTAAGAGCAAAGCAGAGCGCAAAAGGTACGTAACGAACGAACGAATTTTAGTGAATTTTTGCACAAACTTCCGTGGTGCGGAAGGGGAAAGGAAGCAAAAAAGAGGCCAAATCGGGGGGGGGGGGGGGGGTGTTTGCGTACAAGCGACACACAATCCACCATTACTAGGGGCCTGTTTGCTCTTACTCTCTGTGTCTTAAGGCTAGGTTGACTTATGTACTAAAGAATTTTGGTTTTTTTTTTGGTGGTAATTATTATAGCAGCACAACGGAACGGAAAATAATAAAGCTCAAACTGGTTCATTACAGTAAAATACAGTACAGTAACTAACCGATTGGGAAAATGAACACAAACTAAAACTGCAATTCTGAGTAAAAAAAAAAGGGGGGGAAAACTGAGGCAGAGAACGAGAGGGACAATTATTAACCAAACAATAGCGTCGATGATAGCGGTAGGTGTGCAAATCGCAACCAGTACAGAGGATTAAAGAAGAAGATTACAGCCAATTACAGTACGTATTATGATGGAATCGGTATAAAGAGATGTAGAAAGGCCAATAATAAGGAGATGTAATAATAGATGAGACAGACGATTTCGCTTACAAAAAACGTACACTAGTTGGGGTAAATTACAGTTACTGTTACACATACACACACTTCTTCAACGGAACTGATCGGGAAAGATCAAAGTTGCTGGTTTCGAGCTATCGATTTGCTATTGATATAGAGAGCTTGCAAGAGTTAAACTAGTTGTAACAGAGAGGAATCACACACCGAGGTTACAGTAAGTTTACACAGTTTGTTTGATACTAAAAGAAAGAGTAAGAGAGAATAGTTAGAGCTTGGTTTTGTTATTTACTTTGTTTAGCGAATGGATGTGTACTGTAAGGATCAAACGGAGCGATAGAGAGTTTAGGTAGGTGGGTTGACATGTACTATTCTTTCCCATTTTGTTGTTGTTGGAGTTATTGTGGAAAGCATTCTACTATTATGAAGAGCAGGGAGAAACGGGGGCGTAAAGGGAGGGGTTAGCTGTTAGAAATAATCAAAAATTAAAATAAACCCTTAGCAAAACCGAACACTCCCAACGTAGCAAAAAGCACCGAGAATGCGTATAAAATATTTCAACTGAAAGCGTAATTTAATTACTTCCAAAAATCAAAAAAGCGAATGCCACAAACCGATTGCGGTTAGTATTGCCTAGTCTGTTGTATCAACTGCTACCTTTGTCAAATTTAAGCACTTGCCTTAATTACTTTACTTTAATCTGGATAATTTTTTAAACTTTAAAATCTAATTCAACTACTGCGTTTACGTCCGATCTACCCAACTCTTACTGCAAATCTGGCAAACCTTATGAATATTTCTCTTCTGTAATCTACTAGTAACTGGTCCAACATTTGCCTTTCACATAAAGGCCGAATCAGAAAAAGTTTCAGTGCCAAACGGAAGCACAAAAGCCCTTTTTGAAAGTAAAAAAGTACAAACTTAAGAAAAAACAGAAGCACAAAAAGCACAAAAAAGTCGCACCAGAATAACAAATAAACGTTAAGCATTGCACACAAAACGCACAAAAAATAAGCGAAGCACACAAAAAAGTAAAAGAAGAAGAAACAGAAAACAGTTAAAGGAGCTACAGAAGTAGAAGCAGTAGAAGGTAACAATCGGAAAGCACGGGCCTAAACAGCTACGCTACGGTGCTACGGTATCGCCGGCGGGCGCAACTCACCTGTGCGACAGTACGATCGGGTTGGTGTCGGCGTGCAGCACGGCGACGGCCGATTCCGCCTTGATGAATCCCTTGATCTCCTCCAGCACCAGGGACCACTCCAGCTGGTCCTCCGGCTCGTACCTAAGGTCGTGCGGTACGCTACGTTTAAGTTTATTGTATGATTACGTTTTTAATTGCGCAGAAAATTCCACCGATTGCTGCCAGCGCACGGTATGGCAGTGCCCCCGACCGCCCTGTCCCCCCCCCGGGCGGGCCCCTTACTTACGTGGTGGTGTATTCCTGTATTTGTCGCTCCAATTCGATAACTAACTCCCGCACCAGCTTCATCTTCTTCAACAGTAAACAAACAACAATAAATCTAGCGTAGTAACGGAGCTTCTTCACCATCAGATCCGGCCGGTCCTCCTTGATTGCGCGCGAGTAGTAAGCGCGCCCCCGGATCGCCGCATAAAACGAGTACGCCTCATTGAGATAATTGGTTTCGCTCGTTCTAAGGCTGTCGGAGAGCACAATGAGACGAGGTGTGTGTGTGTGTGTGTGTGGAGTAGAAGAAAGAAAAAAAACATAGAAAATCCAACAATTAGCGTCCAGGCGCGCGAAGGGTTTGGAAGGGGCCCCCTATTTCCCTAGGGGCGCGGGTGCGGTGGTGCTTACTAATAATGATAATAGAGTTGTCCAATTTTGCTAGCTATTTCTCCGATTTGCCATCGCTTTAAACCATACTTAGAATCTAGGACTAGTCTATGCTGCTGCTGGAACTTCCACAGCTTGGTGTAGACGTCGAACGTGCGGCCAAAGTACGCCTGCCACTGCCGGTGCCCATACTGGGGCAGATCGCGGAGCCCGTTGAACAGCTGCTTCGACTTTTCGAGCAGGTGGCAAAATTCCAGCACTATTTTCCTATCCTGTTCCTCCGTTGAAGCCATCTTAACCATGCCGCCTACTGTTCATTGGTAAGCTAGCTGTTGTTTCACGGGGGTGGAAGGAGAGAAAAAATGTAACGATTAGGACAATTTAAATTTAAAACTAAACACTTTACATCGACGCAAAAAAATTGATGTATAATTTATGATTCTACACAATAAATTGTGATCACTCTCATTTTTTTAAATATTCAATACAAAACAGCTGTCTTTTTGGACACACTGAGAAACCAAATGACTGAAAGCCCAACACCTCGATCGATGCGATCACGTTCAACTTTTAAAAAGGACCAGGCGCCTCCTCCATGCATCCACGAACACGTGCTTCACGTGTTAAAATTTAATTTTGATTTCTGAAAGATCTCAAATTCTTTACCCTTGTTGATCGCACCAAAAAAAAAAGACCTATAGCTAAATTGTTTAAATGATTGTACCATAATTTTACCAAAGAAGCTGTCAAGTAGTGAATTCAATTTTAAAATCGATCCACTTTCAAGCGACACGTGCGAGGCGCTTTGTTAGGTTCAACCGCTTGCCATCATAATAATATGTAGTGTAAAATATGTTTTTAAATTTCTAATAAAATGTTATTTGCACACAAAAATTATATAGGATGAAAAACAAAATCCCACTTCTCGTTAAAAAGGCGTCCCGCGAAACGTGTTGCAATTAATCGACCAGCATTCACACATACACACGCCACCACCACGCTCAAACCTTCCGCAACGACATGTGGAAGCCTTCTCAAGTCATTTGCCACACACACACACACACACACACACACACACACACATACACACAAACACGTATTTCTTTCTGTGGAGGATTGTGTTTCAGCAAAGAAGGCACAGTCACCAACACATTGAGCACGCTGCACGGCGTTGTTTCTCCCCATTGCCCCACGGTAGTAGTAGTAATAGCAGCCAATAGTAGTAATAGTAGTAGTATTAGTAGTAGTAGTAGTAGTAGTAGTAGTAAATAGTACTACCAAGTAGGCGGTCCACTTTGCGTAAAATAAAACAAGTGCGAGAGAACTTCAGTCCCCACTCCTTCTCCCTCTGCTGCACTTTGCCAATGCACTTTGCTGCACCGATTGCAAATGTGTATGTGGGAAGGCTTATTGTCTACACCCACAAACACACGGCTGCACTACACTGCCAAACGCAATTTTCCCACCCATTTGGCGTGTACGAAAACAAATATTCCACACTTTTACTAGGGCGAGAAAGCGTGCGAGATTATTAACGTTTACTCCGGACGGCCTCCACGCGCACCAGCCAGGGCTTTCGGATGCGTGTGCTTGTATCCCGCACTGCATTTCCCTCGCATCCAGGCCCACCCCGCGCGAAGTGCAATAGTGCAACAACACACAAGCACACGCTCTCACACATTTATCCACACTCACACCTTTAATCACATACACACATACACGCTCGCGCACGCATACGAGAGAGAGAGAGAGAGAGAGAGAGAGAGAGAGAGAGAGAGAGAGAGAGAGAGAGAGAGAGAGAGAGAGAGAGAGAGAGAGAGAGAGAGAGAGAGAGAGAGAGAGAGAGAGATGAGAGGAAAGTACCACACGGTGTGAGAGTGAGACACCACACGCTCTGCTGCAACCTCTAGCTGTAGAGCTGCATCACATGCGCGCCCTCCTCTCCTTGCTGGTTTGCTTTTCTTATCAGCAGCAGCAGCAGCATTAGCACAAATAATCCAGGCAGGCAGGCGGCCGATACCGTTCAGGACTTTTATCACCGTTCCTTATCACTTGCTTCCTGGTGCGGACGCACACCCACCACGCTTCCAGTTAACCTTCCCCCCGCAGATCGCACGTTCGAACCGAACTTCACCATCACATCATATCGCACGTTTCAGTGATTTGTTCTCTTCCAGACACTGCGGAAGTTTGTCCTCATCAGAGCACGGCTGTCACATCTGTCTCGCTTGCGCGCCTGCTCACACACCTCTTTCACTAATACACTCCCTTCGCACCCATCATCATCATCATCAGCAGCAGCAGCAGCGCCATCATCAGCGCCATCATTGGTCATTGGCAGCAAGAAACAGCAGCCCCAGCAGGAAGAGCGGTGAAGGGGAGAATGGGAAGAGGGGAGAGAGAGAGAGAGAGAGAGGGATGTGTAAAGATTTGGTGCAAGCCAGCACTGTCAGGGACCATTCAAGCAACCATTGATTTTATTTTCACACGAGGAATCCTTTTTTTTTTATAACGGTGTGATCACTGTGCGTACCACCATATTTTTTCACCCATGCGTTTCATTTAGTGTAACTGCTACTGCTGCTGCTGCTTGTCCTTTTTCCGCAAAAAAAGCCCTCCATGAGCCGCAACCATGCGCGCAAGGGCACAGTTCACGTGCGTCGAAACGGCGAGGGGTTGGTTGATGCGCCTCGCGGGACAGGACATCGAGAATGAAATGGCACACAGACACACATGCACGCACCACACACACACAGCATATAGCCACACACACACACACATACAGCAAGCGCTGGCTGCGAGCCTCACAGAAATACTCTCTCTACTACTTGGCTCGTGACAATATGGTACGCCTGGTACTGCCGTAGTAGGTAGGCATCATCATTGTCATCATCATCATCATCATCATCATCACCTCCACTATCATCATCATCGTTGCCACCAATACCACCATTCTCTTTGGTTCTGCAAGGATTGCATCTGAAATTTTTGCACGGCCTGCTGCACGCCCTGATATGCTTAAGTCTCTCACCCTCTCATCCACCCTGTACGGCAACGTTTGCTCGTATGCCAAACTGCACCAAATTAATTGTTGTTTGATATATCGATTCACAGCACAATTTTAACACCAACTTCATCCATGTTGCAGCAAAGAAAAACAAAAAAAGCCTTAAATTCACAAATCACCCCCACTGCAATCCTGCGAAACATCCCCGTGGGGTAAGAAAATGGGAGGGAGAGTAAACTGACTGCCTGGAAAACACACCAAAAGGATAGCCCACACACAGACACACACACACGAACATACGACACACGGAGACCAGAAGGCACCCCGAAGTGGAGTTTTTCATACGCGCTCCAGGGCAGCAGCGCACACTTACAGCGACCTAATTTCTACGCGAATAACACCACCGCCGCTTCCGGGTTTGCGCTAGCGCTCGTTCACTGCCAATTATGCTACTTTAAATATTACTTTTAAAGGTTTTCTGTGTAAGGCAAAATCTATGTGACTAGATTCGGAGTGAAAAAACTCGAAAACATTACACTGTGGCTAGGGGTGCACGGCCATCCCGGCTGACAGTACCGCTGTGCAAACGGGCCGAATGTCCTTGCGAGGCGCGCCCGGTGCGCCGATTTTGACGCACGATCTGTCAAGCTGTTAGACAGGCGAGTCGGTAAGACAGTGTAGTTGAGTATGGGGAAAAAGGAAAAACTGTTGAGGGAAAATTAGGGAAACCTTGTGAATTCTCAAAACGGGTTAAATCATGTGAATTATACGCAACACATTATTTGTAGCGTATACTTACTATTTATCCTAAGCAAAGGATATACGCTAGCACTAAAATGTACACTCTTAAAAAATTTTGCCGAATCTCAGTTAATTTTTGCCGAGATCTGCACAACTGAGATCTCGGCAAAGATCTCGGTTAAATTTCTGTTGCCGACATCTCGGTTAATGTCATTTTGTTTTGACGTTTACGATTAACCGAGATTTTCGGTTGGAGCAAATCGAGATTTCGGCTAAATATAAAAACATTTTATTTTTATTGTAGTGATTTTATTCGCGTATCAAATGGGTTTTTTTTATGTGATGGAAAGCGTTAGGACAGGCGCCGATTCAACCGCCGGATGGGGCACAGCGTTTGGATGTAGTACCGGTACAGGAAAATGAGCCGGACAAGGAGCGGGCACTGGTACAGGCACGGTTCTGTAAAGCGGGCAGAGTGAAACAAGTCTGAGTGAACCCTTTTTAGATTTCATGTGATCGAGTGTTGATACTTACCTCGTGTAGGTGTCCGGAAATGAATCCTGGAAGTCTGAACGGTCTGGCAAAGGTTGAACCAACCGGATTAGCTTCCACATCTGATCCTTAAATAGGGACTGCTCCGAGCGACGCTCTGAAGAGCACCGGTTGCGTGCGCTGATGGAGTTTCCTAGCCCCAACCCCGCTCCATACCTGTGCTCGATCGCACGCTACTGATTCTCGTTTTTTCACGCTGAGAGACTCATTTTCACTTTTTTTTACATTTTTTATTTTACATCACAACATCACTCCGAAAGGTTTTCGTTTCATTAGCACGAGATTAACAGAATGGCGAATGACAGATAGAATACCGAGCCTCGGCTAATCCAAGTAGTAAAGCTGAAATCTCGGTTATTTTGATGGATTATCTCGGTGACAGCAGTGTTAACGTATGTGCTCGGCATGTTGTGTTGCCGAGTTTCGGTTCAAATATTTATTTAACTGATATTTCAGTTTTAAATGGTACTGATTTTCGGCTACTGGGTTTTTTCAACTGACATATCAGCAAGAATCGAAAGAGCCGACGGATTTCGACAGTTCTTTTAACCGAGGTCGTGAAATATTTTTAAGTGTGTATGTGTTAACTCCACTAAACGACCACTAAACGGGTTCTAAATGTCTCAAGCTATCAAACGAAAAGGAATCTAGAAAGACTTTGATAGCAGACGGTAAACGACTGATGTATTATAAAAATAGCAATCGGTGGCGCCATCTGTTGGTGGGATAGCCACACAGTGGAGTTTTCCTCAATTTGAGTTTTGCCTTCTCTCTGTTCTCCTTCCCTCTGTACTGGAGTATGGTTTCGCATAGAAGTTATGCATCTCTAGAACTAGAATGATTAAACGCTTAATCGACTGGAAAATCAAATATCCATACAAAAAAAAAACGAAAGCTTTAGTTTCACCGGTTTGGTCAATACATCTTTTGGTGATTTTCAGCTGTTTGGAATGGCTTTCACCGTGCAAAAATTCACAGCAGCACCATTATAGGGTAGGTGCACCAATTATAGACGAGTTAGTACCGCGGTGGGACTAAAACAAGAAACATGAAACTACTGAATAAAAACAATGTAAAGTAGATAGACACATATCGTAGCTACATTATTGCTTTTACATTATGTAAATTGAACGCATTTTATAAAAGTTGTATTCATTTTCCAAAACCTTTTCCATGTACCAATTGTTGTGCTATGTGTTCCAAATGTTGTGATAGCTGTGCACCAATTGTTGTGCTAGCCCAAAAAATGTGCAAGAATTGTCTAAGCTACCAAAATTGATTTTGTGAATTGAACCGAACTGAACACTGAGGTGAATGATTTAAGGAATGTACAATAAAAAAAAAAAGATAACTAGATGTTGAAAATCAATCAAATTTAATATTTTAAAGATTAGGTTTATTATGTCCGATTTGTACGATTTTCCATGCGACAACTGGTTTTTGCTATCTGACAGCAAATCTTATAGACATGCGAATATCACAAAAATTGGTACATGAAAGTTTTTCTTGCAACATTATTGTGTTATTTTTCAACTCTTTTTTGTTGATAGCTCAACATTTGGTGCTACCGCAACAATTGATACACCTTTTCTGATGGAATTCAGTTTAGCGCTATTTTGTTCAGTAATATCTCAACTGGAAAATAAAAATCATTCACAAAAAGTGCCTTATACCGCGCGGTTGTTTGCTGCTCCGTGTAATTGCTGCTTAATGTGCAGATATTGTTCAGTGGGTGCTGGCATTTTGACAGTTGCTGCCAATAAGCAGAAAATGTAAACAAGCCCTTCGGGAGTCCTGTAAACAAATTGGTGGATAAGTAGAAATACAATTTCTTACAATATTTTCAATAAAACAAAATGCCGAAAGTAGTGTCGCGTAGTATTGTTTGTTCTGATTCAAAGGACAAAGAAGAGTACAATGAAACGGGCCCGCTCAACATCTACTACTGCTTGTGTGGACAAATGAGCTTGATTTTAGGTAAGCCATTCCAAATGTTCCCCTATCCATACTTGGATTGCATGTAATACATATATGTTCATACATTCTGTTGTTGTAGATTGCACACTAGAAAAACTACCCCTCCGGCAGTTGGATGGGGCCCGCGTCATAGACAGTGCCCGGCACGCCAACAAGGTAAATGCGGACCCGAGCGAAACAGTCTTCATCCAGCGGGAAGCGGGCATCGAGAAGCAGCACCGCTTGAAGTGCAAAAAGTGTGGCCTACCGCTGTACTACCGGCATAGTAACGATCCGCAGGTGACGTTCGTGATCAAGCGAGCGCTGGTAAAGTGCAAGAGCGAAGCCAAAATATCGGAAATCATCAAAACGCCCAGCGCCAGCCTGAATCCGACGCTGGAGCCTAAGAAGGTGATGGTCACGAAGCACACGAAGAACATGGGCAAATTCAGCTCCGTAACCGTGTCGACCATCGACGAGGAGGAGGACGAAATTGAGGCACGGGAGGTAGCGGACAGCTACGCCAACAATGCGCGCATCATCGAGAAACAGCTCGAGCGAAAGGGCGGCAAGACGAATGAGGACGTGCTGAAGGAAAAGATTGAACCACCGCCACCGAAAAAGACGCGCGGCACATTGCTCGATACGTAGTTTGGTCGGTCGAATGTAAATGTTTCGCTTTTAACAATAAACTTAACAATGCAATCGTTGTGTAGTTAATCATTTTTAACATTTCAAATCACACACAAAAATTGTTGTCGATCGATCGTACAGCTACACGGTTACTCTTACTCACTCAACCGCAAAACCGAATCTTTGTTCAATGAAGTTATTATTATTCGATTAAACGACTTTACATCACAGCAATTCGAGATCGAATACCATGTTCTATAGAAATAATAAAAAAAAACTTGATGGCCGGTCAAGGGTTCAAGCCTTGTATGGACCGATCCGACTGGACGGACTATCACCGTGTGAGCGGCAACACCCAAATAGTCACAGGTAACCAATTCGATTACTAGCCAATGTATACCTATCCCAATAATCTGTAAAGTACGGCTTACCAACCGCATGCGATGGCGATATTGAGTTGATATTGCTCTTAGTTTAACAATTTGGCTCTTTTCGTGAAACTCTACGAGAACATTTTTGTAGAATTTGGCTCTTTCAGTATTTGCCACTGAGCACTGACCACCTAGGGGTCTCCACACTACGGCCCTCAAGGGCCTTGAATGCGGCCCGCGATGAGTGGATAGAGGTTAAATTCCAAACTTTTAAAATTTTACTTCTGAAAAATTATTCAGTAAAAGAAAGCAGAAGAATTTTTATATATATTTATGTAATATTTTCTTATTAAAACGAGATTTGAACATCCATGATTGTTGATTGTGAAGAAATGCGGCCCGTGAAATGAAATGTTTGGAGACCCCTGACCTAGATCATCAACGCTTGTTGTGTCAAATAAGAAAAAAACACTTAAGACAGGTAATGAAGGCCTTCTCCCTGTTCATTCCAGAGCACGATCGTACGAAAAGACAATCAATTTGTATGTTGTGAAGAGTGCAAAAATTGAACAAGTGGGCTCAACAATCAAATAAATAACAGTAACAACATCACACCAGACAGGGACATCAAATGAGCAGATCGATCGCGTAATCCAAGCTCACCTTTAGCCCAAGATAAGTATATTCGTAGACCGAATTCGGACCGCCTAGAAAGCAATAAGCTACCAAGACCTAACAAGATTCCAATTGGTCAATTTCTCAAGACGTTTCATAGCCGAAAGCGCTCGTGCATGTGGCGATAAGATAACAGGTTAATGCAGGTAATAGACACAACAATTTACTCGTATTCGAATGTTAAAAAATAGAGCAAAACGTGACCGTTGCATGCAATTTTGATAGGTTAGGCAAATATTATACGAGGTCTGGGATGTTTGCAGCACACATCATACAAAATAAAAAAGAACTTTACTTGATACCGAACAGTTTTGTAGTATATAAAGCGGGCTCGGTTTAGCAAAAGGCAAGGCAGAGCAGTCTACGAACAGTATGAAGCACATCATCCTGGCAGTGGTGATCTCCCTGGCCGCTTTGGCCAGTGGATCGTACGTACCGAGCACCAAGTACGAAGTAAAATACGGTAAGAATGTATATTCTAAGCAGCATCATCGTTAAAGTTGCTAATTTTGTGCATTCCCTACTTCCCAACAGCCGACAAGGATTTGCTGTTCAAGCAAAAGTTCTTCTTCGAAGTGCTGCGCAACATACACCTGCCGCTCAAGTATGAGGAGTACCTGCCGTACACCAAGAGCTGGGTGTCGGATGAGTCCAAGTATCATGTGAGATTTAAATTCCTGCAAGCCCTATAAAACCCCGCTATATTGATTTTATATGTTATTTGTTTGAAATGCTACTTACAGAACTTCCCACAAGTGGCCGAGTTCTTCGACTGGTACACGACCGGTGGTTTTGTGGAGAAGGGCGCACTCTTCACCATCTACAACGAGGATCATCTCCGGCAGACCTATCTGCTGTTCAACCTGCTGTTCAACAGCGCCGACTGGGACACGTACTATCAGAACCTGCTGTGGGCCCGCGAGAACGTGAACGAGTGCATGTTCATCTACGTGGTTCATTTGACCGTGTTCCAGCGCGCAGATTTGCAGGGCATCGTCCTGCCAGCCATCTATGAGATCTACCCGTACTACTTCTTCAACACCGATGTGATCCGTTCCATCACGAACAAGAAGCTGTACGATGCCAAGTTTGGCCTGAATGCCAACGGCAAGTACAACGTCGTGTTCGCCAACTACACCGCGTTCGAAGCGTACAAGCTGGACGCGTACAACAGCCTTAAGAGTGAGGAGTACCTCAACTACTACACCGAGGACATTGGCCTGAACGCGTACTACTTCTACTTCATGATGGACTATCCGTTCACGCTGGGCGGCGAACGGTTCGGGCTGATCAAGGACCGCCGCGGAGAGTTGTTCTGGTACGTGCATCAGACGCTGCTCGCCCGCTACAATCTGGAGCGCCTATCGAACGGCATGGCCACCGTGCAACCGCTGGCGTGGCGCTTCCCGATCAAAACCGGCTACTCGACGATGCTCAGCTACTGGAACGGTGTGCCGTTCAAGAGCCGGGAAAACAACTTCGTGCTAGATGATGATCTGTACAAGCGGCTCGACTGGGTTACCGGCTGGGAGATTAAGCTGCGCAAGACGATCGAGGATGGTTTCTACATGACGGACGATGGCCAACGTATTGATCTGCGGCTGCCGGAGTCGGCCGATGCGTTTGGCAGCATCATGAACGTGAATGTTGATTCGTACGGTATGAAGCACATGGGGTACATTGAAATTTTGTCCCGTGCCCTGCTGTCGAACACGGAGTACCGGTCGAAGAAAATGTGGCCCTCGGTACTGATGCAGTTCGAGACGAGCCTGCGCGATCCAATCTTCTACCAGCTGTACGAGCGCTTCCTGGATATCTACAGCTACTTCAAGCGCTTCCTGCCAAGCTACACTTACGACGAGCTCAACTTCAACGGTGTCGCTATTCAGGACGTTACATTCGACAAGCTGATGACCTACTTCGACTACTTCGATTCGGACGTCTCCAACGTTCTGCCCATGCAGTCTACCGACAAGTATTTCGATTATGCCGTTTACGCACGCCAGAGTCGCCTCAACCACAAGCCATTCGGCTACACGATGAACGTCATGTCGAACTACACCGGAAAGGCCGTCATCCGGGCGTTCGTTGGTCCGAAGTTTGAAAGCATCTTTGATCTGCAGTACTACAAGAAGTACTTTGTTGAGATTGATCAGTATCTGGTCGACTTCACCGCTGGCAAGAACACCTTCGTGCGTAACTCGCGCGACTTCTACTGGAGCGTCAAGGATCGTACCATGTACACCGACCTGTACAAGAAGATCATGCTCGGATACAACGGACAGGAGAAGTTCGCCCTGGACATGTCGGAGGCCCACTGTGGATTCCCGGATCGTCTGATCTTGCCCAAGGGCTGGACCGGCGGTATGCCGATGCAGTTCTACTTCATCATCACGCCGTACACGGGCAGCGCACAGCCTTACTCCTATGACAAATCCTTCTCCTGCGGTGTTGGATCGGGAATGCGCTATTACGACAATCTTCCGTTCGGCTATCCGTTCGATCGCGTCATCAACTTCAACTACTTCTACACCAAGAACATGTACTTTAAGGACGTGTTGATCTATCATAACGACGACTTTAAGAAGATGTACTAACGTATTGATTTGAGATGAAAATAAAGAAGCTGATATAGAAAAATAATCGTCTGTCGACTGTTTTTTTTTTTTAAGAATATAAGAATGATAAGAAGGATTTCTGGATTAGATGTTGAATTGAGAGATAAGACAGAAAAAAATGCTACGAATTGCATCGGAATGTTACTCTAACAGATGATTGCACTGAGTTGACTCTCTTGAACTTTACGTGGAAATTTGATTATTTAGACAAAAAGAATTTGCTACACACTAGTTAATTTGGCCTGGTTGCATGTTTAATCAACAGAACCTAAGACGTGTATACTAACTGCAGGGCACATTTAAATGTTTTCATTCAAACATGTAGGTAAGCATTCCTGCTCTCTCTTGATGTCTGTTTACTGATATTTTTTATGATCGTGTTGCTATCTTGGTACAGGCTTCCATCCTATTGTGATCCCGGTTCATAGTCCTTCCATATTTTTGTCTTATTTACAAATGTTAGTTGTTCCATTACATTAGCAATCGTGGTCCACTTTCTTTTTCACTATGTTTGACTATCGGCTGGACTCGTGGTACAGTCGTCAACTCGAACGACTTAATAACATGTCAATCATGGGTTCAACTTCCAGTATGACTGACTAAAATCCTGCTATGGTTTATCAAAAAGTCACTAAAAACCAAGCCCCGGTGTGGCGCAGGCAGGCCTTGGCCGACAACGGTTGTTGTGGCAAAGAAGAAGATGTTTGACTATTCCGCTATCATTGACCATTTTCACAACCATATACCATATAGGACATACGAAAATTTAATTTAGTCATTCTGAACTTATGGAATAGCTACTATTAAATGTCATGACATGTTCATATGACATATGGGTCCGAGTCTTCCATCCACAGGGCTCACTGTCACGGCTTATTATTGACCCGTGCCCCATCTTCTGCAAGACTATTTGTGTACCAAGCAACCAGGGATAGTCAGGAGTGCTAAATGCTAATAAAAACAATTAAACTAACTTCATTTAACTTTGTAGCTTCATCATGTGCTCATATAAAAAAGAACCCCTGACCCAGGAATGTCCTTATTCCGTGTATATTATTATCCCATTACTTTTCCCAATAGGAGTTGCTGTTCATTTCAGTTTTACAGTGCAGTTCAGTTGTAATTCCACTGCTGAACCATACAATTGTTTTTCCCGCAAGATATACTTTCAATGGATGAATAAATTGTAGCAACCTTGATCCCACAATAATTGGGAATTATTATAGCTAGGTTAGGTTTATAGATTAGGATAGAGGATTAGGATAGTTTATAAGAATAGAAGGAAGTGAGAATAAAGCCCTTCTTTTGGTAACGACACAGCCGCAAGACTAAGCTCCGTGAACCCGCTACAAAATATTAAAATTCAATTATTCAATTTTTTTTTTCAAATGTTTAACACAACTCGTACTGAGCCTTATCCAACAATCTGCGTATGGAGACCCGATCCATGGGAAATATAAACCCGTTATATGCATGTTTTAAAGTTGTTCACTTAGTCCTAGTTATGCAGCTCCGATGGTTTCACTATTTTGCATGGTACCCAGCATTTTTGGGTTAATGTACAATGAAAAATTGCAATTGTTTAAAGGCCGGGCTACATTGATCGTACTCGCAAGTGTAATTTTTATATTCACTAGCGCATCTGGCGGCGACCAGTGCAAGCTAGATGTGGGTATAATTTAAGTGCCAAAATTATTCATGCTTGGTGTCTCATCAAGTTTCGACCAGGCTACCTGTTTGCCGTAGGAAATGTTGATAAACGTCCATAAATTGCAACAAAGTAGGTCGTTAATTGTTGTTGTTGGACAAATCGTCATTCGTACAAAGCGCTGGGCAACATTTTTCCCCATCTTCCATTCTCTATCCATCATTGGGTAAAATTATAGCCTCCTCGACCCAAAACGTTTTTTGACAGATAAATTATGCCAGCATCTAGCTTCAACCCGCCGCCGCTAGATGGCGTACGCGTTCACAAAAATTACACTACGGAGTACGATCAATGTAGCCCGGCCTTAATGTTCATAGCGTACGATTTGGCAATCCTTTCAAGCAAGCATTTGACTACATTTGAATGATGGTACAGGAAGCAAGTACATGATAGTTCGAAGCAAGTATTTTTATTTAAACGTTTTGAACTACACAAAAAACACTACTACGCATGATAAAACGGATGGAGCGAGGTAGAATCTCCACCACAGAATTATTTAGAATCACTGGGAATAATTTGATAATTATTGATACACTTTCAACACGTGTGTAGAAGAAAACAATGATGTCTTTTGATCTGAATATATCAATGATTCAATCACTCTACCATTGCTTGTTGTCTCGGAGAATGGAAACACCGCAAAGAAATAAAAATCATCCAAGCACCCATAGTTGGTTAGCAAAACCGTTCTATAGTGAGTAACTTTTTCGTTCAGGAAGATCCTATAGTGAGCAAGCGTCACCTATGAGCGTGACGTGAGCGTAACGTGAGCGTCACCTCTTACTTCGTTTTGTATAGGGAGACTAGTTAATTTGGCCTGGTTGCATGTTTAATCAACAGAACCTAAGACGTGTATACTAACTGCAGGGCACATTTAAATGTTTTCATTCAAACATGTAGGTAAGCATTCCTGCTCTCTCTTGATGTCTATTTACTGATATTTTTTATGATCGTGTTGCTATCTTGGTACAGGCTTCCATCCTATTGTGATCCCGGTTCATAGTCCTTCCATATTTTTGTCTTATTTACAAATGTTAGTTGTTCCATTACATTAGCAATCGTGGTCCACTTTCTTTTTCACTATGTTTGACTATCGGCTGGACTCGTGGTACAGTCGTCAACTCGAACGACTTAATAACATGTCAATCATGGGTTCAACTTCCAGTATGACTGACTAAAATCCTGCTATGGTTTATCAAAAAGTCACTAAAAACCAAGCCCCGGTGTGGCGCAGGCAGGCCTTGGCCGACAACGGTTGTTGTGGCAAAGAAGAAGATGTTTGACTATTCCGCTATCATTGACCATTTTCACAACCATATACCATATAGGACATACGAAAATTTAATTTAGTCATTCTGAACTTATGGAATAGCTACTATTAAATGTCATGACATGTTCATATGACATATGGGTCCGAGTCTTCCATCCACAGGGCTCACTGTCACGGCTTATTATTGACCCGTGCCCCATCTTCTGCAAGACTATTTGTGTACCAAGCAACCAGGGATAGTCAGGAGTGCTAAATGCTAATAAAAACAATTAAACTAACTTCATTTAACTTTGTAGCTTCATCATGTGCTCATATAAAAAAGAACCCCTGACCCAGGAATGTCCTTATTCCGTGTATATTATTATCCCATTACTTTTCCCAATAGGAGTTGCTGTTCATTTCAGTTTTACAGTGCAGTTCAGTTGTAATTCCACTGCTGAACCATACAATTGTTTTTCCCGCAAGATATACTTTCAATGGATGAATAAATTGTAGCAACCTTGATCCCACAATAATTGGGAATTATTAAGGCCGGGCTACATTGATCGTACTCCGTAGTGTAATTTTTGTGAACGCGTACGCCATCTAGCGGCGGCGGGTTGAAGCTAGATGCTGGCATAATTTATCTGTCAAAAAACGTTTTGGGTCGAGGAGGCTATAATTTTACCCAATGATGGATAGAGAATGGAAGATGGGGAAAAATGTTGCCCAGCGCTTTGTACGAATGACGATTTGTCCAACAACAACAATTAACGACCTACTTTGTTGCAATTTATGGACGTTTATCAACATTTCCTACGGCAAACAGGTAGCCTGGTCGAAACTTGATGAGACACCAAGCATGAATAATTTTGGCACTTAAATTATACCCACATCTAGCTTGCACTGGTCGCCGCCAGATGCGCTAGTGAATATAAAAATTACACTTGCGAGTACGATCAATGTAGCCCGGCCTTTATAGCTAGGTTAGGTTTATAGATTAGGATAGAGGATTAGGATAGTTTATAAGAATAGAAGGAAGTGAGAATAAAGCCCTTCTTTTGGTAACGACACAGCCGCAAGACTAAGCTCCGTGAACCCGCTACAAAATATTAAAATTCAATTATTCAATTTTTTTTTTTCAAATGTTTAACACAAGTCGTACTGAGCCTTATCCAACAATCTGCGTATGGAGACCCGATCCATGGGAAATATAAACCCGTTATATGCATGTTTTAAAGTTGTTCACTTAGTCCTAGTTATGCAGCTCCGATGGTTTCACTATTTTGCATGGTACCCAGCATTTTTGGGTTAATGTACAATGAAAAATTGCAATTGTTTAAAGGCCGGGCTACATTGATCGTACTCGCAAGTGTAATTTTTATATTCACTAGCGCATCTGGCGGCGACCAGTGCAAGCTAGATGTGGGTATAATTTAAGTGCCAAAATTATTCATGCTTGGTGTCTCATCAAGTTTCGACCAGGCTACCTGTTTGCCGTAGGAAATGTTGATAAACGTCCATAAATTGCAACAAAGTAGGTCGTTAATTGTTGTTGTTGGACAAATCGTCATTCGTACAAAGCGCTGGGCAACATTTTTCCCCATCTTCCATTCTCTATCCATCATTGGGTAAAATTATAGCCTCCTCGACCCAAAACGTTTTTTGACAGATAAATTATGCCAGCATCTAGCTTCAACCCGCCGCCGCTAGATGGCGTACGCGTTCACAAAAATTACACTACGGAGTACGATCAATGTAGCCCGGCCTTAATGTTCATAGCGTACGATTTGGCAATCCTTTCAAGCAAGCATTTGACTACATTTGAATGATGGTACAGGAAGCAAGTACATGATAGTTCGAAGCAAGTATTTTATTTAAACGTTTTGAACTACACAAAAAACACTACTACGCATGATAAAACGGATGGAGCGAGGTAGAATCTCCACCACATAATTATTTAGAATCACTGGGAATAATTTGATAATTATTGATACACTTTCAACACGTGTGTAGAAGAAAACAATGATGTCTTTTGATCTGAATATATCAATGATTCAATCACTCTACCATTGCTTGTTGTCTCGGAGAATGGAAACACCGCAAAGAAATAAAAATCATCCAAGCACCCATAGTTGGTTAGCAAAACCGTTCTATAGTGAGTAACTTTTTCGTTCAGGAAGATCCTATAGTGAGCAAGCGTCACCTATGAGCGTGACGTGAGCGTAACGTGAGCGTCACCTCTTACTTCGTTTTGTATAGGGAGACTAGTTAATTTGGCCTGGTTGCATGTTTAATCAACAGAACCTAAGACGTGTATACTAACTGCAGGGCACATTTAAATGTTTTCATTCAAACATGTAGGTAAGCATTCCTGCTCTCTCTTGATGTCTATTTACTGATATTTTTTATGATCGTGTTGCTATCTTGGTACAGGCTTCCATCCTATTGTGATCCCGGTTCATAGTCCTTCCATATTTTTGTCTTATTTACAAATGTTAGTTGTTCCATTACATTAGCAATCGTGGTCCACTTTCTTTTTCACTATGTTTGACTATCGGCTGGACTCGTGGTACAGTCGTCAACTCGAACGACTTAATAACATGTCAATCATGGGTTCAACTTCCAGTATGACTGACTA
Source organism: Anopheles merus (assembly GCF_017562075.2). NCBI lineage: Eukaryota > Metazoa > Arthropoda > Insecta > Diptera > Culicidae > Anopheles > Anopheles merus. The sequence goes on along the minus strand of NC_054083.1, from coordinate 25,501,979 downwards.
AAATCCAGCTATGGTTTATCAAAAAGTCACTAAAAACCAAGCCCCGGTGTGGCGCAGGCAGGCCTTGGCCGACAACGGTTGTTGTGGCAAAGAAGAAGATGTTTGACTATTCCGCTATCATTGACCATTTTCACAACCATATACCATATAGGACATACGAAAATTTAATTTAGTCATTCTGAACTTATGGAATAGCTACTATTAAATGTCATGACATGTTCATATGACATATGGGTCCGAGTCTTCCATCCACAGGGCTCACTGTCACGGCTTATTATTGACCCGTGCCCCATCTTCTGCAAGACTATTTGTGTACCAAGCAACCAGGGATAGTCAGGAGTGCTAAATGCTAATAAAAACAATTAAACTAACTTCATTTAACTTTGTAGCTTCATCATGTGCTCATATAAAAAAGAACCCCTGACCCAGGAATGTCCTTATTCCGTGTATATTATTATCCCATTACTTTTCCCAATAGGAGTTGCTGTTCATTTCAGTTTTACAGTGCAGTTCAGTTGTAATTCCACTGCTGAACCATACAATTGTTTTTCCCGCAAGATATACTTTCAATGGATGAATAAATTGTAGCAACCTTGATCCCACAATAATTGGGAATTATTATAGCTAGGTTAGGTTTATAGATTAGGATAGAGGATTAGGATAGTTTATAAGAATAGAAGGAAGTGAGAATAAAGCCCTTCTTTTGGTAACGACACAGCCGCAAGACTAAGCTCCGTGAACCCGCTACAAAATATTAAAATTCAATTATTCAATTTTTTTTTTCAAATGTTTAACACAACTCGTACTGAGCCTTATCCAACAATCTGCGTATGGAGACCCGATCCATGGGAAATATAAACCCGTTATATGCATGTTTTAAAGTTGTTCACTTAGTCCTAGTTATGCAGCTCCGATGGTTTCACTATTTTGCATGGTACCCAGCATTTTTGGGTTAATGTACAATGAAAAATTGCAATTGTTTAATGTTCATAGCGTACGATTTGGCAATCCTTTCAAGCAAGCATTTGACTACATTTGAATGATGGTACAGGAAGCAAGTACATGATAGTTCGAAGCAAGTATTTTTATTTAAACGTTTTGAACTACACAAAAAACACTACTACGCATGATAAAACGGATGGAGCGAGGTAGAATCTCCACCACAGAATTATTTAGAATCACTGGGAATAATTTGATAATTATTGATACACTTTCAACACGTGTGTAGAAGAAAACAATGATGTCTTTTGATCTGAATATATCAATGATTCAATCACTCTACCATTGCTTGTTGTCTCGGAGAATGGAAACACCGCAAAGAAATAAAAATCATCCAAGCACCCATAGTTGGTTAGCAAAACCGTTCTATAGTGAGTAACTTTTTCGTTCAGGAAGATCCTATAGTGAGCAAGCGTCACCTATGAGCGTGACGTGAGCGTAACGTGAGCGTCACCTCTTACTTCGTTTTGTATAGGGAGATTCCAGGGGTCATTGTCAGATGTAGCTATATGAGCCTATTCTATTTTACTTTATGATTGATTGTCTTGTCTTCTATTCATTTGCTCGATATGTGCGCCTCGTACGACCGATACCAATGATACCATTAAAAACATTTCTATTAACTACCGGTTTTTTTTGGAGAGTTTAGACTCTTGAGCAATAATGTACTGTTGGGGAATCTTAGCATTGGGAAATTTGGTAATTTTTTTCAGTGACGCGTACGCATACGGTAGGTCAGGCGTCCAGATTGAAAGTAGCTGCCAAAACACGGGTTTATTAAAGCACTTTGAAATATTTGATCAAGATTTCGGAGCATAAACCGAATCGTTAATGTGTGCAAATGATGATTTTTATCACAACTGTCCACATTTGTTGGGCCGGTCTCATGGTACAGTCGTCAACTCATACAACTTAGCAGCATGCCCGTCATGGGTTCAAGCCCCGAATAGACCGTACTCCACCATACGTAGGACTGACTATCCTGCTATGGTAACAATAAGTCACTGAAAGCGCTAAGCTCACTTCACTAGTGGGTACAGGCAGGCAACGGTTGTTGCGCGAAAGAAGAAATCAACATTTGTAGCTTTACATAACTTTAATAACTCATTAAGAATGCAATTTTAATTGAAGAAAAAATTGTAAAGACACAAGAGCAGAGTGTAATGGCAATCTATAAACTTTATCGTTCAGACTTTGTTATGTATGTGACTAAACCTTCAATTCTACTACGTTCCCTTTCTACTACTGTTAGAAAGCATGTTTCTTTGTTTAATTGAGATAAGGTATTGGAAAGCTTCTTTGGGTTAGGTATGAATTGTTTTACTTTTTAATAGCTTAACAGTATTTAACATATTTAACATTCAAAAGTGTACGGTTTCCGCAGACTTAAATAAACTAATAGCGTGGCATGGGCCTCACAGAATCATTCTACCGAGTATTTAACTCGGTATTCATTTTTTAGGTATTTAAAAAAATCAAATCTTATTTATGAAATTCTTTTGCTTCTATTTCTCGGCCTATAATACATGTTTTCTGGATTTATTCGGTACCACGCAGTCGGATAGTTAGTCCTTGCTGCGGGGGCACAGGCCATAGTAGTACAAATTGACGTCTGTACCACGCAACCGCCCCTGAATAAGATAAGCCTAATGAATGATATTAACAATACTACAGAGTTTAAGCCTAAACTCTAAATAAATGTGGATAGTCCCATTTTATAACGATGTGGTGCGTCTTTCGTCACCGACAGCATTGGATTCAGATCGATTCCCATCCAGACCAACGTTATAGACACAGGACCCTTACCTCATGTAAATTTAGTTGAAATAATATAAGAAACAGCTAAAAAGTCAGTAAACTACTGGACTTTTGACAATACTAGCCTTATATAACTGTTTGTAATAACACAAACCTTCATACTTTACATACACTGGACAAATAAGCATGCACATTTTCAATGGTAAAAAAGTATACCTTATTGTTCAAGGGTTTAAGCACCAAAAATGTCTATATAATAAGGAGACAGAGAGAGAATTTTGTACAGATGGTAGTCCGAATTAACAATCCAACAACAAAAAGTAAACCATTTTTACACAATAATTGATAGCATAATCAACTTCATTGGGGATGCTGCACTGCTCTGCAAGATGACCTGCAAGCGAATGAAGTTTATCATCGAACAACGAAGCAAAACATTACGAAAAAAATGATAATGCATTTGAAACTGACTAAAATATAGCAAACGATTGTTTCTATGGAACAAAAATGAACAGATAAAGTCAACCTCCAGCGAAATGCATCATAAGTATATAAGCTACGGTTCCAGCACCCAATAAGTCAGTCTCGTGGCTGTAGTCGAACAGAAACTCGACACGATGAAGCTCCTGATCCTGGCGGTGGCGATCTCCCTGGCAGTTCTTGTCAGTGGATCTTACGTTCCAAGCACCAAGTTCGAAGCGAAATATGGTAAGTCTACTCTCTACCAAAGCACAGGCCACAGGAGATTTCAAGCAACTTGTTTTCTTTTCCCCTTTTCCGAACAGCCGACAAGGAGTTCTTGTTCAAGCAGAAGTTCTTCTTCGAAGTGCTCCGCAACATTCACCTGCCGCTCAAGTATGACGAATACATCCCGTACACCAAGACCTGGGTGTCTGATGAGACCAAGTACAACGTGAGTATTCGATGCCCTCGAACAACGCTGTCTACGACACTACGACTCCTATATCTGATGTCTTATCTACTTTGGCTTTCTTTCAGGACTTTACTCAAGTGGCCGAGTTCTTTGACTGGTACAAGACTGGCGCCTTCCTAGAGAAGGGCGAGCTCTTCTCCATCTACAACGAGCAGTACCTGCGCCAGACCTACGCTGTGTTCACCTTCCTGTACAACAGCGCCGACTGGGACACGTACTACAAGAACATGATCTGGGCCCGTGACAACATCAACGAGGGCATGTTCATCTACGTGCTGCATCTGACCGTGATGCACCGACCGGACCTGCAGGGCATCGTTCTGCCAGCCATCTATGAGATCTACCCGTACTACTTCTTCAACACCGATGTGATCCGCACCATCAACTACAAGAAGCTGTACGATCCCAAGTTCGGTTTCTATGGCAACGGCAAGTACAACGTCGTGTACGCTAACTACACCGCTACCTACCCGATGGACTACTACAACAACTTCTACACCGAGGAGTACCTCAACTACTACACCGAGGATATTGGTCTGAACGCGTACTACTACTACTTCATGATGGACTACTCGTTCTTCCTGGGTGGTGACAAGTTCGGACTGATCAAGGACCGTCGTGGAGAGCTGTACTGGTACATGCACCAGATGCTGATCGCCCGCTACAACCTGGAGCGTATGTCCAACTACATGGGTACGGTCAAGCCGCTAGTCTGGCGCTTCCCGCTTAAGACTGGATACTTCTCGCTGCTCAGCTACTGGAACGGAGTGCCGTTCAAGAGCCGTGACTACAACTACATGATCTCGGACGAGTCGTACTACAAGCTGGACTGGATCAACGGCTGGGAGGCGAAGATCCGCAAGATCATTGAAGATGGATTCTTTGTCATGGAAGATGGCACCCGCATCAACCTCCGTCTGCCGGAGTCAGTCGAGTTCTTCGGAAACCTGCTTAACTCCAACGTTGACAGTGTGGATGCCAACTACGTCGGCTACATTGAGGTGTTCTCTCGCCTGCTGCTCTCCGGAAACGACTTCAATGCCTACAAGGTTTGGCCGTCGGCACTGATGCAGTTCGAGACGAGCCTGCGCGACCCGGTCTTCTACCAGCTGTACGAGCGCTTCATGGATCTGTACTACTACTTCAAGCGTTTCCTGCCAAGCTACACTTACGAGGAGCTCAACTTCAACGGTGTCGTCATCAAGGATGTCACCTTCGACAAGCTGATGACCTACTTCGACTACTTCGACTCGGATGTCTCCAACGTTCTGCCCATGCAGTCGGCTGACAAGTACTTCGACTATGCCGTGTTCGCACGCCAGCGTCGCCTCAACCACAAGCCGTTCAGCTACACCATGAACGTCATGTCGGACTATACCGGCAAGGCCATCATTCGCGCGTTCGTCGGACCCAAGTTCGATCGCTTCTTCGATCTCCAGTTCTACAAGAAGTACTTCTTCGAGATTGACCAGTATCTGGTCGACTTCACCGCCGGAAAGAACACCTTCGTGCGTAACTCGCGCGACTTCTACTGGAGCGTCAAGGATCGTACCATGTACACCGACCTCTACAAGAAGATCATGCTCGGATACAACGGACAGGAGAAGTTCGCCCTGGACATGTCAGAGGCCCACTGTGGATTCCCGGATCGTCTGATCTTACCGAAGGGCTGGACCAGCGGTATGCCGATGCAGTTCTACTTCATCATCACGCCGTACACGGCCAAGACCTACGAGCAGGGCTACCAGTACGACAAGACCTTCACTTGCGGCGTCGAGTCGGGAATGCGATTCTACGACAGCCTGCCGTTCGGATATCCGTTCGATCGCGTGATCAACTTCAACTACTTCTACACCAAGAACATGTACTTCAAGGATGTGTTCATCTTCCACAATGATGAGATGAAAATGAACCAGACCTACTAAAAGGACTACGCAAACCGGAATCTTCTAGTTAATAAAACACAGCAAATTGGGTAAAACTCACTTAACATTGGTGTGCCGTTATTTCCGTCCGTGTTTGAAACTTTCTGTTTACACTTCACGCAGTAGCTCTCGATCGCAAGAAACAAGTAATTCAGTATTACTTGTTAGCCCTCAATCAATCAATCAATTAATCAATTGATCATCAATCATTCAATTTCACACTCCACCAACTCCTAACACGGGTTCAATAATTAAGCTTCCCTAGTCCCTTCTTGTAATAAACACAAAGGCAAAGTGACTAGGAGAAATAACGAACTAACGATAATTGTGAGGATATTTTGAAAAGTATTGCTAAATTGAACGTGTTGGACTTGTATGTACTTTAAAGAATTTTGAATATTAGCTTAAGACTCAGATTGATGATTTTTGTGAAGCATTTCCAATTTTCTCCAGGATATCATAAAGTAGTAAATTGAAGTAAATTATGTTGATACTTCTGGATAGTAACGTCCATGTTAAGATATCCAGGCGCTATCTAACAATATCCATCGTCATGTTGGATGCTAAAGCTTTTAGGAGCATTAAGTGATCTCCATAACTTAAAATTTCCTTTTCAATTATTCTACCAAGGCTGTCAAGATCAGTTAACAGAGCTCGGCAGAATTAGTCCTCCATCCGATGCTCTAACCTCCTCTTTATATGGCAGGAAGTTAGAAATGGTTGATTAACCATGTCCGACTAACGGGGAGCATATCACGTCGGTCGGTTATTGCTATTCAAACAAGTATTGATATGGTTGTTTGCACAGTTGTTGATCATTGTATATAGTTTATTGGATATATTTAAAATTTATCAATAAGTACCCTGGAAGATTTATCAATAAGTGGAATTATCGCAATCAAAAATGCAAAAAATCATTTTTCCATATACAACGCTTACCACAACTATATGGTCAGTTGTTTTTCGCGATCTGCGCAAAATCCGTAAGAGATAAATAAAAACAGTGAGTGTATGATTTGTGCAGAATAATATTTCACATCTTCGCTAATTTTTTTAAATTTTTTAACGTTTTTACACGACTTATTACGAAAAAAACAACAAATTTATGGTCGTACCATAACTATCAAAACATAACTTCGAAAACAGGCTTTTTGTGCTAACTAACGCCTTTAAAAATCGTTTAAAAATATAAATAACATATTCTAGAAAGGTTTCACAGAAAAATATTTTTTTACGATTTTTAAAAGCGGTCTAAGAGCCTTTGTAGCGATCTAAGAGAACATCGATGGTGAAGTGGGTGGTGAGAGGAAAATATATCAAGCTAGGATTAGCTAGGCAACTCGGATTTTCCGCTAATCGCGAAAAACGACTGTCCATATAGTTGTGGTAGGCGCTGTATTTTTACAATACGGTCAAGTTTCAATCTTGAACTTCACTGAAGACACTGACAGTTAACTTTAATCTTTAAAATTAGCGTACTTTTGATTAAACACACAATCAACCACACAATTTCAACTTTCCACATTTTTATGAAAATTTGTCTAATGTTGTGTCTAATGTGTTCATTTGTAATTTTATGTTCTACAATTCCTTGTAATACCATTTGCATTCCTATTTGCTTTATCCCTTTTATTGCTTTGCCCGAGCAGTGCTCGGACGTTAAATTTCTCCTTCATTCTATATCTTTCACTTTGCATGGTGCAATGCAAATTGCTTTTAATGTTTTGATGGATTTTTCATAGAAACTTTGAGGCTACTGGTTTCATTCGTCTCTTCTCCAAGGTGACCCCTTGGTATAGCTGGCAACTCGGATCACTTAACAACATGCGCGTCGTGGGTACAAGCCTTGAATGGACCATCCTCCCGTATTAAGGACTGACTATCCGACTGTGTGGTACTGAATAAGCCTCGGAAGGTTGTATAGGCCGGCATGAATCGCGAAGCTCGTTATGCCGTTAATCGAAGAAGAACTGCACATACGACTACTTAAATCGTATTGATAAGAGGAAAAAATAGTCAATTCCATTAATGATCAAGGCAAAGCAGCGACTATGAATAGACAAATTTTGATGGAATTATGACAAATAATAAAAAAAATGCAATAATCCCTTCAATCGCTTTGTATTATTCGAGATACTGATAATAAGGCAATTTCTAGATGTGGGAGTAATGAAATTGTATCTGCCTTCATCCACGTTTTTCTTCACCCAAAGTTAACTATTGTAAATGCTGCTTGATAGAAAAAGGTCACTTGAAGGCAATAGAACGAGAACAGCTGATCTCAACATTTGACATTCATTAAAGATCGTTGAATCGTCTAGAATGTTTGACTGCATTTTTGCTTCTAAAATACGCCTGGAAACAATACAATCTGGGTATAATTTTTTTTCTCTGCCACTGCATTCTACCAATCATTGAACCCAAATTGATACGTCTTTATCATGCAATGTTGCAAAAAATAAACGTAGCACTAGAATGTCTTAGCGATAATGCTTGATACCCTGCGATCCCACAGTAATCTCTGCAATACCGTTTGCAATGAATACGTACTCGATCACCTGTGTTGCATCGTCCGGTGCAGAAAGATGATAATGAAATGAGACATCCGGTCAGAAAAGTCATTGTGGCGAGATGCAAGAGAAGTATATAAGCTACGGTTCCAGCACCCAATAAGTCAGTCTCGTGGCTGTAGTCGAACAGAAACTCGACACGATGAAGCTCCTCATCCTGGCGGTGGCGATCTCCCTGGCAGTTCTTGCCAGTGGATCTTACGTTCCAAGCACCAAGTTCGAAGCGAAATATGGTAAGTCTACTCTCTACCAAAGCACAGGCCACAGGAGATTTCAAGCAACTTGTTTTCTTTTCCCCTTTTCCGAACAGCCGACAAGGAGTTCTTGTTCAAGCAGAAGTTCTTCTTCGAAGTGCTCCGCAACATTCACCTGCCGCTCAAGTATGACGAATACATCCCGTACACCAAGACCTGGGTGTCTGATGAGACCAAGTACAACGTGAGTATTCGATGCCCTCGAACAACGCTGTCTACGACACTACGACTCCTATATCTGATGTCTTATCTACTTTGGCTTTCTTTCAGGACTTTACTCAAGTGGCCGAGTTCTTTGACTGGTACAAGACTGGCGCCTTCCTAGAGAAGGGCGAGCTCTTCTCCATCTACAACGAGCAGTACCTGCGCCAGACCTACGCTGTGTTCACCTTCCTGTACAACAGCGCCGACTGGGACACGTACTACAAGAACATGATCTGGGCCCGTGACAACATCAACGAGGGCATGTTCATCTACGTGCTGCATCTGACCGTGATGCACCGACCGGACCTGCAGGGCATCGTTCTGCCAGCCATCTACGAGATCTACCCGTACTACTTCTTCAACACCGATGTGATCCGCACCATAAATTACAAGAAGCTGTACGATCCCAAGTTCGGTTTCTATGGCAACGGCAAGTACAACGTCGTGTACGCTAACTACACCGCTACCTACCCGATGGACTACTACAACAACTTCTACACCGAGGAGTACCTCAACTACTACACCGAGGATATTGGTCTGAATGCGTACTACTACTACTTCATGATGGACTACTCGTTCTTCCTGGGTGGTGACAAGTTCGGACTGATCAAGGACCGTCGTGGAGAGCTGTACTGGTACATGCACCAGATGCTGATCGCCCGCTACAACCTGGAGCGTATGTCCAACTACATGGGTACGGTCAAGCCGCTGGTCTGGCGCTTCCCGCTTAAGACTGGATACTTCTCGCTGCTCAGCTACTGGAACGGAGTGCCGTTCAAGAGCCGTGACTACAACTACATGATCTCGGACGAGTCGTACTATAAGCTGGACTGGATCAACGCCTGGGAGGCGAAGATCCGCAAGATCATTGAGGATGGATTCTTCGTCAAGGAAGATGGCACCCGCATTAACCTCCGTCTGCCGGAGTCGGTCGAGTTCTTCGGAAACCTGCTCAACTCCAACGTTGACAGTGTGGATGCCAACTACGTCGGCTACATCGAGGTGTTCTCTCGCCTGCTGCTCTCCGGAAACGACTTCAATGCCTACAAGGTTTGGCCGTCGGCACTGATGCAGTTCGAGACGAGCCTGCGCGACCCGGTCTTCTACCAGCTGTACGAGCGCTTCATGGATCTGTACTACTACTTCAAGCGTTTCCTGCCAAGCTACACTTACGAGGAGCTCAACTTCAACGGTGTCGTCATCAAGGATGTCACCTTCGACAAGCTGATGACCTACTTCGACTACTTCGACTCGGATGTCTCCAACGTTCTGCCCATGCAGTCGGCTGACAAGTACTTCGACTATGCCGTGTTCGCACGCCAGCGTCGCCTCAACCACAAGCCGTTCAGCTACACCATGAACGTCATGTCGGACTATACCGGCAAGGCCATCATTCGCGCGTTCGTCGGACCCAAGTTCGATCGCTTCTTCGATCTCCAGTTCTACAAGAAGTACTTCTTCGAGATTGACCAGTATCTGGTCGACTTCACCGCCGGAAAGAACACCTTCGTGCGTAACTCGCGCGACTTCTACTGGAGCGTCAAGGATCGTACCATGTACACCGACCTCTACAAGAAGATCATGCTCGGATACAACGGACAGGAGAAGTTCGCCCTGGACATGTCAGAGGCCCACTGTGGATTCCCGGATCGTCTGATCTTACCGAAGGGCTGGACCAGCGGTATGCCGATGCAGTTCTACTTCATCATCACGCCGTACACGGCCAAGACCTACGAGCAGGGCTACCAGTACGACAAGACCTTCACTTGCGGCGTCGAGTCGGGAATGCGATTCTACGACAGCCTGCCGTTCGGATATCCGTTCGATCGCGTCATCAACTTCAACTACTTCTACACCAAGAACATGTACTTCAAGGACGTGTTCATCTTCCACACCGAAGAGATGAAAATGAACCAGACCTACTAAAAGGACTACGCAAACCGGAATACACTAGATGATGTAATAAAATAGTTACGCAGCAAATTGGATCACACTCCAAAACCACTATTGTTCTCAATATTTTATCACGAGCTACACTAATAATTGCGCCGATGGTCGGATGTTATTTTCAGTTGCTAGTTTCCAAAAGCTGCTGTAGAACGTTTATTGTTTTAAGTTCACCTCTCTCGGTCGCTTCTAGTGTTTGATTCTTCGCGACCCAATTCACGTGATCGAATCAAATCGAATTAGATGGACTGCACTTACATTTTACACAACAAATCCATGCATCAAGAAGCCTTTCTCCTTCCCGTCTATTTGTCCAACCATTTAGAAGAGGATTGGTTTGTCTTCTCTTTTACAACTTCTCTTCCACATACCATTTCAAACTGATCTCTACTGCAAACCAATAGTTTTGGTATAGCCAAACACACGCACACATACTCACACTCAAACGCGCAGCTAAATACAGGATGTGTTACTTATATTTTGTTATAGAGTTCGTGCTGTCTATTCCTTTCCGCTGTCACCTACTGCACTGATCTCTGGTATCTATAATATTATCATACGCAGCGTACGAAAGGTGTGCTTTTAATTTTGGTAGCTGTTTTCAGTTTGTTTTTGCAAGCATTTGAAGAGAAAACTTTGTACACATGACTAGGCTTGCTTTAGTAGTTCTGCAGCAGTTGCACTCGCTTTTGCAATCTGGCGTGAGTTATTATTGTTCATAGTTAGTTGTTACATTGTTTTCTATTCAGGAGCGCGCAGATCTTTTGTGGTTTTCTACTGCTTGCTACATTAGTTTTGTTTTGCACGCTAAGCCAAGGGTATGCTGAATTAATATAAATGTAAAACAAATCACTCGTCACCGTGGCACAGCGGCAACATTTTTAAGTACTAAAACTCAAACTTATACGAATAAACCGATGTAATGGTGTTTGGAGGGAATGTTGTAAGTTTCAGAAACACATTTGAAAGAAAAAAACAAACATTTTAAGCCGATCGTAAAACTAGACAAACAAACCAATCACTTAGCTCAACAACGCCATTAATAGCACTTTGACGATCTTAATCTGAACTGAATCTTAATGTTTCAAATTAGAGGAATAAACTGTATGTAGAAGAAGACATCCATTGATTACGTAACGCCATTGCAGCGACACGAGTATTTCTTTATGAACTTTGCATTTATGATAAGAAAATAAAGATGATTTGATTGAAATAATTATTAACAACTACCACTTCAATGTAAATTCAAACGAAAATAAATGAGTTTTCCCACCAGTTCCCAGAACTAGTACGTAACTAGCAGAATCGTTTAATTGATAACGATACCAGCGTTACGTAATATATGGATGTCGCCCCATAAACTGCCAATAGAGCGAGAAAGTTATCGCAGCATAAGTAGTAACTAAAGCAAACAAGCGATGTGTTTATGGGTAAAATAGTAATATGCACTAAAATTATCATTGGTAGTCTTGGGACGGCAGAGTTTACACGGGATAGAATCGAACAGAGCATCATCAAGCCTAGCATCAATATGCAAAACTAGCTTGTTTAACCGTACCACCGTTTCGCTACTAACGCGCTACTCGCTGATGGACTGTGGTTATGGATTCATTTCGTGAGATTAATTGTAGCAAACCAAACGCATACTTTAGCGCATTAAACACAGCAAATTGGCAGCAATATCGAAGGAGTGGAATTAATATTCTAAAAGCTAGCAAGTATCACCATTCCTTTTGCAACAAAAATAGAAACATATTTAAAGTTACTCATGAAGTTTAATAAGATCCAAAAGCAAGGGCGCGTTATTTAAATCAATGAAAAAAGCACAAACTCCTGTCTTGTAAATTATCAAATAATAGCAACCAAAAAGGGATGATCTTCTTAAAGATCGAGTTATCACATTGTTTCTGAATCAAGTAGCAGAAAAACACATTACAAAAAAAAAACTCATTACATACCACTTGAAGCGCGTGACATGGAACTACACCACCTGCTCTATGCGAACCAAAAGTTGGTTCAGTTCATCAGAGACCAGTCTAAATGTCATTTTCATCATAGTTTTTCATGCCTTTCAGTAGCACTTTAAGCACCCAATTTCACCATTGAAGCTCCCTTTTCTGCTGTAAACTATAGCCTGAATGGATATTTGTTAACCGAATAAAACTATGGCTTCATATATTGGTCATCGAAACATTCCAAAATGAACAAACACACCCGTATTGAGAGAGAGAGATAGCGTGCACATTGTAAACTACATAGTTCGATTCTTACACATATGCAAGCATTGAAGTTTTCATTTCCGTTAGCATTTCCTCTCTCTCGCAAGTACTTTTTTTGTCTTCGGTCCGGATGTAAATGGAAACATGATGGAGTAGGGTAAATTGTGCCATTGGCTGGCGTATTTGGGGTCATCATCTGGACACGAGGGACAGGATTAAACTATATAAATTCTTCTTTTGCAAATGTAACAAACCGAATAAGTGATTATTATTATTATAATTATTACCACACGCAATTAGCGCAACCTCACGCAAAAGATCGGTGTTCCCCGTGTGTCTGTGGCTGTGTAGACCATCATCATCAGCATCGTCGTGTGCATATCGTGGGTGTCCCCATTACCCCAAATGTGGTGATATTCGTCAATTGTAATGACTTTGAAATGGGGTTTATAGCTTCGTTCGCGAATGGCCTTCCTAACACTGGCTAAATCATACTCGTGTGCCTTATGCTTCTTTTGCAGCCGGGGGTTTGGCCGAATATCTACGCATTACATGTATAAGTATATCTTGCAACAGATAAGTATATGTGTGTGTATATATATCGTTTCTAACGTATTAATTAAGAGTGCAGAAAAGATGCACCACATCATATCGCTTGCCTTGAGACGAGCATCGCTGCCCATACGCCCAGCATATTAGTATCCCGCTCTCTGTTTCTCTCTCTCTCTCTCTCTGTTTCCTCTCTATGTATATGCATATAAATACGTGACTAGACATTTGTGATGAAGTTAGCAGGAGTTTTGCGAATTAAATTAGTTTGGATTTTAAGATCACCCCGTGTTTTGGCGCAGATGTGTTGTCTTAACTGCGCGCGCACACGTACCTCTTATCTCTGAGAAGATACCTCCCGTGTTGCTGCTTACCTACCTTCCGACGCGAAAGTGTAGCACCCAGGCAGGCACTAGACACTCACACACACAATACATACCATCATTTCCTACCTTTTTTCCTCAGTCGTAATTTTCATCCACACGACTAGTGCTCGAGCTTCCATTTACTCCATCATTTGCAGTATCAGCGGATTGTCGGAAGCATCGATCGAAAACGTGTTCGAGCGCTCCAGCTTCGACTCGACCCGTTCCACAATCATCGGTGCGTGCACTAGTCCATTATCACCTACTGCGGGCGCACTGTTATTCTCCAGCGCGGCTCCTCCCTTGAGCGAGGCTCGACTATCCGCGACAACGTGCGATCCTCCTGCTGCCCTGGTCCGCTGTGAAGCTCCTCCCTTTGCGGTGTGTTTTTCCGTCTTCCGCTCCTGGCTGCCGGTAGAAGCGCGGTTGTTGCTAGCGCCCGTAGCCGGTGCCGTTCCGTCCGGCAGCTTGGCCGTGCGGCGCAGATGTAGGGTCGTGTTGAACACCTTCCGCCCGCCCGCGTTCGGGGTGGTCAGGGAGGCGGACGAGCCCGACTTGGTGATGTCGCTGCCCGTTGACTTGTCGCGCGTCAGCAGCAGGCTTGGCGAGGAGGCGGCCGATTTGTTGCTCGAGTTGGTCGAGTTTGACTTTGGCTCGTGGGTGCGGCGGGCCAAAATTTCGCGCGACCGTTGCGAAAGGAAGCTGCGCTTCACCAGCCCACCACTGCCGCCGTTCGAGCCGACGCTGGCCAACGAAGCGGTACGATTGATGCCGTTCGTGCGTACGCTCACCGCCGACGGGATGGAGGAGGACGAGTGGTTCGCTTTAATACCGCCGGGTAGTGGGCGCGCGGTCAGCACACCGCCACCGCCAATCGATTTTCCACTGCCCGGGCGCTTCTCGCGATGATGGTCCTTGTCCTTTACGAACCCATTCTTGACCGGTGGTGGCTGCTGTTGCTGCTGCTGTTGATCGATCGAGTTGATCACCTTCGGCTTGAAGTACTCCTGATAGATAAGCGACTCGTGCGACAGCGTGTTGCTAGTTTTGAGCGAGTGCGATTTCATCGACTCTGCCAGCGAGTCGATCGATACGTCCATCTCGCCCACGGTCGCACGGGGCGCTAGCTTTGCGTTGGCCGCATTCGCGCCCTTCAGCTTGGCCGGCGAGGACAGGCTGTCGAGCGACAGGTTCGACTCGTGGCCGGGGTGATGGTTCGGGTGCTGCAGCTTCGCCGTACCCTTGCGGTGGCCCATCGCCGGGCTGGAGGTCCTGGTGGAGCTGCCGCTCGACGAAATGTTGTTCTGCGCGTGCAGGTTGGCCGCATTTTTCGGCTTCTTTGGTTCGAGATACCGCGGCTTAACGTTGCTCAGCTTGGTGCGCAAATTCTGCATAGGTTCCGGTTTGATGCTGCCGGCGCTCGGTTTCAAATTCGCATGATCTTCCGATTGCGAACGTTTGTGTGAGGCTAGTGTTAGCGGGGCGCCGCCACCACTGGACGCTTTGGAAAGCACGCCCATGCGAATGCCGTTCGCTGCCTGGCGACCGTTGCTGCTGGAGTGCGCAATGGACGCCTTCTTGCCCGGCTCGGGGACGTGACTCTTGGAGGCAGTTTTCGAAATGCGTCCATTTTCCGTCGCATGGTTCGGCTGCTGCTGCTTCGTACGTTCACGCTCTACGACCGCCGGCACGGCCATTGCCGCCTCGTGCGTAGCGTAATGTTTCGCCAGCTTGTGTGAACTCAGCAGCGCCGCGTTCAGCTCGTTCTGGTGAGTATTGATCGTTTGCGTTTGCTGCGTGCGGTTGCTGTGGCTGTGGTGGTGCTGCGACTGACCGTTCTCCAGCGCCCGCTTGTTGTGCGCCTGTATGGCGAGCCGCACCTGGCGCATATCGTTCGTGCGCGAGTGCACCGACGACGAGGAGGACGTCTGCGACGAGTAGGAATAGCGCGAGCGCGATTTGCGCTCGTCCGCCGTCTCCATCAGGCAGGCCAGCTTCTGGATCTTGTTGCGCAGCTCCACATCCATCCGCTGCCAGGAGCTGACCCGCATGGCCCGGGCGCACTGCCGTATCAGGCACTGTTCCACCGCGGACAGGATGGCGTTCACCATGCCCACAAACTCGTCGCACCAGTCCATCTCCTCCTCCTGCAGGTTGTAGTCCTTCCGGCCGGCACCGTCCGCCGCTTTCGCTTGCTTGTCGTACACGTTCACCACGTTCGTGTTGTCGCTCGACGACATGGGCGTCGACGAGGTGGTCGTCGTCATGGTTAGCACTTTGGCCTGCAGCAGCTTCTGCAGCCTCGTTGCCCGCGGGTAGCTTTTGCATGCCTGATCGGGGCTGAGATTGTTGGCCGCGGGCAGCAGGACCGGCTCCAGGTGCGGTATCGCCCAGCGATAGTTTTGGCCGAGCGATAGGAACGCGTCGCTCGCAAGCAGCGACGCAAAGTGGTCCGCAATGTAGTCGTACGCCGTCTCGAGTATGTCGCGCACCACGTTTTCCACCTCCACCGACCACTTGTACGGGTGCAGCAGGGTGAGCAGCTGCTCGCTGTCCAGTATCGTGGTAAGTACACTTTCCGAGCTGAGATGCGCGACTATCTGCTGCCGGCAGCGGTGCACGACGTCGAGCGGCAGCTGCGCGAACTGCTTCTGCGACCAGAGCTTCACGTAGTGCCGGCAGACCCACTTCAGACACTTGCGGTACAGATCGTCCAGACCGTGGTTTAGCGTCACCGGGAGCACCTGCAGCACACCATCCATACAGCCGACGCAAGGCTACGGGAAAAAACACAGAAAAGAAAATACATACAGTTTCCACAAACAATTTTGAAAGCAACGTGTGCCTACGGAGCAGTACTGCAGAATGTCACTGCCAATGTCATTTAAAATTTGATTGAAACAAAAGCCATGTCAGCGTCACGTACTCAATTGTGATAACCAGAGGTGATACTCAAAACGATTGGTGTGACCAATACATACTTCGTGACATTTTTGCGACCATCGCTTGGTCATTCACTTTGTCATTACTTTTTTTACTGTGATCAGTTGGGCCGGTCTGGTGGTACAGTCGACAACTCGTACGACTTAACTACATGCCCCATCATGGGTTCAAGCCTCGAATGGACCGTGCCCCCATACGTAGGACTGACTATATTGCTAAGTGTAATCAATAAGTCATTGCAAGCCAAGCCCATTAGTGGTACAGACAAGCCTAGGACAGAAACGGATGTTGTGCAGAATAAAAGAAGATAAGTTCTGCAACATGTCACTGACGACATAGTCATGACCAATTTTGGCTGAAACAAAATCATATCAGCGTCATGTGATCTACTGTGTGATGATCAGAGGTGAGATTCAAACAGTTATTGCGACCATCACAAACTTGGTGACATTGTGTGCAATCAACTTTTGGCCAGTCAGTTGGTCGCGACAATTTCAGTCGGTGATCATCAAGATAGCCATGGGAGATAAGCGGTACTTGCGAGTTGTTCCAATAAACAAAATGAGCATGATTTCTTCATGACCCGACAGACAAACAAAGCAAACAGAGCGCGAAAGTATGCTCATTTTGTTGCTTGGGACCACACGCCAAATATATTCCAAGAATGTCGTGATTATCACCGACAGAAAATGCCGTGACCAAGTGAATGACCAAGAGTTGGGTGCTAAACAAAATGTCACCAAGCATGTGGATGTGGTGAAGCAGTTGGTGGAGTTGGTGGGTCATGAGTGTTGGTTATTGGAAAAGAAGCGTTTGACAGCACTGTTCACAGCCATAAAAATCATGATTATGCTTGCGGCGGCATTAAGCTCAGCTTGTCAGTCAGAGTTGGTTGGACTCAAACACTCGCATGTCGTGTTCGGCATGTCATGACGCACTTTAATTGAATTTTGCAGCACTGCTACGGAGACACCATACACTTTACCGGTTTTTCGTTCCTATCTGTCCAGCGTTCGCCCCCTGTGCTGACGCTGCCCAAACGCTGTGTGCTTACCTTGTGGAAGTTGTGACAGTAGTTCGTTTTCAGCGCGTACGCCGTCACCTCCTTCAGCCCCTCGAGCCCGAGCAGATCGGACAGTGCGGCCAGCTCCATCAGGCTGATGCCCTCCGGCGGATGGGAGGCACCGGAGTAGATGTGGCAGAGCGCAAAGTGCACTGCCGCGTACGAGTAGCCGGGCAGGGCGATCACGTTGCCCGCATTCTGCACCCAACTCCCAGCGAGAATTGCCGCAAAGTACTGGCAACGCGATCGCAGTATGCACTTGTGCGCCCGCATCTTCCGCGCCTCGACCTCGATCGTCACGTCGGTGGCAATCTCCTGAAGGAACATCTTCAGCAGATCCTCACCGAGGCGGCGCGGCTGCCGGCTCGAGATGGATTCGTCGATCGATTCTGCCGGGGTTGCGAACAGAGATGAGAATGTAAAAATATTACCTTTCCATCGCCAGTCAGTCAGGCGTAACACCGATCGTTCACTTACCGATACCGGATCGGCTCGAGGTGATGCTGGAGGTGCAGGAAAAGTCCGACTGCATCATCTCGCTGCCATCCTGACCGTTGCGCCCGTTCATACCCACGTCCGACGGAAGACTGCTGCTAAATGCTGCAGAACAAGCAAAAAACAAAAAGGCACAAACGTAGCATTAAACTCTCCGACAAAGATAATGATTTAACGCCCGCAACCGCACCATCGTGTGCACTCTCGTCTTTTGAACACATCACAACCCCCTCCTGGTGCCGGTTCACTAGTTCGCCCTCGCTTACCTTTCGACAGGTGCGGAAACAGCCGGCTGAGCGAACGGGAGTTTTCCACCGACGAGGAGATGAGGCTCACAAAGTTGTTGCCAGTCGAGCGAGACATATTCCACGAGTGTCGCTCCATCGACGTTGCCCCACCGTTCGAGTGATAGTAGTTGGATGCCTTCTGCTGCTGCTGCTGGTGCTGTCTCATCGCTTGGCTGCTGGCGCCGATCGCCGACCCGATCGTGTTGTACTTCTGACACTCGAACAGCCGCGCAACTCGACTGGAACCGGCCGAGTTTGACATGTTGCTGCCGCTGCCACTGCCCCCACTACCACCACCACCACCACCGCTCGAATGCAGCTCAAACTTTGTGGTCGTGGTGAGCTGACTCACCGCGGTCGGTGGCTTATCCATGTCCGACAGCTTAACGAAGGAAGACGTCGTGGTGGACGCGTGCGATTCCACATTCTCGGAGACGGTTTCGAGCAGCTGCTTCTGCTTCTCGATCGTGGCGTGCAGCGTTTCCATCGTGTGCTGCGGTTTGCTGCGCGCGGTATGACGCGGCGAACACTCGACCGTCTCGACGATCGTTTCCATCTGTTTGGTGGTTGTGGTGGTGCTGCTGCTGCTGTTGCTGCTAGTGATCGCGGACAGTTTAATCGGTTCCCCGAGCGGTTGCGAAGATTCTTTCCCCACCGCCGGCTGCTGCAGGCCCGCGAGCAGTGCCTCCTCCTCGGCCGGATTGTTCTGGAACGTGACGTCGTCCGTGTCGGTGGTGGTGGACGTCGGGGAGGCGTCCTCGTTCGACGACAGTATGCCGTCCGTGATCGAACCCTGGCTGCTCTTGTCGAACGTTTCGTTAATTTTTGCATCCTTGCGCTTTTTGCGGGCCGATGAAACCATCGCCCCACCGTCGGCCGGTGCTTCCATCGGTCGGCCCTCGTGCGTACCGTCCTTGGGCGATACCTTCGACTCGTTGCTCGAGTGGGCCGAATTGGACGATACCGAGTGGTTCGAGCAGGTGCTCAGCTCCGACTTGGAGCAGGTAAAGTCCTCGAACGGCGACACGGACGAATCGATCGACATGCTGGACGTTTTGGAGAGCAGCGGTATTTTGTCCAGTATGTTCATGATGCCCCGATCGCTCGTCACGCTCGTGGAACGCTGGTAGGCGCTGCCACTGGCGATCCGACGCTCGTGGAAACCTCCCGCGGCGCTCTCACCGATGGTCGTGTTCCAGGAGTGACGTTTGGATTCGTTTCTAGCAGCGGACGAACCACTGGCACCTCCGTTTGCCGTCGTACTGGCATGCGCGCGACGCATCACTGACGGTGGCCCATCGGCCGGCCCGACAAACATGTAGTAAGACTTGCTGTTGCTGCTTTCATCGCCCACCGCTGGACCAAGACTGCTGGGACGTACCGATTCCTTCCCGTTGGCAAGCAGCGGTTGCGGCATCGACAGTTTCCGTGGCATGGTGGGTTTCCCGTTCATGCTGGCGCTGTTGCTGCTGTTCCCGCCACCATTGTCGTTGCCAAAGTCGATAAACATCGAAAACATGTTCTTGCGATCGGGTGCCGCCGCCGTCTGCTTCTCCTCCGATTCGCCCCGGGACGATCCGGTCAGGGCCGAGGCGGAAGGTGGTGGCGTTTCCATCCGCCCACCGCTCAGCTTGGGTGTGGCGCTGCGCGCACTTTCGCTACCGTCGTCGGACAGATCGATGTAGAAGCCGGTCGATTTCTTCATCAGCTCGGTGCGGGCCGTGCGCGGCCGGCTGTTTACTACCGTGATCGATTTCTCCTCCTCCGGCGTCTTCAGGCTGCCCAAATCGACGAAAAAACCGAGGCTCCGCTGGCCCGACTGTTCGAGGCCCGAGTGCACCGCGGAGGAAGCTTCGAACGATGCCGCTGCCGCCGCCGCCGTCTTCGCATCATCGGGACAGTTCTTCAGATCGACGACCCACGATTTGCCCGAACCGCTCTTGCTGAGCTGCCGAGCCGCGGTCCGCTCCTCCGGCTCGTCAAAGCTAATGCTCCCACCGGACACTATCGGGCAGGTGTCGGTGCGGCGCCGCACCGAAGGGCTTTCGCACTGGCGCGGCGTAAAGTCCTCGATCGATGCGCCGCCCGACACGATCGGGGCCGATTCGTCGTGCTTCTGCAGCCGCTTCGGGATGCGGATTGGCGTCGAGTGCGATTCCCGGTCGACCGAGCTGGCCCGGCTCGTCTCGTTGCCGGTGTCTTCGCTCAGCTCCTGTACCGCCCGGTTCGTGGCCAGCGCCGATGGTACGGACGCAGCCGACGTCACGTGCACGATCGAGTTGAACGGGGTGCTGGGAGGGTAGTGGTGCGAGGCCGACTCCACGTCGCTCGTTGCCTGCGTGCGGCTGTTGTAGTCGGCCGAGCTGGAGTTGTACCCGCTGGTGCTCGTGCCACCGCGCAAGCTGTCCAGCCGTCCGCTCGCACGCTCGTCGCCCGCTCCGACCACGCTGCTACAACCCCCGAGCGAGTAGCGCTGACTGTCGCTGATCGTGAGCGAGCTGTACTCGCCGTAGTTCGGCTCGCTGCTCGACGAGTACACGCTCGGCAGCGACAGATCGCTGTACGTTTCTTCCGGCGCAAACTGCAGGCTAGCGTCGAGCAGATGGCCCGAGTACTGTTGGATCGAGTGCTGGAAGAGAAAGGTGCCCTGCTTGCGTTCCGCTTCCTGGCGTGCCAGCACCTCGTCGCGATCGATCTCGCTGCCGTTGGTGGACGGCACTTCCGGCAGCAGCTCGCGTTGGTTCGGCGGTTCGGCAAGCTTCAGCTTGCATGCTAGATAATCGTTCGACGGTCCAGCCGCAAACTGGTCCTTCACCTCGACCGGCTTGATGGTTATCTTTTCCGCCGCCGCCGTCGCTCGTAGCTTCTCGTCGTCGCATAGGATCGTCGCAAGCTGGATGCTGCCCGCGCTTTCGGCACCCTCCGCCTCACTCCGCACGGGCCGGCAGTTTGGTAGTGGGGCGGGAGGAGCGATCTCTTGAAACGACGGATACACCACCTCATCGTCGTCAAACAGTGAAGACGCATCGATAAAGCACGGTTTGGAGGGACCGCCGAAGGACGGAGCCGGTTGGGCCAACATTCCGCCCTGCTTTCGATCGTCCTCCTCCAGCAGCTCTTCAACCGGTTCGGCTCCATCCGGCCCGGTACCGTCCTCCACGTCACCCGGTTCCCACGGGGAATGGCCGCCATCGGCCAGCATGGTCGTGTCGGAGAGCGAGTTCGATTTCATGATCACTATTTCCTCGTTGTGCCGCTGCTTCTCCTCCTTGGTGGAAGAGCGGGCGAGATCGTACCGTTTGCGCTGCAACAGCTCGGCGGCGGCACCACCGTCGGGTGCTTCGTGGTCGAGCGCACCCGCCCCACTGGCCTCCTGCACTTCGTACTCGATTTCATTCACCAGCATTTCGCCTTCCTCCACCTCGTTTGCAGCCGCCAGTTCGGCCACCGTCGCGACCGTAGCATTATTTATGCGCACAATATTGCTCCACATCTCGTCCTCCTCCTCCTCCTCCTCGTCGTCCTCTTCCCCATCGTCGTCATCATCACCGTCCATGCCGTGGCCGTCGCTCGTGTCGGATGCGGCCGGTGACTGGGGGCTGCCGGCGTCCACCAGCTCGTACGTGGACGCCGAATCGCTCGAGATGCGGTTCAGCCCCTTGCGCAAATGGCTGTCCGAGCCGGCCTCGAGCCGGTACTGTACGTTCACGATGCCAGCGGTGGCACAGCCTGTGCTGTCGGCGGGTGGCAGTTCGGCGGCATCGACCACGTAACAGCTGATCGAATCGGTTTCCGTGTCATCGCCGTTCGACGGGGAGGACAGTATTCGTTGGGATTCCATCGTGTCGTGGCTCTTGGAGGCGGGTGTGTCAAAGGCCTTAAGGCGAGCCCGATGTGAGGCTAGGCGAACACACTCCCCTCGTAAACGTACTCCGGCAGTTCAATAGTGCTGTCGTTGCCAAGGACACGATGGTCGTTCGATCGTTGCATTTGCGGGGTGTGACATGATATTGGGGGGGCGTATTGAACCGTTGAATTATCTACAGAAAGGGGGAGGAGAAAAAAACACACACAATTAGCACCATGTCTAACTAGATGGGCGCCCTCCACTCCCTCCAAACGTTTGTCGACCTACAAAACAAGGAAGTAAAGGTTAGAAGACGATTGCAAACAGACGACACATACATGACAACCTGAGAAAAAGAGAAAGGGGAAGTGGGTGAAGTTTTATGGCCACACAATTCTTCTTTTCCAGCGCAATCGATTGACCTAGAAACTAAACTGTGCAATCTTTATTGCGTACATTTTTATGCGGATAGACGCGCGGCTCTTCCAAACCTCCTCCGGCATCGTGCAGTATCTCTTTATCATATGTGTATGTGTGTCCATGTGTGTATGTTCTAGTGATGTGCTCTTTGGAGCGCACCCACGACTCCGATCCGACTCCGGCTATTGTTAGTCCAATTCCGTCTCCCGCAAAATCCGAACCACTAGTTCCGCAAGGAGTTAGAGTCTTCCGGAATCGTCCAGAATCGCTCGGAGTCGTACGGAATCATTCGGAGTCGGCCAGAGTCGTTCTGAGTCGTCCGAAGTCATCCGGAAACGAAGTCTTTTGGAGTCGCCCAGAGTCGATTGGACTCGATCGGAATCGGAGTCGATCGGAGTCAACAGGAGCCGTCCGATAATGTGCTTGTGATCAGACATTTCATTTCGTTGTTTTTTTTGTCTTTCACTTTGCGCGTGTACTTCGTATACAGGCCTTTTGTTTTGAAAGCCGACTCCGGCCGACTCCGGATAACTTCGATTCCAACCGATTCCGGACTTCGGAGTCGAATTCCTCCGGATGACTCCTAACGTCTTCGACTGTCAACGACTCCAATCGATTCCAGACGACTCCGGGCGACTCCGAACGACTCCGGACGACCCCGAATGACTCCGACTCCCAACGACTTTGGACGACTCCGGGAGATTCCGGAAGATTCCGAACGACTCCGAATAATGCTGGGCGGACCTACCTCCCGGATTCGATTCCAGAATTATCGGAGTCGGAACGGATTCGACTCCTGATTTTTACCAACTTTACCCATCACTAGTATATTCATTTTACATGGTTGACCTCCACCACCTGTCGCAATTCATACATATATTTGCACGAAAATCTTTCATCCGCACGTTTCGATGCGCTTCACGCCAAGATAATCACACTTGATAAGAAGCGCACCGGGCACCGGGTTGTGCACGGCGCAACGAAGTGTTAACGTCTTGGGAAACAAACTAGCAGCGATTACTGTTAGCGGTTTTTGTTTTGTTTCTGTTATTTTGAAATGTTTGTGATTACAAATAAATGGTAAAATGATAATATTCGTCCAACTCGCTTTTAGCAATATTGCTGCAATATTGAAAAGCCTCATACAACACACTACCTGCGACCTCCTCTACTCGCTCTATACAGATGCCTGTAAACGCGCAATATTCGACCGATGACTAAGATTATTGGAATTAATTTGCCATTCGCGTTCACCATTTATTGATCACACATGTTGGCCGCCCCATCGCGGACGTCACCTACACCGATACTCGGGCACACAAGCACACATTCACAGACAAAGTACACAATGCCATCCCGCGGCGTACAATTCACCATCCATTCCCGGCGGGTCTTGTCTTGCGGGGCATGACAAAAGCTATTAGAAAATGATCATCAAAGCAAGCGTGTGCTCTCCATGGCGATATTGTCGGACTGCCGGACCACTCCAAAACAAAAAGAACGATCATCACAAACGCAGGGGGGTTGAGGTCACAATTTGCCAATCAGCTAATTACACTCGCAATTAAAACCGTACACACACACACGTGTTAATGGGGTTGCGATCTTAGACTGTCCACCGGTCCGGGAAGACTGTCTCGTCGTTGTCTAACGGTCCCACACAGGCCGTTCGACAAAGAGGCGAATTGATGATGATCTTCTGTCTGCCCGTTTTAAGCGTTCGTTTATGATAGTGCCATTTACGAACGGTGCACAACATGGGACATTAGGAACTCACACCGCGAAAAAAAAGCCCAATTCCAACACCAAATTCACCTTAGAAACGGTCTTCTGCCGCGAGATCCCGTCCTATCTTCTCCGACACACGCCGATCAGCTGCAAAGACGAGCAATTAAGAACCAGTCACAACACGGCACTTCTTCTCCGTTCTTTTTCGGAGAGCAAAACAACAAAAATGGTTGTTGATGGCCCAAAACTGATGTTACCCTGCGACTCCGCTGACTGGGACTGACTCTGATCAGCTTCATCGCCTACGGTTACTTTGCTTTCAAGCCGTCGTCGTCGTCGTCATCGCCGTTCGCTAGGTTCGGTGATTTGATGGATGGCAGGACAGAAGTCATAAGGGTGTGTGTGTGTCTGTGCGTTGTTTTTGGTCGGTCAAAGTAGCCAAAGAGAAGGGGCATGGCGCGTTAAAACACGCGTGCTAGGGGCACAAACCCGGGGGCATACTTCACACTGAGGGGCCCCAGAGCAAGCACACTTTTTTGTGTCGTTGTCGTTCGTCTTTTTCGGTAAAACACTTAACCTATGTTGCAATGTGCGGTGTTTCTTTTTGGGGGGCTGAAGCGTGCGGCTGTGTGTCATGCTTCATATGTGTCGTCTGCCGTCGTCCGTATGAAATGGTTCCAAAAAGTAAGCGGACTACCGTTTCCATTACCATAAATGGTGGAGTGTAGGGGGGAGTAGAGTAGGATAAATGAATTGGTTTGACACATTGAAATTCGAACGAAAATAATAATAAGGGAGCGTGTGCTGGGTTTTGTCGGAGGCCGGCCACCAAATCGGACACTATTGTTGTTCGCGTCCGGCTAATAGAGATTAGAGTACATTCTAGGGCAGAAGCGTCGCGTGAATATTAATCGACTGTTGCGCTGGAACCTGGCCATAAAGGAGATGTAGAGGGGAGAAAGCGTTGGCGGGATCGTGATTGTAATTTTCAGTCATACATTTTTGGTTTGGGTGTAAGGAAGCCGTTAGGAGCGTTGTTTTGAAGTACGCTGGCAATGTTGGGAGAGAGAATTTAATGCGAAGACTGAACAGTTGAAAGAACCGCTTCCATGCTTTCGCAAGCAGAATGCCAAATTTAAAGCCGAATGGGAAGCTACCGGCTGTCAAGGACAACAATCTTCCAATCCACACGGAACGGTGTAGGAACGAGGTCAAATATTTGCCAACATCGGTTTGGCCATATTGGATGCCATTTGACAGCAGAAAGCCCTGGTGAAACATTCAATAACCAATTTACATTTTTTTTTTGTAAATCCAGACTAATTTAACATTTTTATCACAATTTAAATAAAAAATTAAAATTTTTATCACAATTAAAAGGGCTTTCAGATGTCAAACTGCTGTAACGAACTTTTGGCTACTTGTCAAATCGTTCTACATTACTTGATGTCGTTCCTACACAGTCCTTGAGATCAATCCTACAAATTTCAAGCAGAGATGGGTTCTCCGGATCGCACCCACAGTGCTGCTCCGATTTTGGCAAGATTGACTCCGATTCCGACTCCAGAGAAATGGAATCGCTAGCTCCGCCGGAATCGTCCAGAATTGTCTGAAATCGTCCTGAATCGAAGGAATAGTATGGAATCATCGGAATCGTCCGGAATCGTAATAGATCGATACTAGGGAATGTGTCTACTTTTTTATTAACATTACAGTTATAGAGTTATTTTCTGAATGTACCGAGCCCATATACCAACTATGGATACAACAATAAGTCACAGTTAGCTTAAACGATCAGAAGTTGTTAAGTGAACTGCGCCTAAGCTTGTGCAATTTAAAAAAAAATGGGTAATGTTTTTTCTTGCTGATATTAAAAACAAATAAATGAAAAATACAAAGAAAAAAGATCCGATTTCATTTCGGAAACTACTATGGAGTGATCAGAGTTCACTGCCTTGCTACCGACCACCTCGAAACACTTGAACACCGTAAAACGGGCAGTATAAACGGCCTTTGGTTGCCAGTATACTAAGAGGTTTCATCAACGCTCCAAACATTTTAGGGAAGATTCCAGACCATTCCGGACGGTTCCGGCGGGAGTGATTGAACCATCCCTTCGGAGCTAGTTCCAAAATTTGGCGGAACCGTTCGGACCCAGTTCCGCTTGTTTGTGAATATGAACCAACTCTAATTTCAAGCGCCGTGATCTTTCAGCTACCCTAGAGTCATTTTGGTAATGGGTCACACGAGACTCCATTTCATGAATCTTTACCCAAAGAAGAAAAACCTGATATTTTCCACCTGAAAGCAATGTGAATAAAAGTACAAAATCAGTACATTAAGCAGTAAATGGTCTCGCTCATCGAATAGCGAGGCAAAGCGATGCAAAGATCTGCTCTACCTAACACGAAACACGTATGCAAACATTAGAAAATCATGGTAACGATCTTCTCCCCCATCTCTCCCACCTCGCCTCCTTGTTTCCCTGCGGTGATTCGGTGTAACGCGCGTGTAATCTACCCCTACCTACTCCCCCTTGCACGACACACCACCGATGGCCGTTTTCGGCCGTGCACACGCACACCTGAAATAACCGTTTTGGCATGTTTGCTCGACACCACACCCGCGACCTGCAGGACCCGCGGCCACCAGTGCTAACAGCACGAACTGATGATGACTCGGGGTCACACATAAGCAGCAACAAATAAGCTACACAAAGCCATCGAGCCACACACACACACACACACACACACACACACACACACACACACACACACACACACGCACGCATGGCAGTGGTATGCGCGTGGCCATCATCATCTTCCGACGGGAGGATGTGGACGGGTTTTCGCTCTCCGTGCGCTCACGCTGCGCCAGCCACACTAGCTGACATCATCATCCTCGTGGTCGCGCGGGGACGTGACGTCTATTTATGGTAAAAAAAGAATGCCCACGCAGCCGACTCTGGTTCGCACAGCCCGGCAACGCCAGGTATGCTTGGCCGGGGAAGGGGGAGCAGACGACGATGTTCCCCCGAAAAAAAAAAAGAAGTGTGAAACGATTTGTGCATTAATGATGGCCATCCGTTACGGAAGAGCGACGACGACGACGACGGGGTGGTGCTTGCAAATCGATAACGTATGGTGTGCGCAGCAATCAGACCGACGAACCTTCACGCCGGTCCTTCACGAAGATAGTTTTATGACTCCCTCTCCCTCTCTCTCTCACTCTTTCTCCCTGTCGATGAGGCTTATGAAGGGAACCCGGGAGGATATTCGATAGCGATATTATTGCTTTATCGGGCGCGCACGACTCATCCTTTTGTTCAGCCCAAAAGCCGTGAGCCGTGATTCAACACAAAGCTGTGAAATGATGTGCATAAATTGGCACACCTATTAACCTTCGCTAAGAAGCCCTACGTTGAGCTGATAATCGCGTATTACCTCACAAGCTGTAGCTTCCCTCTTGACAAGCTACTAAAGATTTAGTCCAAATCAAAATGCGATAACTGTTGTCCACCAACAAACGCTTCCCGGCGCTTCCCCGTGTACCGTATGCTCACCCTTCTAGCTCTATCTCTCTACTAATCCTAATGTACACAACAATAAACGCAGGCTTAGCCAGCAAGCCGTAGGCGACTGTCGGCAGATTGGCCTTGACTTAAAGAAGCGGCGCGCGCGCGCGTTCCATCGTGTGTTTTGCCGCGATTTCCGTTTTGCATCGAAGTATGTGCATTTGCCACCATACCGGCCAGTTGTTGGAAGGGGACACGAGTATTTCCCTTTCCACCGCACACATGGCTCCCAACACCAGTACCGGACCGTTGTTGGGGGCAACGCAAAAAATTAATTATTCATCGTTCCACCACGGCTTGTTTCGATCTCGTCGATCGTTTCCTTCCCATTTTTGATTTGGTGGTTGTCGTTGTCCTTGTGATCAGTGGTTCTCGAAAACCGCCCACGGGCTGAATCGGGATTTGATGGCCGCGCACAACACGTGTGTGAGAGAGACAAGGAGGAGACAAGGTTTTCAAGAGCAACTGGCAACGACGGTGATTTATCCGGAATGCATCGCTAATTTGCATAAATCATATTTACGTCTCCGGGTTTTGAAAGCTTGTAACCGAAAGCGGGATGGAGTCGCACAGTCGCACCAAAATACGATCGATTCAATCACAATATGCTGACCTCCTCCCCATTCCATTCTCCTCCTGCGGCTGGATGGCGTTCTCCAGGGCTGGTTGCGGTGATGCAATCCAGTTTTTGTTACACCCGAAACCTTGTCCTTCGTGTTACCCCATCCTACGGTTCAGTTTTGGTTGTGGAGCGTTGTCCGGTGAACAACACAAGCGCATAGACAGAGCACAATGTGCCACCAAAAAAAAAAGGGAAACAGGCCGATCATCACCCCGTTCCGTTCTTCGGACCATTGATTCCACAAATCCGCAGGCAGTTGGTTTCATTTTCTAGCTGTTTGCCATCCTCCTCCTCCTCGTTGCTTCTTCACACTCTCCCAATCATTTTCTCCTCCTGCACACCACTGCACAGCACTGTGCAAGGTAGTGCAGCGAACATTTTTACCTGCAATACACACCGCAATTCGCAGATGTTTCCACAGTTGACACGGGAAAACTATCCGATTTTCATTCGCACTGCATTCCGGTGCTTTCGATTTCCACGGGCGACCACCAACGCACTTTGGTAGTTTTGCTGCCTTTTGGGGAGACTTTTTTTTTCTTGTTGGGAATCACAGCACAGGCCTATTATCGTTCCACTACGGGAGCGCCTTTATATCGCGGTCGCGCACCTTTTGTTCGTCGCAGTAATCGCACATTCCACCTTTCGGGATAAAGAGTACAGCACAAAAGCACCAAAGTACATACGCACTTGCCGGATGTTCACAAAATCGCGGAAAATGATCCTTCCTTGGCCCTGGTCCGACCCGTTTCGGAGCGAATGCGGATGGCCACACTTTCTTCTCGACCCGGGGTAAAAGTGTGTGTGTGTTCGGAAATTTCTCTTTTGCCGTTCGCGAGCCAATCGATATTTGGTGAGAAAATGTTTGACGTTTTCCCGTCCGTGCTTCTTTCGTGCTGCGCCGTTTTGTTTTTCATGTTTTTTTTTTGTGATGTGCACAGCGGGGCAATGGTCGTCGATACAGCGTGTGACAGTTTGTTGCATTAATTTTGCTCAAAATTGTACAAAAGCGATGGGTTTTAATAAAGTGTTATTTTAAAAATCATTTCGTGCAGTCTTCCTCGTTTGTATTCAAACTGTGCGCGTTCAAAGCTCACAACGGCTGTGAATATTTTCTTGATTTTAAGCGACTTTATAAGAAAATGGAACTATAAATTGATAACAAACAGTTCCAATGGTAAGTTTTATATTGCTTAGCGCCAAATTTACGCCATAAAAGCTTAAAAATTTTACAAATTGTTTTACGCAAATCAAACAGTTCATTTGTCATCCACGCGTTCGTTCTGTGTACCTGCCATTCTTGACGCGCCTGCCAGCGCCAAAGCGAAACGTCAAAGTACGTGCAAAAGGGCGATGACGTTTCCAAGTTCCAGTTGTCACTAAAAAAAAGCGGAGATTGTTTATAAATTTTCTCAACAGTGTTTTGCGCTGCCGTGTCTTGCTTTTGTAAAGCATTTTTGGACCATTTTTCAACGCACGTAAGTTGTTTTCTTACTTTAACTTGTGTCGTTTTACATGGACGGTGTGCCCTGTTGGTAGAAATCATTAGGGCGAATGCAATAACATGCGCAATAACAAAGAAACTTTCTATGCCGTGGGATGGATATGCTGTGACGTGTACCTTCTTACCGGTCGGCGTACATGGTGTAAAGAATAAATATTCCAATGCCGTGTGAAATTTACACATAGTTCATTGCTTACTCTACTTCATTCACATTTATTTACCAGACAGTTAAGATTGATTCAACCTAACATTCCTTTCTGGATAATTAATTGGTATATTTCGAATGAACTGGCAATGGATTAGGTTAATCGGATGAAACGCACCGCACCGATACGAAGAACGCAGACAAAGAATTCATCAATGTTTAATGTACGTTATTTCCACTTGAACCGTCACACCGTCGCATGAAACATTCCGAACTCATTCCGACGAAATGGTAGCAGCTCGAAAAACGTATTAGTGCAATCAGCCACTGATTAGCTCTAAACCATTTCAGTTTGGTGTGGGTAAAGGCACAAAAGTTGGTCCGCAATGCGTAAATATCTCAATAGCCTATTTTCAACAAGCCATGCCGCATCGCAACATAGAATTCGGCACATTACGTGCAGCCTATGTAATGAAATGCTGTTGCGGTTAAAGCACACTGCCATCTATCGATGACCGATTTGTACCGACCCTGCTCTAATCCCGCATCTCTTTCCTTCTCACAGACACATCAACCCACCACACCAAGCCAACATGATTTCCGATGTGCAGCTGGCCGTGTTCTGCAACGTTCTCGGGGTGTTTCTCTTCCTGCTGGTCGTCGCATTCCACTACATAAACGCCAACATGGGAAGGTATGTAAAAAAGCGGCCCAATTCAACTGCAAAACCCCACCCACATACACCCACCAGCCCACTCGCAAGTGAATGTGCCAGTGAGGCCAATTATTGAGCAATGGGCACTAATTGAACTATCTTCATTTTGCATTCTTTTCTTTTTCCAATCCATCTGCCGCTTCCCCATTGCATCCAACGCACAACTCAACCGACCTGCTGACGATAACGATTCCGACTGGAATTTGTCGGAAAACCGAAACACATGATGCTCTGCTGGGCGGGGGCACACACGTGTGTGCGCATTTGCATGTGCCGAGTGCAGCATGCGAGGTGGTCCCGGATCGAGACACAAATGAAGCATTCCTACCTAATCCTGTACCGCTGCAGCCAACCATCCATCTGATTCTCTCCCCTCCTCTCCTGATGCAATGATGATGGGGCATTTCGGAGGGGGTGGACAGAACCACCCTACCACAAACGCAAAGGGACAACAACACCCTCCTCCCCAAGCAGCAAGCAAAAACGTGTCGCAAAATGTGCAATTGCTATAAACAATTATTTGTCACCTTTTCCTGCTCCTTCGCTGCATGAAGGACAACAGAACAAATAAAATCTCCTTACCACACACCCGGAACATTCGGTTCGAAGAGTACACCACACGTGGCATTACAGATTTTGTTTAAAAATATATTTCATCCAAAAAGAGCGTCAGAGAAAAAAAAACATTATAATCCTATACAATCTGTTTTAAAATATACGGTTCCGCGAACGGTTCTCTCTTTCTCTCTATCTTGTTCGCCCACCCTACTCCTTCGCTGTGTGTCTGGCGGAAGGGTAGGTAAAAATCGTACCAACCGCGCGTCACGTGTGCTCATGCGGGATTGGATGTGCGCTCCACACGTTTCGTTGTTGTCGTCACATTACAGTGTCCATCGGGATGCAAATCCACGTTGGTCTCTATTTTCCACTGCCCCGTCAGTTGCATCAGGTCTAATACTCCACCGGTTTTAAGTATGAATTTTCCTCGGTAGTATTTTTTGTACTGTAAAAAATAGTGAGAGAGAGAGAGAGAGAGAGAGAGAGAGAGAGAGAGAGAGAGAGAGAAAGGAAAAAGAGTGAGAACACAACCGGAAAGAGATTAATTACAATTTTCATCTTCGTTGCAGATGTGCTTCCAGGGAGGCGTTTAGGACTCGGTAAATCGAAGAAATTATTCAATCGTAATGATACGATTACGTTCGCTTCATTATCAATCGAGCTTTCAACAGTGGCCAAATTCTTGGAAATTCATCTCATTGCCATCACACCCCCTCGGAGGGTGACTGCGCACGTGCAACCTACCAATGGCTATCAACAATTGCGCTCAGGTCAATTACGACCGGATCGTTTGCGGTGTCCCTTGCCTGCAGCTGCTCGACCGTGTGCACAATCTTGCTGAACGTGGGCCGCTCGCCGGGATGCAAATTCCAGCAGGAATACATTAAATCGTACCTATGTGTGTGTAGAGAGTGAAGAAGAACAGGGAAGGTATTTAATTTGGTACAATTCATACTGGCTGTTTCGTTGCAGTGCAGTTTTCTCACAGCAGCTCGCTGCAGCTTTTCGGCCGCTCCATGCGGTAACCGCTCTCGAGATAGCGAAGCAACCGGTTGGTCGATATTGCCGGGTACGGGCTGCCCCCGAGGGTGCAGATCTCGTACAGCAGGATCCCGTACGACCAGACATCGCTCTGGGACGTGTAGACCTGGTGTGTCATCGATTCGAGCGCGAGCCACTTGATCGGCAGCTTGCCGTTGCTCGTTTTGCGGTACAGATTTTCCTGGTAAATATCGCGGCTCAGTCTGTCGGAATGGTAAAGTGGCATGGAGGGAGCAGGTAAAAATGTGTTTCACACAGACCGCATATTACGCCAACTTACCCGAAATCAGCTATCTTAACCGTATTACTATCACACACCAGCACGTTCCGGGCGGCCAGGTCACGATGCACCACCTTGTTGCGGGCGAGAAATTCCTAGACACGGTAAACGGGAGGGCACAAACCATTCGGCATTAATCGTTAGGTCTCCGTTTAAATGGTGGGCCTCCCACTTACCATCCCAAGTGCAATTTGGCGCGAAAATTCCAACAGCTGGCCACTGTTCGGTAGCGGATCCTCGTCCTCCTCCGACTGTGGCGAGCAGCTCTGATACCACCGATTCTCGACCGTATTGTTCGTTAGGGTCGAATCGACGGGCGCGCCGTGGCAGCTGCACGGCTTAATCCGCACACTTCCCTTCACGTCCTCACCCACCTCCCACGTTCCTTCGACAATTTCTACCGCATTTTTGCATGCATTTGTACAGTGCGCCAGTTGGGCCGTTTCGTCACCGTCGCTTTCGTCGCTGAACAGTGGGTACAGCTTGTTTTCGATGATTTGGGGCGATCGGGAGCGGGCACTACTACCATCACTGCCGCCGGCCAGCCCGAACGCTACCCCCAGCAGTGTCTGCCGGTGGTCGGAGATGTTTTTGTACGTCAGCGATTTCTTATCGTTCACGAACGAGGTGTCAAAGTTGAACACGTTCTCGGGCATTTTGTTGTTATCGAGCGAGGGCGTTAAGCATTCGTGTTCGGCCATCTCCAACGACCTGGTCGGTGGTGGTGGTGGCGGTGGTGGCGGTGATGGTAGTGTTGCTGTGATGTTTGTGCCAGAGGTGCCACCAATCGACCGCGTACCGGTGGTACGGTTCTGGCGCAATAGTCGTTGCCACTGGAGGCGCAAATAGTTGAGCAAATTGCCCCGGCCGCAGTACTCGGTGAGCAGCATCATCTTGCGCACATTCTTCGTACAGTGGCCGACTATGCCGACGATGTGGGGATGGGTGCCGACCGACTTCATGACCTCCATCTCGCGCCGAAACTCGAGGATGTCTTCCACCCGTGGACATTCTTAGCAGGGGGCGTAGAGAGAATGAGTAAGAAAGAGAGAGAGAGAGAGATAGAGAGAGAGAGAAAGAGAAAGAGAGAAAAACAATCAATAAATAAAAGCTAAATATTTGCAAATTTGACTTCAAAATCTTGGGATAATGAGTCGATGCCTTACGATTGTGATCTTAGCATCATCTACCCCCCATACAAGCAGGAAGCCAGGTTGGACTGTAATAACTATATGGATCGTTAACCTTTAGGATTGACTTGAATGCTGAAAATTCTTGCCTCGGGGTAAGGGTCTGGACTTGGCTGTCTCCAATTCAATTTGGTGCTAGAGAGGACCATCCAATGCTTCAAGGCGGAGACTTTGGGAACCTTCTTCAACAAGTAAACCCAAATCCTGGCATACGTTGATTATGTAGGCGTCACTGGTCTGTGGATATTCCATGTTGCAAAAGCCTTCCAAGAGAATGAGCAGGCGGCAGAGAACTTCGGACAAGTGACTTCATACTATCAAGACCTATTTAGAGGTGACGTACGAATAGGTGAATGTCCTCAGGGATGTCATCTATCTCGGGTCAGCTCAGATAGCTGCATAAAAACTGAATTGCACGCAAAGATGCTGGCTTCCAATCGGCCATTCTATAGCTGGAGGAAGTAGTTCATCTCAAAGAACCTATAACCTATACCAATGCGGTTGTATCGCCGGATAAGTAAGTAAGTAAGTGTTGTGGGCAGCCGTGCCGACCCCTGGACTTGCCGTGGCAGTTGCGCTGCCAC
This sequence comes from Anopheles merus, assembly GCF_017562075.2. NCBI lineage: Eukaryota > Metazoa > Arthropoda > Insecta > Diptera > Culicidae > Anopheles > Anopheles merus. The sequence continues at coordinate 25,467,259 of NC_054083.1, read as the reverse complement.
CGGTCAACGTCCAGGGGGACGACAGTGTGTACACGCACACTGTCGCACACACTAAGCGCGCAAGACTTAGTGTGTGCCGAGCGCCGAGCAGAGTGTGTTTGCGAGCCGATCGAGCAGGAGCTCTCGGCAGGGGCGCTCGGTGCGGGTGGTGCGCGGCCACTGCACGTATTATTTTAAAGTGTATTGTGTATTGTGTATCTTATTTATTTTGTATGTTGTACGAGTGTAATAAAATATTTAAGTACAAAAGTACAAACATAACAGTAAGTATAACTATAACCTATCACATACGCCTGTGAGCTACACAAATGGAACATTGTACAAATTGGACAAACAATCTCTTTAGATGTGTTAGAGCGGAAGATGCTCAGAAAGAAACTTTGAGGGAAGGATAATGGAGGAACCGCTACAGCCCGCAAAACCCCTGTAGGTTCTGTAGACGTCCGCCATAAAGGCCAGAATAAATAATTGACAAACGAACTTACCTTTCAGCATCTTTACCGCTACCGGTTGGGCCGGTTCGCCATCGTCACCGGTCCGCTGCAGTACGCCCTTGCGCACCAGCCCGAACGCACCCTCGCCCAGCATGTCGTGCAGCTTGATGTGCTCCATCTCGATCTCCAGCTCGTCGTTGATCGGGGCAATCAGGTCGGGCGAGAACGGGTGGCTGGTGGCAAGCAGATCCTGCATCTGCTTGGACGTCGGCTCAAACTCCGTGCTCGGATCGACCGGTGCCTTTTGCTCCAGTTCCTGTATAAAGGATTGTATGAATGAGGCACCCTTTTGAGGCTACTGCTTTGAATTTCATCCAACACACGATGAACACACAAACCTTGAAGTACTCGCACCGTTCCTCGTACCGCTTCAGCTTTGCCCGTCGCCGGCAGATGAGGGAGATGGATATCTTCAACAGCCCGATCATCAGCACCGGCGTCAGTATGATGAACACCAGCTTCGTCCGTATCCAGGATTCCGAGCTAACGCGCCCAATTTGAAGCGCTTTGATGGTATTTTCCGACGACACGCCGACCCTGGAGTAGGCGGCCACCAGCACCTCAAAGTGTGGTCCAAACATTTCGAACGATTCTATCAACACTCCAACGGCATCCTGCGAACAGAAAATTAGGAACAGAGCATTGCTTGAATATCTCCAACTCCAGCTAGTGAGGCACTTCACTACCCTACCCCGGTTAGATTTTTCGTCACAGAATTGCCCGGCTCTTCCGTTTCGGGATTGTGCAGATCGAACACCTTCACCACGTAGGAGTCGGGTGCGATCGTGGGCCGGTCCCAGCTGATGTTGAGCTGATAGTGGTCGCCGTACAGTGGGACCTGCGTCACCCGTACATTCGTGATAGGTTCCGGCGCTAGAGAGAAAATCAATATTTCGAAGGAGAGAAGCAATTTTTAAGGTTTTCGGTCAGCTGTCCTGGCTGTTTGTTGTGAACTTTCGATGCTTACCGCAAACCTGTGTACCATTCGTATGGTTGGTACAGCTCGGCGTGTGGAACGACTGCCAGTGCAGTTGGCTTTCGCGCATCGCGTTCTGCGTGTTCTTCGACCGCACTGCAATCATATAATTAGCGCTCAGCTTCAACGCTTTGATCGTGTACTTGTACAGCACTTCCGACTGGGTGAATTGAGGGTAAAATTAAAGCAGTAGTTTGTGTTATAAATTATCTTCTAGCCAAGCTGGAGCATCCTCCCCGTGCCTTACCTGCTGCACGTCGATCGGTTTGAGCAGAAAATCGGGCGAATAGCTGGCATGGCAGACGATCTCGTAGTGGCAGGTCCTGTCTACAAGTCGAAGGAGGGAAACCCGTGAAAAGCGGAAATCGGGTGAAGGCATCGGGGGTGGCCCAGCAATACCTACCTTTCGCTGGCGTCCAGGAGATGACGGCATCGACCAGCCGGCTGTCCCGCGCGTTAGTCTCGAACCGCTCCACCATGATGTCGGTAACGATGCCGGGCATGTAGTCGTGCGGCAGCGTCCGGTACTGGTGCTTCTCGACGTAGTAGTACTCGTACTCGGACGTCAGCATGGTGGCCGTCACGTTGTACCGCCTGTTCGGCGCAAGGTTCTCGATCTTCACCAGCGATGCATTGCTCTGCCAGGAAAGGAGGGGGAAAAGAGGAACAATTAAAAAAAAAACACACACACAAATTCCTTTACAATACAGCTTCCAAGCGCGATCGTGAATCAATCGATCAGAAATTCCAATTCTGAGTCGAAGTAAACGGAGCCAAACACGTGGGGCACATTCTTCGCGCAGCGCGCCGTTGTCAGGGGTAACGTAATGTAAACGCTTCGCAACGCAGCACCACCGCAACAACGCGGGTGTGTTGGTGCGTTCGTGGTGGCAAACGCTTCACCGCCAGCCAACCCCGTTGCTTGGTGGTGTGCGTGCTGGCAGCGACGGCGCTGCGCTTCAGTGTTTTGTTTGACGTTCCAGCGAAGGGGTGCCTCGCGAGAAATCACCACAAAGCAACACACAAAACAACGAGCCGCGCGTGTGTGTGTCTGTGTGCGTGCGTTTACAGAAAGAAACAGCCCGTGAATTGAGAAAAGAAATCGCGGTGCTGGCGAATGGAAGCTGCGCTTCCCGTTGCGTCCCGTGATTCACTGTGAGCAGCAGACATTTGGCGACCGTGGCACGCGCGATGTTACGCAGTCGGGCACGCCAGCGTTTGGGACAAATTTAGCTGTTCGGCCGAAGGCTGCCTCCGTGAACCTCCGTCGAGCTGTATACCGCGGAACGGGTATCGAGTGAGTCTTGTCTTGTGTGCAAAGGAAAGTGTGTCAGTTGCTCGGTGGGCGGTATAGTGCAGCGGCAGGTTCACGGTTCCGGTTTGATAGTTGCCAAAGTGTGTGCCTTTGATAACAGGTTAGCTTCGTGTTGGAACGTTTCCAGACTGCAAGTGTGACTACAGTGTTGCGGCATTCGAAGCGACCACATTCTTCCCCAAACGAGATGTGACGGAATCTGCCGTCTCGCTAGCCTTCGAGAACGACGACTCCAAACCTTCCCCTTCCAGAAAAGGTAATTAAGCTGGGCGTGTTAATATACTGCGTGTTTCACGTTAAAAACGCTAAAACGTCACCGCCGGTTTGCCACATCATAATTGGCAACTCCACCGGAGCGTAGCATGGCGGCGCTCGGTCCGTTCCAAGGTTCATGCAGCATCATACAGGGCCTTCCTGTGTGTTGTCATAGCAACGCACTCGGAGGGATGATGCAAAGCTCTTAACCTCCACGTACTAAAGTCTTGTATCCTTGCCTTCCCCTAAAAACAGCAGTGCAATGTCGTCGTCCGGTGCGACCAAGAGCAAGCCGAAGAAGACCAGCAATCTGCGCATACTGTGGATACCGGGGCGCAAAAAGCACAACCGCAAGGGTTCGTACAGCACGACGAAGAATGGGCTGCCGCAGACGTACGGGATGCAGCCGCGCAAGAACGAATCGTGGACGCTTGGTGGCGCGATGAATCATAGCAAAATTATAAATGCGTAAGTTTTTTTCTTCTGTTTTTGCTGTAGGAGGTGTTTCACGAACCCGACCACTGTTTGCATGATTTGCACCACTGTTTGGGGGTGATTTGCAAAAAAAAAAACAAACCAACCGAAATCATGGTTTTGATAAAGGAAATTCCAAACCACCATCGTGATGCTGCAGAGAGGAGAGGGTAACTGTTCGGTTGCCTTTCGCCGGTTTTTTGTTTTGTTTGTTCGTCTGTTGCCAAAATCTCTCGTGCAGATTGGTACATTATCATAACCTGTACCACAGTGCCCGAGCAACATGAGGTTGAATTCGTTTAAGGGGGAGAGAGGCGTAGTAGACTCGCATGGGTGGAAATAGGAGAAACAGTATTGCAATCATTTTGCATGAGCTGGTAATTTAAATCGGTTTCAGTGTTCCGGGAAAGCATTCCGATGCATGAGATTATTAACGCCATCTGCATCGCTCAATTGGTATTGATAGTGATGAGAAGATGGCTTGTTGATTGACTGTTGTGATGTTTGATCTTTTTTTTTTGCTTTAAAACTCAACAGACCACGCGTGGTTCCATTGAAACGGGATTACAATACAAGAACAAAATAAATAACCGCTTAAACACGGAAAAAAACAAATTGAGGAGTAGTAGGTGAAGATAAAAACGACACGAGATGAATGATAAAAATAATTTACTGTTTATGCCCCAGTAAATGTTGTTTTGGGCGAATTTTGACATTTGAAAGCTATAAAATTATGAACTATTTATAACATGATGTACTGTTAGGAGGTATCCATTATTGTTAGGAGGTATCCAAAAATGTGCACACGCAAAAGAAGTAACGTTCCACGTGAAGAGCTAAATTGATAAACCGGGAGTAAAAATGTGTGAAAGTACTATGAAAAAATTAGAATAGCAAGGTGACTCCTGCCGTTGTGTAACTCAAAGGAATTTTGTAAGGATCTGCTTCATTTCTGTAAATAATTTAGTTGCACTTCATGGGTTGTCCGGAAGACTTTCGTCTTACTGCGATAAAAATCCACTGTATTTAGAAACCAATACTAAATCGGCTTTTCAGAAGATAAGAATCGACGCTTAATTGATATTGTTGAAACCTCAGATTTAACTCCTCATGTAGGAGACGTATTGTTGGTTTAAAGATAACCAACAAATTACACGCCACTCCACGAGCTTTACTGCCTATTTCTTCAGACGACGAGTTTGCCGATGTTTGCCTTCAACGCATCCTGCAGCATGTCAAGCATCTTATGCGTGAAGAAGAAATCATTAGGTATTTAAACTTATTTTAGACTACACATGTACACGTCTATGACTATACACAGTCACATTTTTAATGGACTTTCACTGCGAAATAATGTTTCATTGGAGCTACCGAAAGCTGGGGTGACATCGTGTATTTTCCAACTACTTTTTATTACATTATTGATTAGCGAACCGATTTAAAATACATCGTTACTGGAAAAGATCAATAAATTCTAAACCGAAAATCTAAACAGACTTTCAGTCCACAAATCATAAATATTTTATGTTGAACATAGAACCTCCAGTTTCAAACAGTAAGCGAAGCGTTTTGAAAGGCTTAGGAAAATGCGATATTTATTTTACGTCCATATTCTAGATGCGCGGATGTCTCCAAATCAGCATACTCGTTGTCGTATCTTGAGAGCAGAGTCTGTACTTTCCCACATTATAATTTAATCAACTGCTTGCGAGTAGCTAAGCAGAGTGAAAGACTGGAAAAAAGGTATTTCGTAGAGCACTTGTAACCTTTGCGAGATGCGCTTCTTGGAACAGGGATGATCTCGAAAGCCAAATCCCGTTGCCCAACCTTAATCCAATAAGAGGATCACCAACGGCAAACCCCATAAAAGTAGTTGGTGAGTTTTTGGGAGACGTGTTTATTCCCAGCCATTTCAACACACGGATTCCTCCAGCACGCTTGGCACGCGCGCGCGCTCGCCGAAATCTGGAGCCTCTTTACATCAACGTACCCGCGGGGATAGAGGCAGGAAACATTTGTTTATGATTTGTTTATATGGCAAACTTCCCCGTGCCAGCCAGCCAGCCTTCTTTCCCGTTACGTTCAAGCGCAGAACGAGACATTCGAACGGAATGTCCCCAGTTCCACAGCTGCTGCCATGACTCTACATATGGCACGCGATAAGGCATAATAAAGAGAGGAAGAGAGAGAGAGACCAACACAGAACAAGTACGAAAAAGTATGCTTTACCCTCAACGAGCGACACACGATTGACAACACGGAACGACAGGTTCGACGGGAGGAGAGTCCGATTCCAATTTCCACATGCTCACCCGTGACACGATATCACATTCCGGTGCAGCACACGAAAACAGGCATCGCTTTTATGCTCCATTTTTTCCCCTCTGCTATTGCACTTGACTCTCCAGGTCACCCGCCCGCATTTCGCGTTCGGACAGAAAGGGGGAGGTGTGCGAGCTGCCGCTACAGTGTGTTGGTGGGTCGTTTGTGTGCACCACGCGCTCGCCGCCTTCGCCCCTTGTCGCACAGGGCGGAGTCGCCCCTACTTGTCACACCGTTCGCTGGAGACAACACATCAACCTATCAAACACACCTTGCAGTGTGTGTCTCCTCATGTAGTGTGCGGGTGGCAGCAGTGTCGTCTAACAGTGGCCCACCACCACCACTCCCCGTTGGATTCTATGCTCGTGTGTGTCGTTCCTTGCGTTTGCGATTTACGCGCGATTTATCGCCAGTCTCGTTCGAGTTACCGCGCGAGTTGATCGATGGCGTCCGCGAGTCGTGTGCTGCTGCCGTTGCTGCCGTTACGCTAATTTTTGTCGGCACTTGGGGCCAAAGGTGACCCCCGTTGCACTAGGCAGCAGTTCGTTCGCCAGAGTAACAGTGTGGCGCGCGTTTTGGGAAAGATCTCGGGACCACTGCTCGGATGGTGGATTGTGTGTTGAAGGTGGCCAGGAGGACGTTTCAATTTCGATGATAGTGTTTTTTTTTTCGTTGTTTTCCACCATGATGATGATGATCAAACAGCAGAAAGCCCGAAAGCAGGAACCGATACAGCGGGTGCGGGTCGTGTTACGGTATGTGATGTGTGGGTGGCGGTGGTGCTTCGATGCAGCACCACCACCGCTGTGTTGTACGCATTATCAATTTACAATCGATTTACAAGTGTATCCACGGGTCTGTTGCACCTATCAATCCAGTTTGGAATGTTCATTTTTTTCTGTTTTTTGGGATGGGGAGCGACGGGAATAAAGGCACTTAAATAACAATTTACTGCTGCTGCGGGCAGGGTGGTGTGATGGATTTGAAATACAAACAACACCCGTTGCTGTTGCTGTAGCTGTAGCTCTCTCGGCGGGGTTGTGCTATGATAACAGCACACTTACGAGCACAATTACATACCGCAGCCTCGGTATGATAAAAACGAGAGCAGAAACATGATGCCAGTGTTAATTACAATTCGCTTTCTGTGCTAACACAGCCCCAAACGGGGCTGAGGTACGGGGGACGAAGGTTAAATGGAGGGAGTAACGTGTGTCTGTCACATCCATATCGATCACGATATGAAGGTGGCACAGAACAGACGCACTCTGTTATGATGCTCCCGTGCCTCCAAAACTAGCGACGGGAACAGTCCCCCTTTACTTGTTTTTAGCGTTGAAGAGGAAAGTGCTAACGATACCTAAACAGTGCGCGAGAATGGGTTTTGTTTACATTGTACATGCGTTTTGCCGGCACAGGGGGGAAAAAGAACTGAAATGAAACACAATGTGCTGTACCGGAATTAAAACATTGGGAGAACATTGGGTTGAATTGTAGCACGAAGAGCACTGGCTCAGCGTATCGCAATAGTGTAAATTTGAGCTACACTACCACTATCATTTGTTTCGAGAGGTGGAATAGAACAAAATGTATGCAAAACACTTGTTCCTATCAAATACATAACTTATTTTGTCCGTTTCGATTGAAAAATACGGTAAATTTACGGAACTTGTAAGATAGGCACAGGCGTATGATACTTCTAGTAGAGTGTTTCAGATTTTCGCCGCTAGATGCTAGATAGTGAAGATTACGAGTATACTAGCATGTACGGTTCTTGCACCTAATAGTGATGTTTTGTCTGGAGTGAAGAATTAACTCCGACATCTACCGACATCTTCTCCAGAATTCCTGAAGAAATCATGCGAGTCAGAGCCACTTCGGTTGACACTGGACGACTCCAGATGACTCCAAACGAGTCCAGACGAATCCTGAAAGCTCATATATACTGAATCCTATCCAGAATTAACACCACACTCACACACGTAATTCCGAACGAAACTACTTGACGCCGGAATGACTCCGGCTGAAGGACTCTGGATGAATTCGGACGGCTTCGGTTGAATTTGAATGGAATTCCGACAACTTCAGAATAAATCCGACCACCTGCAAGATAAATCTGAACGGCTTTGGACATTTTCTGACAACTCCAGCTGAAATCTGGATGAGTTCGAACAACTACGGACGACTTCAGACAACTCTGGACGACTCTGGACGATAGCCGAATGAATTCAAACGACTACAGATGAGTCCGGAGGATTCTGGTTGGGAATGCAAAACTAACTCAATATTGAAAATGAAAATGACCCGTAATAGTGTCGCCTTGGCATTGATTTTTTTAGACACTTTACACATCCACTTTAATTCAATCTTGTTTAGATTGATATAATGTCATCCGAGCTCGTTCAGACACGTTCGGTCTATCTAGTGCCTGATAAAATCGGACAATACAAGAGCTGTTAGGTAGAACCTAGGTGTCTAGGTAAATATAGGTGTCCCATTTTGAATGTTCAGCATGTAAAAAGCAGCCTTCATCATTTGCACAGCAGTATTTGCTTAAATTGAGCACATGGTTGTGTAGTTTTCTGTTTGGCCCAGCCAAACATTACCGAATTGAAAGAATGAAATGCGTCTAAAATTTAAGTGGTAAGTCTGATTATAGACTGATACCTCAATGGCAAAAGAGGCATTGAAACGATCATAGGAAAAGTGAATACTCATCGTGATGAGCTGCAAAATTTAACGCACTCGCACAATCTTGCTCAAACGCAGAGTGGTTCTCCTGGGTGGATTTGTAGCGAAACGTTGATTATTCAAACAGCAACAGCTAGCTCGTAAACCAGTTTTCATTTTTTGGGCAATGACGATGGCCCGTTACCCTCCAACACACACTTGCCGAGAAGGGGGGGTGTGATGAGCGTAAAAGGGGGTGTATGCAAAAAAAGAAGAACCAAATCACCCATTGTCGATGAGAGAAGCACCACATAAACTGCTGCGTTATGTCGGCCGTTTGCTCATTTGATACAGTGGCGGAATGGCCGACCGTGCATTTCCCCTTGCGTGCGCGTACGTAGCCCAACACGGTGAGCTTTTCCAATGGATATATGAGCGCAATTTATGTTTTAGATTGTTTTTTTTTTGTTTTTTCTATTGGGACAAAACCCAATGTTTTCTCTTAATTTTAATCCGGATTTGAAGTGCAGATGGGGTTGGGGTTGAAAGCGAAACAAAAGGAAACATAATTATATTAAATGTTATAACCCATCGAGGGAGGGCCTTTGGCGAAATTGATTGCACCATACGCGTTAGCCGCGAGAGATGCTGCCGCTTGCCGCGTACCTTGTCATGTGTTTTTCCATCGTACCCCCGAATTTCACCCCTTAATCCACATGATCGATGTAGATGTCGGGGGACAAAACCTTGAAGTCGTGTCGTAGTGCTCTCTCTCGCTCTCTTCTTTGCGCCACCAACGTTGTTGGCCACTCCACACTCCAGACAAAACAAAGGAGAAAAGAGCAAAGGAAACGGCTATGCGAAACATCCGATCCTCACCGGCTTCCACACACACTCACACAGACACGTCCGTGTGTTGCCATTTTTCGCAAAGGGCAGCAAAAAAGCAGGGCAACCAGGGCACGATGACATTAATGCTCGGATGTACGAAGAAGGCAGCAAAACGTACCCTTCCCCCGTTTCACACATCCGCTTACGGCTTCCGAGTAAGGGTGGCCGTGCGAGTATGTGTGTGGCCATGTCCCATGTGATATAACCACTCCGAGGGCAGTGGTTTACCTTCGCGAGGATGAGCAGTGCTACGGTGGACGTGAACGGATTCAATCGTTCGCAATTGTTGTTAAATTGCTCGTGTGAAGCCCTTTTTTGTTTGTTTGGAAGCCGTTAAAGATGGAACTGGTGATTGTACCTTGCTATCGGTTTGGGTCAAAATCTAGCACCGTATTGCCAAGGTCTGTGTGTGTGTGTGGCGGGGAAGCATCCAAATAGAAACAGACCGCGTGCGTGCGAGTTTTCGCGTGTCGTCCGCTTCTTTACGCGCGACCCTACAGTTCCGACGATTGTTGTAGCAATTTCTTTTTCAGAGATCTGCACGAGAACAACCTGGACGTTGCGAGCATCGTGACGACGGCGGCCACTGGCAGCGCGATGGCCGCGATGGTCAAAGCCAACGAAACACCGACCGTTGAAGTGCAGCAGCAACAGCAGCAGCAGCTTGATCAGCAGCTATTGAACGAACCCTGCCCATCGACCAGTACCGGTAAGGGAGGACAGCAGCAGGCCGGCACGCCGCAGATAGTGGTGGGCACGATAGAGCTGAACAATTTAAATGGGGACGTTGCAAACCACAAGGTAAGGAGTGATTCCACTTCGCTCTTTAAATGGATTTTTTTTTTCTTAAACGAGTCCTAATGAGCACCTTCTTTCCGCGTCCTTCCAGCAAGAAAAGGAGATCGGCACGAGCAACCAGTTCGAGACGCTCACCCTGATCGACGAGGACGACGAGGAGGAAAAGGATCGGAACTGCTCGAACGCACACTCCTCCTCGTCGTTGCTTTCCTCCAACAACGACAATCGGTCGGCGGAGGAAAACAACTTGCACAACGCGTCAACGCTCGCGATCGGTGAGCAGCACCGGCGGCGCAGTCGTCGGCGTAGCAGCCAGAAGGATCGCCGTAGCGCCGAGGACATCGATTCGATCGATCAAGCCGACAGTGCGGTCGATGTGCGGCACGATGAGGAAGAACCGAACGTGTTTGATGATGAGGTGCAGGAAGAGGATCAGAAGCAGCACCAGCACCAGAAGGCGGGCTCCAGTCCCAACCCCAGTGCTGCCGCTGTTCGCCGGCGCAAGAACCAACGGCAACGATCGCGACAGCGAAGATCACCGGCCCTGGTACAGCGGGACCAGGTGGATGGGGGGGATGGCGAGGAGCAGAAGGAACCGTACGAGAAGGCCGTCACCTGTCTGTACTGGTCGCTGGCGTGTTGGGATTGTAACATTTCCTAAGGCAGTGCGGGGCTGTTCTTGCCTTCTCAGGTTCTCCTCGAGCATCGGGAGACACTTTAGTTTTAGATATGGTAGAGTGTAGGACAGCAGCAGCAATGTGTTTGCCACAGCACGGACAACGTTTAAAGATGACCCGAATGCTCAAAACGTGCACCGGAAGGGTTGCAATCTTAAAAAAAACCGCTTCAGATAGTGATAGAGTGAGGAGGCGGAAGAAAGCACAACAAGAAAACTTAAGGCAGCTTTGGAAAAACGAGTTTTGCATCAATGTGTGGGGGAAGTCTGAGCAGTAGTCAGCCATTCAGCATGAAGCAATATATAGAAATCTCAGTATTTTTGCCTTTTTTACACACCTTAGCACGAAAATGATCGTAAATTTAAACTTATTTTTTGACAAAATGTACACCAAACCAAGGATCGCATGTGTGCGTTTTGGAAAAAAAAAATTTAAAAAGATGCAATGAACGTAATTTATGACAAATTTTATACAAAATTCTACAACTTTTGAATCATTTACCGGTTGGCATAAAGGGAAGCAAATTGTCAAATTGCTAGGAAACGATGTAAATTATTCTGTGCATCCCATCCTCCCCACGGAAGAGTGTAAGTTTACACCGAAAATGCACTATTTATGAAGGCAGTCAATAAATGTAGTGATTAGATTTTTGTATAGAAACACAGCAACACAGCAATACTGGAACTGGAATGTGTGTGTATGTGTTTTGCGACACGTTTATTCACAAGTAAACACTTTTAAAATAGAGAGAGAGAACAACAAAGTGCACGATCGCACGACGGTTGGGGCTTAAAGATTGTAAAATATCTTTCGCTTGTACAGGTAGAGCGCTATCAGATTCCACAGCACCGTGTTCCACAGTGCCTCGAGCGTCAGCACGAAGTGTGTGTTCATCGTGCCGATGCGCCAGTGCCACGGTAGCATCTTGTGGAACACGGTGTGGCCCACGTACAGTACGATCGCATTCATCCCCGCATACACGAACGGTCGACCGTGCCAGGCGCGCTTCACATCGATCGCGTAGTAGCAGAGCAGCAGCAGCGCATGGGCGAGCGAGGCCGTCGCCAGCACGTACGACAGGGACCACAGGTTCTTGTTGATCGGGATCCACCCATCGTTCTTGGTGAACCCGCACAGTGCGCCGGCCGCCAATCCGAGCACCAGCGACCAACTGGCGAAGCGTACCATCCGCTGACGGTGCTCGGTGTACGCGAGAATCGTGCAGCCACACTGCAGGCCGAGAAACACCTGCAGTATCGTGGGTAGGCAGCCGAACGGACCTTCCGGATCGAAGGGCATACCGTCGTACACGTACCGGGCCGTCGGGTGTTGGTAGAGATGCGCTATTCCGAGCAGGGCACGATCGATGTACCCCGTGATGCCGCCGGTACAGTTCGGAAACGCATTGTACAGATGCTTCCCACCCGGCCCAAAGTAAGCGCTATAAGGGGGGAGGGGGAAAGAAATCGAAAACTGTGAGAGACAGAACGTTGAATACGCTTCCGCGGTGCATCGTTTACCTTGGGCAGCCGGGTGTGGGTACGAAAAACAGCACCACCAGATAGAGCACCGTTAGCAGTCCGATGACCAGCCATTGCTTCCTTAGCCGCACAATGTCCTCGCTGGCACGAAGCAGACGGTTTTGCGACTGCACTTGTACCTGTTGCTCGTGGCAGAGCAGGTGCACGGTCGAGACAACCAGGTACGCAATGCCAAACCGCTGCAGTACGCCAAAGATACGCAGATTGGCCATGCTGGGACCGTTCATCGAGTTCAGACAGAGGCCAATTATGAACAGCTTCACCGAGCGCTACAAACAAAGCAGAGGTTCGATTCAACACACCAAGCTTCCGGTGGAGGGGGCTTCAAGCAATCACTTACAACCGCTATGCTCGACAGGATCGTGCGCTTGGGCACGTTTCGGTTGAGCTGGCCGCGTAACGAGATCGGCACGCACACGCCCATGATGAAGAGAAACCAGGGAAAGACGAGATCGGCCACGTGCAGCCCATTCCAGGTCGCGTGCTCGATCCACCAGTAGTGGCCGCCGCCACTGTTCACGAAGATCATCAGCATGATCGCGATGCCGCGGAACGTGTCCAAACTTTGCAGCCGCTTCTTGGGCGTAACCTGGCCGGAACCTGGCCCGGCTTGGGCTGGTTTGCGGTCGTTTTCTTCGTTCGAGCTGTGGGCGGTCTCATCACCGGCCGCCGTATGGGAGGCTGCCGGCTGCTGGAAGCCAGCCTCACGGGATCGACGCAGGCCGTACCGTGCCAAGCGCACGAGTCCAAATGCGGCACACGCGAGCAGTGCAATCGTAAGGAATGCTAAAACAGAGGTAAAAATTACCGTTTAACCATCGCTTGCAGGAAGGGGAAAAAAGCCTGCTCAAACATCCGTCTCCTTACGAAGATATATGTTGACCGGTTCCTTGGTCGTTTCCAGTGTACAGCCATTGCCGTCCGGTCGGACGCTCAGATCGTAAACGCCAAATTCGCCCAATTGTGCGCTGTTAATTTGGCACAGGACGGTGCTGGCATGAGTGTAAGAGACAGAGAGGGAGAGTGGAATCCGTTAAATAGCTCCTACAAATTGCCGGCCAATTTTCGTTCAACCTACTCATTGTCGAAGGAGTATTGGCCCACATCTCGGTCCAGCAGCCGCAGCCCGAGGCGGCGCGTCGCATCTATCTTCACCGTGGTGTGCCGTTTCGCGGCCGCAATTCGTTGCAACTTGGTGTACGGACACTGCAAAAACAGGGTCAGAGATTAGAGGCGTAAATGGTGCCAGAGCCAGACTCCACTTTACCTTATCGCACTCCTCGGAGAGTGTGTAGAGATAATAATCGTTGCCGTCGTTGGCGGCTGCGGAATGGGACACGTTCAGGAACGCTTCGTCTACTCCTAGTGACCACAGGTCCAGTCCGCGAAAGAAACGGTCCGTATATTCAATCATTATTGCTGGCACTACTGGCGCACTGGATAACACTTTTGCACATCACACATCCAGACAGAGCACGGCGTTTTGCACTGCTGCCGCTTCAGCAGCGTCGGGAGAAACTGGTTGCGAGCTACGCCGAAGGTCAACGCAAATTGGTCAATGGAAACAGCATTTGCGATTAATACGCCCCGCCAAAAATTGTCCCCCCCTTTTGGGTGATTGGAGGGGGTGAGTAACGAAAACCCTGTTTTGGGGGAGTGAAGAGAATGATTCGAACGAGCGTCTGTGTGTGTGTGTGTTTAGGTGCTTTCGGGCAACAGCTGACAACACAAAACAAACACAACGCGTCGAGAAACGTCAAACCAACCGTTCGGGGAACTGTCAAACGCTTGCGAGACAATGCGAAAGAGAGAGAGAGAAAGGGAAAGAGAGCGCGAGATCGTGTGCGCGCTAAAAATGTTCAAAACATTGCCGCAAATAAAAAAATAACTCTCACTAAATGCAACTGCATTTTTCCACACAACGTAAGCCTTTTCACCTGGTTTTATTTTTCCCGTAAAAATACACCAGCGGAACCGATTTAGCTTTGCTTCAGCGGAAAACCATGTGCCGCTTTGTCACAAATACGCAGCAAACCAGATGGCACGTGTTGCAGATTCCGCAGCGAAAAGTGCATTTTCCGGGAAGGTAACCGCAGTAAAGCAAACATTGCTTTCATTGAAACATTCTTCGGGTGAGTTATTTCACTAGTTTAGAAAGCAAATAACTTTCTAGCGAACTGTGCACTGGTTTTTGGCACCCTTATTTTACAGCTCGGCATGGTCGAGCCGAAATTCGTTGGAATGCGTTGGAGCACTTTTGAGCAGTGATAATTTCTCCGATAGGTGAATGTTTGAGATGAAAAGAAAACTTTTGCTTTGAATATTATAAGAATTGTGTACTAAACAAATTAGTGAGTTTGCTGTAAATTTGTACAGGACTACATGACCAGGACAATGGAGGAGCCGCTATAATGACGAGCTATACGAGATGTACAGCGATCTCACTGTCGTGCAGCGTATCAAGCTCGCCAGGCTCCGGTGAGCTGGCCATGTTGTACGTATGGAAACGGATGACCCAGCCCGTAAAGTCTTTTTAGGCCATCCACAAGGACAAAGGAGGCGTGAGGTGGCAAGATGGCGTGGAGGCGTCCTCCATTAAGGCCGGGATAACGGACTGGCAGACGAAGGCACGAGACCTTGAGCGGTTTCGGAAACTCCTGAGGCAGACCAAGACCGCAAAGCGGTTGTAGCGCCGGATAAGTAAGTAAGTAACATGACCAGGACATGAAAAATCAACTGTTCTTAATGCGTGCGATGACTTTATTACTGTTGAGAACTAGAATAAAACCAGGTTCATTTATAAACAGAACCGAACGACACTAGGTTAATTTGAAGGAGGAACAAAACGAAACGGATAGGTTAATTGTAGTGGTGGGACTCAACTGATTCCGATTACAGGCGGTCTCCGAGATACACGGTACCTCTTATACGCAGATTCGGAGATACGTGGTTTTCTAAATTTGACAATTCTTTGAGCAAATTATACTGATTTGACACATCAATTGTAAATCGCCAAATAATATCCGTTTTGATCGAATGTTAAAAACTATTTCAAAAGGTTTAAAACTATTGTATTCAGCCAGAATCATATCAAATAATTCATAAAGTGACTAAAACCGTCCTCTAATTGCACAATTACACGAAAATTAGTGATATTTTAGCTGGGAATCACGAGATTCGACTTACGCGGAAATTCGAGATACTCAGTATTTTGCGGCCGTTTTCGGTCCCCATTAACCGTGCATCTCGGGGACCGCCTGTACGTGTTCTGAATCAATTCAGGAGCCGATTCCGATGCTGGAAACAATTCTGATTCCGGAGTCAATTTCGGAGCCGAATCCGAAATCGATTGCGGAGCCGATTCCGGAGTTGACTTCAAAGGCGATTCCGGAATCGGAATTGGCTCCGGAATCAGAATCGGCCCCGGAATCAGAATCGACCAAGGAATCTCAATTTGCTATGGTAACGGAATCAGGGTTGACTCCAGAAATGGAATTCGCTCTGGAACGACAATCAGTACTTGCATTGAAATAAGAAGTTTTAGAAGAGAAATCAGTCCGGGAATCTCCATGGGAATTGATCGTTAACAAGTAAATTGGAATTCTTTGCTGATATTAATAACCAGTATCATTGACCCCAAATCTTATGAAAATGCCGAAACCGACTGCGTTTCGAAGCCGATTCTGATTTCAGAGCCAATTTCGAATCCGGAACCGATTCCGGAGCCAATTCCGATTCCAGAGCCGATTCCGGAGCCCATCTCGATTCCGGAAACTGATTCCGGACCTATAATCCGGAATCAATTCCAGAAAACTTCGGGGCTAGCTGACTAGAAGCGTTCCGATCGTTCTATGATTGTTCCAATAGTTCCGGTGTAGTCGACCGTTGCGATCGTTTCTTTTGCTCAAACTGATCCGAGGCGATGGGTTTGGATTGCGTTCCCACTGTTCCGACCGTTCCGAACGAAACTATAATTTTATGAATTTTGAACCAAGTTTGGCCCATTTTGACTTAGGGACGAAACAAAGGTACGCTCCGGAATGTGCATCACGACTAGACCATATAGTACAGTGATAATAAGTCCTTTGAAAGAAGTTTATCTTTAATCAATTCATAAATAGTAAGAATAACAGCAAGTATGTTCAACACGGAGTAGCTAGATTGAGAAATCAAGAGATTTCAAATACATTTTTCAGCATTAAGTTTGGTTAGTTTTAATAAGAATCAACTGTAAAACAACCGTACATTAGCTCATTGGCACGGTGTTTAGTAGAACAATCTCCATCACACTCAGTATTGCAAATATATTGTCGACACAATTCCTACATCAAAGTGTCCTAACGATTGTCCTAAGTGGCCTACATAGTTTTTGAACCCATAAGTAACATCAAACGCCAGTTAGATTCAAAGCACTTGTCTAGAAATGTAATTCTACTAACGAATTGGCCTTGCCATAGCATTTCCGAGTAAAACATACGCAGCGCTATCGGGATATGTAATAATACAGAAGCTCAATAAGAGTAAAACGCTGATAGTTATTGGAAAACCCCACTTATAAACCATGCTCGTAAAAAGGCCTGTATGGGCTGTGCCTGAACGGGATGCATTCACCAAATGATTAACACAATGTAAATGCATATGCCACAAACTCATAGTAACTCTGATGATTGCATTTTCAATTAATATAGTGCATGAAAAAGGATGTCTTTAACTTTTCCTCACATGTTTTGCCACTTCTTAGATGCACCTTTGCACAGACAAAGATGGTCGATTTTTCGCAAAAATGAAAAAAGACCTACATTTAATTGTTCGATTTGTGTCATCCTCCACTACACGTGGGTAAAGTTCCACAATATGATACGCTGATACATTGTGTACATTGGAATATTATCCCGAAAATAGCCACAACGTGGTATAAAGCTGCATCATCCCCTTCCTGCTTTGCAAACTTGTGGCAACCCAGAATCCATTACAGCTCATGCATAAGTTAAGCATCTTGCTAAAATGTCATCCCAGTTCAGCATCACCTTCCGACAGCTTCAGAAAGGTTTCTCTGATGCTGTCCGGTTCATACTAAATGACTCATCAAGCCACCAGGACACGTTTTCCCACCGTATCCCGTGAAATCCCGTGCAACTGCCAATCACTTGGTACTGATCCAGCAGGTGCAGTGTGCAGGTTTACAATGCAGGATTAATTAACTACACTCACCATATAGACTATACGGTCGCCGAGCTCCTGTTCGCTGTCCTGCACCTTCACCAGATAGATCGGCACCGGCGGCCGGGTACGGTCCTGTTCCGCCGCTAGCGCTCGCTGGTAGTGCTTCTGATCCGGCTGAACCTTGACCGCGACGTCGTGTGCTTCATCATCTTCATCAGCGGACGGATCCACCGAATCGTGCAGTGTTGGGCCATCGATTTTTCCGGCCGACGGCTGAAGCAGATTGGTACGCGTGCCGCTGGAAGCTTTCTGCCGTTCGGTTAGCTGCCCGGTTGGAAGTGGCCCGTCCGCCCCGATTGCACGCCTGCTGCGGGCCGGTGCCGCCGATTCCGGCGATTCGGCCGACGCGCTTCGGTCCCGCAGTGCATTTAATTGGTTCTGATTTCCCCCGGGTGCGCTAAGCTTCGGTGTGAGTTTACTGTCCTGATGGTGGTGGTTGCCACCGCCGCCACTGCTCGCCTCCAAGGCGGTTGGTTTGATCTCGATGATCAGATTGGTGCTGTCGCGGCAGATGAGATTAATGCGTAACGATGGATCCTGGCGCTGTACCAGCGGGCGCCACGCGGACAGTGGGCGTGTGTCCTCCGAGCAACGCTTGTAGCAGTAGCCGATGGTCTGGCGGACACAGGCACCCATGCATCGTGCCGATAATGACACGCCAGCAGCAGTTGCAGCGAGTTAAACCGGAGAGAGGACGAGAGAGAAATAAAATAAAAAAAGACACAGAATAATCAGCCGATAAATCGTGTTTCATAAGACTGTTTCTGCAAGCTGAACTCTTACCTTGAGCTCCTCCGCACTGGGGACGGTTGTGCCGGTGGCGTTACGGTCGACCGGCCCGCCCGGCTCCGTCCCGGCCATGCACGCGGCCGTACAAGCGCCGATCCGGTACAGCTCCTGGTCCTCCTGCTCGTTGTGCAGCAGCAGCTTGTCGCAGTTGATGTTGTTCGAGAAGAAGATGGTAATGCACAGGACCTGCACGTACTTCAAAACGATCACGTGCATATTGATGATGCAATGGACACCGCTCGGGTGGGAGGGAAGGCAAATCGATTCCACCACCCACAGTCGGTCAGCTGCGTCAGTCGGCGTAACAGGTGGTGCCCACGAGCACTTATCGAGCCTTGCTGAAGCACGGGACTGTCCCTCCGTCCCTGATTAGTCTGGTCTGGTGTGCTTTTAATGCTCTTCTTTTCCTTCTCTTCTTTATCTCTTTCGCTCTGCTGTTGTTCTGCGCTTCCTCGCTACGATGGCCCTCAGTCTCCCTGGCCAGCGACAGGATCGGTCACCGTTTGGGCGTCCTGCGGTCGCAATGAGATCCTTCCGCCGATGCAATCTTGGCACATTGCTTGAGCTATTATGGTTGCCGTTGCGCCGCTGCTGCTCCCCGTTTCAATGCCCCTGGAAGCCAAATGCGCACGGGTGCCGGTTGGCTTCGCAAATGTGACGGAGGGGAGGTTTGGATCTGGAACGATAAAACAGAGCAGCGGAAAATGCTAAATTAGCTGTTGCGGAATTGGAATGTTTGTAAAAAAAAGAGAGGAAATGAGGATATTTTGAAAACGTCATAAGCTCAAATATTGAAGCCAAAATGCAGGTTAGATGTTGTAGAATTCGCTTACTCAAATTTCGCTTCAAATAGTAGCGGAATTGGAAAAGTTGGTTTCCAGTGAAATGCCACTTCTCTGCGTTGTTCAACCACCAAACCGCACAATTGTGCACTAAAGTGTAGTTTCCGAAACCAATGTTCTACACGACTATTAGAATTCTATGTATTGCAGCAACAGGTTTTGGTCGTACGGTGTGAAACAATTCATTTAACCACAATCATTGCTATGACGGCACCTAATTGCATTCAAAATTCTACCCGTGCGCAAAGAAAATACCCTGTTTCGCTTAAACAATTTGAATGGTTTTTACATCCTTAAAGCGCAAATAAAGATAGCATGAAATTGAAAGTAAAGTTGGGATTGTGAGGAAAAAATTCAGTTCTGTTCATCAATAGGGAGGCCATTGAATTTCAGAGTGCATAATTAACTTATTTATTATTTATTATCTTTGATGATTTTACGAAAACAAAAAATCGTAGCATAATGATAAAATATAATATTCTTGGTTTTATTTAGCTGAAATTCACATTCTACCATTTAGAACATTAGTTGGCACTAATGTAAATTAACTTCAAACGTCTGATATTCCAATAGGGTTAAAATTTCTCGAGCTACTTCCCATACTGCAATGGCTATTTATGGCCACAAATCGTCTGTGGTGTTTTTTTTTCTCTTACCTTATCTTTGTACATGCACCTACTCAGTAAACTGTTAAAATTCCAAGCTGTTTCAACAAAAACTGTTCGAGTTGTATCACAAAAACGAACGAAAAGACGAAACGTGTATTCTGTTGAATCGCTCTGTTGAATCAGGATACGTCAATTACAATTCAAAAACGCGATTAAAAATAATTGATTCCACTTTTCCATACGTTGCAAAGGATATGCTGCTCGCTAGTTATGCGTTTGATTACGTTCCGCTCAAACTTCAGCGTAAATCGCATCCTCGCATCCACGCATCCTCAAATTTGCATTTTATTCAGCCAAAATATGCTTTTTAAACGGATGAATACAAATTAAAAATATGTTGCTATACACCACACCAGTACTGGAAGTGTTAACTGCAGTGCGTTTTGTGAGTGCATTTACTGTTGAGCGCACGCAAGAATAGGCATCAAGCAGTACGGAAAACTCGCGAAGGATATGCTGCTCATGTTAGTAATATTCAATCGAAAAACGTGAACGCAAACAAAACAAACCCAAATCCATGTTGGGTGGCTATCTAGAATGACAAACACGATAAATACCATTCAATTCTTTACTTTGTGGATGATGTGTATGTCTATGGCTCTAGGATGGGTGTAATTAAAAACGAATATGTTTTGTCAGTTGCTCATGGCTGGCGGTACAAGTGGAAAATAAAGCAAATATTACAATCGCACTCAAACGATGAGTATTACCATCATCGTCGGAGCATCGGAATAGTTAAAATTTCCCAGAAGAAAAAAAAAACAATGATTTACAGGAGAAGAGAACATACGACACAGAAATTACTGATGATAAAGTTAATGTTTTGATTTGATCGTTACTGCAAAAGTGCCGGTCAACCAAATCTTTTCTCAGGCTTTATGGGTCGAAACAGATATTCGTCCAAAAGAACTAGTGTTCAAGCCTTCCTCTTAAAGACGATAGTATTTGGCAGACGTTTGCTCCATATTGTCAACTAAGAAGCAGAACTACCTGCAAAGGCGCTCTATGTCGTTAAAAATTGCTATGTTTTGAACTAACCAAACATAGAAGAAGTTGTATTTATTGGAGCGAAATTATAAACAGAGAAAAGGAAAGCTTTAAAATGATTCTTCTTCTTCTTCTTCTTCTTCTTCTTCTTCTTCTTCTTCTTCTTCTTCTTCTTCTTCTTCTTCTTCTTCTTCTTATTATTATTATTATTATTATTATTATTATTATTATTATTATTATTATTATTATTGTTATTATTATTATTATTATTATATTATTATTATTATATATTGTTATTATTATTATTATTATTATTATTATTATTATTATTATTATTATTATTATTATTATTATTATTATTATTATTATTATTATTATTATTATTATTATTATTATTATTGTTATTATTATTATTATTATTCTTTATTCTCCGGCGAGAAAGGGTTTATCCACCTATGTTCTATCAGACTTAGGTCCGATTTCGCATACCCAGAGGCTTATTTTCAGGCAAAATAAGGGTATGTTACGACTGATGAGACAAGCATGTAAGAAACAAGTGTCAATCTGCCGGCTTTCCTACGATTTATTGGTTGGTTCTTATTAGTGATGGGCGGGTCGGGCCGGGGCAAGGTGGGTTCATTCGGACGCGCGGGTGCAGCGAGTTCCGGTCGACCCGAGTGATGAGTAGGTGCGAGAAAGCATTAGCGACTCCGACCTGTAGGTGCAGCGAGTTCCGGTCGACCCGATAGGTTCAAGATAGGTTCAATCCGTCGACCCGAACTCGTTGCACCCGCGGGTCGAATTTGATTCCGACTCCGACCTAGCGCACCCGCTGCACCCACGAGTCGCAATCGATTCCGACTGGCTCGCACCCAACTCCGGGTCGGGTCGTGAAATGAATCGTATGACACACCACTAGTTCTTATCAATTTTTAGTTGGTTCCCTTATTTTGTTGATTCGTTTCCACGATTTTTTGATCGTTTCCCAGAATTTTGTAGTTCAATTGTATTGATTTCCAATCGGACGATACCAATAAATTATGGCAACAAACCAAAATTCTATGGGAAACGATGAATAAACCGTGAGACGAACCTTAAACAATATGGGAACTGATAAAAAAAAATCGTGGGAAACCCTGTAATACTTTACTAGTACTCTTCTAGTATTTTCGTAGTAAATGTAGTAAAAAAAAAAACTACACATTTGTATGCTTCCATGATACCTCTAAACGCTGCTTTAGTGCAATTAGCTTGCAAAATCAATGGTGCTGCATCTTTTGAAACTCCTCCGTGGCGTCCGTCTCGCGTGCCTCGTACCCTCTCTATATAATTTACTGAAATTGTTATAACACTACTCCAACGTACCGGTATGGCATCGTAAGCAATCAAAAGAGTTCCACCCAAAACTTGCCGTACGTTCCATCCGTTGCCATCGTGTATTGTTCGTTTAACAATTGTCGTCACAAGTGCGACACATACATGTCGAAACGCTTATTACGCACAGTCGCGTGCAGCGTGTCGCCATTTTTGCAGCGATGCAAATTTCCCACACGGCTTTGGAAACTCGAATCCAAACCCCGGGCAGGCGAATAATTGCTTCCCTGGCAGATGATATATATTTATTACGCCACCGGTACTGCCTTTAAATATGTGCGTCTAATTGAGCAGGAACTATGTGCGCCATCTTTGCGCCGTTGATTGACGGTACCGCGGAACCGATAAATACCGTGTACCCCCGTCCTGGCGAAATGCTTAATTAATAAAGTGAATCCGAGTGTGAGTGTGTGCAAGAATGCAATGATTCGAGCGAGAATAAAAAGGCACGGGTATGATGGGGCTTTCCAGAACGATTCCGAACGCGTCCTGGCCAGTGCTATACTACATATCCTTCGCGCGAGCGAGTCAAGTGAGGCGTGCAAATATGGAATACATCTACCGATGGATCCTACGCGACGACACCTTTGCCGAGGAGGTGTACGTTAAGTACAACTTCACCAAACTAAGGTTTGTGAACAGACGGAACGGTTTGGGAAGGAGGTTTTATAATCGCTTCTACTAACTGGCACCAGAACAATCGGCATTTACAAGGCCGCATCGAAGACGCGGCTAGCCCGCTGGGCCGGATTCTACGCGCTCGAGCTCTTCTTTCTGCTGCAGCTCGGCACCATCGTGTGGGATTTGGCCACCGTGCTGGGCGACATCGGGCTGTTCGGGGACGACATGTGCATCCTGGCGGGGTTGCTGCTAACGCTGGCGAAAAAGTGGCACTGCGTGCTGTACATTGACGAGCTGAGCGAGTGCATCGAGCAGATGCAGACGTACCACGAGCACTACCAGCGACAGGGCGAATGGTTTGTGCGCCGCATGAGACGCCAGAACTTGCAAGAGCGGATGTTGCAGGATGCATCCAAGCTGCTCGCCACGCTGCTCGCCAGCTGTCTGATGGTGAACGTAAGGATTTATGACATTTTTGTTAACGAATTCAATTTCAGTACATTACATGTCATGCAACTGCTACTTAAACAACCAATCATAACATTGTCTTTTAGTATAAGATTCTTTAAGGACTGTCTCTCAGGTCTACGGCTCATTTTTTATTCAACCCAATTTTCTTCAGGCCCTCTTTTCCAACGGCGAAACGCTTATCCTGCGTGCCATCTATCCCTTCAGCACGGCCACCACGCTTGGCTACGGGTGTGTGTTCGTCTGTCAGGCCTTTCTGATCGTCTACGTACTGTACAGCATGGTGCTGATCGATTGTATTGGCGCGCAAGCGCTCAGCCAGATGGCGCTACTGTTCTGCATGCAGCGCAAACAGTTCGAGCTGATCGGAGCCGATCTTCAGCTGCCCCCCGAGGGCGCCCTCCACGGAGACCGGTCGATACGGGACCAGGTGTACAGTGCGATAGCCTCACACCAGCAGCTACTGTCGTAAGTATTAGAAAGGTTGTACGAGTTTGGCACTGTTTTCTACCCCGGTCGCCCTCTACTCTGCACTGGCAGCTTTTGCAATCGCTTAAAGCGTCTGTACGAACCAAACATTATGGCCCAGTTTGTGTGCAGCATGCTCATCATCTGTCTGACCGCGTTCGAGCTGATGTTTGCCAAGGGCGACCCGATGCAGATGGTGCGCTTCGGTGCGTACATGCTGGCCGGCTTCTATCAGGTCTTTGTGTGGAGCTTCTTCGGCAACCGTGTCACCAATATGGTAAGTAGCGTGTGGCAGACAAACGTACAAAGAATCCATCGAAAAAGTATCTTTTGTCACGAATTTTGACTATCCTTCATTGCAGTCAACAGGCATCAGCGATGCAACGATCAGCTGCAACTGGATCGTGCTGGCGGACGGGCTGAAGAAGGACCTTCGCTTCACGACCATGCGCTCCCAGAAGCCGTTCGTCATCGACGTGTACTGGCTGTTTCCGCTGACGTACGAAACGTTCATCGCGGTTTGTGTTCCCCGAGGGCTTACGCGAAAACAAAATATTTTTTGTGAAGATTGTCTTTTTTTGTTTGTTTCTTTCTCCAACGCTCCTACATACTATTTCACACTTGCAGATACTTAGCCGGTCCTATTCGATATTTACGCTGCTTCGTACGATGATTGAGTGAACCGGCGCGGACGGCAAAGGCAGCAAAGCTGTGTGGGGAGCAAAGATTGTTATTTTTGCCCCCGGGGTCGTGTTTGTTTGTGGAACGACAACAATAACAACCGACAAGGAGAAATTTAAACCACATCGGCGGGTGCATTGCGTGCTATTGTAGCATGCCTTCGCTATGCTTCATGCCCGCACGTTGAAACCGATCACCGAGTATGAGTTGCGTTGAAAAGTTGAACGGAGCAGAATCCTTAGCTATTATTTCTTGCAAAAAAGGTGTTAATGCTGTTTTGCTGGAGAGAAATACGAATAGCGTACTTGTGTAGGTTTGTAAATAGAGAGAAATTCCCCAAGAAAACACAAATATCGAACAGTAAACGGTTCAGTTTTTCGTCTTTGTTAGATATCAGTTTTGTTTCTGTTGAGAATGTATTCCATTCATTCGATTCATTGTCTCCGGTTTCAAAAAAGGACTACCGAATGGGAGGCATATTTAAATTGAATTTAAAACTCAACCAACGAAGCTCTAAACGTCGACAAAGTGTCAAACAAAAACCGACCATAAATACACCTTCGCGATAGCTTCGATCAACATACCCCCTTGTGATTCGTGTGCATATACCCACCCAGCCAGGAACGCACTGCACACTGCCACTCCTGTTGTTGCTGTTACCTGAGCGTTGTGCAGCGTGCAAACTTTCTTCACCATTACAGCGGGCAATAAAATGGGTTGAAATAGTTTTTAATTTGTTTCCTCTTCGATTCCTCCACCGTTCTACATCGTGACATCGGAAGAAGGCGCAAGGAATAGATGACTCCATCGTCGCATCTTTGTATCGCAAAAGCGTTACGTAAAAGCTCAAATGCCGAAGGTGGCAATGGTCGGAGCATAGGGGGATGGGAAACGTTTTGACCCCGTCTTCATCTTTCACACGCTTCAATGCGATGCTCGGCAAATTGTTGTTCAAAGGAAGTTCTGGGCATATTCGTCCCGGATTGCTCACCAGCCGTGAGCCTTTCGCTGCTATATTTACTGTTTGCTAGTTGGCATTCCTAATTTGCACGGTGGGGCTTTCATTTTCTGCCCGGAATGATGCCAATTCTACTGTTAACTACTGTGCAGTGTAGTGTCGTTTTCTAAATATAGAAGATTTTCATGTTTTTATGTGTTTTTGTGTTAATGGCTATCGTTTATAAGTTGTGACTTTTCAATATCCCTTTCATGTCGTTTTGTTTTTTGTTTTTAAATACGACAAGGGGGGGCCTTTCCGTTTTAAGCTCGTAGGCTGAAATTTCAGCCTGTCAGCTGTTTGCATTGTAAAGCAGTTTTCGAGCAGCTATCTAAGTGGGTATAATATACAGGTGGGCTTATCCCAAGGTGTATGAATTTAGAAGGCTGATTTTTACCGCTTCTGTTTCTGAATGAAGATTTTAAGAGTGTTTTGTGTGTTCGTGAAGCATCCAGAAAGCTTGTTTGAGCAAAAGTTTTGAACCGTTCTGTCGAAAAGTGATGTTCAAATTTGGTTATGGTCATGCTTAAGACCACCTGGACTACATACACTTTGATTCTAGATTCCACCAAGTGATCTCTTTAATGCACCTTGGGGTAAATGTAAAGAACTCCGTGTTTTCGAGCAGGTACTCGAATCTAATTCTAGCTTTGAGGCTAGAATAATCAAGACTGAAAATTGCAGGCTATTTTTTTGTGTGGTTTTGTATGGAGTGTTTACATGATTTCAGCCTCCAACTGTCAAACTCCATACAAAAAACTGACTAGAAACGTCAAGGGCCCCAATGTTAGAGAGACTTCGGTTAGTATGAATTTCGTATCCAAAAATCTGCAATTTTATTTGCAATCATACATTTGTTAGTAATAGCTCATTGTGTGGCTTATTCATAATAACCTTGTCATGGCAGATGTTTCACTACATAGTGTTTTATGAAAGCATTTTTGTGGCATTATTAAAACGTTTCTTAATGCTCTCAATGACAACCGAAAACAATCATATTCTTGTGCAACTAGGCTAGCCAGGGATAGCCAGCAAATATGGAGACTAATAACTTTTTTTATACATGTTTTAATATGAATGCGGTGCCGTGGTACAGTCGTCAACTCGAACGACTCAATATGGGTTCATGGGTTCAAGCCCATAATGGACCATCCTCCCGTAGCAATGATTGACTATCCGGGTACGTGGTAATGAATTAAGTCTCGAAAGCTTGTATAGGTCGGCATGTCCGCGTAGGACGTTACGCCAAATAGAAGAAGAAGAATATGAAGGCAACGTCCTAAAACTATTGCAAATTACTCTTTTGATTTTCATTGCTGTTCGTAAACTGGCTCAACTCATAGCCATATTCTCTTTATACTCGTTTAAAGTAGAAGTAGAAGCGTCATATTCACATTATTTAAAACTAGAAGCGTTTATTTTAATTTTACTTCATAAATTGCTGCGTCGTAATAGTATAACGTATTCGAAAGTTATAATCCCTTAAAGTCGCTGGCCCGGTTGCATGGAATATATGTATTGAAAAAACATAATCTAAAACAAATTTAAAAAATACTAGAAAATTGTTCAAAGATTGTATATTGTGGTTTACATACATAAACCATATTACAAGCGATTGTGATTCCTAGCAACGGAGCAATAAGCAATCTAAATCGGTAGAGCTAGTCCGGGTGGCCGGTTGTCTGGAATAGGGTTAGTCTTTTTCAATCATAGCCATTCTTTATCTAGCTTTATCATGTAAAACAACGGAACGGTAGCTCTGTACTTTCTCAACCTTTTGACCAGAGCCACAGCTTTTGTTGCACACTATAAATAAATAAATACAAATTCATTGAACCACCTAAGACACGTGATCATGTGTGTGTTGTACGTCAAACTCAACCTCTTCCAGCACAACTCGTAACATTAATTTTAATAGCATTATGCTCAATCACCACTGCATTTTCACCCATTGTTACAATCTGTACCGCATTATACCGAAAATGGGTACAAACTAACGGGCGCCTCCATCGATACAATTTGCACCGGTTCGTTGGGCTGGAGTGGATGCAACAACGGATGCACAGAATGCGTGTTATTACGTAGCTCAACCGCATTGCCAGTATCATCATCATCATCATCACCATCACAATCATGACGATGAATGAAGGAAACATGCTCAATCCTATCAATGAAAACCGGATTAGGTTTCGTAGTTCGTTTCACTCGTGTGCTCATTTAAAGGTACGAGGCAGTGGGTTGGCTTGAACGGGTTGACTGTGACTGCGAAAACTGCATCAAATGTTTCGATTTAAGTTGCTCCGACAACACAAAGTGTCTATCATTTAAACGTCCTTTACACTCTTTAATAAAAAGGAAAAAGGTACAATTCTGTGCAAAACACTTTCACACATACGTTTATGCTCCACATACATCCCCACTGCAAAGCATTGTGGTTTATGTCACACAACCCTTCTCTAACCCTTCTACCTCTCGAGGCAAATCAGATGCATGGTCACAGTTCGATTGATACGCACAATAGAGTTACAAAGCGGCAAACGGAACAAAAGTGGCGTTTTGCTCACTTTCTACCACACACATTCCATCTTTTTTTTCGACCCAAACATACATATGACATTGTCCGATGGGACTACATCTTGGGCATTTTTGCATACACTATACGGCTGGCAATGTTTGCCATGGCAGTTTCTTCCATTAATTGGTACGCTTCAATTGTGCTGCTGCTGCTGCTTCTGTTGTTGGATCGGATCCTGAAAAGGACCTTGCTGGATAGCAGCAAAAAAAAAAAAAAAACACAAAAACAAACGAACAAACAAATAAAACCGAACATCCAAAGAATGAAGTGTTTCGTGCTTTCGTCTGCGTTGATGAGTGGTTAGAAAGGAAAGACGATTTGTTTGTGTCGTCGGTCAATCGTCAGTGAGGCGTAATAGCTCGTTGCAGCAACAGCGGCAGTATCACACTGCCATTGAGGCCATCCGGTAGCCTTGCCGATGCTGGAACGATAAACACCCAAACCTTCTCTCCCACCTTCAGAAGTGCCTCGTGGAAAAGAAAAGAAGTTGTGATGCTTACCAGCCATTAATATTGATGCAATCGCTTCACAGCGCGCTGTACCGTTCAATGGTGAATGTTAAATTCTGACCACCAGTTTAGGGGGGGGGGGATGTGCTTTTTGGGAGGTGTACCTCTTGCTAACTCCCACCATCGCCACGGGCGCCTAGAACGATGTTGCACTTTCCTCCCACTGCCTGCACGCCTGAAATTAAGCGACCAGTGGGGAATTTCGCACCGCTGGATGTTTGTAATGGCAATTAGATTTTCCCGGAACACAACAGGGCCTGTGATTGGAATTGCAAAATCGCGGCACATTAACTCAGCTCCAGCAGCAGCCAACGGAGCAAAAGGTGTGAGCATAATTTATTGTTCAATGTGGCAGAAGATGAAGGGAGGTACTATATTTGCCCCGTGCCCCACAAGCGAGGCACGTTGTTTGTTTCTTTTCTGGGTGGCCGTTGTGAGCCGGAGATGGCAAGGGTTCGTTTTGTTGCATTTCAACAATTTCGCGTTTGATCACCAGTGGTCTGACTGGACTCTTCGGTATGGTGGGCTGATTGTGACAGGTCTAAAAAAAGCGTCTTCTTACGTCCTAAACGGTCCGTGTTATGTTTTTTAAATGATATTGGCTAATTGCTCTACCAACAGGAAGAATTTTAGTAAAGCAGCGTAGTTTGTTGTTGAAGGTACAGACAGCGGGAGAGGCTAATTTATTAATAAAGCAAAACGCTTGTCAATCATTCGGCAAGCGATCGCGTTTAGTGACTTGGCTGCTCACATGTCAAGCTGGCGCCTGTGAGCTATGTGCCACCGTTCCAGGCAACCGAAGGCAACCCTTGTAATGCGGAATGAGCAACAGCATCACTAATGCACTACCATCTCTAAATGCCGGCTAAAAATGGCAAACAACGGACGTGTGTTTCGTGGAAAGTGGAAAACTTAAGCTTAGTTGCCGTCGCTTTGCCCATTCGCTCATTCACGTTCCTTGCCAACCGTTGCCAAGATGCTCCACTTACAACACATATCGTTCTATTCTGTATTTCAAATGAAATTTGCACGATATCCAACGATGCTGTGAGAAGGTGTTTTACATACAGTCCCAGCACGGTGGGATGTGAAATGTGGCTTGAATTTCTCGTTATTGGATTTTATGAAAATTTTCTGGAATATTTAATGGATTTAATGGTTCTGTCTAGGCAACACATTTCACTCCATTGTTTTTGGAATTTTATTACAAACGTCTGGGATGTCATATGACGATTGTTTTCAGTTAGACGTTCAGTTAGTTCAGATTAGTTTTTTGTAACTGGCCTTATCTTCCCGGTAAACTGTATTTTGCAAATCAACATACTATCGTCCATTCCGTGCCTGATGTAATAAAGTGCAGCAAGCAGAATTCTGTGTCGACAAACTATTAGCAAATTAACCTTCATTTGATTGCAGCTATGGACTATATTTCGGAATGTATTCTTTTGAATACATTGATTTGATTTGAGGCATTGATAAGACTACAAAGCTATTTTTTAGCACTTGCAATTGTAGAGAAGCGTACACATTACGCTACTCTTGACTGTTTTTGGATATAATTTTAATTTTATCCATATAATTGCAATTGAGCGGAAAAAACACGCAGCCTCGACTCAATACGGACTCTCTAAGGGACAATACTGTTAAACAGGAATTCAAAGACGCTTTAGACGAATCTATACTACCAGAAAACAGACGCGAATAGATATGAGTTCACCGCTCCAAGAAACATACTCAGTGACAATTTTAACGAACAGCAAGAGGCTCGACTAGCAGATAGTGTCATTCTATTGCCACCTAGCATAGAAGAAACACAAAAAGCTATCCGATGGCTGAAAAATAACAAGGCACCCGGAACCGACGGAATCGCAGCTGAACTGGTCAAGGATGGAGGTGCACGACTAGAAAACGAGATTCATCAAATTGTTACTGAGGTGTGGGATAGCGAATCGATGCCTTGTGATTGGAATCTCGGCATCATCTACCCCACATACAAGAAGGAAGACAGGTTGGACTGCAACAACTACAGGGGTATTACGGTGTTGAATACCGCCTATAAAATATGCTTCAGGATCGCCTCTCTGATCCTTCAGGATCGTCTTGTCCCGCACGTTGAAGAGATAGTAGGAAACTATCAAAGAGGAAACGGAAAATCAATCACTGATCTGATCTTCACCATGTGGCAGATCTTGGAGAAGATTGGTGAATACAGACACAATACATACCATCTCTTCATTGATTTCAAAGCCACATATCATAGCATAGTCAGGGTAAAACTGTATGACGCTATGAGCTCTTTTGGAATCACGGCCAAACCGATAAGGCTAGTTAGAATGACAATGTCCAACGTCATTTGCCAGGTGAAGGAGGGTGGAAACCTCTCAGTGCTACCACCAAAGGTATGCGCCAGCGGGACGTGCTTACCTGTCTCCTATTCAAATTGGCGCTAGAGAGGGCCATCCGTGACTCGAGGGTGGAGACTTCGGGAACCATCTTCAATAAGTCATCCCAGATCGTGACATACGCTGATGATAAAGACATCATTGGTCGGTGGCTCTCCTATGTATCAGAAGCCTACCAAGGGATCGAGCAGGCGGCAGAGAACCTCGGATTGCAGATTCGGGGGGGGGGGGGGGTCATTCGTCTTCTACAATATCCTGTTTACTCTCTTTAATATCCTTGCTTAACAGCATTGGGGCCCTTGACGTTTCTAGTCAGTTTTTTGTATGGAGTTTGACAGTTGGAGGCTGAAATCATGTTAACACTCCATACAAAACCACACACAAAACTAGCCTGCTATTTTCAATCTAGATTATTCTAGCCTCAAAGCTAGAGCGAGTACCTGCTCAAAAAATGGCAAAACAAGGTTGTGTTTACATTTATCCCAAGGTGCATTAAACAGATCAGGTGATGGATTCCAGAATCAAAGTGTATGTAGTCCAGGTGGTCTCATAGCATGTTTTGTATAATCAAATTTGAATATCACTTTTTGAAAGTATGGATGAAAACTTTGGTTCAAAAAAGCTTTTTGGAGGCTTGACGAATTCACAAAACACTCTTAAAATCTTCATTCAGAAACAGAAGCGATAAAAATAAAAAGCTTTCTAAATTCATTCACCTTGGGATAAGTCCACCTGTATATTATACTTACTTAGATAGCTGTTCGAAAACTGCTATACAATGCAAACAGTTGACGGGATGAAATTTCAGCCTACGAACTTAAAACGGAAAGGGTCCCATTATCCGATAATCCTGACGCTAAAAGGTTTAAAGTTCTATCCTGCTCAACAAGATCTTACTAAACAACAAGAGATGTTCGGGATCTCATTCCTATTTTACCATATAGAGTTTTCACTATTCAAATGTCTGTATTATCCAGGATTTTGCTATCAATACCCTCATTACTTGTTGTTAGCAGAAACATTGAATAAAACAGATTGTAGCATCTGATCTAAAATTGATCACCATACGCCATCATCATAGCGAAACATATTGGACAACATTTATGTTCTGGATTGACGATGTTCTGAATCACCAATTCGATGTTGTCTCTAGCGCCTGATCTGAAGCACGTTACTTGAGCCAATGATATATGTAGATCTCCAGATATATCTTACCGGGGTGGCCCGGTGGTCTATTCGATAAATACGTTGGATCCTACAAGTACGGACAAAATCGAGTTACAACCAGACCATCCTCTCGATGCCTAAAACTGACTATTTTCGGCTGCGTTATACTGAAAAATTTCGTTATTCTGTTCAGGTCTGCGGAACCTCCTAAACGATAAGTCAAAAATAAAATAATACTAAGATGAAAAGAAGATCAGATCGCTAGATACACCAGACATGATTTTAGAGTATGCGTTAAATCCATCTACATCACGCATATGACATTGAAACCCCCATTGTAACATATGTAAAGCAAGATCTGGCAAAGATCTGACAACTGTGTTTGATATCGATGGCGAAAGAAATAGGAACAAACACACACATACACACACATACACAAACTTCGAGATACTGTTTATAGTGGAACAGGGATGTTAATACTACAAAAAAAAATCCGGCATTTAACAATGGTGTGTGAAAAAGTCTTACCTTCGACCGGGGGTAGTTGGATATAGCAAAAGGGTAGGTATTATCGCTCTGCTTCCCTAGCGCAAAAGCTTTTCGTCACCGTTCCGGCAATCAAGATGCACTACACCATCCACACGAGGGGCACACACACACTCACATACACACACATACAAGAACCCATCCGCGTCCACGATCTAGAATTCCAATTCCGTAAAGGTTACACTCAATTTGCGATTTGATTTTGATGCCCGGACAGAGTTTGCTGCCACACTACGCTGGCCGGGGGCCGAACACAAAATAGAAGAAATTGAAAACAACTACACAAAAACAAAAAAACAACGGCCACAGCGCACTACCACTGGTGGCGGGTGGGCTAGTGTGACACACGATGAGTTTTCGATTTCGATTTGATTATATTAACCCGCGCGGGACCCGCGCCACTAACACTCTCTCTCTCTCTTAGGGAAGGGAACGGTGGTTTTGGTGGCGCTTGCTACCGACAACGACAGTGGGCCTACGAGGAGGGAATGTGTCGAACTGCGCCACCGGTGGGAAGAATGTTAATTACACACAGGCCAACTACCACTACCACCGCTGCTGCCACCACTGCAAACGCCTTCCGCGTCTAAGCTCATTAGGGAGTTTGGGACGGTTCTGTTTTGATTCTCGTTAAAGCTTAGGTGCGCGGACGCTCCGTTGTACGGGGTTTCAGCGGTGCCGGGGTGACACGACAAACATTCAGCAAACACACACACTTTACAACAACATATCACACACACACAGGCTCGCTCACGCAACCCGGCAGAACGCGGCGAGAAGATTACCACTGTTTCAATGCACCCTTCCCATCGGTCCCTGTTCAAGGCGAAAGAAAATGGTGGAAAATTACACAAAAACAAGGATTGGTGCTATTATTTCTAAATCGGTTTAAAACTCGGAGGCAAAACAACAAAATCACGGCTCGGCTGTACATCGATCGAGTACAGCGTGGCCCACAGGGGATGGGGATTGTCCATCGGTTGGAATAGCAGGCCCGTGTGCAGGCCAATCAATTTATGCATCAATTTACAATCTCGCACACATCGAAGTACGGGCGAGATGGCGCCGTTTACACAGATTTTACCCAACCACACCAACACCAGCGATCGATGCGTGATCGTATCGAGATCATCAGTGCAGATGTACGCACTTGTACGCACCAGACCCCGATCGGTCTCGAACGGTTTCGACACTATATTGGTATCACTCCGGCATAGCTCGGTCGGCCACGCACGCACGCACTTACACGATCGCCCGGTGAAACTTTGGCTTGCAGCTGCTTCTGCGTTATCGCTGCTGCCGCACAAATGTAATCGACACGCATAACCTTTCACACCTTACGCGCGTTACACCACTCTATTTTATAGTAAACAAGTTGTAAAACATTCCACTGGGACGGTGCAACCAGAACAACGGGGTGTCGCACTGCAATGCACACACACCCACACACAGACACACACGACGATCGACAGGAAACGGTGGACACACCGGCGGGCAACGCAATTATATGCAGTTCGGCGCGTCTGGGGACACAACAACACCCGAACAAGCTGTACCGCCAGGAGTGATGTTTCACACCACCGCAGATGGACTCGATCGGAGTGTGATCGCGGCGAACGTTTCAGAAGCTTTGAGCTTTTGTTGAGCGATTTGCTCGAAGCCGGCGGCACCAGAAGGAGAATACAAATGGCGGCGGTGGCGGCAGTTCACTTACTTTCGGTACCTTGATTTGGATGCGCCTCCTGGTACGCTAATGTGAACCAACCGTCGGGTACAGAGAGTGACGATTCGATAGTACGTTGTTCCGTTGTCTTTACAGAGGCGTTCGACCGACAACGACGACGACCTCGGTCTTTTTAGCTTTACCGTTTGTCAAACCCGTACCAGTGTACCTCGCAGGTCGAAAAGTGAATTTTAACTATCACACCATTCACACACACACACGCACACTTTGATTTTAACGACCCTTCTCGCCACCCCGGCTCAATGTGTTTCCGGCGCCCTTTTTGTACCTTGATTGCTACCGGACACTCTAAAACGAGGTCTAGACGAGTTCTGTTCCGAGGCGTAACCGTTTGTCGCTGCCCTCCGAAAAGAAGCGTTTGAATATTGCGACGGCGACACACACGGCGAGACAAGCCGTAAAGCGCACAGTACACGCGCGCGCACACGTATCCGAGCGAGAGAGCGAGGCCGTTGCGGAAAGCAGATGATGCGTTCTCGACAGCACACTATCAACTGATGATAGTGGGATACCCGATGGATAAATGTATGGCGGCCCGCGTGCCCCGAAATCTCGCTCGTACTGTGTAGTACTGTTTGCTGCACACCGGTTGCTCAGGCGCCTATCAAAGCAACCATATCTGTTCGTGTTTTCGTGCTCCAGAGCATGACGGACGGGAGTCGAATTGATGGGCGAGGGAGCTTTCCTGTTCCTGCAAAACTTGTGGTGGAAGTTTCGTGATGCTTTTTTTTAATGGAAAT
The DNA here is from genome assembly GCF_017562075.2 of Anopheles merus. Taxonomy (NCBI): domain Eukaryota; kingdom Metazoa; phylum Arthropoda; class Insecta; order Diptera; family Culicidae; genus Anopheles; species Anopheles merus. The sequence goes on along the minus strand of NC_054083.1, from coordinate 25,432,045 downwards.
TATTGAATAGTTTTCCATTCTTCTTTAGTCTCCCTCTCACCCGCTGGCGAGTGGGAGAGTTTGAATGAGTTCAAGCTGCTGCTCGTGTTCGGTTCATCGCGTTTCCATGGTGCCTGGAGATGTACCGATCCTTAGCGAAAGGATGCGAGCGAAACCGAGAGTAAAAATAGGGGTTTGGTTGCATTCGTGTTTACAATGTATGACAGACGGAAAGAGCAAGAGTGTCAGTGACAGACTGAGAGGGAACATTGCATTGAGAAGAAAATGGGAAATGCATCTTTCTCAATCACGGCATTCGTGCGTTGACCATGCTGCGTGTTTGTGTGTATCATGAATGAGCGTAGTATTTTCCCCCGACTTATCCACTCCGGTCGCTGGTTCACGTGGGCTAGGTCGGGTCCGTGTGGGTAGTGGACCTATGGCGCGCTACCGAAGGCACGACTGCTAGCCACGATAGGCAAACTGTGTGCAACAGTTGTGAGTCCGGTTGAATAACACAAATGTTTTCCCATTGCTGGTTGTCGCTCTTCATTCATGGGTGTTATTCGGGTGGTGGGATTGGCTATTCATAAGGCCCCGGAGTGGGTGTATGATGAAAAATTCTGGAAATGAAAAACATACTTTTTGCCTACTTATCCTGTTTAAAAATGAGGAGGAAGTATGGACGGTTCATAATTTGCTGAGCTCTTGACGAAAGATACTTTGCAGGAAGTTGTGAAATCGAGGAACTTAATTAGCACAACAGCAATTGTATCGTAATTGTATTAAAATGTTGCCTTTCATTGTCGAGTTCAATATTACAAGCACAGTAGGTTACCGCTAACTGGATGTGTTTATCGGAGTTTTTTTTTAACTGGAAGTTCGCTAACTGGAGTGATTCTCAGTTAAAAAACACATAAATTTCAAAACATGAAATATCCGGAATCTTGCGAAGCGAAAATTCATAGCAAATGTGCATTTTTCTCACAATTTTTTTTCTCTCAGTTAGCGGTCACCTACCGTAAATCTTGATAAAAACTTGAGAAATGTAAAATTTGATCTTTTCTCATTAATTGGTGTTCTTCAACTAAAACCTTTCTAGCTCTAGATCTGAATTCCTACAGAGTTGGTTATTAATGACTCTTCACTGTACGAGGCTTGAACCCATGACAGGCATGCCATACCAAATGAGGACTAGTACATTACGATACCGGACTTATCTGCTATGGGCTTTAACCACTATAAGTTAATATTGAGCTCGGTGAGCTTGGTGAGCTTATGGAAGATGCGGTGGCAAAGTTGCTACATCCCACCCTAACTAGGACAGCTATCGAGTAAGGTGATAAAAATAGGTCCTATAAGCCAGGCGACATCGCGTAGGATGTGATACCACAGTAAAAAAAAGCTTGTTTAGACACTCTTAAAATATTATGGGCTGCAATCGCTAAAGTCATTTATTGTTCAGAGCTTTTCAGGGAAACGCTGAAGAGCTGGAAAACTATCAAACGAATGTTACAGTAAAAAAAAACTAAAGCAAACTATTAAACAAAGCTACGTGGAACATGTCAAGGTGAAGGGGAAGGTGTAAGGGTCATAATTTTATCATTACACCAGTAGAAAACTATTTCAATTTCCATCACCTTTTCTAGGAAAACATTGATAAAGAATCTTATGTGAGATTTGAAATGGACCCATCTGGTAGAGTCCAGCTTTGTTTCGTTTGCTATCCAAACGTATATTCAAACTATATTCATTAAAACAAGGATTTTTATTTATTTCAATTGAACATGAAATCATTAATGTGCAGACAAAAACCCTCTTTTAGGGTAATGCAGTCTCTTCACAGCTCACATTATTTATTTATTTTATTATTTTATTTTCCAGTATGATTTCGCATTAATATGGGCAATATGTAATGTTTTGAAAAAGTCTCCGAAAAATAGCTCATTTTGATTTCAGTTTCTAGCATATTATGAAATTTACTCTACATTAACCTCCTAATTTAGATTTTTTTAAACTCTTCGATCAATATTTTATTATACTTTCCCAAACCATGCAATTGTTTAATCATGTCCAGTAAAATGTCAAACGATGAATTTAGAATAAATTATTGTTGGTCCATTCACAGTGCAACACTTGACCCATGGTGATCAAACAGGATGCAAGCTTGTTTGGAAGATGCAGCATACAACAACTTGTGCGCGACACAGGCCTGCATGCAACCGAATTTGGAATGTTCTTTTTTCGTTTTTCTTTATGTATCATTAATGAAATATTTATAAATCATAACATACATAATTTTTTATATGCCATTATACTTCAGAATGAGTCTTTTTATTTGAATACCGTAAAAAATAAGGAATTTTTCAAACATAAAATAATGATTTTTTTAAGATGTATTACATCGTACTGTGTGACTTATTGCATTTTTTGCACTGGAACATTACACAAAGGAACAGTATGGCACAACAGTTTCTATTGAAAAGAAAAACCAAATTAATCATCATTTCTAGTGAATTCAATTAAGCCCAATCTGAGTCATATCAATACTGTCATGCTTGTACAGCGATAGCCACACGAGAACGGAACTGCCGGGCGCGTAATGATAGCCCTGCTGCTGCCAAAGTGTACCCACTGGGAACGAGGAAGTGCATCACGTTGCCTCCCCAGTGCCAAGCACACTATCAATCGGACGGACCTTCCTCTCCCGCGAGTCATTGACACAGGCGCAATTAGACTGCAGCTAGCCAGATTAGCTTCTAAAACTAGAACTTCCACAACACCACAGAACCCTTGGAATGAGCTCACTCGCTCGTCTGTGCAACGGGCAATGTAAGTCAGTCCTCGGGTTTGCAGTTTGCACTCCTGGAACCGGTTTTATCGCGATGTGCCAGTAGTGCAGCTGGCAGCAAACGCTTAGAAAAGCTTTGCCGCTTTGCCATGGGCAACCAGTGATCGTTAGGAAGCGTGAGATGAGAACAGACTCAAACCCATCCCGCCAACGATCACAATGAACTTGAACTCGACTCGACTGGCAGGCTTACCTTTACGGCCGGTAGGTTCCTGTTCACCTTTCTGCGTCGCGAGCGGCGGCAAAACTGCACCACGGCTCGTTGCACACGTTTTCACCATTTCACACGCGGGTGTTGTGAGTGTTCAACGGGCAAATGGCTATCAAAACAAACAGTGTGGATCGTGGTGGTGGTAGATTGGAGCATAAAATTTGCTGCCTTGTTGATCAGGCATCACATTATCAGCATGTGGTTTGGTGTGCTGGTTGAAGTGTGAAATAGAGGCCGGTAGCTGTTTTGGGAATTATTTTTAAGCTAACCAGCCTGCTCGCCTTGGGTAAGATACATCTTTGGGACGCACCGATGAGCGTCATTTTTTTATAAAAATGCATAAATATTCCATCCCACAAGTCAACGGGGTGAGAAATAATGTATTGCAAATTATTCCAACCATTACTATTATACTGCTTTATTACGCAAGCTTCCACTCGTAGCTTCCTCTGCTCCAGGCGCCAGCGGGAATCTATTAGAATCTTTCCGCTTAAAGATCCCACTATGCACAAAACTGTCCAAGTCGTCGGTGGGAGATGTTTTTTTTAGTTCGCCGTAACTCTCCACCACAAAAAACAGGCAATTAAGCGAGTGCAAACAGTAATAAAACAATGTATGCGAAAAGGTGCAGTGTTGAAGTTTGCTGTGTGCACCTTGCGTCACAGGTTTGCACCGCAACTGTACAGAACGGTTCAAAATTTAAAATCGTGCACACGCACGGCGAACGTTCTTGCCGATCGTCGTAGTATGCCATATTGTCCTTTCACAATTCACAGCAAGCTCAAGGCTCAGCGGGAACGGCTGCTGGCAGTGAAGGAATGCAAGTTGCATTTCCTGCTCGCCCGTTCTATCCCGAAAGCGGTTGTCCTTTGGGGCAGGAGCACGGGAAAAGGCAATTGCCTTCGCTGCTTCCTCGTTTTTGTTTTCTCGACCCAGTTTGAAGCTGATAACTTCCACCAAACCCTCCCCCCGATCGCTCGCAGCACGCATTTATTTACTCACAATCATCACTCATTCCCTCCCACCGTGGGACGCAGCAGCAGCAGCAATGATGTCCGTGCTCGTGGTGCTCGCAGTGTGCGTTCTAGGTCGGGTTCTCGCATAGACTGTTCGGTTTCGCGCGCGCCGGCCCTTTTCTTCAAACGTGTTCGGTCCGTCGACGACAACAGACTGGGGTAGCGCGCTGCCCGTGCGCACACAAAGCGGAGAACGTTGTCGTTTTTTTGCTATTGTTGCATCTTTTATTACATTTTCCTGTTCTACTCCCCGAGGGGTGTGTTTTGAACGTGTTTTTGGCAAACGTGTGTGCATTTTTGAGCCCAACCGGGTGTGCGTGTGCGTGTTTGTGAGGAGATTAGAATCTGTTTCAAGGGGTTGCGAAATTTTGTGATTGTATAAAGTGTAACAAAGGGGCCAGTTGCGGCAAAGAAAAAAACACCATGACGGTCCCACCAGTGATGGAGCTAACGGAGGAGGAGACAGGTGAGTGGTGTCGCTCCAGCGCTCCAGAGGCCCCATTCCAGTGAAAGTGAAAATCAATCGGCAGTCGGAAAGGGGCGAAGAGCACAACAAAGAATTTGATAACTTGCCCGAGGGTGAGCGATGCAGGAGGGGAGCTTTATTTTTACCTTTCTCCCACACAAACACTCCCCTCACTCTCGGTTACCGTACAATCACAGTTGTCAAAAAACTGCTCGAAATGTTGCAGCAAGTTCTGCGCAGCCGCAAAAACGAATTGCTCACAAACGCTTCATGCGATACGCGAACAGAATGCGCGTTAGAAGTGTCAAACCCCGCGCGGACACTGCCGGTAAAACGGCAAACAATTAGCGCCCCGTGCCTGTGGGAAAAAAGCGTGGTGTGGGAAAGTGTGATCAGTTGCTCCACGCGATCCGGTGCAGCCTGCGAAAAGCGCAATTAAGTGAGGCATGCAATGTGTGCCCGCTAAACACACTGATCAGCCGCTAAATAGTGGATGGAAAATGGAGAGCTCTGCTTTGTTCATCATTCTGGATCGGACGAGTTCTAGAGTGTGTTTGTGTGTTTGCAGAAACAATAAAAAAAACGATACTAATTACATTTAAATGAGCCCGTAAGCGATCCGTAACGGGTGGCTATAGTTTTGGTGCTTGTTGCATGCCGCTTTGGTTCGCCAAGCTTGATACATATTTAATTGAGACGGCTTAAAAGTAAACTGTTTTTCACAAGCGAAGAGAAACCCGAAGCAAATATTTGTTTTATACAGTCTCACAAATGCGTCAGAAGGTTTGAAACCGCATGAGGTGGAACTTTACCTCACAGTCACAACAGACTCTGAACGGAGCGGCGCAAACAATCAGCTGTGATAGTTTAATCAGTGTATAAAAGCGAAACCTACTATCTTGATAATGAACATTGTTGATAAGATTGGGCACGTAAATATGGGATGGTTGTGTGGATGTTAGGTTTACCTATCACACCCATCTTCTAAGCTTCCCTTCCCGTCATTCCAAAATCCGTCCAACCGACGCCAACGAACGGTCTAGAGCCAGAGCAGCAGTTCTCCATCACTCATCCCGTCTTATGTAAGGCTTCGATTCTCAATCACGCTTTCAAACGCCCTCCCGCCCTGCACGATTCTTTGCGGTGTATTGAAGGGTTCGCGAGAGTTCATGTACAATAAATGATGCTCAATAATGCTCGCAAAGACAGCAAAACATTTACGCAACAGGCAGTAACGATCTAGCCGATTGTGGCTATTTCTGCCCCATTGCCCATTGCGGAAAGATCACTTCGCAGTGTTTCGCTGTTTGAGAATGTTTGAAGTGCTCCACGACGCGAAACCCGCGTCCAGAAAAAGGGGCGAAAAATAACAACAATTTAAAAGTGAGCATGACGAACAGTATTTGTACCTTTGCCTGGGGTGGTTCTAATGAGTTTTTTGAAGCAGCCAGTTTCAAGTGGGGACTGTTCTCCCGGCACGTGAAAGAGGAATTCTGGCAAACTTTTCAAACCCTGATCCGGTTGATGTGTGTAGCGAAGCTGAATGGAAGTTAATTGTAGAGTGGGATGAGAATGCGAATATCAACCCTTTGTGCGCGGGTAGGATCGTTTAGCCGCACGAGGCTCGTGAGGAAATGACGCTCGGTAGAGGTCAGCCGGCGCAATGACTTTCCAGCTGGACAAAGATTTGTTTTGATGATTTTTCACAAATCAAACATGGAAAGCTAAGCTCTAGGTTTAAACCGAGCTTGATATGTGATCTCCGACATATATCTGCTGTTAGTCGACCGTTAAGCTAGCTGCGATTTTGATCTTACTCTTCGCTTTTACCTTCTTTTGGGATCCAAATTCGTATGAATGGAGGCAGAACATTCTTGATGAATAGGAATATGGGAGCGTTGGGCAATTTGGACATGTCAGGTTCCTCAACCATTTTTGAATCGTTTAATCGTTTTTTACAACATCATATCAACAAAAAGTAACTTGAATTTTATAAGCACTGTTTCATATTGTGTTTATGCAGGGTGTAATAGACACATCTGCATTGCAAAATAAGCATACAACAAATCACGACATGTCTAAACAATGATGCAAAGTGGGTCACAATATCAGTGCATGGAGTCTATTTATTTATTTATTTATTTTTTACTGTTCGATGCAATGTTCTTAGTCAAATGAGCAAATAGAGCGTAGCAAGGGACAGAATCACGTCACTCATAGCCAAACCAGTAGAAAAGTAAAGTTGGAATGGGAAACATGGCTCTTTTGCCCGACCAACGAAGGGCAAGATGTCATACGTCGACAAGTGGCCGCCCTACTATGCGATGAAGCCAAGAAATACTACGATTAAGTCTGAGTATATTAAAATTTGAAGGATATTCGTCATCGACCTAAAAGGCATCATCCATCAATTACGTTACGCTGATAAAGGTGTGGGGGGAGGGAAGTGCCGTCAAACGTTACGATTTGTTACAAGGGGGAGAGGGAGAGTTAAACTTTTGTTGCGGGATGCAAAATTAAATAAACATTTCTGGAAGGATGGACAAAATGATGGAGGACCAGGAAGAAGACTGGATGAAATGTGTCTCTGATGATGGTAATAAAAAAACATAGCAAATGGAGCTGAGGATTCGAGTATTGAGAATCTTTTTGAATTTGATTGTTATATGAGACAACTTTTCTTTTAGTAAAATATAGTATAATCTTATATTGTTTCATTTAAAAAATTGTTAATGTACACCAACCAAGTAAAAAAAAAGAAAAAATCACGAAAAAATCTTATTGATCAGTAAAATAAGCTGTTGGACGGGTGAGGAGGGGGAGGGGTAGAGAATCAATAAGTTACTTATTTTTTAAGGGAGAGTTTCTTTCGACGATGCTGTTTCTTACACTGCGAGGAGGGGGTCAAACATTTCAAATGTTTGCGTTACGTAATTGATGGATGACGCCAAAGTGCATGTTAACACCAACGACGCATCAATGTCTAATAAGCCTCAAGAGTTTTGTTCAAGGAAAGAAGTACAGTTAATCCGTTAGCTGTACATAAATCACAAAAAGATGTTTAGAAGGCTTTAATCTGCTTCAAGTAGTATATCCTGCATGGGGATACTAGCAGATCTTCCCAGTTTTTTTTATTACATTGAACAAATGAGATCTTGCAACCTTGTACTCCACGTTACAGCATAGAAGATGGTCGATGGAGTCTATGCCAAGATCACAGGCATAGACGCCTGTAGATACTTTCGTGTTGCGCTCAATGCAGAATGATTAGAGTGAAGTCCAGACGTTATTCGAATACACGATCTCCAGAGGAAAAATCGAATGCAGGAATGTCGCGAGATCATCTGTGTCTTATAAGTTCTGCCAGCGTGTCATGCAGTAAGCTCTCGTGCCCCGTTTAAAAAATCATGAAGAATAAGTCCATCAAATACGCCTTCTATTAACATTACCTTTAATCAATTCGTGTTCTGCCAGCATTCGTCAGGCGTCGTCTTGTGATACACTTTTTCTTATAGAACTTTGCAGCGAGTCTAATTACATCATGCAAAGATGTTCTCATTGTCTTTATCCATCCGTCCAGAACAAGACAGGGTGATCTTCCTAATGAACAAAGAACTGAACAGACGTGATGTCTTTGCGACACTTGAGTCAATTATAGAACCCTCCAATCCACAGCTCTTTGTGCGATTGCTCTTACTAACCGCTTACATTTCCATTCTCCATTATTTCACTCTCACCCACCAGAGGCAAAGCAGTACTTTGCCCATCTCATGACGGCGATCAGCGTACCGTGTGACGTCGGCACGGGCGCGGAGCTGGATACACACCTACCCCCTTGGTTCGACGAGGCAAAGTTTAAGCGCGGCCAGAAGTTCTACACCGACAATCGGTTCGGCATACTGCAGGCCAACTTCTGTAGCCTACTGGTACTGCTGGCCGATCCGAAGGGGTTGCGCATTCTGGAGCATACGGGCAAGTCGAGCACGACGGAAACTGCCCGCAAGCGTTACGTGTCTACCTTCATTCACATGAGCGATTGGTACGAGTGTGAGCTGGTGCCGGGATCAAAGTAAGCAACAAGAAGCAAACTCCTTTGAGCGTAACGCTTGCTAACGCTTTCACTCTTCTCACCCTATACAGATCATGGAAGTCACTCACGCAGGTACGCCGCATGCATCTGAGCGCTTCGAACAGCGCCAAAAAGCGCAACCTTGGCTTCATCAGCCAACCGGAAATGGCACTCACGACGTTCGGTTTCATGGGTTTCCCGCTGGTGCGGCCGCATCTGCTCGGCATTCGGTACGACAATCGCGAAGATCGGGAAGCCTTCGTCCACTTCTGGGCGGTGATTGGTTTCATGCTGGGCGTGCAGGACGAGTACAACATGTGCCTGTTCCGGCTGGAGGTGGTCGAGATGATCTGCCACGTGGTGATACGGTACGTGTTTGTGCCGTCGCTGCAGCTCGAAACGCAGCTCCTGCGCCACATGATGGGTGCGATCGTGGACGCGTTCGCCCCGTACATGCCGTTCGTTTCGTACGAAAGCGTCATGTTTCTGACGCGCCGGCTCGTTGGCATTCCGGGCTACCAGTACGGTGCGGATATGAGCAAGGAGTACATCTGCCGGGCGCTACTGACGCAGGCAGAGCTAGACGCAGTGCTAGAGCAGATGACACCGAGGGATGGTTACCGACAGGTGGAGGCAATGTATCGTGCCATATTTAGTGAAAAGCTGCGCATCTACACGATCAAGGAGCTGACGGATGAGATCAATGAGAACTATATTGAGACGGTCGGTTTGGATGGAACGAATGGGACGTATACGCAGCTCGTGGGCGAGGAAGAACGAAAACCATCAGCCGAGCGACAGATGCGCGAGCTGATGGGGCTGAAGCACAACCAGCAGCTGGTAGTGACGACGGTTGACGATGAAAGCGAGTGGGCTGCGTACAAGGGTGATAATAAGCTGAAGCTGCTGCCCGCCCGGGATCAAACGAACGTTCGTGTGACGGCACAGATGCTCAACAGTTGCTACAGTATGCTTGGGCGGTTTGCCAACGAGACGGCGTTGTCGTTCATTCTTTATCGAATTAAGCGCCTGCAGGGAAAGTGAGGTTGTGGCAGGGCAGCCGTGAGCATGACATGTAGGCCTTTAGTGTAGTTGCAGCAGTACAAATAATACACACTTCAACGAACAGGTTTATCGAAGAGCAATGAGGGCGCTTGAGCTAGATTTTAACGATTAGTAGGTTTTACTTAGAAAATAGTGTATGGAGGTAGCGAAGATGGGATATATTTTGATTAAGGAATAAGGAAGAAAGAAAACAGGGAACGAATGGTAATCCAAAGCAATACAATTGATATATTTTGAGGCATCAAAACCATCAAAGTAGTTGGAGCATTGTTTTTTTTTGGGAATAAACAACTCTTGTGAAAGCTTGGCTTTCGCGTCATGCACTCAGATCCTTAAACTCGGAGCACTACTACCTATGAGTTGCCTTTGAAACCACTTACACACTAAACGCATAATACGGTTATGACACACTGGAACACACTGCGTTTTCATAGATGACCCTTTCGGTGTGCTTCGAGCAGATCTCTCCAGAAGTAAGCACGCTCCCGGCACGGGTCACTCACCATAGCCGGCTGTACATTGATCTCCAGACAGTCTAGCCGAAAGTCAGATGAACCTTCGCGAGAAATCTTTTCCACCGGACGCCACGGTACATCGACGACTTCACGCGAACCAGCTGAAGGATCCCCATGTCTGGCAAAGCTGGTCCACAGGGCGACAAAGTTATCCCGGACGTGACACTCATCACTGGCAGGTGCAAAGGTAGGCAAGAACATTGGTCTAGAAAGTAGAAATAAAGCACGCAATAATCATGAAGATGTTTCTCTCTTTACACAATTAGATCGGTTCTGCTCACTTGAACATGTACATCAAGTCATCCCCATGGCAGGCCCCGGACACGGACGCACTCAGGAACAGGCGCTTCAGCAAACTGTACCGACCGTCGTACGTGAAGCGGTAGTGATAGTGCCGCAGGTTCGGCTGATACTTGGCAAGCCATTCGGCATTGATCGCGGAGTCCATCATGAAGATCACATCCGTCAGCAGGTGCTTGGTCTGATCGGTGGACCATGCGGATGGAGGTTCGTTGGCGAAATAGAACTTCCGTATCTTGTCTGTTACTTCGGCAAGCTCCGTAGTGTCCAGGTGACGGAACAGTTTGGAGGCTAGTCGACCCGGGAGATGGCGTATGTCCTCGCCGCGTGTCTTGCGTCGAAGGATGTACAGACCGAGTATGCCTTCCGCATCGTTGCAGCCTTCGAGCAGGGGCGTACGGAGTGTGTCGTACGATTTGAGCAACTCTTCGGGGGGTTTTGTTATGATGGAGTGTTCGGTGAGGTGTTGCTCCACTACGGGAAGAAAGATGAAGACAAGATCGGACTGCTTCTCTGCATGCTGACCAAGGGCTTTACGTTGCTGCTGGGCCAACTGTTTCGCTGGAACCTGTTGCAGTGTTTCTGTAAAATTGGTGCCGAGAAAGGAGATTGTACTTAGAATCTTCTTGAAGCATAAATATCACAAGCTCAGCAACAGGAACTCGTTATCTCGTTGGGCATGCTCTTGCTGGACTTGTTGTTTTGATGCAGCAATTCCAATTGACGCATCAACAATTTCGTCTGTGTCCGAAAACAGCTCAATCTGCTCTCTTGCTATCATGAACTCTGTTTTGTGTTGTGCTTCGCCAACGGAAACCAATCTCTTCTCTGAGCGTTTGATGAGCAACTTACCTAGCGCACCCTGTTGGCTCGTCCCAGTGTACCCGAAGTGGCGGGCAAGATTGAAGGCCATCTCGAGCGGGTTGGCCTGCATGAACGAGCTCGAGCAGACGACGCCACTCTGGCAGATTACACGATGAAAATATTTCCTAAGCAGGAGAGAAGCAAGACACAAAGAGAGAGAGAGAGAGCCACGAAGAGTTTCATTAGTGATGAAATGGTTACTTGAATAAATTGCGATCGTAAAAACTAGCCGTTCCAGTCGACTAGACATACCTTGAATTTGGCGAGAGCATGTGCAGATATGTAGAGAAGCTGCCGGCACTTTCACCGAACAGCGTCACGTTGTGGGGATCGCCACCGAAGCTGGCAATGTTTTCATGGACCCACCGGAGCGCCATCAGCTGTTGCCACGAGACGATGAAAAAGAAAGTTACGAATTGTGCACTTGCATAGCCAGCATTGGCCAACCCTGGCAGCCGGACCTACCTGATCTTTTAGGCCCGCGTTTCCCTCAACATCAGCCTCTGGGAGGTACAGGAACCCGAACGGACCAAGCCGATAGTTCACCGTAACGACCAGCACACCCCATTCCAGGAAATACTCGGGACTGTAGAACAGACTGCTGCCACTGCCGCACGCAAAACCGCCACCGTGCAGAAACACCATCACCGGCAGGCTTTCCCGCCCGATCGGAGCATCTTCCACCCCGGCCTGGGGCAGCTGCGGTGTGTACACATTCAAGTACAGGCCACTTTCCGACCCAAACACAAAGCCGGAAAAGAAATCCAGCTGTATGAAGTCACTCCGCTCGGCGTAGCAATTGAGCAACGGCTTGCGGAACCGTTCCAGCGCAACCGGAGCCTTAAAGCGCAGCCGCCCGACCGGTGCCTCCGCGTACGGTACACCCTTGAAGTAATGGTACCGGGCGCCGTTCGGCAGGCGGCTCGTAATGCCACGCAATTGACCCTGTCGCACGCTGACCAGGGGACAGTCACGCGGCGGAAACCAGCGCATGCGAAGATGGTGCAGCAGGAATGCGATGACACCGCGGCCCAGCCGCCCTACCGCCAGTACAAACGGCCACCAATTATCCATCAGCTCCACCATCGTGCTGCGAAGAAAAACAAACAAACCAAAAAAAAAACACGCACTTTATCGTGTTATACGTGTATGCAAAGGAGAAGGGCGCACGCAAACGCGGAGCGTGCGCCCGCGATCTTTCCGAAGCGTAAAGGTACACGAACGCACACGCAGCACTACGCGTCGGTTGCGTCCGATCAGCTGGCAGCTTACAAGCAAACTAACGGGCAAACAATCGCACTGACCGACTGACTGACTTGCCTGTCGTTCGCCAGAGGGGGGGTTGGGGTAGGTATGTGTGTGTGTATGCGAGCATTGGCTCTAGAGGGTTGGTTTTGTTTGTGTATTGTTTGCGTCGTTCGTGTACGGCGGGGCGCTTCATTCTGGGGATGCCGTCAGGGGACAGGGCTGTTCAACTGCTCGAATTTTCTTTTATGTTGTTCATACCATTACAAGTTCAAGGCGTTTTTATCAGAAAACTAAATTATTCTCTCGTTATTTGAAAGCTGTTAGAAAATTTCTTTTAAAATGTTTTGCTTTTTTACAAAATTATTCGACACTTTGTTTGACAGCTCTTAAAATTTGTTTTCTTTAAGTTACCTCATAAAATCCTAACTTAAAGCCAAATGTTATTTGTAACATTCTATTAAATTAGTATACCTTTATTTCACAGTACCATGCATCGTGAGGTTCATGGAGAGATTCATTGCAATTCTTGAACATTATAATTCGAGATGAATATTCACTGATTCAGTTTGAATATCTATTTATATCCTTGAATTAGAATCAGAACTACCTATCTCTATTCTTAAATTATATATTTAAAAAAAATTAAAAAATACTAGTTTTATTTTAAAAATACTTAGTAAAATACTTAGTATTATTTTAAAATAGCAGAGTTGTATGACTGTTTTTAAAAGCTATTTTCATTCAAGATTAATGTTATATTATCAAGCGTTTCTATTAGAATTGTTTTCTATGAAATTTGATTTAACTGCTTAAAGTTATTTGACAAAAACATAAATAAAAATATTAAAATGTATTTTTTTAAATAAAAGGTGCAGTTTAGAGAAAACCTCAAAATTTCATGTTTAGCATATTAGCGTTATTTGATTAATCGTGCCGCTCTGTTTCGTAAGAAACCCTGACTTAAACGAGGGTTTATGTTTGCCAAAGAAGGGGGGACATAAAAGCTTCAACGCATACAAATGCATCCCTAATGGACGCCACGGCGATTTCCATGTGTGCATGTAAACACACGGTTGAATCGTGCATAGTATTGGGCAAGTTTTACGAGCTGTTCATGACATTTCTGTTTTTGTTTTTAGCATCTAAAAATAGCTCTTATAGTGGATATAATTAAATATTAAAAGAACACTTACGCAATGTAAAATAGAACCTACAATTAGCCACATCAATGACGTACTTTCGGGAAGGAATGAGCGTTTCATCACACCACAAATTAAGTCGTTCTGCAATGGAGAATCCATAAAAAATACTCTCCATTTTAATTATTCATTCATCCATCGCAACTGAAAGCAAGATGTATCAATTAAGCATGAAAATGGAGGTTTCATAAACCTACGAGCTACGTAACAGCAAACAAAAGGCATAATTGCCACCTTTCCCGTGTGACGTGCAAGTGCATTTCACGCCTAAAGCCGTCGCAGCGCTTATCGATCGACGTACCTTTAAATCCCTTCGATAATTAAATCCCCAGCGAGCCAGCTAGGCAAATATTTGACTGATGAACCCGTCGAACAAGAGGAACAAAAAAACACCACAAATCTTCCCTCGAGAGTTATATCATTTCACACGCCGTGCGTTTATTTGTGCTTCAACATTAACACCTGCCTGTTAATACCACGCCCTAACTACCCTCCCTCCTTCGGTAGCTCACTGGTACGCTGGTTGACACTGGCTTGATGGCATTTAGGATCCCTGCCTGCAGCTCCCTACAGATAGTCCGCCCGGTACTTCTTGAGCAGTCCGCGCCACAGCTGCATCCGTCCGGCGCCTGGATTGCGCACCATGCGTGGCACCGTGTTAATCTCGAGACAGTCGAGATCGAAGTCAGCGGAGTCGCGTGCAACCTTCGAAACTGGTTCCCACCGCACGGGGACCAGGTTGGCGGGGACCTCACGCGTTGGATCTCCGTGCTTGGCGAAACTGGTCCAAAGCGCGATGAAGATATCGCGCACCCGACACTCATCGCTGTTTGGCGGCAGCTTCGGAAGAAAGCCCGGACTGTGTGTTGTGGGAAGGAAAACGGAACCCAAATTAATATTTCATCTTCTCTTCAAGCTCTGCAACATTTCACCAAAAAGTCAACCTACTTGAACATGTACAGCGTATCATCCCCGTGGCACGCTCCCGGCACATTCGACAGCTGAAAGATGCGCTTCAGCATACTGAACCGTCCATCGAACGTGAAGCGATAGTGAAAGTGGGGCGCATTCGGTTGATACTTGGCCAGCCACTCCGCACTGGTCGCCGAGTTGGTGATGAACGTGTTATCCGACAGCACATCACACATCTTATCGATCGTACGGTCGTTTACCGGCCGTTCGCCAAAGTAGAACTGCTTGATCTCGCGACCCACCGCAGCACGGTCTAGCTGGGGCGATCTTCCCAGCAGCACCGGAACAAACCGTTCCGGTGCCTTGCCGAACGCTTTCCACCGTTTGCCCAGACTGCGCAGCGCCAAGATGCCTTCCCCATCGTTGCACCCTTCCAGCAGGGGCATGCGCAGCGTGTCGTACGATTTGAGCAGCTCCCACGGTGGCTGCGTGATGATACTGTCCTCCGTTTGCTGCTGCTCCACCACCGGCCGGAAGATAAAGATGAGGGCGAGTTGCTTTTCCGCCTCGGTGATTGCTTCGTTTTGATGTCGGGCCAACTGTTTCGCTGACACTTTTTGGAGCGTTTCTGCGTGTGGAGGTACAAACACTCGTGTGATTAATGGTTACTGACACTGACAAAGGGCGCTGGCACGCGTTAGCTCTGCTCGATCGTCGTTTTGTATGGAGTGAATGTTGGGGGTTGGCGCGCGGGTGATATTCAAACGATCGTTTATCAAGCAAACAGAAAGCGAAACCATAAACCACGGCTTAGCGGTTGCTGCACAAGAAAAGGCATTGATATCGACACAATGAAGAGTAGTTCTCTTTTGCTGTCATGTCGGTTATGGTCCTTACAACCAGGAGAACATACACCGGCGTTCCGAGAAGGCGTGTGTGAACAGCAAATGATCGTGTAGCATTGTTAATGATAGTACGCTTTTCAACCTATGTCATTAACTGTTACTGTGTATTCATTTTGCGATTGTTGTTTTTGCAAATAATGTTTGTGTAACGACTTGCTACTGTAATGACCAATAAATGCAATTGCTATAATTCTGTCGTGCCCAATGTTATTTGTTCAGTAATTTTTTAACACCAATTATTTCAGCACATTTTCAATGAATACAGTATTTTATTACTTCCAATCGACAAAAGATCAAGAGAACATTTATTGATGCAAATGAGTTGATTTGTCTAAGTCAATGCCAGAACATCCGAGGAATGCCTTGCAATAACATGCAAGCATCAGTAAAATAATTACCAAATAAGAACCTATTTCAGAAGAAATATCTGTATAATATATTGAAGATATACTTTGTCTTTCCAATGATTACAGTTATACAAATTCCAAATCTAATTCCAATCCAGATTTACAGACGATAACAGAGCAGGTCTCTTGCAAAGATGATTGTACCCACTTGACATTCAAGGTTGTTTATAAAAAATCCAAGAACTTCAAGTGATTGGAATTAAACGTTAATTATAGTGCTGTACAAGGGGCACTAAAGTCACAAGACAGACGTCTGCTCTTGTGAGGTAGAGCGCTGTACTTGGTTTTGCCATTCGGGGTTAATTTGATTTGAGGCAGCTTTGGCCATTATGAAGCATATTAACCATCTATAGGACAAGTTAAGGACATGTAAATTGAGTCACATCCACAAAACTGACCATTTAACATTGAAATTACAGAGCTATTTTTATCTTGCATAGCTACATCAAGCTTAAAGTGTTACATATATCTTGCAGGTATATAATGTCCGAACGAAGCCTCATCGAGCTTGCCGACCTACTTCAAGGCATTTCCCCTTTTTTATTGAGTTATATCCTCATTGAAGAGAGCTACTTAACATA
Organism: Anopheles merus; assembly: GCF_017562075.2. NCBI lineage: Eukaryota > Metazoa > Arthropoda > Insecta > Diptera > Culicidae > Anopheles > Anopheles merus. The sequence goes on along the minus strand of NC_054083.1, from coordinate 25,415,457 downwards.
GTACAACCCATGTCCTTCTACTCCATACTGCGTCCCTCGCAAGCTAAAACTACTTACCAAGAACGCCCTGATCGCTGTCACCAGTGTAACCGAAGAAACGCGCCAACTTCCTTGCCTTTTCCTCCGGTTCAACTTGGAAAAATGATTCCGTAACTGCCACTCCACTCTGACAAATCACACGATGAATATATTTTCTAAAAAAAAACAACAAAGACAAAGACAAATGTCAAAGGATGATCGAAAATTACGCGACACCAGCTGTAACATTTGCAAACTCCTCCCAAACTCACATAATGTTCACACCTCCTTCGCCCACTTACCGCGAGTTCGGTGATAGATAGTGCAAATACGCCGACATGCTACCGGCACTTTCGCCGAACAGTGTTACATTGTCCGGGTTGCCCCCGAACTGAGCAATGTTTTCATTGACCCATTTCAACGCCAGCAGCTAGCAAACAAAAGCAATCCGGTTGATTAGCGAGTTGACACTTTCGATTTCATGTTTCTATGTTTTTTTTTTAATTTTGCCCAAACACCGCCCATACGCACGATCATTACCTGATCTTTAAGGCCCGCATTGCCCGGGATGCCGGCGGCCGGCAGGTAGAGGAATCCGTGCGGCCCCAACCGATAGTTGATGGTGACGACCAGCACGTCCCGCTCGATGAAGTGCTCCGGGTTGTAGAAGAAGCTGCTCCCGCTGCCACTCATGAACCCACCGCCATGGATGTACACCATGACCGGAAGCCGCGGCACACCCTTCGTTGTGTCGGCCTCGCCCGGCAGCCGGGGCGTGAACACGTTCAGATACAGGCACGACTCGGACCCACTGACCCAGGTGGAGAAGAAATCTTTCTGCACCCCATTGGCCCGCTCGGCGTAACAGTCGACGACAGGTTTGCGGAACCGTTCCAGCGCAACGGGTGGTCGGAAGCGTAGCCGCCCGACCGGTGGTTCCGCATATGGGATGCCCTTGAAGTAGTGATACTGGCCACCGTTCGGCAGGGTCGAGGTGACGCCCCGTACCTTACCCTGTCGCACACTTACAACTGGACGGACAGGCGGTGGCCAAAATCGGATCCATCGATGCTGCAGCACAAACAGCACCAAACCGTACGCGATGTGCAACAGGGCGCACGCAAAATCATACAACACACGTGCCCGGGCTAGTACCATCGTGCTCTGTCACCTATTACCACACACACACAGACACAAAATAACGTTCCAAACGGACTACGGAAACCCACCACGGCATACAACCCAATGGGATCAGTTCCGTTCGCGCGATGAAGTAGAACTAATCGCAAAAAAATCCGCGCGTCTTTACGCGCGAACGTATCGACAATTCCCCTCTACTGCCAGAGTCCCAGGGGGAGAAGACGGGGACAAGGGCACATACACACACATTGGTATGTGCGAGCGATGCTGCCCCTCCTCTTGTGCAAGCCACCAGCCAGTGGCTAGAGTATCTTATCGCGGTAGGCATTGCTAGAGCTTCATTCAGCGCACTAGACCCTGTGGGGAAGGTCTGTGAAGGATGAGGAGGAGTAGGAGTAGGTGGCGGCAACAACGAGTGATTTCACCAAGCCGAGCGATTAGCTATCTACACTTCGTATGCCGCACGCAGTTGTTTATTGCAGCGACCCGACCGGTTACTGTAGCATGTTTTGCTGTGACGCCGCCTTTTTCGCCTTTCCAGGGGGCACTATCGCACGGGTCCAGAGTGCACAGTGGCGGTGGCTCACCAGCCCCGTAACGGTGTTCGGCATCGGGGATGAATCAAAACAAAGTGCTTAGTCAGTCTGGAGGATCGGTCAGGGCGACATTGGTAGATATATTTAGCTCACCTACGTGCGACAGTTACCGGTACATGTGACCAAAAGTTAGGTCAAGCAGAAGCGTTCGATGTTTAGGGAGAGAATGATGCAGAATTACTATTCATATTGTTGAGATTTTTATTGAATAGCTTACAAAAATAATATGTTTTGATAACAAACGGTTATGAGTTTTCTCAGAAATATACGCAATCGTAATACATATGATCCCTCGCCTTAATAGCGCGATCTCCATTAGAAAAATATAGTACATAGACTAACTCTTGCGAGATCAAATAAAGATTAACACTTTACAACACAAAACTGTCTACCTCACTCCGGCAGCTTCCTAGAACCGTATCCATACGTCCGGAATAGCTCTCTCCAGAATGTACTACGCTTCAAGAAAGGATTCGCTACCATCTTCAAGCTTCGATCAATCTGCAGACACCTCAGTTTGAAGTAACTCTTTCCAGCGCAAGGTTCAATCGGTTCCCAGCGTACTAATCCCTCCGCAAGATCACCATCATCCGGCGTTGGATCTCCTCGGTGCGCAAAGTTACTCCACATCCTCACGAACGCTTGCCGAACCCAAACTTCATCTGCATCTCCGGGTAGTGTTGCATTCAGTGCCGAGCTAAACATGTAGAACACATCATCCCCATGGCAAACACCCGGCAGATGGTACATATTCAGCAATCGCTTCAAATTTCCCCACCGACCGTCGTGCGTGAAGTAGTAACAGTAATGCTTCACCTTCGGTTGAAACTTTGCCACCAGCTCGGCAGCAGTTACCGTGGCCATAACGTACTCATTGTCAGACAGGACGTCCAACAGCTCTGGGAGCATATCGCTGGTGATGGGACGTGTTTGGAAGTAGAATTGTTTCACCTTCTTGCCGAGCTCGTTTGCGTTGGCGGGAAGGCGTAACATTGGTGGCAAAAGTCGTTCCGGGTGAGCATTATACTCCGCGAGATGGTGCTGGGCTTTGGTGAGTGCGATCATACCTTCGCCACTGTTGCAGCCGGTAATGAGGGGTATGGGTGGATCGAGCTCTGTCTGTAAGGCGTCGAGTGGATGCTGCAGAACGATAGCACCGGGGTGGGGACGTTCTATTACTGGACGGAATGGAAATTGGAGTTCCTCGTGACGTTCACTGTCCGTCAGTGTGGCAAGCTGGTGTTTGAATAGTTCTTTGGCAGGTGTTTTCAGGAGCAGGTCTGTAAGAGAGAGGTGTTGATTAAAGATGATCTGGATGTAATAACAATGGATCTTACCCAGTGCTTCTTGGTCGGATGATCCTTCATAACCCACACATTTGGCTAACTTGCGGGCTTTCTCGCTTGGTTCGACTTGAAATGCCAAGTCGGAACAAGCGACTCCGCTTTGACAGATCACTCGATGGAAATATTTCCTGAAAGGAAAAATAATTCAATTCTACAACAACTTCTTAGCAACAAAACTCCTCGAAACCTCACCTAGAAACCGGAGAAAGGTAATGCAGATAGGCCGCCTTAGCTCCGGCACTCTCACCAAACAGCGTAACATTCTCCGGATCACCTCCGAACTGACCGATATTGTTCCGGATCCACTGCAACACTATCAACTGATCCTTCAGTCCCGCGTTACCCTCAATGCCTGCCTCAGGGAGGGAAAGAAATCCAAGTGGTCCAAGCCGATAGTTGAACGTTACGATCACTACGCGCTGCTCCATAAAGTGCACGGGATCGTACAGGAACGCATCACCACTGCCGCTGAGGAATCCACCACCGTGGATGTACACCATCACGGGAAGCAGCCCACAAGAGTCATTCCCGGTCAGGGCCGGTGTGTACACATTAAGAAACAGCCCATCTTCCGAACCGACCAACACATTGAGCAGTTGATCGTACTGCAAACACTTGCTACGCTCAACAAAACACTCCAACACAGGCGTTTGGAACGATTCCAGCGGAACTGCGGGCTGTTTGAGAAAATGGGGTGGAAGAGTAGGGGTTTTTGTTAACGGTTTATGTTGTGTCTGTGTCATCAAAACAATCCACTCATGTCGTATGCTTACCTGAAACCGTCGATCACCGACCGGAGGCACGGCATAGGGAATGCCCTTGAACGCATGGTAGCGGGTACCGCCGGCCGTCACCTGCGTAAGGCCACGCACCTTACCCGGGCCGAGCGTAACGGTACAGCAGTCGTTGGAAGTAGGTGGCCGTAGTCCGAGCCAAACACGATACAGCCAGGTCTTGAGTAGGCCGACGAGCAGCCGCAGTACGGCCGCTAGGAAGGGTTGCATTTTGGAGACTGAGCACGTTGACGATCGGATGGACGATCGTACCGAATTACAGAGTAAAAACTACCCTATGTCATAGTGAGTGTGTGTCTACAGTGTATGTAACTTGCAAGGTATACAGTACAATGTAATTGTTTGTAAGTGTGTTTGTGCAATTGGAAGTAAAGTCGTATCACAATTTCATGCATGTCGGTGGCACAAGCGATGTACGGGCCCGTATGGAATGAGGGTCATAAATTTTCGTACAAGTAGTCAGCATTTCTTTTTGCTGTGGTTTAGCTTTCCACGGTGCAGCGAGGAGCTTGAGTTCCATAAATGCTGTCTAGTGTGAGGGAGGTACAATCGGGTTTTATTGATGAGAAAATAGAGTGAAGCTAATGAGTGCTTCATCCAATGTGTGCCGCAGGCATGAGTCATATTAGTTAGTCGACGAGCTGTTTTGTGTGGAAGTCGAGATTGGACTGGTTTGGATTGGATATTTTGTATAGTGCAGTAACTGTTTCTAGCTAGCGATAGTTTCAATAATTTATCGGAAAAATTAACTATTGGAACAGAAGAAATTAGTTAGCTGATTGGGATAAAATTATTAACTCTTTTGTTCGGAATAATTCATCCAGTTTTTTCCTGTTGCCTATTGTTTTAGTATAGTATTCAATTTTAGCAAATTCAGAAATCAATACGATAACAATGTCGATTAATTGATATAATTTTTAAATCAGTTCATGTACTGCTCTTCTTATTCTTCTTCTTTTTTTCATTTTGGCACAACAACCGCTGGCGGTCAAGGCCTGCCTGTACTCACTAGTGAAGTGGGCTTGGCTTTCAGTGACTTATTGTTACCATAGCAGGATAGTTAGTTCTACGTATGGGGGCACGGTCTATTCGGGGCTTGAACCCATGATGGGGCATGTTGTTAAGTCGTACGAGTTGTCGACTGTACCACCAGACCGGCCATATACTGTCATGTACTGCTAAGCGTTAATTAATAATTAATATGGATCCAGAATCAGTCCAAAGTTCTTAATGGGGTTAGATCAGTTCTAAGACAGGATCAGCTTCAGGAACTATATAGAGTTGGGGTCAATTTCAGGATAGGTTCAGGACTTCAAAATTCACGAGATCAAAATGAGTACAGAATATGTTTTTTTGCCCTTTGAATTTAAAGCAAACCTGAGAATAGCGATGATTGAGGAAAACAAAACTCTATACGCTAGAGTTATTATAAACATCATAAATTTGATTGCGTGCCTTACATCCGGAGCGAAAAAAGTTCTTACGCGTAGATTAACAGCCAGAGTTGAGACTAGACTAGACGAGACGATCCAATAACTTTAAAATAAAAGTTCATCAGTAAAGTTCTCATCTTTTCGGCATTTGTTTAGTCAAAACATAGTCGGGATAGTTTAGCCAAAAGTTAACTTTCACTCTAGTAAAAATATAAACAATCTTAGCTTAGAACTATGTAACTTAGTAGATGAACTATCAGCTATAAGAGAGAAATCTCGATACGATAAAAGATGATCGAAGTTAAACGCGTTCATATTAGTGATCAGATTATATAGATATTAAATACGCATTTAACCCATTTAACATGAATCCATCCTATTTTTTCTCTAAGCACAAAATAAACCATACATCTGTACGTAAATGAAAAAAAAAAAACACTCACTAGACCGATTTATTCATACATGCTGGTTTAATATATTTAGCAATAAAACCAATATGTAAATAGCTATCGATTTCCAAAAGGATATCATCTATGGAATTTTTTATATTGTTTTAGGTAAAACTCAATCAAACAATGCAATTTAAAAGCAAATCAACTCATTTAGAATGAGAAATAAAACATTCAGATACAACCGCTTCACAAAAACATCCTCCCATGACGGGTTATCAGCCAGTTTGACATCGCTTTAAAAGAGTCCACCCGAGTACATCGTACACCGCTTGACACATGTACGTAGATCATTCACCAAAGCACTACAGCCCATTATATCGTACCCGCTTTATTGACACTTATCACGAAATCACATACCCCGTCCGACCGCAAAGCGTGGGTTGCCATCCACCCTCTCCGGTCGAATGGTTCAAACCAAGTCACCCCACCCAATCTCATCTAAACATACAACACGTTCATCAGACACCCGGCAGACGAAAGGAAAATACATCCTGCCAGCAGCAACAAAGTGAAAACCTCTTACGTTCGGCTGGGTGTCAAAAGAAGGGAACAGAAAAAGGGGAACGTAGAAACCGAAGACCCCTAACCCTACGATGTTTTACCGATCGCGGTGTGCCGGTGTCGACTATCTGCAACAGATAATCGCTTTAGATTTTAACAAAACATTTAAACTGCCTATTAGCCAAAGAAACGGGGTCAGAAAAGGCAAAGGATGTATGAAGGTACGTGCCCTAACGCCGCGCTAAGCCGCAAAGGTAAGACCGCTCGGTTGTACAATTGCAGGGAGGGTTAGTTTGATTGAGAGGTGTGTGTGTGTTTTTTTTGTGGCTTTGTACCGGCACCATCAAGCGTTGTTGTACCACTTATTTTGATGAACTCTCGCACTACCCTTTTATCGTGTCTTGTCGGTGGTAGAAGCAAAGGATCATTCTAGCCAACACGACCCGAAGGGAATTGACGTTCACTGACGAAAGGACCTCTTTTATGGTGTGTTTAGTAACATCAAGAACCACACTGAAAAGAACGTTATTTGTATCGATGATGTTTTACACCGGCGCGAACGCACTCCACAGATGATTGGTGGCGGCTGGTGTCCCTTGGTAAGCCACAATTTTTCGCGAAACGGCGACCATAAATCTTCCTAGCCTCACCTTCAAACAGGGTAAGGCTTACGGCCCCGTACATGGCATCACCTGCTTATTACTGGGTCATAAATTGCAGGTATAGAGAGAGTTTGTGCGTTTTTAAGGTGATGTGCTCGCCTTACAGACCATCTTCTTCGAGTAGATAACAAACAACCCCTCCCGGTAGTGGCGTTTTTCACTCAACGGCTTATGGAAAATAAGGAAAATGTCCTCCCACCCGGCACAATGCTGCGTACGTTCGAGTGCGTTACTGGTGACCTGTACTCCACTCTCCACCTTCCCCTCGGCCTGCAACTCCCACGAGCGTTCTGCCGGAAGTCATGTGACAAGCCCGATCGAAGTGATTCATGTCGTGCAGCCACGAGTAACGAGCGTTATGTTATCCCGAAATGCGGCCATAATGTGAAGTGCCAGCAGCGGTTCCACAGAATTCCCCAGAAAACGACAGCGGCCATAAAAAGGGATGAAAAAATAAGTAGTAACAACCAACAAGCGGGATCGGCTCGAGACGGGGAAGAAGTATCGGGACTTTTGATAAGTGACGCATGAAATTCGTAATTGCTCACTCCTAACGATGTCGCGTTCTGGTGGGGGCGACCGGTTATGCGCGAACGGTTCTGAAACGGTGGCCGGAAGCTGAATCTCGCCTGCACGTCGCTGTTGTCGTTGCTGTCGTGGTTCTTTCTTTGGACACGAAAGAAGGGGGGACACACATGAATAAAAAAGAAACAGGGAAACGCGTCCCACTGCTGCTGATGCTAATAAAGAAAAGTTTCTTCACTGTGGTGCGGTGCTGTTGCGTCCCATTGTCGTGTGAGGTTGATGAGCGCTCGGGCTGATGCGCACGGATTGATGGATGAAACAATTAGTCTTGCAAATTTCGGGCAGAGTGGGAGGTTTCACCATTCACGGGGTGTGCATAGTACAAAAGACTGTATAAACGCATCGTGACAATGTAGGAGGATTGTTTTTGTGTGTATAATGGGCAAAAAGATGTAAAGGAGCTTTCATGTTACGTTCTAGCAGGATTCTATGGATTCAATGGTAGACAAAAGTGGGGTTATTTCAATGAAGATATTACAAGAAATATACAAAAAACATAATAGTTTTAAAAACAATAATTCAAAAATAGTGTGATAGTGTGTAACATTCTTTTTTCAAACACTTTTTTGAATACATTTAGGGGCTTTGCTTCAATAACGTAGCTAACCAAAATATTAAATTAAAATTAATTTGAATACGATCGAATTAAAAGTAAATGGCATTGAAGCTTGTCAGATCAAATTATATACTAAAAGTAAATATAGTTGCTCTTGATTCTACAATGATACTGTATTAAAATTGTACTTTACCTAAAGCAGAGATAGAAAACCGCCTGAAAGTATGCAAAATGTGCTACAGATAATCAGCAATACGCCTTTAAAGGGATGTTTCATTGAGTAATCCAAAATGCGTTCTATTTTATTTTGTCAATGCCATAGATTTCTGCAAGTATATGCTACGTTTAATGCATTCATTTGCAAATCTATATATCGATTTAAACCAGACCTCCGATACCTAGCCCAGATTATCGTAAAACCACTTCCACTTCCCAACGCTCGTCTACTGCACTAGTTCCAGTTCCACCGTCTATCCACGACAGTTGTCCATCTCTCTTAACACGATTTGCCTTCAATTCTTTGTCTGCACTTCCATTGCGTTACTACTAGCATTTATTCTGTTCTTCAACGAGTCCACAAGCACGGCAAAATATGCTCCAAACCGACATAAACCGAGAGCTATCCTTACCGTAACATATTCCCCACATAGTCGTTACTGTTCATTGTCTCTCTTTGTCGCTCCCATTATGTTAGGAACTTGTGTTTTTCCCGCTTGTCCTTGTTTTTTTTCTTCTTTTTTTGCAAACACTTCTCTACTTTCAACCTGCATTCGATTTCATGGCGCGGACAAAGCGGAGCGAACTGGACAAAACAAGCACCGCAAAGGATGCGTGACATTTTAACGACTCTGCTCGGTTTGCATTTGGTACGACGCGAAAATAAAGCCATAAACGTTCCCCGCTCAACATATCGTCGGGGTGGGGTGATAAAAAACGCTTTCCCATCATCACTACCACCACATACGAGGTTAGGTTTTGTGTTTTAGTATCGCTTCTAGTACCGTCGTATGAGTAAAAGTGAAATGATGCCATTTTATTGAACGACGAAAAAAAAGCAAAAGAAAGCCAAAACCAGGAGAAAAAGATTGCAGAGGAATGGTACGGAGAGGGAGGCGGGAGTTATTTCGCCATCGTACCCGCGTAAACGAGCAACCTGTTCGTCACTGGTACCAGAATTTGCAACACAGCAATGACGTTACGCTACACCCAGTTCTTCGACCGGATCAAGGTTTACACAAACATTTGCGTCGTTCCATAAAATGGAAAACTGTACTGGGGAGGAAGGTGGATGCTTGGGGTAAGAGGGAAAAGCAAAATGGCACAATCTTGCCGTTTGCAACCGGGACGAAACAAGGATGCGATGATACTGGCCAACAGTAAGCCACGCCTCGTTCACCAGCAGAAGCGTTACCATGCGTTACCGAGCGAGTAGCAGCAATTGCGCGCCTGCTCTGCATCATCTTTCCCAACTGCGTCTGGGTTTGTAAGTATCTTCGCGTGCTTTTTCTCTCTCTCTCACACACACACACTGTCTCGCGAGTACCGGAGTCGGAAAAACCCGTTCGTCCGGTCGCCATTACTGGAAAATCCTTCTACCAGCTAGAACGGTACTCCCACCATCAGAGTGAACGTCCGTCTCACTTACTTCGCTGCTTTCCACAGTGCACGGGCGGTGTAACAGGGAGCGAAAGCTTTTCGTTTGCCAGCGATGCAGCGGAGCACGGGGACGAGGGGGTTTTTTGCGCGAAAGGAAAACCTCATCGAGTGGATGATCCTTCCTGTGGTCGGGGCTCGCTGGTCTCGCAAGCGGATATCCACTTTACAACGCGGGTCCCAAGGTCCCGCGCGAACCAGATCCGGTGGCATCCGACATTGAAGAGTGTACCGTGTGTTCGAGAGGCTGCGTCTTATCCCGCCGGATCCATCCGCACAGTTTGGGAGTTTGTTACAGCACAGTTTTCGGAAGCCCGTCGGAAAGCGGGTGGTTGTTTTTCTTTGTTCGTTTGAAAGGGGTTACAAACTATCGATAGATATCGCTCGCAAAAAAAATCTCATAACGCTGTGAACGACTTGTGCGCTGGAAGTTAGTTTATTGAATGGCAAAATAAAAAGCAAAGTAAAGCGACCGAAAGTGAAGTGAACAAGTGATTCAGAGGCGCTAGATGGCCTGCACTGTGCCCTATCCAACGATTCGACTGTACTGATAAAAGACAGCGTGTAGTGTACGGTGTTGTTCTTGTGCCTGCACTCGCTGGCAGGCCAAGAGACTGCAAGAGAGAATCCGTGAATAATTTGTCATGCGTCGGAAACCAACCACGATTGCGGGCTGTTCCAAGTAAGACTGGACCAGCATTGAAGGATCGCGCCAAACAAACACACCGAGAAAAAGCAAGTGAACGGAAGCGTGCTCTTTGCAGTGCATAGGACAGTCGAAGCTATCTTTATCGATCGGTTTTCCCTGTGGCCGCGGTTCGGTCGCCACTGGACGCTGTTTTGTTAATTGGCCAGTTGTTGCATTCGCCAGTGCATTCGTGTATGTGTACATGGCCAAAGTACAAGTGAGATAAACAATTGCACAAAACAAGTACCGAAAAAGGACATGAGCGGTGTAGTGTATGGTGTGGACGATTCCATGCAATAAACAGGCAATTTAAAGCTACGCGAAGATAAAAGGCAAAGGTGCATGGTAGTAGTGCTCGAAGAAATGGAACAGTTTCAATCGTAAGGGACGAAGAATTTGCTTTCCGCAGTTCGGTTTGATTGTGGTACAATAGTGTTTGAAGTGTTTGTGCTCTAACTATAGTTGAACAGGGACGCTGTTTTCATCAATTTCGAGTAAAGGTATGCAGGATAATTTGATTGAAACATCTATAAATCATAATTTTTTATTTTGCGAGACTTATTTAAAAGTGTAAATATTTATAGCACATAACACCTAATTATTATCCTCCATAGATTATACAATCGTCTGTTAAACACTTAGTGGAAGGGAATTTAAATTAATTTATGTTAAACATACGTCAGCAGCCACGTCAGTGCCTCAATAGTGTAACATATTATTTATGCCGCATTTGATTTTCTGGCTGATAGTGTTTGTCTGACTGTCTGGCTGCTCATGGCTGTTCATTGCAGTAAGGGCTGAAGATTTTGAATTATTAATACTTTCTCCATAAATCAGTCCGCCCTCTTGGAAAAGCCGTGTTTAGCTGACGGTAGCACTAACCCGTGATCATGTTTGCTGTAGAAACCGTTGCTCTGCATAAATTTGAGAAGCTGCTTGTTTTGCTAATGCTTTATTCATTTTGCTTATTGTTTTATGTGCGAGAAAGGGGTGTTTTAGAAGAATATTGAAGAAAATATTGCTTTAAAATGTGAGGTTGTTGGGAAATGTGTTTCTCAAATTTGCTTATTTGTTTGTACGTAGTTTTAAATCAAATAAAAATTAGTAAAGTAATGGCGTGACGATTTGGTAAAATAAAAACTAACTAATAGATTTCTTGATCTTTTTTTATATGTTTCAAGTTAAACTCAAAATGATGCAAACGTGAAAACATGATAAATAACTAAAAGTATTCTACATGACATCCAAACTTATCATTATTCAATGATAAATTCGGCTTAGGAACTGATGCGCTTGAATTACGTATTGTTTGATTATTGCTAAAAAAAATTACCAAAAACGGACAAATTTTGATTATTGCATACCTTTTGGCGCTTTTTAAGACAGTTAAGTGATTGTGTTTGCTTTTGCTGTTGATTTGAACTCAAACATAGCATAAAATGGAAAACCAAGACTTATTGAATGGAAATTTAGTTACGAATACATCTTTAAAAGGTAAACATTCAATATAAGTGAAACTTAAATTCATAAAGTAATAAAAAAATTTAAATATTATTCTAAAATGCGAAAAGAAGCGCAAAAATACTACATATCACCACATGATGTTTTCTTATATTCTCTCAATGGCCGACCTAAAGAAAATCTTGCTGTTAGTTTTTCCGAGCTGCTGCACTGATACATGCTAGCGGTTTTATTATTTTGGTATGCTTTTCATAGACAATATATCTATCAGTTACTGCTAATAGTTCGTTTGCCAGATTATGGTTGAATAGCTCTTCTAAATACTCACTTCACAGTTGTACTGGACTGCTCGGTGCAGCAACCGACAAGATTTGCTTTACCTTTTTCATCTAACTAGTTAGTTATTCGAAACAAGTAGGAGAAAAACTGTGCAACAACATTTCACTTTAACAATTGGAAGAAAATACATGCTATACAACATTTAATGCGAATCTTATCCAAAGCATTGTTTAGCTCATTTGCTTAATCTTATTTGGGTTTTCAATGCTACGAAAATTATTAGTGAGTGAGTGAGTTACGGTTTGTAGTGTCTCAGTAAAAGCATAATGTAAGAAAAAAAACCTGTTAATTATTTATTGAACAAAATGAAAAAAATATTATTGACATTATATCCACTAGTCATCGTTTGACACTTACTATGCGATCTTCCAATTCATTAGTCTTGCACTACGCACTTCAATAAACTCAACCGATGCAGTTTTGATGCAATTTAATGCCCGTATCGGTACGACCCGCACTCACTGATAAGCCAACTGTACGTTCCATATCACACGCACCAACAAACCGAATGGACCCCCAAACTGCCGGCGGCCGGTTATGTTTGTGTTTGAAAATTCGATTTATGTTCGGTACCGGAAGCACTCAATTGTGCAACAAAACAGCTTGTGCCAGTGCCACCAAAACGTGGCACTCCATTGCCCCTTTGTCGCACCACCGGTTTGATGGCGTTTTTGGTACACGCGTTTGTGTTGTGGTGTTCCCTGTCGGTGATGGTGACGCTAAACTAAAGTCGTGTGCGCGGGCGTATCTCGATCGACGCACTTGTTGACTAGCATTATGTTGATTTTTTTTATGTTACCATTGTTGAAAGACCATTGCGGTCGTCCGGGCGTCAGTAGTTCCACGATCGCGAACCGGCAAGTCGTATGTACACTGTTTATGTGACCAGAACGCCGGTTTGCGTTGGTTTGAAGAAATCAAGCAGTTAACTTCGTTTTAGGATATTTGTGCAACATAGTTTAATATTTGTAGTGAACAAATATGTGCTTAAAAAGAACGTTAGTAATAACATTCAAAATCCATCTTAATGAATCACAGAGCTGTTAAGAAAAATGAGGTAAATAGAAATAATGCTAACAAATACGCTCAATTGCTTGAGACTGTTTTAAGTCCCTTAACTATACTAAGTGTTTCAGTTGTAGTTCTGATACACTTACTGAGTTCTTTGTGATATTAAGTGTTACATTCATGTCTAGTTTGGGATTTGAATAACAAAGCGTCAACAGCAGTTCAGTAAAGTTTGCCAACAGTAGCAGAACCACTGAAAACCTCTTGTGTTGTAAATGGGTAAATTAGAAACGAAATAATAAAATAGTGAAGGGCCATCTATAAATTACATTACGCTCACAGGGAACGTTACGATTTCTTACATAGGAGGATGGTTTCAAGATACTCCCAGAATATCAAATTAGTTTTATATAAGGAAATTAGAAATGAAAACGTTTTTTTCCGTAAATTTTTTTAAACACCAAACCGTTACATTTCAGCGATATTATCTGTTACTACTGTTGAGTGAGTTAAAAAATATCCTTTTACCGTTACGCTATTTATGGACGGCCAATGATTGTCGATGATTCGGATCGATACGAATCTATTGTACATTACTTTATTATGATGTTCTTTTTGGAAGAAGTAATTGACTGAGCGAAGTGGCCTTAATACACTGATAAAAGATTTTCAAAGAATTCAACATAAAAATTCAAACAATTAGATATTAGTTGCTTCGCTCGAAAAATACTTCGAAATCGCTTTTAAAAAGATAATTGTCATAACTTTAATACCTGAGGCACGATAATAAAAATTATACTCAAGATTCGTTGACACAAACAGTTTTGAATCCACGTATCCGCGTAAGTCCGCGTAAGAACCGTGTAACTCGGGAACAGACTGTAATCAGTGAATAATTACAATTCGTATTTTACAAACGAAATCCAGTCGGTGAAGAAAGATATAGCTTTCAAACGTAAACAAACAGTTTACTATGCTCTTGCTTTCAGAAATCCAATGGTAACGGCACACGATTCGATCGTAGTGGCATATGATTCGACCATAGTGGAACGCGATTCAACCGTACTGGCACGCGATTCAACCATGGATGCACGCATTCGATCGTAGTGGCATGCGATTCGAAGCAGGCGGTTTGCGATTCGATGCAAACGGCACGAGATTCGAACGTAGATGGAAACATGTGTATTTGATAAAAGAAATCTAATTGAATAGATGATTAAAAATTCACAAGCATCTCTTTGTTTTCAAATTGTGTGTACATCCTACACCTCATGTCATTTCAACCACAAAACCTATATCAATAAAAGCTAAACCGAAGGGGCAATGTACCCCAAAAAACCGACAATGACAAAGCTCAACTAATCTACCATTAGGTACTTGATTTGGTAGCTCGTTAGCAAAATTACCTTGGCAGTTAATTAAATTAGCTCCATCATTGCTCGCCACGGCAATGTTGATCCTTGATGGTTCACCACGATATCCATGGCTCGAATCCGTCCCACAAAACTGTCCCTGTGCGAGCGAGTTATCTTACCCCGAAACGACAAACCAACGTTCCTCCCAAATTGCGTACCGATCGGCAGTCTCCACACAGACACACATGCACACACACGTCTCGCAATGCTCGCCAATCTCGTTGGACCATTTATCTGGCCGGTGCTAATCGCCAGCGCACGCTCGGCGATTCAAATTTCCAATTCATTTGCTCTCGTGCCCGGACGCGCGAATGCACGCATATCCTGCATACGGACGGGAGAGGGAGGCCGAACGGCCATTGGGCCGAGCGGAAGCCGGTGCATACATTTTCCTTTTCATGATCATTAAATGAAAACGCCCGTTCAACCGAGTCCCGGAACGAGCCCGACAGAGGGTTCAATGGTTCGAGTCCACTTCCTCGGAGGATGTGCTGGATGGACACAGGGCAAAGGCAAATCGACACCGGTCCAGTGAGGCTTTTGTGAGTCTGTGTCGAGTGTGGGTGTATGTGTGTGTATTTGTTCGAGGACAGGGTTTCATCCCAGCTTCAGCGCCGAAACGACAAAGACACGACGCTGGAGCGGCACAAGGCGAATCGAGTCAAGCGTGGCGTGAGGAGATTTATGCACGTAAATCAAACTTTCCGCTTCCGGTGGTATTTTGAATATTCATGATAGTGACGAACAGGAACGAGGGGACCAGGAATCGGTTTACCGTCCTGGAAAGTGAACTTGCCGGTTGCATGGTAGGCGCAGTGTTCCTGCTGAGCGTACTTGTTGGTTGGCTGGCTCGCACTGCCTGGCTGGTGTAGTAAAATGGCAGATGGGCATTTATCATCATTGTTACCGTGGACGGGTGGCCGTTAAGTTTATCTTGTTGTTTATCTCAATGAGCCGTTAGTGTAGAATAGTAACTTCTATGAACCGATTAAAATGAAATACGCTGCATTTTGAGCTTCATTAAAGTATCAAGGCATACGTATCAACTATTACATAAAAAAGCTACTTTCAGAAGATCAATGCCTTCATCTTAAGATCAATGCTCCATTAACGTCTAGCTATTCCTTCAAACATGCTAATCACATCCGTACTTATGTTCCATTTTTTAAACATTCGTCACTCCTCAGGGTCAAACGAAAGTACAGCAGCAAAATGTACGAAAGCTCCTGCTCCTACCAGACAGCACTGGATCTGAAACGCGGCGCTTCACCACTCGTAACGCACCAGGTAAAGTCGGAAGACTGTCTTGGCCTGACGCAGTGCACCGACTGGGGCACGTACCGGTTCCATCAGTCAACGTTCGAGCAACTCAAGCAGAGTGTGGAAAAAGCGAAGGCAGCGCTGCAGGATCGGACGTCCTTTCTTGGAAGCTCCAGTGCATTTAGGTACGATGAGAGAATGTTTTTGTTTTAATGACAAGGATCTTTTAAAATGTGTAAATGTGTAACTGTTTCTATGTTCCTACAGTGACATTTACTCTTCACCACGGCTGACAGAATCGCTTGAGAACGTTATCTCACATAGCACCGGTACAAACAGCAGCAGCGGTACGGGCAGCACTAACCCTGTCTCCAATGGCAACGCAAACGCTGAAGCTAACGCCAGCAACGGTAACGCTACCAGTAACGGCACTAACGCTGGCAGTGTACTAAACGTCAGCGGTAGCGGTAGTGCCGCTGGTAGTGCGGGAAACGGCACAAACTCTAGTGCTGGGAGCGGTGGTGGAGGAGGAGGTAGCGGTGGAACGTCTGGAAGTAGTGCGGGTGGTGGTGGAGCGAGTAGTATCAGCGTTATAAATGCGACGTCGCTCGTGTCACCCTCGAATCTGCTCGGTAACGGGCTGTCAAGTCAGCGTCATCGAAGCGATCTGCTCGGTACGGCAAATCTTAACCTGGTGTCCTCGACCCAGTCACCTACGACGACCTCGACCCCGTCATCCATTCTGTCGCAAAATCTGGAGTCACCGGTGGACGTGAAATCACGGCAAGGTAGGAATTTTAAGGATATTCTTAATAATTTGTAATCATAAGTTAAGCCGGGACAGTCGTCAGCTCGTACAACTTAACAACATGCCCGGCATGGGTTGAACTCCCGACAGTACTGTCCATACGTAGGACAGATTATCCTAATCTGACAGGATAATCAATAAGTCACTGAAAGCCAAGCACACTAGTGTTACAGGCAGGCCTTGACCAACAACGGTTGTTGTGCCAAAGAAAAAGAATCATAGGTTAAAGGTATTGAAAGATGTCATAATTGTAAAAAAAGCTGTCAAAAATAGCTAAGCTATGTATATTCAATGATATTTAAGAGTAATATGCTTTAGTGCTGAGTTATCGGCTGTAGAGAAATGGATCTTCGGATGCGGGTCAGCGTCAGCGACTGCGACTACATCCGTCCGTCGTCCAAATTTGTCTGGATGGTTTCAAATCATTCCAAATCAGTGAAATGTAAAGTGAAAATTTGAATAACTAAGTCTGGAGTTATACGACGATGTCCAGAATCATCCTATAGATGTCAATAGTTCTAAGTCGCTCGGTTTGGTTCTTGGTCTTACCCCTCCTCTTGTAAAAGCCGGAGCTATCCGAATTTTTCGGAATTTGTAATCGTCCAAATTTCTCCATTTCTAATAGACATACTTTGCCGTGTAATGTGTTTGATGACTGTTACGGTTGCCATGTGGTATGTTTTGGGATAGTCACGGTATATTCGATTTTGGGACGGTTGCTATGTAGTAACTTTGAACTCGCGTTGGTCAGGTGGCCTTCGTCATCGTTTGCCGAATTAAGTAGAACTGAGGTGGATACTGTTTCGAAGCGGACGTTCGACACTTGATCGTCCAGGCGATCATAGAAACCTTTAGGAGGTTTCCCTTACTGGAAACGTTGGAGTTTAGAGGCCTTACCTTGGGCAGGGGGACATATCTAAACTCTTTAAATGAGAACTCGATAGATGTAGGATGGGCATAGTCCTATCCTGACATTCCGAACGAATCTGACCTGCCATGATCGGAGTTGGTTTTATTTATACTCAAAAGAAGTTAAGGGTTTCTCACATTTAGTTCCGGGTTGTATGTTGGAAAGTTATTGTTTTCACTAAGCTAGTTACGTTTGTCTTTTGTTGACAAGAATGATGGTTCTTGTCACTAAGTTCCTGTTTTGGGTTTAATGCTTATACTGTTCCTGCTTTGGGTTATAATGCATAAAATGTTCCTGCTTTGGGTTATAATGCATAAACTGTTCCTGCTTATGTTGTACGTTTCGGTTGGTTCTGTTAAGTGTGTCACAATTGTTTTTATATGAACGGTGTGGCCTGAGCTCTTCCGGGTGTGTATGGTATGATCTGATTTGCTGAGTGTTTTATAATGGATGTGTTACAATGGTGTGATTTGGCTTTCCAAAGTGTGTTACTATGTGTCTATGGCTGATAGTGTGTATTACAATATGTTCTGTATAGCAGATATGCTACAGCCGTATCATTGAAGGTGCAACTGCCGGTTTTTTATACGCAAGTAAAACCTACCCAGGATATCTAATGCTACCCATAACCCTTATGAGTGTTCCGCTCTTTTACTCTTCTTCGGTATTTTACACGTTCTCGGAATGAATTTAATCTGTTTATAGAAATTGGGTTATTTTCAAAGCATCTTTGGCACATTTCGCTGATAAAAAAATCTCTACATTATTTCTGAGCGCATTTCTTCGAAATCATTTTACTGTGATTATCCACTGATGATTGTGCAAATACTCTTTCCCAGGAATAAAGTGAATCATCATCTTTCCTTCCTAAACCAAACAAAAGAACCATGCACATCCTTTGCTGAAGAAATAAACAACGACAACACAGACATCATTGTGGCCTTTTGATTGACCGTATCAAAAAATCGAGCACTAAACACTCCGCAAACAGCATATTATGTTCCGTGTCACCGATAATCCCGTGTGTACACTTTCCTTTTTCCTCCGCTCCGTGTGCACCAGTACAGGCAACAAGAAACACATGTACCATTCACGCCAATTAAACAATTTGATAGGCTACACCCTATCAATTACCAGCGCGCGACCAAGAAGGACGGTTCGTTTTCTACGACGCAAACAAATCCTTCCCCAGCGTGCTCGCTTATCACACCACAGCGTGCATACATTCAGGCGCTTTGTGCCGTCCGCTCTCATCCCACCAGAGAGCACTGTATCGATAAACACATCTAAACATCGGCTTATCCGGCTGCCGTCCTATTTTTGCCGAATGGCGGGAAGGGCAAAATTGGGTTGTTTCCTCGCACCCGCTAAAATACACCCCAGCGTACGTTTTCGCAGCGTCAGTCTGAAAGCAAAACTTACGGTGACGGTGGGCTTTCCCTTTTCCCGACCCGCGCTGTATTATTCGGATCGAGGGGTTTGATGTTTCCAGCTCCTGCGAGTACGCAACATCAACAATAATAATAAAAAACCCTCTTTTCCATTATATTCTCGGCTTGCCGGGAATGGGACGAATGCGAACGGCACAACTTCCGCCGATGATGGCCTTTTGTCTGGCGGCCTCCGGTGGTCTGTGTCGTCGGTGTCCTGTTTAGGGAAGGAATCCAGCACGAGGCATTTTTATTGTTCCGTTATGCGAGGATATATTTTTTGTTCTTACAAAAATCAAAGGGAGCAGGGGAAGACTACCAACTTTTGGAAAAATAATACATAAAAGCAGCATTTTTGGTTTATATTTACCTTCTGTTACTACGATTGGCAGTACTACTACTAGGCGTGACGCTACAAACGGTAAAAAACGCCTGCGTAAACCTCAAACAATTCACACAATCTCATAGACTAATCTCTCCTCTACAATCACTTACAGCTTCGGGATATCAATCGTTTTTGTGCCAAAAATTGAAATCGATCCTAGTAATTCTTTGGTCATAAAAAAAGAACGAAAAAAAAACTATAAGGTACCAACTGAGCCAAAACTAAAGAATTTTTTTTAACCTTATGTCAACCGTGCCAGCGGGTCAACTGATGTGCATTTCCTGGTGAGGCAGATCGTATTCTTTCCGCGGAGCTGCCACGTGCGCAACTAAAGAGTTCTCATTGTATCGACAAAAGAGTAGCTTCGCGCTGATGTCGCGTGCGATGAAAACACACTCGGGCTCGGGAGTCTGCTCGTGAGCACTGTTTGGGCTGAGCACGTGTGTCAGTGCACTTTGATGCAATTTCCCTGGTAATTTATGATCCGGTTTTTGAAGGTTTGCGAAAGCAAGGAGGCACACGCTTGAGAGTAACTCATCCGTGGCAAAGGTTTGCGATGATTTGCGGGATAATTTATTTGCGCCTTAGATTTTTAATGGATGAATGTAATGTTTTGATCAACCGAGCAAGGTTTGCGTACGGTTTGGTGAATTTCGAATGCTTTATTGAGTCATTGAGCTCGGATTTTAATAGTTTTAGTTTATTTGCTTAATTTAATTGAAGTCATTTGATCAGTATTTTTCCCTTTTAATCTTAGAACAATTATTATTGATGATTTAAATTTCCTGTATAGTAAGCACACCGACTAAACGTAATAAATAGATAATGTAGAAACGTAATGAAAGTAGAAACATATTAAGAAGTAAAATTTTCAGATTTGCATAATTTTACGCGTAAGTTTCAGATAAAAAGAGGTTCTTAAAGCAATGAACAAATCTGACTCAGCTTAATGAATCGGAATGAATCTTTGAAATGATTAAATGATTCTGAATCTCGATGGAGCTTAGACCATGAATTTCCAAAAAATTGTGGATCTTGAAAAACTCATGAATCTCAAAAGATTAATATATCTCGAAAGATTCGCGAATCTCTAGGGATATATGAATATAAAGAGATTCATAAATTTTCAAAGATTCATAGAGTTTGAGCTTTTCATTATTCTTCTTCTTGGAGTAACAAATTACGTGATCATGCTAGCCTCTTCTACTTCTTCTTTGGCTCAACGACCGTTGTCGGTCAAGGCCTGCCTTTACCTCTTGTGGGTTTGGCTTTCAGTGACTAATTGATTCCCCCCCATAGCAGGATAGTCAATCCTACGTATGGCGGCACGGTCTATTTGGGGCTTGAACCCATGACGGGCATGTTGTTAAGTCGTACGAGTTGACGACTGTACTACGAGACCGGCCTGCTAGCCTATATGAACATTATCGAGACTTCTTGGCAAGTACCACGCAGCCGGAGAGTTCGTTTTGCTACGGGGAGACGGTCCATGTGAGGCTTGAACTTACGACGGGCATGTTATTAGGCGGGATTGCGAAAATTCAATATTTCGATAGATTCATGAATTCCTGGAGATATACAAATTTTAATGGATTCATGTATGTAATGGATTCATCAATCCTTGGATTATCATGAATCTTTGAAGAGTCGATTTGAGCTTCGAATCACTCTTCACTGAAGATTCAAATGAATGAATCTAAACGAAAGATTCATCGCACTCAACACTTAGGAATAGTGCAGTATGAGCTCATCGTTATTTAATAAAGGTTGCAAATGCTCAAAATATTAAAATGATTTTTAATTCGGTTTTTAATAGCCCGATCGTCTACTTTTCCCAGAGAAAAAAAATGCTTTTTTCTCACCTTCTTGAACAATCCTCAACTAAAAAAACACATTAGACGCACTTCACATTAATGCATCCCTGAGAACAATCGAAGTACCATTAATCCATTGTAGATCATTAAGTGAAACGAATCAATAATTCGCGGGCCGAGATTCAGTTACTTCCCACCCAATTTTCTCACCCAGTCAGTTCAGCACCAGAACCAGTAATTCTCACCACTCACCAATTCCAACTACACCGAGCACCCGTAAATCATAAGTAATGTGTGCGTTACAAATCGATGCTACTTCAGCCACTTCAAGGGTTCCGTTTTGGCGGGAGTGGCCAAAGATACACCCAGCAACACAAACAAACACGCGAGTACCACTTTCAGCTTCCAGCTATTATCCTTCGCCACCGTTCTCCATTATGCACGCCGCTTAAGGACCCTCGGTGTAATTATGTTCGAACCGAAACGAATGTATGCGTTGCGATTGTACTAGCGCCGACCGAAATGATCGTGTGAAGTGCACGACGGGGTAGTCCGTTGGTTTTTGTTTTGGTTCCGTGCGTTACTAATTGAGAAGCGTGCGGTCTCAAGATTTCCGTCCATTCTGGTTTGGATGTATGGAAACCGGTGGCAATGTTTTCGGTTCCTTTCGGCCGGCAAACAAACATTTGAATAGACATTCTTTCAGCCGGCGAATGCGCCTTTCCAAAACTCCATGTATCATTCGTTCTTTACGTGTACGAAGAAACAGCCCCCAAGGACATTTAAAATTTGCATTAGAAAAGAATCCGTCCGGTGGCTGGCGAGCACGATTGATGATGGAAAATGGAAATCGTAACATTTTACCCAACCAAGAACAGAAGAACATCTCAAGGAAGCTCCAATTTACAATTCTCTCTGGTTCGGGGGGTGCCCTCCGTGAAAAGTCGGAAATATCGGATGTTGGTAATGAATTTTTATGTCTTCTTCTGTTTTCAACCTCTCGGGCGGGGGGTACAGAACCCCCGAAACGAACCTATAAAAGAAGGAATTATTCAAATGTACGGCATTGCCAAAAACTCCACCACGGCTTTCATGTTCCCGTATCCTCGATAATAATAGCAGTGAAACGAAAATTCATTATTGTCGTGCCACCGAACTACCTGGTAGGAGAAAATGAGGAGAAAACATAAGAAAAAAAAAACTGTACCCAAAATTTACATCGGACATTTTTGGCAAAAATATCCGCAAAAAGTACAACCAGTACAAGCTATGGGAGGGCTGCGAGCTGCCTCAACCGAAAGGACACCTTGTTTGTTGCTACTGGAGGGAGGAGCACGAGACGAGGTCCTACTCAGCTCGGTAGGAGCAAACTGGTACTCATTACTTGCGGAAAGGCTCGTAATTTGAATAAAAATTTCCATTTCCATGTTTTTCATACTAAGTGAAGCTTGTTCGGTTTGTGTTTTGTGTTTCTTTTTATGCATTCCCGTCTGCTTTGCTTACATGAATAAGAATTCCAAACATTTCTTTCGGCTTTGGACACTTGCATTCATTCATATCCTGAACGAATAGCTCACGAGTAATATGATTCGAGTGTTTTCATTCAAATTTTATTTGAATTCCTCTAGATCTTTTTTTTTTTTGAGAAATGGGAATGTCAACATGATGAATCGATGGCTTTTATAATGCCACTTCTATTGCATAGCGTTTAAGGCTAAATTCAGTAAACGATGGGCTGTATGTAGTTGGGGAGAATTAAGTTTTTTTTATTTTTTATTGGTGGATAATTCATATTACGCGCTTTTAGCTTCACTGTTTGCGCCTTAAAGTATGCAAAATGTGTTTTAAAGCATTTATCTATTTATTTCAAATTGTTGTTGTATTAGGTATAGCTAATGTTTTTTAAATCTTGGTACCTTTTATATAACGTATTATTTAATTTGTTCATCTTTATCATCATCTTTAGTTTACTAAACTTCGACAACACAATCGACTCAGGTAAACATTTCCCGGATTAACTATAGGCAGAATTGTTGCTCAACATGTTATCTATGTGCATCCAATGTCTTATTTCATGCTTCTCTTTAAAATTAACAAATATAGTTCTTAATTATAATAAAACATAGTTATAAACTAGTATAAAAATATTATCTACTTAAAAGACAGAAAAATCTTATTTTTATACTCAAATCGTACCAAATAAATGTTATAATGCATATAAATATTAAATTTAAATAAAAAAACCAAGTCATCAAATGTATTTTGGCTGAAAAAAGATGAAATTCGACTTACTCGGATATTCGAATAACTTGAATTTATCTGGAATCAATAAACCGCGATTCTTCGGAACATACTATATATTTATGCATTAAACAATCAAAATGATATTTTGCAGTCCTGTTTGCATAGTTTTAGGCGCACGGAAAATGTTTATAAATATGTTTTTAGGCCGTTTAAGGATTCCACCCAATTTTATGTACGGAATTCGACATTTGCCGGCTGAAATGAAGTCATTTATTCATAAAAAAAATCACGTCAAAGTTGAAATATTTATTCAAGGAAGTTTTTAAGCAGAAAACCAATTGATTTTGAAATGCATAAATGATTATCATGTACATAAAATCACTACTCTACTAATGTCACTACTCAAATTGAACGAAACGGATGATGAATATATTTGCAAGAACAGGTTGAAATTTCAGCTTTCCAACATGCATTGAGCACTATTAATACAAAAAGACACCGTTTTTGCATACTTGTAGGCGGTTATTGACGAAAATTGTATTAATATACTAAAACATGTGATTTTTGTTTGTTTCATTAATTTGTTTGTCACAACAATCGAATTATTAAAATTGATCTTACGCAATGCCAATCTAGCTTAACGGACTAAGTTACTACATAATGACACAGACGCATATTAAACTAAGCAATGAACAGCATTTACAAAGGCTAAAACTGGTAATCTGATGAGCCAAGTCATCATTTGCCAAAAAAAAATCCCCTCCCCCATTATTACCACACATCCCACCCACATGCATCAACACACAAAATTGCGCCTTCCGTCTGCCATCGCCAACGGATGACAAATGGGTGCGTAAATATTTTGACAGCTCTACTCAGTGTACGCAAGCATCGCTGCCCTTTTCAGGCACGCTTTCTTCTGCCACTAATGGTCGCACGGCTCAGTGCATCCCAAAAATGTTGCCCAGAGCAAGGTTCATTTATCATGCTGCTAATCACTCGCCTAGCAATGATCATCGCTATGATCATCAATCGTGCAAAAACGGGAAAAATCAAACCTCATCGACAAAATGGCTACGTTTCACATGGCTTCGAGAAGCATGACATAGAGTTAAATCGCACTGCTGAGGAGAAAAAAGTACTCCCTCCCAAACGAATTAGTGGTTGAGAAGCAACCGGCACAAAACACAAAATGGCCGTAGCACTCAGACGTGAACAGTGAACAGCACGAACATCATTTTTCATCCCGCTCGAAGACGGGAGTACCGGTGAGAAGGATGAATGGCTTAAGATGGTTTCCATCGCAGTTCATCGCGATGGAACATTATCCCGCCGATTGCAACATTTGCCAGCGTTTCGGATCCATTTTGCTCTTGCTCAGTCTACACTTTATCTGTATCGGGAACGAGAATTTACTGCCATTTCGTCCGCACGCTTTGCACAGCCAATAATAATCAATGCCGCCCCGGTGGAGTCACAGGCGGAAACGGACCTCCGAAAGGACAGGTTTTACGGCACGGATCGGGTTCGATAGAGCGCTTTCTTCGTCGTTGTACGCTTTTACCCGTTCCTTTAGCCCTGCTAGGGGAAGGAAATTGTGTGGCCATTGCCTTCGAGCAGCTAGCTTGCTAACGATAAGCCTAAGACGCGGAAAGAATAGCGAAAAGCAGGGTAAACGCGTTCTTTCGGGGCCACATTAGATTAGTGCGTTAGATTTGTGCACACAAGGACAGTATCAGTGGGTATCGGTTTGCATTTTATCGTTGTTTAGAAGCGCTACGTTACAAAGGTTTTGATAACCCTTGCATGAGTATAAATAAATGGAAAAAGGATAATAAAAAAATAGATTCAAATTCACAGAAATCGGGCTAAAAGACAACCGAAAAAAGCGAACGAAATAAAATGAACCTTATCTTAGCGGAGCAGCGTCTTCATTTTTTTATCCCCATAATGGCAAACATTTTTCGCTGGCAAATAGTAAAATCGGACAGCTTTACCCCATGTCCCCGCACACACACACACACGCAGCCAAACCGTTTGCCTTTCGTCTATCATTTTCCCCGGACCGCCATAAATCATCTTTTACTAACAATGATAAATGGATCGCGCCCGTTTTTCTTTCCTTTTTTTGCCCTTTTGGCTTGCTCGTTTGGCTTCTTGTTGATGGTTGATTTGACTATCCTTTTTGTGTGTTTTTGCTTCTTCTTCTTCTTCTTCTTTTTGCACAGCTTCGAATTTGGAGGGCGATTTTCTTGAACGATTCCGAACAATCGTTTATCTTTCTTCACCGGTTGGCGTTTTTGGGGTGGCGCCGATCCAACACTTTTAACAGTGACCGAGCGAATTCTTATTGTGTGCGAGGTACACTAGAAGAAGCTAGCGAGGAGCTTGGCAGCGTGAAAGAGAGTGTATTATCAGTGAAATTGGAAGTCACGGATGGTGAGGGCAGTGTTCGGTTTGGTTGTATTTTTACTATTTATTGTCCGCGCTATCGCTTTCGAACCCGAGGATGAGCCGTTGCTGAGGTATGGCTGGCTGGAAACATGCTGGATCATGCTGCGGGAGCGGGTGTTGTAAAGGCGTATCATAGCACCAATGGGAGCAGCAGAAGCACAATCCACTAAACGCTTGACGGATCAATCGATACTAATGGGGTTTTTATTGTCAATACTAATGATGGGAAGGGTTTTGAGGTTGGAAATTAGGCTAAAAGGCGTTTGATGGATTGGTTCTGTGTTACGAAGAGCATTAAACATATTAAAATACATATAACCTGAACTGTTTGGGATAGTTTAAGGAACGTATTTATCTGAAATTCTCATTAATAAGGTCTCATAAATGGTTTAAGTTACAAAGCTGTTATTTCACTCTGTCGGTGAAACAAGGTTGTGTTTACCATATCCAATTGACAGTTGCGTTCCGTCATAAAAGATCTCGACAATGGATAACAAATGATGCAACATATCAAAATAGTTCGGTTTTCTGTTCTAATTCTTCTAAATGAGTTCTTAAAAAAGAGTGCTTTTACTACATTTTGAAAAATATCTTCAAACTAAATTTTTTGCCTTTCTTGACAAAATATTTTTGTTTCAAATAAAAAAAAACAATTACACATGATGTAACTCATAGATAAAGTTTTACAATCGTCAACTTTCGAATTCAAAGTTTAAAAAAAACCTGAATAGTATCGTGAAAGGTCTCATCAATAATATTTAAATTAAATCATTTTAAAATAAAACTAAATTAAAAATCTTATATTAATATTTAAATATTTAATAATAATAAATATTGCTTAAGTATTTGAGTTGGACAAACTGGTAAATGATACCTTTTTTACGAATAAATGTAAATTTCTTCATTTTTATGTTCTTATTTTGGTTTGAACCATTATTAAATTTCAAAATAGAATAACTAATTATGTCTAAAGGTTTAACGTTTAATCTTATTTGTATTAGCTTTTAACCAAACTCAAAAAAGTAAATCAAAGTAAAAGTAGTTAACGCATGAAAAAAAGGTATTTATGACCACGAGAATGTGTAGCAAATAAATCCCGCTTGTGGCCCACGCACTTGCCCGCTCAAGTCTGCAAATTGACGCACAGAAAAGAGCTAAAGCAGCAACACATAATAGGCCTCCCCAGGGGTGGACTTTTTCGCGCTCCTGCCCTGCGGTTGCCCGGTTGAATAATTAGTGCCGCTAAAACGCTTCTGACATAATAATATTTACGATTTTCCGCGAAGAAGTGTTAACATAAATATTAATAAAAACGCTTTCGCCAACGCAGCATGGGTGACAGACGGCACGGCATGGCCGCTGTTGTAGGGTTTTTTTTTTGTTTTGTTTTGGGTTTGTGCTATTTGTTTGCTCCCCCATGCTAGCGGACGCTAGGAATGTTGGCGACTTGGAACGTATCCTTACACTTTCCCAGGTGTTCCTTTTTAATCGCTACATAAAGTGGCAACGGAACGGAAAAGGAAAGGG
Organism: Anopheles merus; assembly: GCF_017562075.2. NCBI lineage: Eukaryota > Metazoa > Arthropoda > Insecta > Diptera > Culicidae > Anopheles > Anopheles merus. The sequence goes on along the minus strand of NC_054083.1, from coordinate 25,387,978 downwards.
TCACGCGGTCAAGCTCGGTAAGCGTGAAATGAGCGGAAAAAAGGAGCACAAAACGATGAAGCAGGAACACGGAACGGCCAGCACGTTCGCTTGAACAGCTCGAGACCAGCTCGGCGTTGACGTTTGGCAAAATTTGCCGCGGCCAAATGACCCTCGGTGGCCTAGACGTTTGTCCAGACTGAATTAATTAGTTGAACCCCGAATCCGAAGTCCGTCCCTTGATCCGCTCGTAACGCGATCTTGATGTACCATCGGCACGACATCGGCCGTACCGAGGTAGCTTTTCCGATTTCCCACCATCTCAAACGGGATTCAATCACCGTCTATCTCACGTATGTACGCTAAAATGGTTAACCAACCGACCGGTGGGAATAGCCGGGGCCATAATTTCTTCGACCCAAAGCCCCCACGGAAAGGGTTAAATTTTTCAATTAAATACAAAACTGCACTTCCCGGCACTACACTACACGCTCTGACCGATGGTCCGATGACGTTCCTGTGTCGATCATAAATCACACTCATGCAATGTAGGGCAGGGTGGGTTTTTTTTTTGCTTCATTGTTTTTAGCCCATCTTGCTTCGTGTGAACGGGTTACGCCTCGACACGCGAAGGTATTTAAAATTCATAGCTATTAAATATAATTCAATTTTTATCTATCACCCCTTCTGTCCGGTGGTGGTGCTGGTGGTTGTAATTTCCACCGAAAGGGTGTGCATCCCGGTGCAGCTAGATGATATCGCGCGAACGGTAGGAGGAACATGGTAAGCGGGAGAAGGAGGTTTGAAAATCACTCATCACGATGTTTGATTAATGAACTTTTTTTTTCTGAAACGCTTTACATGGGAAATTTCGCTTGATTTGATAATTATTTTATAGGGAATAGATTGTTTTTGAAGGCGAGGAAATAAAAAAACAACACTTTATTAAACTGTTCCAACTTAATTAACCTTTGTCTAAAAGCATGCTATAGCATTGCATTAAAATTACTCATCTTCTGGCTATTCATAATAATGAATTATAAGGATTTTCATTACATTAAACATCTTAAAGAATCACTTGTGCTAGAGTTTGTTTAAATATTTTTGTATGATAACAAATTAAAACTGCTGCTGCTGTTCATTCAAAATTGGGGTAAAATAAACGTTTCATTTTGTTGCATGAAATATTTCCGTGCGCAAGTAGTTGCTGCTATCGCTCAAAAGATGGCAGCACTAAAATCACGCGACCTTTTGCTGGATAGAGCTGGAAAAAGGACCAACATTTAGATTTTTTTAAATTTTTATCAGTCTGTTTGTTATTTTTTGGCTCTTAGTTTTCATTTTTCAATTTTTTAACACTTCAAGTTGCATATGTTTCATGAGACTCTATTCTTATATGACTCGTTTCTTCAGGTATTTAACAAATTAAATTTTAGCTGACTCAATTATTTGGGTGTTCAAAAATGCTTTACTAGAACAATGAATAGAATGCTTGTATTCATTTAAGAAAATTTGACGTTAAACCGGACCAAATCCCTCCGGACCAAACCGGACCAAATGAAAATTGATTTCATACCAAATCCCTCCTTCTATTACAAAGACTTGAACAAGGATGAGGACGGTTTAATTGTACGTCTTGCAAGTTCGCACATACCAGAAATAATCATGTTTTTATTCAATCCAAACGATGATTATTTGTCCTCAAATCTCGAAAAGGAGTTTTAATCCGTTCTAAAACTAAAATCGAATGCCAAAACGTTTTAAAGTACTTCAGCGCATCGTGCAGATTTAATCTGATGGGAACTACGACACTATCCACTACAAGTGCCGTACCGAACCAAACACAAAAATCCCGAAACATCGATTAAATATGACCTTAACCAGCACGCACATAGGCATCGGCTGGCGAGAAAAGACCTTTTAAGTCCGGCGCATCCGGAAGCGGAAGGTCGTTACTTTCCCACAGTAGCTTCCTACCTATCATCGCCGACGTACAGCACCACCGCACTCACTTCAAATGGCTCACTCACGCTGCCCAAATAAATCTCGGCCTCGTTGTCAGCTTCCAGATTTACGTTCCACGCAATTCCTGCAACATCTTCGTACCTTCTGCATGTCGTCACGGCCGACCGATTGTTTTCGCCTTGCATGCACACACACACACCCCACCCAAATGGTAAACAATAATTAAAAGTCAATTGTTCGAATCAGACATAATGGGGAAGGAGGAGGAAAAAAAATCAGACCACCGCTCCCATTCAGCTTCCCGTTCCCGTCACACCGGCAGTGACAATCAGTAACAATCGATTCATCGAGGGGAACGGGATATATCTACGGTATCTCATGTTGCTGTGTGTGTGTGTCTGGTATAATACCTTTGTGCCTTCTAAATTACTGACACACTTCAGGCAGGGTAGGTCGCGAACACACGCGCCCGACTACCGAGTCCCTTTTTCTCGGCGCGCGCGATAGTGGCCGTGGTTCCCACGCCAAAATAACGCAACACTTCAGCTAGCAACAATCGTGCCGACAGTGCATTATCTCTTTTCGGGTAGTGCTTTGTTGGTCGGTGTGCGCACCCCTCCTGCCGGAGGAATTATCGCTCAAAATATTTGGCAAGTAGGGGTCGCACAGAAAGTGACAGATTAAGTTTTCACATGCGATCAATTGATGTACTTGGTATGATATATTTAGCTGCATAAAATAAATATTTGTTTCTATACATTAAGTAAAGCGATATTTTTATTTGAAAGACATAAAACTTCAAACTTCAAACTAAGCTAATATTTTTAATTATTTAATTTAAATTTCTTTATCATCCTCATGATCTAATTGGAATTATTAAGCGATAAACGGGAATAACAAAAAATCCAAAACTGTTTCTTTAAAAAGCTGCTGCAGAAATTTAGCACGCACTGTATATTATGCACTCTATCAACCTATAACGCTGCCTTGAATTCGAATGTAACTTCTCTGTACCGATACACACAAAAAACAGTCTCTATCGAAGTGAGAATCCTTCCGACAAAAACTGTCCGCTTTTCTCGCTTTCCCATGGAAAAATAAAACCATCCCTTCGTGTTACGTTTCCCAACCCACACCCCAGCTACGAACCCATGAGCACCAGTTACACTTACCAGCCACAGCAGCTCGCACTAATCGATCGTACGCGACCGAAACAATACTCACCATTCACCACCTCCCCTCCCTCGCGAAGAGTCAATTGTGTTCGGGGCGATTGTTAGCAGACAATTGCATTATGTCCTGGATTCCTTCCCCTCACACCTTAAACGGTCTACGGACAAGCGCACAAGAACAAAAAGACCACCAGCCGAGAGAGCAATGAAAGGGGTTTTTCCTTCCACAGAACCGAGCCCCGGGAAGCTGTTGTTTATTTTATTTAAATCTTTAAATTGTGCGTACTGTAAACATGATTAGACGAGCAGGCAAGCGGCAAGCAGCAATCAAAACAAACACTAACAAACACGCTTAGTATGCGCGAGCTGTCAAAACCGGTGAGCTGTCAAATGAAGTGAAGTACAAGCCGACACCTGCTTGGATGTAAAACGTGTCGCGGATTTTGCATTCTTTCCGTTGCGCTTCATTTGATTTGAAATTGAGCACCGTTTGGTTGTTTATGTGAGAACACGTGGTGAGGGGTTAAAAAGCAAACACACGTTTTATCACACAACACGGTCCTTTTAAGCATTTTTAAGGTTTTTTTTATTGTACTAAAACATGCTCATATCAAGCGACACAATTTTATGATTTTCCCCAAGTGGTAGTGTCATAAAACCGCTCACTCACCCAAAGCCCACCACCATTCGCTTAGACTTTATCCTTGAAAACAGGACTTTCGAAAAAAAATATCCTCCATATCACGCGCAGACATATCCGCTACGGGTGGAGAAAAGAAAATATGTTACAACTGATATGAGCCCGTGTGCCCCCGTTCTGGGCGATGACAGCTCCATGGTGCACAGAGGAAGGACAAAGTAAAAGCAACAACGAAGAATCGTAACGCTTAAAAATGGTCGCTCAAACCATCAGGAGCTTCCCCAAAAAATGGCAAGTGATAAATATTTATATATTTGTTATAAAACCGTTCGGAGTCAACCAGCGGAACGGTACGCACCTCCTGCCAGCGCAAAAGTGTCACGCATGCTTGCAGGCGGGCAGGAAAAGCACGTCCGTGTGAGGAAGAAAGGAAGAAGCAGGATTGAATGTGCAAGTGTGTGGTTCCATAGAAGAAAACAACGGTTATTGTTTACTTTGAAGATGTCGCACGGGTTTGCAGAAGGAGTCGGTTAAGTGTAGCTCGCAAGGGCTGCGATTTACAGACGGGCCAAGCGCCCTAATAATCATCATCATCCATCTCACCGGGGACAGTGTGGCACGAGTCATTTTACGATGATTCGGCAACCTTTGCTGATAATTTATCTTGTTTTTTTTTTGTTGGTTCGTACCGTGCCTCTACTCTTTCCTTACGCTCAGCCCCTTTTTTCACATCAACATCGTAAGTGGTGATGTGGAAAATATGTTACTTAATATTTATGATCGCCACCCCGCGGGACCAACACCAGCGACGGACACACACACACACACACTCCGTCGCTTCCATCCCATTTTGTTGGGAGAAAAATCGATTTACTGTACACAGGGGCACAGACAGAGCGGCATACAGCGTGGGATTATTATCTCACACAAGTGGGATGACTTTCGGGCTGGAAAAGTCACCGGCTTCAGATTCTTATGAATTATTGTTGCGCTACCACCACCGTCACCACCACCACCAATGGTGGATTTTTGATACCAAGTAAGGGGAAGCAGACATTTATCCGATGTCTCTATGAAAGGTCTCTTCCCGCTGGACCGAGTGTCTGCCTCCTGGACCCTTCAAATACTACCGTACAGTACAGTTGAGTGTGTGAAAAAACTGCTTTACAGGCGCTTAGGATCCTGCTGGGACGTTGAATTTATTGGTAAAGAATGGGCAGTTTGTGAAATTTGTGATGAAATTTGATCGCTTTTGGCAATGTAATAGATACCGCTCTTGAAGGTGACTATCGATAGAGTATAAATAGTGTTAGAAGTTTTTTGGAAAATATACGATTTTTTTTTTTCAAAATAACTATCTAATAATGTCTTATCTTATAATGATAAAAAAATCAAAATTTTTATATTTATTGTTGTGTTTTACTTCTTATTTTTGAGAAAAATTAGCTATATTTGCTCCTTATGTTCTTTATTCATCTAAAACAATAATAAAAAATGTCTACAACAAAAAACAATTTCATCCTCTTTTCAAAGCAGCTCATTCATAAGTAGCCCTTCCAAAAACAAAACAAGATAATTCATTTAATCATTCTACTTTACCACGTCAGCAGAAAACAACAACCGTACGCTTTCATCTTGACTGGACTGGTGTAATTTCCTTTTCATCTATTTCTTTAATTAAAAAACTTCCATGCCGGTTCAATTAGCGTTACTCGCTTTGTCTTTCGCTTGCCTCAGCGAACGTTCTTGAACAGAGGAAAGGTGATTAAAAGCATGCCTAATTATTGTGAGGACTAAATGTTTTCGGGGCGAATTATGATTGGATTATGTTGACATTATGACACACTTTTTGATGGCCATGGGGATCACTGCGTATCTTCAAAACGATTCGCGCGGGATTGCTTTAGAAGCCCACTGACTTTGACTTTATCCTAATCGGTCTCGCTGCATATGGTTTGCGAGACGCTATTAATGCCAGTTTCGCAGCCAACAGAAGCCAATTCCCAGGACGCGCGTATCACTTACCCATCCCAATCTAGAGGGGGAAAAAGCGCTCTCATCCACAATGTGTGTGTACAGTTCAAGCCCACTCGAGAGCCGAAAATGCAAACACTACCGACACCCATCAGCAAGCGAGATGATTAATACTCCCCGCTTGCTTGCTGAGCGTGTGGCTAAACTTTCAAGTGTCATACAGATAATGCACTTCGCATCAACGCTCGACTCGACTGATACCGGCTGGGTTGGTTGGTTGGTGGCTGGCATTCTCTCACCAGCAGGACATTCGCATTATTTTCGCATTATCACTACCGAGCTCATCGTTTGTTTTCCTTCTCCCTGCTGTTTTCCCCCTCGGAGCAAAGGGACAAATCTTCCCTTTTATTTGTTGCGCTAGCGTTACGGAAAGGTAGGGACAACACCCCTGCCAACAACGATTTGCTGCCCTTGGTGGTGGTGGTAATGGCAAAAACCGGGTGACATAATCTTGGTAATGATTTAATTAAAAAATCTCTTCCACCGCGAAGCGAACCACCCGAGCATGCTTGGAGCGGTGCCACTGTCGTGTTGTTTTGCCGTTTTTGTCGTGTTTCGGGTTTCGTGCTCACCGGCCAAACAATCCAAGATGGAGAGCAGGCGCTGTTATGGTAGGATTATTAAAAAGAGAAGCACGCACACCCAGAACTGGTAGCATATTTTCCACGTTGCATTAGCCGGTGGGTTAATAAATTGCGACTGCGAGCGAACAGATCCCAATATAATCAACTACCATAATTTCGCACGTGGCTCACGATGACGTATGAATGACGCAACGCACGTACAAGCACGTGCCCGTGCGATCCCCCATCCTCAAACCGACCGTGCTGCTTTCGCGCGTCTTTTCGATGTTTTCTTTCGGGGCGGAGGCGATCGGAGCCGATATCGCACCATCGAAACAACTTCTAGTCGAGTGGAACTGGATTTTCCATCCCGGGGTTTTGTTCTTTGGCAAGTTGTTTATCTGAAAATCTCTCCTGCTGCCGTAACCGAAGGTACGGTGGCCTTTAAGCTCCACTTGTGTAGCGATTGAAAAGCGTGCAAAATGGCTTAAGTGCTTCGTTACAGTGGAAGATTTAAAGCGTTTATTATGTACTAAATGGGGATTTGTTCGGTTCGATTGAATGATAATATGAGTGGGAAATATGGGCAGTGTCAAAATAGAACAGCTTCACATTTGCTGTACTTGCAATCTGTCGATTCTGAGCACAAATTCTATGAAAAATAAGAATGTTAGTAATTATTATTATGATGATAATAATTGTAAAAGCAATAATCGTGTATAAAAGTGACTAAAAGAACATTATTTTCAATCGATGCACACTATCAGATGATCTAATATTGCAGCCCTTAGTATTTTATTCTTGGGCACAGCAACCGTTACCGGTCAAGGCCTGCCTATATCACTCACTAGTGGTCTTGGCTTTTATCGATTATACTTATTGATTACTTATTGATTACCGCTGGCAAGACAGTTAGTCCTACGTATGGGGTCAAGGTTCATTCGAGGCTTGAACCCATATCGGTCATGTTGTTAAGTGGTTGGTGTTGACCACTGTACCACGATCCCGTGTATGTAATGCTCTATAGCTCTTAGTATACAGTGTATATAATGCTCATTAGTATCATCAGATGATACATTAGTATATATACAATGCTGGGGACTCTAAAGACTTTCTACTCAACAATCTCCAACGCGATTTTATAGTGTTAACTGATAAGAATATTTTTCAGTCTGAATACAGTCTGTTCCCGAGATACGCGGTTTTTGCGTTCCCGACGAATCCGCGTAACTCGAATATTCGTGTAAGTCGAATTTCACGTTTTTTTGACTAAAATACTATTGATTAGTCGGAGTTTTCTTGTTTAATTTAGTACTTTTATAGACTTTATCATTTGTTTGATATGATTCGTGCAGAAAATTCTAATATGTCTGGCTTTAAAGCGGTTTCAATTTGTTAGCAAAACAATTTATACCGAACTTAAAGCAAATTGTACTGACTTGACATTTAATCTGTCAAATTTAGAAAACCGCGTATCTCCGAATCCGCGTAAGTGGAGAACTGTGTAACTCGGGAACAGAACGTACTTTCTATAAGTACAATATAGGATATATGTTCTAATGTCAAACTAAAAAAGTGTACTAAAAAGACACTAGTAATTAAACTAATTGTGTTAACATTATCAAAAACATAAAATAAACTAGAACTAGCAAGAGGTGATGTATTCATGCTGATTTTCTTACACATACAAATTGTTAAGTTAATATATCTCTTTCTCAACCATTTGTAGTGCTCTCAAGCAGTAATAACTGTAGCAAATAAAAATATTAGACTAAAGTTGTCGAATATCATTTTAAGATGTTTGTTTGATGAATTATAAAGACTTTGAGTGTTTTAGACTAGATTCGACTCCTTACATCATTTAAAGATATTTTCAGGATGACATTCTGAAGCTTATTTATATAGATGTGACAGCTATTACAAATCCAGAGGGCTTTATCAAGAAATTTTTTCAATTTTTTCAGTTCTATTTTTCCACTGGCAACATATTTTGATTGCCTTGTCATAATAATACTTAAATAAAAATATTGAACGGTTTTTTTTAAGCTCATTGATAATTAAAACGCTTCAAATACCATCGAATACATCATTCATGTTGAACCTTTCAGTTTAATTTATTTCATACTTAAACAACTGCATAAAACATGTCTTAGCTAATTTCAAGTTAAGAACAGTTTCATACATGTTGATTGCTTAAGATTTTTTTTTAGGTGTTTTCAAAATGATTGCTTAAGACAACATTATTCCGCAACTACTTGTGTAATAACTAAAATATGAAAGAAATAAAAAAAACCACCCAAATTAATTGTCAAAATTAATACAAACATCAAGACGAAAAATCATTTTATGTCAATAGCTATAACCGGCGGTCAACATAATAATGGCAATCGTTGTTTTCGTGTGTCCAATTTCCATTGACTGCATTTGTCTATTTAAATTATGTTGAGCCTAATTATTGATTGGTAATATACAGTATATTGCTCTGCGCAAGGTATTTTCTCTTTGCTAGGCATTTGGTTTCTAGGTAAACAAATGCTGTCCATCCTGTGTCTTCAGCCTTTGGGGTTTTCCCCATATTTTCCTTCAAATCAATTATCTAAAATAATTGAGTTCATCATTCTGTTGCAATTTCCCCGGCTCAACTTATAAAAAGGAGGAACTAAAACAAAATAATTTCCCGTTTTCTTTCCCACTCAAAACCATCACGCACCCAACCGATTCGGCTACCATTACCCGTCGGCATTTGGTGTGCAGCTCGTACTCACAGCAGAAGTGAGAACGAAAGAAGCAACAACCCAACAAAAAAAAACGCTGCATCTCCACCGTAAACCAAAAACCCCCGACGGAAAGGATCTATCAAGTCACGGAAAACCACGCTTTCCGCCGGAATGTTGTCGGAATAGCGCCGGACGTTAAAACTATGCTTCTGAGCGCCAAGGGAAAACGATTTTCCACTTTGCTCCTGTTGGGTTTACTTTTTTTTTTGAGGGGGGAATAATCTTTCCTCCCCACATTCTCTTTCCTTACTTATTGACCAACTATTTCCTGCTTTCCTTCCCGTTCTAAAATTGTTTTTAAAGTAAAAAAAGAACCGCCTACCCCCTCACCCCATCTACAGCTTAACTGTCGATCAATGCCGGAAGGGATTGGTAAAAAAACTGATTTTTCTTCTTAAATTAGTACCGATTGCTTGCCTGGACAGCACTCTCTCTCGAGAGCGATGGAAGCCCTTACATCAGGTAACAGGTTGCTTTACCCGCGTGAGTTTGGCAGGGTTTTTAGTTTTATTCGGTTAGCAGCCGCTATTGCCCGGGCCATTCCGTCGCCACAGACACGCGAGCGCACAGAAACACACCCACACACACACACACACACACACACACACACACACACACACACACACACACACACACACACACACACACACACACACACACACACACACACACACACACACACACACACACACACACACACACACACACACACACACACACACACACACACACACACACACCCTGATACGGAAGGAACAGGAAACAGGAGGTCATTCCAGTGCTCGCCCGGAACCGAAACCGGAACGTCCCGGTGCCCGGTGGTGTGGGAAGCACGACTCGCACGACGATCTGCACGAATTCCCCGAAACGGCCGTGCGCGCTGCTCCCATACAAAAGGCGGGACGACCAGAAGCATATCCTGCTGCCGGTTGTTATCTGTCTCCGGTTTTGCGGGCGAGCCCGTGCCTACGAACAACCTCCAGCCGGGGAGCAGCCTGCGAGTTCTGTGAAATCGAAAACCTCCGAAAAGGATATTCCTCGTGTCCTGCCAGCCAGCGCTTTTTGGGGAGGGGGGTGTTTTAGAAAGAGAAGGATACAGAGAAAGAGAGTGCAAAAAAGAAAACATCGCAAAACAGCTTATAAAACTCAAAATTTCCTCCTCTTCAAAGTGCAGACATGGGAGACGGGCAGAAGGACCCCTGACGCACGGGTTAGCGGGCGAGGAAGGACATAAAGGAAGGTAGCAATCATTTCATTCATTCATCCATCCATCGGACCCACTCGTAAGGATGTGTGTGTGTGTGTGTGTGCAGATTCGGCGCTCGGAAAAGCCTCGTCTGACAAGTCTGGCGGTGACTGTTGCGCATTTTGGCTAGTCGATCCCAGGGAACTCCATGCCACCTTCCATGCCTTCTCCTTATGCTCTTTTGCTCCCGGAAAATGGAGCTGGAGCAAGTAGTTTTATTGGGGGGGAAAAGTGAAAACCCAACAGTTTGACCCAACGGTACAAGACAGAGAGAGAGAGCCCGCCATACACAAGCGTTCCTTCTCTGTCCACAAGCCAAAGCAAGCAAAGCGACCCGAAAAACCGAACGTAGTGTGTAATGACAAATATCCTTGATATTCACAAAACCCAACCACCTTCACTCCCCCCCCCCCCCGCCCCCGCACAAGAGCAGGAAGGAAAAAGGAAGTGGTTCCAGGATCCGTCTCTTTTCCGCACAATTCATCAAACACAACCCCCCAGGCCCCTTCAGGTACGTCCGTTCCGGACACGGCATTTGCCATTTCCCGCCCTTTTCACGTTCGCTCCCGGCGCCCTGCTCAACTCCCTGAACCTCGGAAAATGTGCTCTTTTCCACACACACACAGACACACAGACAGCACTGGTATGCTCCTGTGCCAGCCACTGCGCTATTCCCATTGGTGGTTGCTAAGGGAAAATTTATAGCTCCGCCTTCGCTTGTTCCCGGCGGCAGCAAGGATCGGCTGATGCTGTTTCGCTCACTTCCCTATTGCGTGTCGCGCGAACGGAACGCTGCGTTTACAAGGCTGGATTATCCACTCGAACGGTGTGATTGCGGCGGGTGATAGAAAATAGCGTGCGCACACACACACACGAGGCGCGAGGCGGGCCCGTGCGGAAAAGCGTGAAAAACGAAAATATCCTGCCCTCGGAAGTCGGGTAGTGGGTAGTAGAGAGCAGGATTCGCGTAAATAGGAAATGGATGACGTTTGTGTGTGTGTGTGTGCAGGGGTGCGCTGTAAGGATGTTGCCGTTTCATTTTCGCACCCGCCCAACTCGCTCGTTTGATGAGCGCAGAGCAGTGGTGGTGGTGGAAAAGCGCATTTGGGAGGGAAAATCGAGCTGTATGCACAAGTACGTCGGCCCTCGCTAGTTTTCCGAGCCATGTGCAACAGCCAACCAGTGATCGCGGCGGGGGCCACTACTATCCTTCGCAATCTCGATGAGGGTTGCTGGTGGTGGCAAGGGCTCTTGCGAGGGATTATACGTCTGGTGGGGTGGGAAGGATGGTAGCGAACAAGAGAGCACAAGGGAGAGAGAGAGAGCGCGCGCGCGTGTGGTAATAAAACGGAACCGGAATACAGGAGGCGCAACGAACGGATAAGGATTTTTGTTTTATCGTCCCTCGCCCACGGTTATCCCCGTCCTCCCGTCGTCAGTGTGTTGCTGTGTGTGCGCGTGTGTTTCCCTTGACGAACGTGACGGTTCGTTGCTGGCAGCGGCAGGAAAACGCACTTAGTTGTCACCACGCGCTACGACCATACGCAGTTGGTTCTTCACCGTTGGTCACGCTGCTCACGACGCACCACCGTTCAACCGGTTACGCACAGCCTTTCGTTTGGCGGTCGCCGTCGCCGTGACGTCTTTTTGCGTGAGTTGTGCCTTTTCGTGTTTGTGTTGTGCTTTGTGTTTGTGGTGAAACTTTGTGCTTGAAGGCTTGAACAGGACGAGCAATAAGAACATCCGCTTTTGGGGAGAAATTTTGTTGGGGATTTGTTGCTCGCCAGTGTCCAGTGACTTGTACCTAGACGGTATAAATATAACTGACAGAGAAAGAAGTGATGGTGGTGAACAGGTGGAAAGACTTCCGGAAGGAACGGAGGTCCAGAAAATTTCATCCAATCGCAAAAAGATGATAAAACTGAATAGTGATGTTTACCATAGTGTCTCGTGTTTATTTCTAAGTGGACTATCTAGAAGTGAAAAAAGTAACATTTACATTCCCTTTGAAAGTGACATCCATATAGCCCTGCCCTTTGACCTCTTCGACTCTGATTCAATTCCCTCCAGTACCCAACAATTGATCCCAATTTAGACCTTCCAAGCTCTCCGGGTGCATCTCACCGTGTGCCAGCTTGCGCGCTACACCGGACAGTCTCGTTTCCATACCATTGGTTCAACTAGTTTTATGCAAATTTCCCTCTGCCCCCTTTTCCACTTCAAACACACACACACGTGTGTCCACACCTAGAAGTTGTACATTGTATGGTGGGGATGAAAATATTTTGCAACTCCAGCCCAGTCTATTTTGGTTCCGCTTTTTTCTTTTCTTCGAACGCGTGTGTTATCATATTCACCACCGCCAGCGGTCAGCCCCCGACACGCTATCGGGAAACTGGCGCTCTGTCCGGACCGGATCTGGGCCGGATTTTCATCCGGATGCGACGGACAAGTACAAGTAGCAGGTCCATCGTTGAGTCCAGCATAAAAATAGGAGCCAAGGGAAGGGAAAAGGCGGTACGACGGAAGTGTGTCCGATATCGTTGGGTCTCTCTCATACTCTCTCTCTTTTTTCTCTTTTTATTTCACTCTCTCTCTGGAGTGTTGCAAAACACGAACGCTAGAAAAAGCCTGCGCAAAAGTGACGCCTTTTTTGCGGGGCAGTCACTAGCCTTTCTCTCACATGGTATCCCTCCCCGATAGCCACCCTTTTTTCTATGGTTTGCCAGGGAACTGGAATCCATTTTTACTGCCCCACGGTGTACGTACAGGTAAGGTACCATGTACCCTTGCACGGCTCATCGACTTGGGCTGGGCACGGGGATGACCGTCACGGAAATGGAAGGTGTCCGGTAACGGTAACCGGCCAGTTCCGTTACGCTTTTCCTGTTCCACTCAATAGATGCAGCGATGGATCGGTGGACCATCAGCGACGGGGTTTTAGTTTAGAAGGCCCTGAGTCCTCTTGGCAATTCCCGACGCTCGTCCTTGGGGTGTGTGTAGACCTAGTAACGATTTTATTGTTCTAATCTGTACCGAAAGACCGTTCGCCGGTGGTGGGTTGTTTTACAATCACTTTCCGGTACGGGTTGTACAGCACATAATAAAAAGACAACAGTAACATGATTCGCTTGGAAATACACCAGAAAGGAGTGCAGTTGAATGGTTGTACCGAGCATCTTCTTTATTTTGTTGTTTTGTAAGAGGATTTTAAGTCAGTCTTAGGGAGACAATGTGATTGTTGATAACATTACCATCTTTATTGGTAGTAACACTTGTATCCTAGTCACGGCACCAAATGCTCAAAGCTCATTTTTAGTACTACTGCTTTGAATTACTATAAGCCGTCGGAAATTAATAAAAATCAAAATACATTTATCTAATAAATGCACAAAGTGGATCATACAATTGATTAAATTAAAATATGCGTAAAGGAAACACATTATTTGTACCAATAAATTTCTCTTTTTAGTACAAAGTGTGTGTTGAAAATCGAAATCAGTTTCTTGAAATCAGTTTCTAAACCAATGTTAAAGTGTATCCAACTAATAACAATGTTGTTAAGTGATCGTGAGCACGTAGCTCATATAAAAAACAATAAAATAAATTAAACTAGTAAAGGAAAAGCAGCAAAGATAGCTAACGAAAAATATACACAAAAAAGTGTTATTGAGATAAAAAGAGTGAAAAACATTATCATAGTTGCTTCTATCGAGTATAAGTAAAAGTGTAAAGAGCGGAAAAAGTGGCCACCGCCTTGATATCGAGCTATACTGGTGGTGGTGTGTGCGGCGGAAGCATCATCGGTCACGGCGAGCCCCCGGCACCCGGTGTCATCGGTGCGCGGACGGACGGACGGGACACCGCATCCAAGATTCGTCTGAAAGCTGGAAAGGCACGGCAGGGCAGCGTCGAGGACGGTTGCGGCAAAATTATGATCGATATCAAAAGCTCGCCCGATTATCTGAATCGGTCCTCCGGTGGATCATTCGGTAACTTTTCAATGTTATTTGCTGGTAATTATAACGGATAAGCGACATTCCAATGTTCACCTTATACAGCGACGGCGCGGTACAGAGAGGTTGACGATTTACCTGTTCACATAATTTAAATTGATTTTTTTTTATTATTCAACTTCGAATTCTGAAGGGAACACGCATTTTAATCAAAAGTAAAACAAATGACTGAATTATCGAAGCATTCCAATATCTGAACAAAGTAGACATAGTATGGCTCAAACTATTTTGACTGTGGTGAAAGTCGAATAATGAAACTCGGAAGGTTGTTCTAAATTAGTGTTAATTCACTCCTTTTCTCAATTTCTTTTGCAGACTCTTCGTACAAATCGTCATGGGGCTCACACAGCTCGTCCCAGAGTCAAGGTAAGTTACCATTGGCAATATAATATGAAATATTTCTCACGAAAGTGGCTCAAAAACACATAGAATACGTCTGTTTGCATTCAATCTGACCCTCAATTCTACAAAAGCGCCCCGAGGCTCTAGGTTTCATAGTTAGTCAACCGAAAATTTCATTATCTTTTCCCCTGCACTTTGCCATCCTCCTGGACCCGGTTTCTCTGTATGATTCGAATTACTTGGGTGCACTTGCCGTGTCACATCCGCCTCCGCCACCCGGAGCGGTAGAACAACAGGATGGTGTGGAACAATCAGTGTGAAAGATACTGTTTCTTCGCCAGCACGGCTCCCTTGTACGTTTTTTTATGCTGCCAGCTAATGTACAATCAAAACTAAACTAATATCAAAAACAAATGTCACGCTTTCGTGCGCATCCTGTCACAAAGTTCAAAGCGTACACCGACACCGCACGTCGTAGTGCGATAATCCGTCAGTCTTGCTGGGCCGGTTGGCGCAGGATGAGATGTGATCCTGCTACTACTACTACTACATTGTGGCACGTACGCCACGCAAGGAGTGGGAGGATGGGGAGACACTTCACAAACAGCTTCGCTTCGTCACTTTGGTGCGGTTGAATTGGTGCGACGATGGTACGCTCCCGGGAGCCATTTCGAACCAACACCGAGCAGGAAAACTTTTCCTCGACGCTGCATGATCTCTGCATCGAATTTTAGACAAATGTTTGGTGCGGTAGGATAAGACGAGTGCAGACAATAAAGATGTGGCCATACTTTTTAAGTTTCATTTATTTATATTCAAAGATATGTTTCTTGCAAATATCCGAGCAAAATGAGTTTAATTTTTATTCACCATTTCATGTTTTCAATTGCAAGATATTTATATTTATATTTTTAGCTTTCATTTTTGGTTTACCGTTTCATTGTTTTATGATCTTGTCTCATCATAACCTATCACTTCTGCTGTTTGCATTCCTACATTCATACACATCTTGTTTGTCTTGTTATATCTTGTGTTTTTTGTTTTCTCTTGCTGTTTTTACATCGTATTTTTTACATTGTGTATTTTATCTACTATTTTATTTAACCTTATTTAAACAAATTATTCTCTAATCATGCGTGCAGCCCCTTATTTTGGTTAATTATTAAACGCCCATAACATTTTCCTCTCCCGATTGCAAACCAAACCTGCGCACTTGCTCGTTATACAAAAATCACTACACCCTCTTTCAATTTCGACCCCGCTCCCCCTTTCTCGAGCATCCACCAAAAGATTGCGGCCACTAAGCCCTAGCGCTACGCTAACTTTTCATCCCGTTTCAAAATTTTCGGTCACGCTTCGTTTGGCAGGTTCAAACGACATTCCGGTGCCCCCCAATGGTTGATGGCCCCGGGGCGCACTGGCACCGCTCGCTCGGTGCGCATGATGGCACGATGCGATGGTGTTACAAATTACACCCCGCGGCGTGTTTTCCTGACACAACATTAAAATTAAACTTTCGCGTCGAAGTGCAAATCTCCCTTTCGGTACCGGCACGGCCGAGAAGCTGAGAAGCCACGGGACCGAAGGCACAGGATGTCATCTGTGTGAGCGATAGAGGCTAGAAGGAAAAAAAGGACTCGCTGTGTGCTGTCTCTCGGCACACATACAAGCAATCCACCTAGTTGGTGACCCCCTCGGGCTATTTAAGGGTGCCAAGAATCCACTCGCAGCCCTTTTTGATGTATGTGGTGTGTGTGTTGCCCTGAGGCTACCTTCACACTGGGTGTCCTCTTGTCTGCCCCGGCCATGTGTACTCAAAGCGCGTCAACAACGCGCGGTTTGGGTTGGAAAATTCAATTTGAGTTTTGATCAAAAAGTGGTTTTGATGATTCGCACTGATTGTAAACAATAAAAGCGCGGACGACGTTCCGTTCGGCGGTCGATTGTGTGTTCCCTCGGGGTGGTGCTGCCACAGAGTGCTGCCGATGTTCTTTTCGCAGCCGCGTGACCATACACCAAGAGACTGCACGGGCTTTGAGAGACTAAATGCAGTGAACTGGATCCTTTCATGTCACCTCAACGATTTGGGCAGGCGGGGACGGCAGGGGTTTTTGACAATTGCGTGAAGAAATGTTTTTCTTCCGCTCGTGTGATTTCGTACGATTGGCGCATGATTGTGGTACCGGGGTGGTGAGATGTCAGGTACCATATCTCGGTGTCGTGTGGCATGGTGTTTGTAGTTCTGCGGGATGACAAGAATAACATCTATAATCTGCTCCTTTGAATTGAGCATTAATGGAACTATGTGGTTCTGAAAATGATATTTCAAGCTTGATTGAAATTTAAGGTATTGGGCAGGGTTTTAAAGAGATTTAGTTGCTATTATGCTTTTAAAACAATAGAGTTTCCTTTGAGAAAGCAACATTGAGTACACATTTTATAATTGTTGGAAACTGTTGTAAGGTTTCCATCGGACTGTCAGCTGAGGCGATGTTTGTGTGTGCGCAAGCAGTTAAAAAGGCAGAAAAACCGCGGAAACA
Source organism: Anopheles merus (assembly GCF_017562075.2). Classification (NCBI taxonomy): domain Eukaryota; kingdom Metazoa; phylum Arthropoda; class Insecta; order Diptera; family Culicidae; genus Anopheles; species Anopheles merus. The sequence goes on along the minus strand of NC_054083.1, from coordinate 25,370,704 downwards.
ATCAATTGCGATAAAAACACCCAACAGCTAAAGTATAACAAAAAACCTTTAACGTGTTCGGCACTTAATTATTTTCCGCTTCGTTTTCTAACAGTAATAAATAAACATCGTTCTTAGTGAAGGACTGTTTCTTGAGGATTGTTAAGGATTGTGTTGGATCCCAGCCATTCTTAAGCTTTGAGATACACACTCACACAACGTTTGATTGGTGGTCAAATGAGACTGTATTTGATTTTATTTAAAAGTATAGTCCTGGCAATAAGATGTTTTGGTTAAATTTCGAATATAGCTACATTAAATTGCTTTCTTTATTAGAAACCCATAATATCATCGTCTAGATCAGTGATGTCAAACTCGTTTTGGGTCGCGGCCCGGATTACGGTTCAAAATATTGTGGCGGGCCGCAGTTGGACGGCGGCGTTTTTTTTTTTCTTTATTTTTATAGGGACTTTAAGCCAATTGGCCTCATTCGCCTCTTAGGCGGCGGTGTGGTGGGGGTGCTTTCAATCGGCAAAAATCATTACAGACTTATTCTTGGACCTAGAATATTATCTAGATTTTTTCGTAACCTCCAATAAACAGTTCATGATATTCGTGAATTTACTCATACTTTACTTCAGTGAAAGTCGTTCATGCTCGGACAATCAATAAGTCATATTCAATTGCTCCAGATACCTGCTAAATTTCAGGCTACCCGGACACAGTTCTTTAAACCTCATAGATTGTCTTCACACAATGACACACGAAGTAAAAATGCTGCATTTTGACAACTTCTTCTTCTTCTTCTTTGGCTCAACAACCGATGCCGGTCAAGGCCTGCCAACACACTTGTGGGGTTGGCTTTCAGTGACTTATTGATTTCCCCCCATAGCAGGATAGTCAGTCCTACATATGGCGGCACGGTCTATTTGGGGCTTGAACCCATGATGGGCATGTTGTTAAGTCGTACGAGTTGACGACTGTACCATGAGACCGGCTGACATTTTGACAACAGTAATGACTAATAACGATAAATCAAAATTTATCACTACATCGGCAAATATTGGCTAGATATGTGGCCATTTTGTTGAGGAAAAGAGACTACCAGTATACCAGTCAACCTCATACAATTCATTAACCAGAAATCATTACAAGATTACCCTCATCAATCAAGTGAAGAAAGTGGTATTCCAATACATGATTTCCGAACATTCAAAAAAGCCTCAATGTTGGAAAATGGGTGAAAATATTGGTAGTCCGACTTTAGAGTGCTCTCAGGAAACAACTACTAAAACACATGCTATATGCCATCTTCGCGGATACCTTCCCAAACAAGTAACTATGTGTAACTTACTTCACACTTAAACCGAATGTTGAAACCTCCTTCCTCAGTGGATAAACATTAGCACACCCGTTTGTCTTATCTTATAATTTACAATCTCTTTCTACTTCATTCAAACAACTGCCAAAGTTCTTCGCGGGCCGTATGTTTGACATGTCTGGTCTAGATATATCTAAAATATAGATTTTTTTCTAGTATGTCCGGCTATTGACTTAAATCAAGAACCTTTATAGAGTCAACTAGATTCATAATTAATCATTAAAAATGTTGGTCTTGCGAGAAACTCACTCATTGTTATTAAGGCACTCTAGTTTTCCATGGGTATCTGCACTAAATCAAACTTCACCAAAATATACATTCAAATCAAACCTACCTTTTACCTTTTACCAAAGATTTTTATTTAACTGTATTATCTCCTCAGACATTCTTGGGACCGTCCCGTGGTACAGTCGTCAACTCAAACGACTCAATAATAAGCTCGTCATGGGTTCAATCTTAAAATTCCCTCCGTAGCAAGGATTGGCAAGGATTAAGTCCCGAAAGCATGTATAGGCCGGATGTCTGCGTAGGACGTTACGCCAAATAGAAGAAGAAGACATTCTTGAGACATCCTTCGCTTAATCGACTCTTGAAATACCAACTTCTGAGCTAAAATAGCTTCACAAAACCATTCTACCAAACACGTCCCCTTTGGATTCATCTTAGTTTTCCACCGTTTCCAGTAGTCTCACGCTTGATCGACCTTCGCTACCTCTTTCCATAGGTTGTTGGCAATGGTATAGTCTTTCCAGCCCTGTCTTTCTCTCCCCCCACTTGCTGCTTGCATTGATTTTGACCGACCGGTGCAAACAAACTCATCAACGCCTCATCATTTGACCTCTACCGGGCGTGTGAGATGGACAGCGGCCACTATTTGCCTCCGTTGTGGCCAGCCGTCATTTTCTGGTCTTACCCGCTTTTAATTACGGTTGATGTCGATGGATGTTTGCGAACTTTCCTACTTCATTATCGCTGGCTCTGTTTGTCCATTCGCTTTTCCCTCGCAGATTTTCCCTGGACCAACGCTTGTTTTGGCATTGTCTAGCCGCTAAAATCGGCACCATTACCATGGTGTTGTTTTGGAAATCGATAGAGCGTACCACCAGAAAACTGATCTTATTTGCTATGGAACGGGATGGATTGCTTGTAGTTTTGGGATGATATTGTACGACGTGTCAGGCATTCAAGGAAGATACTTTAAGATGAAAAATCCCATGCCTTCACTATCCCTATAGTGTATATTTAAATTCATGGGACATCATCGTAACGCCCCATTGATTGACAATATTTGTAAATTTGATCTAAACCTTGTAAAATAGAAACCAACATCAAACGGGAGTAAACCTCGCCCCAAAAACAACATACTAGTATGTTAGTTAGGTTATGTTTCCGTCGGTTCCACCTTCCTATTGGTCACACATGTGTGCTTGTACACGAACAAGGACCTAAGCAATCATGGTCACAAATCTATGCAAACATGCCACATGTTAATGCAACCATTTCTTTATTTTTGGGTTCTTTTGTTCGCTTTTGCTCTTTATGTTCTACCTTTGATTGATCTCGCACCAGTCAAGCAGATTAAGTGTATCCTTTCGCTGTGAAGGGTCGTTTGATGCTTTTTTTGCGTCACACATCAACAACAACTGGAAAAAAGGAACATCCGGTACGCACCGTCAGATTGTATTGATCTCACAACAATACAAAAAATACGTACCGTCATCCAAGCGCGTTGTGACAAAGCCGAGAAGGAGGAATTTATTGGGTATCGATGTTGGGCAACAGATTTTCACATAAATAAACATGAACGTTGGGTGATTGACTCACCCTTGCGTCTTTTTTTTTTTGTGAGTGTGTCAATCTCATAGGCTCTAAGCACATCCGCAGAAAACTGCAGATGCTAATTAAAAGAATAAATAAGAACGATTTGCACTTTTCCAGTGCAAAAGTGACAATTTTTGCACAATTTTAAAGCGAAATAGTCAATAATCTGTACTGTAAATAAGAGAGATGTTTAGACATATTGCATTGGAAATAAACATTTACATTTCAATTAGGGTTAACAGTACATAAAAGAGTGTGATGTGTTTGAAAAAGAGTATTAAAACATGTTTGCACAAACAACTAAACCTTTTCCGAAGCTATTTACAACATTTATTACAACACTTTGAGTAGTTTTTTCCTTACGATTATGATAAAAGCATTATTAGCCTGTATGCTATTCAAATTATCCCACGTTCAGGCGCAACTTTTCGTCAACCATTCAAACCCACCGACAAACCACTCCGACTTATGTCACAATATTTGATCACAAAGTGCTCGCCGAACCAAAAACTGAACGAGACATTTCAAAGCCAGGCCCTGGCGAACCATGTCAGGCGCAGGCAGACCCGCCACCCACTCAATTGACAAAAGCGCCATGAAAACATGAAAATGCTCTGATTCTCCGTGAACCTTAAAAGCGCTTTTCCCGTCAAACCCGCGTCATTTACCCCGCGAATGCCATTCGATGGCACTTCAATGGTTCCTGGGCCACACGAGCCCAACAACAAAAAAAGTCCCCATTCAAACTGTGCAGCTCCTTCAACTGAAGCCCTTAATTGAATATATATTATTCGGCTTACGGTTTCATGAGCCACTTGTACCAACCGTACCCACCTGCGGTTCACAATCCCTATCCCAATTCCGGTGCCTCCAGATTCGGTGCACATTTTTGATTCGCAATCTTTCGTTTGCGTTTATTTTGGGTCCGTTTTTTTGCCATTTACCGGCGTTACGTGAAAAATCTACCCACTCGCAAAACCACTCGAAACACACAAACACTTCCGTCGAGTGACGTGCTCTTCTCCACGTGGTAACAAATGTATCGATGATGATGATGATGATGAGGGTGCAGTGGCGAGATTTGTTGCTTTCGCGCCATGCAGCACCGTGCAGCAGTGGCACAAAACACTAACGTTGTTTTTTTATTCGCACAATTTAAAATACTTTTAAAGTTTCAACCACTAAATACGGCGTTGCTGCTTTACGAGGTTCATGCCATGCATGCAAAACAATAGACGATCGTTACGCATAAGCCTGGTGGAAGTGGAATTAGAATTTATGGTGTTCGCTTGCGTGCGCAAAACCATTGGCTACCTTTTTTGCGATTTTTCTCCACTTCAACCACAACGCCAGTAGAGAGGACGAAAAAAAACTTTAAAAACATAATAAACAATCTCAAATGCAGACGGCGTAGAATGTGACTTTGGATGTGCGTACAAAATTGTGTCTAATTTTTCTGCCCTGGCTGTAGCACAGCGAAACGGTTTCGATTTCGATACGGCTCGTTCATCAAAATGAACATAAAGTAAGGAGGACACATTTTGCACGGTTTCGGTAGCGGCGGGAAAGGGTTGGGTTTCGCGCAATTTTGATGTTTTTGGTCCTTCGAACCGGATCGCATGGAGGCGATTGAAGGGATTATATTTTTAGGTTTGAAATGGCTGCATTGTACAGTAGTTTTGTATCGCAATACAGGCCATACATTTCTACTTAACTAATAACATAGTTTTATGCACATATTTATTACCGTAAAACTACACAAAACAATCAACTAATTTTAATTAAATTTAGTACAAAACAATTCCTAGTACAACTGTGTTAGCTTGATTTATTTTAGATAAACTGATAAAAAACTATGTATTATCATCGATTTATTAATATTTACTATGTAACGTGATTTTACGATGATTAAGATCCAATAATAAGTTAATAAACGCCTTAATTTGTGAACATGAATCATGTTTTAGGAAAAAAAAATACTAGCATAGCGGAACTTTTGCTAAAATTCATTATAACGAATTCTGAAGCGTACATGCTATCGCCATTCTTCCAACCAATTCTATTTTTATTAAACATTTTTTCCAACCTAATATAGCGTTGATTTGTACTGAATTTATAATCAGCACAATAAAACATGCCACCCTCCGACATTTCCCCCGTCCTATCAAGCAATTAAGCTGAGACAATTGCCACACCGACCGTCCAGACGAAACGGTGAGAGACAGGGTTCATTTTTATGGCACCTCACAACTACAGTTCCTTCCGAAGGGACATAAATCCAACCACCGCTACCACCAACGCATACATGCACTGGAGTTAAAAAAGCGACCACGATGCGTTGCTAAAATATGCAAATTATGCCAAACGCTGCACCTTCCCCCCCTTTGCCCCTCCGATGGCCGGAACACTGCTTAACTCATTAAATATGATTAAACAATTATGTCCTTCTGCAGCTTCAGCGCCGTTCGCCCGCTACGCTCGCACAAACTTGGCAATGGTTGCAGTTTTTGTTCGTTTGTTTCTTTTGGATTTTTTTCCCAGCCTCCCGCATCTCTGGACTGTGTTTGGGCTCGTTGTGCTCTCTCCGCCAAGAGATTAATTATTAAATTATGCACTTTGAAGATGCAGCACGGTAGAAAAGTGCGCAAAAGTGGACGCAATTAAAGGTCAACCCGGCCTGGGGTGGCCTTCTTATGCTCCGGCTTGTCTTGCCGTGTCACGTACGAGTGAGCCTTAAGGAATCATTTCCATTATCACACACAAAAGTTAGCTCGGGCACGACAAGTAACAAAAAAAAACACGAGGCAACGACAAGTACACACGGTGCAGTGCCCAAAAACGGGCCACCTCCTCCAACAAATGGTCCCCGGGCGGAAGACGGTGTAATTTAATTTTACGATTGTGGAAATGTCTATATTACTGTACTCGGTACACACGCCTTTCGATAATGCCGTTTCTCCTTTCCTGGGCTTTTGCTGTTTTGGGTAGCATGGTTTTTTGGTCCTTCGCTCCATTTCTGTCCTCCGACAGAGCGCAACAACAGGGCGCGTTCGCTTGTGGGACTTGGAAAATGTGAATACAGGAAACATTTCAAGACGAAGGGAAAGAGAAGAAAAAGAGAGAAAGAGAGAGAGAGAAAGAGAGAGAGAGAGAGAGTGCTTGTGTGCACTCTGTAAAACAGGTCCTTCGGAAGGAACTGCTCAAGCGTCACTTCGCCCCCTGTTCTGCTTTCGGTTCGGTTTCCTGTGTGTGACCTCCGGAAAACCATGTCCCAGGGAAATAACAATTCATATTACCACACACATACACGCACACACATACAAACACAATTCGTGATCGTGCTCGTGCTACAAGCGAGTCAGGTTTTACCACCAGGTACACCTTCCCGCAACACTCCACTCCTGAGCTCCATGGGCTAATGGGCTCTAACGACTTACGGAAGGAAGAAGGAAGAAAAGTTGAGAAAATATTTAATAATAACTGGAAGTGTTACTACTGGGTGGCGCATAGCGTTGTGAGGTAGTGAAAGGAGTGCGAAAGGATTGTACAATTGTTTTTTTTTTCCTTCAAGACCGTGGGCGCGTTGGTCGGAAAGCGCTTGACTCGAGAGCCGCGGTTACAATAAACGATTGACCCCGTGAGGACCTCCGTCGTTCGCAGCCATGTGCAATGTACCGAGCCCCAACCCCTGCCGGAAGGGTGGACGGAAATCACAAGGAAATAAGGAAGCCGACGGAATAAAACGGGACCCTTCAAACGCGCACACAAACACGCACACACACACACACAGTCAGGTGCGAAGTAGAATGTTCCACTCATTTAACTCAAGCCGGCACAGGACGCGGCTGGCTGATCGCTGCTGGTTTTGCCAACCTGCACGGACGGAAACTGGCGTGACTTGGCCGGATTTGACAGCAAAAACGGGAATAATAATCACGCGCTCACTGCCGTCCGTTTGGTGTGCATTCTGCTCGGTACAGGTATATTCGTCACTTCTCTTCTGTGCCGGACCATGTTTTGTCGCTGTTTTGTCACGGAAAAAAGGAATTTTTCCCTGCGGGAGAACTTGCCCTATGTAACAGATATTGCTCTGCTCTTGAAAACAAATATTCAACTGCATGTAAGTCTTTACTGGTCGAGTCAATCGGGTCCTTCTTGTCACCTTTTTGCAAAAGAATTTATCAAACAGAGGGGAAGCTGGCGATTGATTCGATGGACAAACAACCGGTCAGTTGCACATCAGCTCCCTTGGTGACGATTGTCGTGCCAGTGGTTCCGAATCTAATAACGAAAACTGATGGCATGATTTTTCATCATGCGCTACACTTCGCCTACTCACTTGACCACGGGGCGGGCGGTGTCTTAGTTACGGCGACTTAACGCCTGTTTTATTTCCCCCGGGGGTCCAGTTAGCGGCGCCAGGGAGTGTGCCGTACTTGTTTGTTCAGTGCTGTTTGTTCATGAGAGCAAAAGCTTTTACCCAGGAAGAAGTCGATGAAGGTTAAAGTTGGAATCAATAACTCAGTGGATGGGAATAAAGGGATTTAAACATTTTGTTTTAGGAAAAGAAACATTAAAAGTACCGATGGAAGCGTTTTACAGTAAACATCAGAGGACAAATTTAGGATTTGTACTAAAAAAAACTTGCTGTACTAAGTAACTATGCAATTTCCACACAATTGACATAAAATACTTTTCATTACAATTTTTTATTTAAATTTTTTTATGCATTCAAAAACAATTGAAACGAGCAGCTAAAGCCGTGTCACCCTTGGCTCTGAAATACGGTACACGAAACAAAGCATCCCTACAAGTTTACAACCCTACACCGAGTGCATTGTCGCGGGCGCGCCACAACAGCCCAAACAATGGTACATCATAATGCATTAAAAATTGTTATAAAACATTGCTCATTGTTCTGCTTGGTTGAAATACACAGACACTCTCGAAACTCTCGTCCCTTCGTCAGCCACGTAGACCAAAAATGTATCGCTTTCACACAGTGCACTTGCACGTGTACACGATTGTGTAGCAGTGAGTGTGTGTGCTGTGCCTTGTAACATGTTTCTCATTTTACAGTTCGAGCAACCGAAATACAGTGTAGCAACAAAAAATACATACTTCAAGTGTACCTGCACAAGTGCTTAATAATAATTGTAAAAATTGCACCCCTCCGCCTCCACCTTCTACTGCTGTGAAATATCAAAAAATCACACTGGATGGCGCTGTTTGCCACTCCCAGCCATCGCTTCGATTGCTTACGCTCATGCAGAAATTATAATAATCACCATGCAAATCACGACGCACATTTGCACACAATGGGGAGCACTGCAAAATGAATTACAATAATCTGTGCGCACACTGTTGCAGTGCTTACTTCTTTTTGCAATATTTTTTTAAAGTTTTTTGTGTTCATTTTGTTCACTTTAGTACTCGACACACTATGCAAGACTTCGCTGTATTCGAATGTACAATGTGGGGTGTTCTTCATTCGTGAAGGATTCCAGCGAAGGGGTAGTGATTTTGCTTCAAATTGTTGCTCCATTCAACCGTTCGAGTATAACGACCAGTGGATGTGCTGGTGCCTTTCGGTGTGTATCTGTTCTTTCTGATGACACCTCATATGCACCTTACCGTCGACGTCATCTTTTGCTCGCTTGGGAGTCCTGATTTCGTTCTCCCATTTCTCCTGCCCATGTTTCCAACCAACCCAACCCACCAGGTCGGAACAGCCCATTCGGAAAGCTGTCGCCTGAATGTTAAAATGTGCACCGTCCATTATGCCGGGCTATAATATTTTATACAATTGCACTGCAAACTGTTGTTGTCCACCAGCTGCCGCCCTTCAAGCCACTATCGTCCCTTTTTGCTACCCTTTATTCTGCCAAGGTTTATTCTATTGTTCTTCGACACATAGTGGAGAGCAGCGATCTACATATTTGTTGGGTGTGTGTTTCTCAGTCTGCATTTTACTTCTCCTCACTTATGTACTTTTCTGTATTTCTTTTTTGTATTTTTGTTTCAATTTCAAGCGCTGCGAATGTGTCACCCACCAACTGGGTCTGTCTTCTCGTGGGATCAATTTTTCCCACTGCAAGCTTCATTGTCGAGGCGTTTTCCACAGAAAAAGTGCACTACTCGTACATTAAAACGACCTGTTTTTTTTTGCATTTCTACCTGCTTTTCCTCTTTTTTATATCCTGACGTTGCTGCTGCTATTACTATTTAACCATTATTATTTACATTTCGCGTTCAGCCGGGCATTTTGCAATTAAAAAACGCTTCATAGCGCATACCCGTGCGAGGAGAGCGTGTAGTGGACATTACGACGCAATAGGAAACGTGGGCAGGATATTTAATTTCTCCCGTTTCATTGTGCGCTTGATACGCTATGCCGGTGGAAACGGTATGTGGCCGGTGCAGTCGCAACAACGGGGACGGTTTTTAATCATTTTTAGCACAATGCAGATACATCGCAAAATGGCACCTCCGAGTGCGGCTTTGGAATGGATGATGATGACGACGATGTGTGTACACCGCAACACACAAATTGATGCCAACAAAAAGAGAAAAATAGCAGCAAAAAAGTGTACAAGCATTACCATTCAACGGTAAAAATTGTCGACTGGTTTTAATTATGCTTTTGCGAGCGGCATTGTGCGGTGCAGATTAATGGCGCTATCTGCGCTGCGGGTAAATTATCGATCATTCGGTCGTACAATAATGAGGCTGGTGCAAATGACGTAACCCTTTTGAAAATTTAAATTTAAATACAAGTTTTTTTATCATCATTTTGAATTCTCCTCTCGTTACAGATCCATATCAGATGTTCGGTCCCACCAGCAGTCGATTAGCGAGCTCGGGTAAGTGTTGCACACTTGTTCTAAAAAAGGAAAGCTTCCTGAAACTCACGCTCACGAGACGCCTCTGTGCCGCCAAACAGTTTAATCGCTTCAGTGCTCAACCACTCAACCAAAAGCGTGTATGCATAAAATAAAGTGGGAAAATCGATTCTTTTGCATAGCCAAACCTATGACCTTTCTAGACATGCATACTTTCGCCCCGGTCCACCGGGACTGCAACCGACTTGCTGGAGCTGGTGTGTGTGTGTGTGTGTGCCTAGTCAAGACGAATTAAGACCTGATTTTGTTGCCTTTGCTTTCGCTCCCACTTTTCGCTACACTTTCTCATTTGTTTTCCCTTCCGGGGACAGGAAAAGCAACAGAACCGAGGTGGTACCGGTACGGAAACTAGTACGGAAATGCCGAAGAAACGATGTTGTTGTTGATTAATTACTACTTCCTTTATGGGTTAGAAACACATTACCGCGTTGGGCGCTGCTGGGTGGTGCTGTTCTTACGCTTTTCTAAGGTTTTTTATTTTTCCTTTCACTCCAAGCTCTCCGTGACTATCGAAACGCAGCTTCGAGGTTGAAATTCTTTCACCCTGGTTACAATATTCAGCGTTCTCGCTGGCATTTTTTTTTTTTGTTTCATTCAACGGGGCGTGTTCGCTAATCCAACGGAACACGAGCACCTTATGAACCGATTTCCTGCCCTCTTTTTTGCTATTAGTTGTACGGCATGGGTCTCCCTTTTGGCCCCTCCTAATCAACGCACCCAAACGGCACACCGGCTCGGCGAAAGCAGCAAATTATTTGACATTAAAACGAAAAGTCATCAATTTGTCCGACCGGCAGGAATCGGCGTGTTTTTCGGTTCCCTTTCAACGCCGGTGAATGAAATTAGCATAGCTTAGTTGTGCGGAAGGAAAGGAAAGCAGGTATGTGTGTGTGTGTGTGTGTGTGTGTGTGTGTGTGTGTGTGTGTGTGGTGTGTGTGTGTGTGTGTGTGTGTGTGTGTGTGTGTGTGAGGGTACCATAATTTATGCCATGTTGGACTGCTTGTAAAGGATAAGGCAGCGTGAGTCAAACACAGGTGCTGGTCAGTTTGTTCACTCAACCATTCGGATTCGATTCTCTTTGGGTTTGGGTTAGATGTAACGTTTTCCTAAGAAATTGCTTCCTTTTGCCTTTTCGGCGATCGTTAAGATCGTTCGCTATGATCTGGAGTAAGTGTTACATCCGTTGGGCGGTGTTAAAGAGCATTGCTGATTAATAAATGGCATGTGCAGTGTTTCGGTTACATTAGAACGAAGACCTGGAGCTCTGTTAATGGGCAACATGGTGTTTGGTGGCTGGAACATATGAATAGATAGAAAACGCTTAGAAATTCGGATGGGATGACACGTGAGAGCTACGTGATCTGGTGAAATTCCGGTTCGAAGGACCAAATGTTATTGAAACACCGGGAAACAATTTAACAGCCAGCGCTGTTGAAAATCAACCCAAATTGCGATGGGACGCAAGTAAACCAATCGCGAGTGACATAGTGCCGAATTTATTGCGGTCAGCAACTTCAAGCAACAATTTCTATAGTCTTCAGACTAAGTTTAATTCAGATAGATAGTTGAGATATAGATCTATCTCTACGAAGAATTATGTATAATTGAAGAGATTTTTAAGCACTGTTCATAAGTTATACATAATAATCTAGGTAAAGATATCCCCCAAACAACAAGGACCTCAAATACATAGCAAATTCAGAAAATATTTAAATAAGTAAAAATGATAACAATTGCAGTATATGTAGGCTCTAACCTCAGCTTAAGTAGATGCAGTTATTAAAAGAAGAGAATACTATTTTACTAAATTTTTCGTTAATTGAATGAACTTGTCGAAAACTGCAAGAACACAATGAAACGGTAATTCGTCAGAGCGATTGATGGACAATGTTGTAGCGTCCTAGTCATTCAATAAGGCATGCTACGGAATGATTTCACCCAATTCCCGGGCTCACAATCAATAACCGTTCACGAACTTTACTGCATCATGCGCAAAACATACAATGTGTTTCGACCAAATACTGCACCCTTGCGTATAGTGCGCCGCGATGTAATTTCTCTTCCACAACAACCCGCAAAACACCCGCGCACGCATCAATCAATGCTCTAATCACAGCGCAGTGCACCAACATGGGGAACAATGAGCGAACGAACACACACACACACACTCACTCCCAGTTCTAATGCCTCTAATGGGTGTGTTAACTGCCTGCCTTTACTGTGTTGATCGTTTTGCGTACTTTCAAAACTCTCGAAAACTGGCCAAGAAAACTGGTTCAAAAACTTCCCGCCACGGTTGCCTTGTAAAACGTTTAGCCTTTTGGTAAGCAAATTATGCTCACCCTGCCTATACCGGCACACATTATTATTATTTATCGAAGACCGAAGATCGAATGGCGGGGCACGCGTGTAAGTGTAAAAAGTCACCCTCCCCCCTCCGCTGCCGAGCGTTCCGGGGCGCAATCAAACCCTGGTATTGTAACCAACACGTGTCAAAGCGTCGTCACGGGTTGGTGCGTTCGACTTTTCGCTCCCCTTTCCCTAGCCGAACACAACTTCCACTATCCTTTCCGTTCATTGTTTTCCTAAAACGTTGCTGCAGTTGGCGCCCTGCTCACACACACACACACAGACACACTGCTCTTATTAATTTGTTTCTCTTAAAAACAATCGACCCACAATGAATCATGAATAAATGCAAGACAGCAGCAGCAAACAAAAAAACGCAAGACTTTGGCTGTTCTGTAACGCACTGTCAGCATGAATGGGGTGCGATTGTCCATAGCCTGGCGTGTGCGTGTATGTGTATCTACCGGTTTCTCGCCTCACCTTCGGGGTAAATTGTTTGATTGAGATTTTTTTTAACACCCTATTGAACCATACCTAGGGAAGGCAAAAAAGGTTCCCGAGTTTTACCTTTCCGAGGGGCGCTGGGTACACCGGTCAATTACACGAGACCCTGCCAAACCCTGCTTCCCGTGTGAGGTGAGAAATCTTACTTCGCATGAGGGTTGAGCCGTAAGCTTGTCTGCAACGGTGAGGGTCGTGTGCCCGCACCGAAAACTAAAGGTGCCCGTGCCGCGTGTATGTTACGGCTCCTGTCGAAATAAAAATCCCAGGACACCAATTTGGCTCCACTATTTGCACGGCAAATGGAACGGTAAACATACGTCCTGGAATGAGGGAAAAATCGGACCTGCGTTTCGTTGTCTACACACTCTCTCTCTCTTTCTCTCTGTTTTTATTATATCTTCTCTGTCCCTTTTTCCATCTATTCTTTCCCGGTCCAGTGTCCCCTTAAAGGTGTCTGGGTGATCCTCGGCTCGTTCTGCTTCAAGACCTCCCGCCACTCACGGGGCACTGGAACGAATTGAACCGGAACCGGGTGTACTTCGGGGGGTATCTACACCGGGCAATCATACGTTCCCGCACAGACAGACCGACTGTGCTACCCAAGTCCTACCGAGTGGAGTTGGCAGTGACTCTTGACCGGTACCGGTTTTTTATCCAAACACACCATCACCAACCCGGAACGAATGGGTACTAGTGGATTTGGAGTTTTCTCGTGTTTTCTTTTGGCACTCATGAAATATTCATCGACTTTAAGGCCAAAACTCATGGTGTCATGCTGCCCAAATGCAAGGGGAATTTTCGGGCTCTTTAAAATTGACTTACGGTCAGCAATTACGAAGCGGTGTTAAAGGGCAAGGTTAAACCTGCTGGCAAGAGGAAGGAAAGACATTTATCTGGGTGAAGGGAAAATACTGTATTACACTGTAAATTTAAGTATCAAGAGCTGGAGATCATACACACTGTCAAATTATGTGGCAATTTAAATGCATTTATGATACAAAAAACTGAGTTTTAATTATCTAAAACAGAAAATGTTGTTAATATTTCTGTATGAAAACAGTCTGAAGACTATACAACTACTAAGGAATTGGTTTTTTTAGTACGTGAGTGCTCTAAGTAGTTATGCACTAACCTTAATCAACCCCGTAATAACATATCGAAACACTTGATGTAATCACACAAGCCTACAAATGCACTCACTATCAAACACAACTCGTAGGACTTACTTACATGCCCGTAATTGGTATAGAGCCTCGTATAGAGCGTCCACTCGTAGCAAGGACGGAACATCCGGCTGCGTAGTACTAAATAAGTCTCGGAAGGTTGTATAGGCCGGTATGAATCGCGAAGGTTGTGATGTCAAATAGAAGAAGAAGCAAAACACATCCTCAAGCCGTTGATAGTTCCAAAAGACGAATGTATAAACAGATTCCTCCAGTTTCGTTGATTTGAAGAACTTTTTAGAACAGCAATATACTAATATTACGAGGAACACTAAGAGAGTTTTTTTCCAATTTTCAATGATTAACAGTCAGAACCTGTGTTGAACTGTAATTATAGAAAGTTACAAATTATCAAGTCAAATAAGAAAACCCATGGTTACACTAAACTACTTACAAATTTAAAAACTCGATGTTGAAATCATTTGCTACACATCAAAACAAATGCTAGATAGGATATTTATTTCCACAACCAACAAGAGTAGCAAAAGAAAAAAAACGAGTATAAAACAGTCTACTCTTAAAAAATAAATTTCCCGTCTCAAGGGAAAAATAATTTCACCACAATCTCTTTCCTCTTGCCAACCGCCAATGTTTTCCTTGGACGCCCGTTTCCATGTGGGCGACACTAATTAGCACTTTTCGTGCGGCAACCGCTCAAGGAAACTAATTAGCCGGCAAAAGTCACACAAGCTCCGGTTGCCACTGATGCCCGGGGCCGGAACTGTGGACCGAAGGGAAACCGGAAGCCATTCGCCGTCGCGGATGCCTGCCGGCGTTGGAAATGCAGTTGAAAATTGTGTAAATGAAAGAACGAACGGCAAATAAATGCAAAACAAAACACAGAACAGAAAATAAAAAGAGAGAGAGAGAGAGAGAGAGAGAGAGAGAGAGAGAGAGAGAGAGTGCAAAGATAATATTACCATAAGATGGAACCAGAGGTACGAAGTTGATAATGTTGAAGCATCAAACACACGTCCTGATTCGCACAAACCACACAACAGTGAGCGAGTGAGCAGGAATGTTTGCTCCTATCTCAACTTTAATTCATCAGCAAGGAGTAAAAAGCGATGGCACAAAACCACGAGTAATAAGCTACCGTGGTCGGGGGTTGCCACTGCTTTAACATCGCATCCTTCCGATGTTCCGGCATTTCGAGCAGAAAAGAAATGGTAATATGAATGCTGGACCGATCTGTTATTCTCTGCGCTTGCTTATCCAACCAAGAGCGTGATGGAATATGAACAATAATTCCTCCCCTGGAACCACAAAGTTCAAGCTGGCACCCGTGAGCCGTGTACATTCGCTACGTGTTTATTAATATATTTACGCTGAAGCCGCTTAAAATATGGCTCCAAAGCTAGCGGCAAATGAAGGAAAATGATGGCCAAAAGGCAAATGGCAAATGGCTGGCCTACGCGGACAGAAAACGGTAGCAACAAAAAATAGGTAAATAAAGGCAAGAAACACAAAGCGTTTAATTAAATTTCCGGTGCGAGTGTGCGCGACCATTTCCATGGTTTGCGCGCGCCGGCAAGCCACGCTTTCCAATATGGTGCCCGCTTCTCTTGTGTGGTGGTGGGGCCAATCCATTTTCGACCATTTTTCCACACGCCTAGTAGTACACCCAGGCTGTGTAGCGATGATGGTTGGCAGGGCAAAATTTGCAAAAAACGAAAAAAACACTCTCACATACTAACACCGTATCGTTTTGCAAGCGTTTCGAGACTGGCCGCGTGTTGTTTGTGTGTAACGCGAGGTTTCGTTCCAGCCGCGCGCTGTTCCAAAATGGGAGAAAGGAAAAACAAAACATTTCGCACGAAACCCCACGTTCGCGTAATTAGCTCCCCCTAAGCCGTGGGCAGAAGGCGTTTGGGGATGAGTGTGAAGGTGTACAGGATTTGCTGTACAAAATGGCGTATAAAAACATTGCCATTACCATGGAAAATGCGTTGAAATAGAACAAATGCGGGGTAAAGGGCCCAGCAGTGGGATATGCTAATAGAGAAAGCAATCGCGGTATGGTGCGAATTACAGCGTCACGGTGTTTGTTGGCAAATGTTTTTCGTTTCGATGTCACATTGAAATGATTCATTGCTTTTAGTGAAGGATTTTTTACCCTTCATTGCACTTTGATTGTTTGTTAGGTAGAGGAAAATTTTTGGTTTTGTTTTTTTTTTCTTTTGTCATTTAAAGCTTTGATTAAAAAACGTCGCTTCTGTTTTTAGGTTTTAGGAACCTTGTTTTATAAATTTATTTTTTTAGTATTTAAAAGAGCCTGTTATTAAGCATAATCAATTACAATTTCTAGAAGATACCTCGAAAAGATATCAGCCAAATGAGTTGTGTTTTTGAATTGTAGTTGGGGTGCATATTTTAAATTTCTAAATGATCTAAATAGTTGCATTCTAATG
Organism: Anopheles merus; assembly: GCF_017562075.2. Lineage (NCBI taxonomy): Eukaryota > Metazoa > Arthropoda > Insecta > Diptera > Culicidae > Anopheles > Anopheles merus. Next base: position 25,354,134 of record NC_054083.1, on the reverse strand, counting down.
GTTTAGAATTATTTGTACGTATTAATGTCTTTTAAATTATTTCGAGTTGATGAAACATTTAGAAATCAGAAATATATTTCGATATTAGTTTAGTATTCAATCGGATGTTCGAGCCCTACTAAAACAATGATAGTATTGTTTAATTTCCGGTAGATGGAGCCACCTGATGACTTATTAATGTACTAAAAGTATTGATTAGTAGGAAAATGTATATGTTGTTGATGTTAAAACTGTTACTGAACAAGAAAACGACTATCTTCTATATTTTAAGCCCTTCTATAGCAATCCATCCGTGCTGGTTGCTAAAAAGTAATTAGATTGTTATGGCTATAGTTCAAAGCTCAGTTGGACTATCTTTTCCAACAAACTACAGAAAAATATGATAATCCTGACACAAAGCATAATTCAACACTCTCAACAATGCGTTGCACCTCACAGTTGCTTCAGTACGAGAAAGGCCGCCCATGGTCAAGCCTGCCGGTGTACGCTACGCACCGCGCTCGTTCATGCAATCCTTTTAAACTAAATCCACCGGACAGTGGCAGGAAGTCTTAAATCAGTCCTCGATTCAAGACGATCGTATTTGCCCTCCCCCCCCCCCCCCCCTCCTTCGACCATAGGGAAAAACTCCAGTGCCATGGTAAAATTTTGCCCTCGCATGTCTCACTACAATAATTCTCGGAAATCGGTTCTCTTCTCCCCTTCCACCCGAGGGGCCTCAACGCACCGATGTCCAACAACGACCACCACCGGCAAGTAAACTCGATGTCTGATCGCCTGTAAGAAGGCATTCCTTTTCATTCCCTTTTATCGCTTGGCCGTTCCACAACGGCGCACAGCACAAGGCGTCCTTCGAATGGGCCGGAACCTTCCTTTGGTCCATTTTTCCGCCCGTTTCTTACGCCAGCGGGGCAGCCAACGCGGGGTTGAAAGTGAATCGTGTTCACTAGATCTTATCATCACGGTGTGCCCCGTGCCAGTCGGCCCATTCTTCCTACAAGTCGTTACATTCGCTGTAGTAGTGTGCCTATGTTTATGGTCAGCTCGGCAGAGCCGCGTAGGAGGTCCCGCTTTGCGTGTTACCGTGTACGTAGCTCGCGTTGCTTTACCGTCGGGTATAAGTCGATAATAAAGAAATAAAAATAGTACACAACCTCAACGACTCAGCCCGCTCGTTGGCCAACACGGAAGCAAAGATAGGAACGTAGGTGTACTGAAGGGCCGTCCAGCGTTTGTGTGGTCGAAATGGATATAACCTGCACCGATACAACAGGCAACAGGAAGCAAACATAACGAAGCCCCCAAACGAATAAAGCAAGAAACAACAACATCGTTCCCGTATGGCTCCCTTTGTAGAGGAAAGGGACCCCAAGAACAAGAGTCGAGCCACACACTCACCGGTCAGCCGGTTGTACCAGAAGACAGATGACCCAGTAACACTTGACCTGAAATCCCCCACACTGCTCCTCGTCCTAGGGGTGATGGCCGAATCGATTCACTCGAAAGATCCATTCCAACAAAGACCAGTTCCGGGACCAGCGTACAATGCAACCGGGCACAACAAAAAATAGGACCAACCGAACCGGTAACAGGGGGTCGTTACTTTTGCTTCTTCCGAAAGCCCTTATCGCCCACCGCAACACACACACACATAGAAACGCACATCTACATTTGCTCCGTAAGCATGGACGGGCCAGCTGGTCCAGTTAGACACTAAATAAAACCCCATCCGTACAACAAGTAGGAGGAAATGGGCGGTCAAGGCAACAGGAAGGTACGGAAAAAGGTGTGAAATGATCGGAAACCGGCAACAAATTTAATCAGAGGGAGCGCGGCTCAACCCATGCCCACCAAAAGGGGGTCGCGCGGGTCCGTTCGGCGGTACCACGGAAACCGTCCGGATCCGTTCCGTACGGATGGTGTTCGTTTGCGGTGTCGTTTGGTTGCCTTTTGCTCGTGCCTGATTTTAATGGAGGTGTTAATTATAACCCATGGATGGTGAGGAAACAATTGATATACTATCAGGAAAGTGGAAGAAAGCAGGTATTATTTATAGCAACCTTTTATGTGCCAAAAGTTGTAATGGTGGTGTGTAAAATACTGAATAGTAAAGCCTTTACGCATCGCGATCGTATCTTGCACATGCTGAGAGATGGCGCTAAATGTAGTTTTTAGTACAATATATTACACAGTTTGCTCTGTTCCATATCCTTTCTTTTCCCTTAAGATCTTGTTTGCAATTGCAATTGTATGATCAAACGACAATACCAGTACACGATTTAGGATGGGAAACAGACCTGGGTTGAGTATTGTACCAGCCGTCACGTTTTCGATTACAGCACGGGGCATCCTTAACAAATAACTCTAATCTATAAAGTCCCATCTCAAATTCATTATTTAAACGTCTATTGATCTGGAAGATCAAGCCTTAAAGGTTCATTGTTGAAATCGAATTTTGATCAGAAAAGAACTTGGTAGCAAAATGTTATTATTTTGCATGTTTTGTTTTATAAAAACTATAATATCTTTGTGTATTCAAATACACACAGCCGTTATGTTCTAATAAGATTTTGGAGATGTTTTTGATAATAAAAATACGCTTAAAATTTACAACTGTTTTTTTATTCACTGACATATTATGAATAAAAAAATACTGTTTAAAATCTAGTTATCAGTTGTCCTGTAGACCAAAAAAATGATTTATTTCAGAAAAATGTAAAGCATTATGAAATTGAACAGAGATGTATTGGAATGAGTTTGCTTTTTGGGATTCCAATTTTGTTATTTGTTGGCATGTTAATCTGCTCTTATAACTGGGTATTCGTAAAACCTTGAGGTCCAAAATAATGTAACCACATGGAACATGTTTTTTAGACCGTCTGGACTGCTTATCTTCCATTAGGTTACTCCCAAAACTGTTCAATATTTATATTAATATTGAACATGAAATTCTTATTGGGATTTTCAGCTTGTACCCTTGGATAATCGTTCCGTCTTTGAGCTGACATTGGCAAAGTACATGTACTATAGAGCTTATTTTATTAGTTTTGATAGGGAATTGAATAATTTCCCATGAAATACTATAGCTTTGGTTTTAAAAACATAAGCCACTTATTGAATTATTGATTTGACTGTGTTTTTAGTGCAGGATGGAGCGAAATAAACTCCCAATGATATCGTAAGTCTAGCAGTGCACAGTAGTTTAGCTAAAGGATCCTATCAAGAAGACATATTCACCTTCGTTCAACAACGTTTTGATAGTTGCAAATAAATTAAGCACCCTCGAAAAAACCAAAAAACTGAATCAAAATCAAAATGAATATTTACAATTCTTTTCGCAGCAGGACATCGCATCAGAAAAATCACTGTTTGAGTCTAGTTACTGTTTGCCCTTTCTATCTACAAGCACCATTCTATTTATCGCCCAGATTTTTCAAACAAACTACCTCCCCTGTTCCGCTACGTAGGCTATAAAAATACATCGAACATACCGATTTACTAATGATGAATCACATAATCCACACAGATTGAATGCGACCGAATGTGACCGAAAAACCATGCAGCCTAAATCTGAGGGAAAACCCCTCGATAGGCACCCGGAGAATCCAGGGTTTCCTCCACACCTCTCGATAGGGTTGCTAAATTCTACCCGTACAAAGGCGAGGGTTCGCTTAGACCACGCACCATGGTCTTTTTTCGGCTTGGGTGGGTGTTATTATTGATGATGTTATGATAATTAGCCCTTTGTTGTAGTGCTGCCGTATGGTTGTCGCGGCACCGCTCATCCTTCACCTCGCTGACATCGCAAACGTTAATGTGTCCCGGTCCCCTTCGCTACGATACGGGATGAACGTTTTTTGATCGTTTCGGAAAGTTAGGTAATGTTTTTCCCCCTGTTTTCTCCCTTTTTTCCCAAAACTCTACCACCCGCTTGGTGGTAAATTTACGGGCGTATTATGAATATGTTGTAATACGCCCAAATGCCCAAAATGCTTGTTGAATCATCAACCACTTGTCGAGCGCGGGCGAGTGGGAGTATTGCTGGTGATGTATGTTCCAGCTTGTTTTATTCTTAGTACACTCATACACACACACACATACACACACACACACACACACACACACACACACACACACACACACAAGGACAAAGTGTAACCACTTAGTGAACATAGTCGTTCTAATTTTCTGGTAATTTTTTAACCATTTTCTTCACCCGGTGTGTGTGCAACCGGTTCTTTCCTAGAAGGCCGATGATTAATGTGCACTAGAAACGAACCTAAGAAACCTTCCGCCATCATCATTATAGTGATCGCCGGCACCGTTTACTAATATACTTTCTTTTTCTTGTTTTCTCGTTTAGGTTCTGGACAGATACAGTTATGGCAGTTTCTGCTCGAGCTGCTCAGCGATTCTACCAACGCCACCTGCATCACCTGGGAGGGTACGAACGGCGAGTTCAAGCTGACCGATCCGGACGAGGTGGCCAGACGCTGGGGTGAGCGAAAGTCAAAACCGAACATGAACTACGACAAGCTCAGCCGGGCACTAAGGTACGTACTGTGTAATGGATTGGATGGGAGTCGGGGAGTGGACGAACCTCCCCGCCGCTCCGCGAAAAGCATAATTTATGCTTAATGTTCTTTTGATGTCAGTTTTATTGCAATTTTCACTCAATTTACTTCTGTCGTCGAAAATTAGCCACAAAAATTCGTACACAAATCGTTCCTTTAGCCCTGTTTTCTCCAACTCACCATTATTAGCCCTGCCAAGGATATAGTCGAGCTTTGCGTTTGCGGAATCATAGAATTAGGATCATTGGTGCTGGCGGCCCGAACGGCAACGAAACTACTGCAGGGGCGCGTTCGCTGGGTTGGCCGCGCAACAAAAGAAATCATCCCAGTAAATCAAATTGTCTTTAACGATTGCCACCGCCCTGCTCGTCATCTTGGGTTCGATTTGAATCGTTGCCCACCCGGGCCCCCGTAACGGACCATTGGCAGCGCTAGCTGCTGGATGAGTGTTTGCCGTCCTGCTGCGCGTAACGCGACGAACCTTTGTCAGTCTGTTCACATTCAGAGCTATCGGGGGTCTTTTTTGTCCTCACTCACTCTCGTCTTGTCACTTTCTTCTTTTTTCTCGACCGTCGATAACGATGGTCGAACTGCGAGCGCTACATTTGACCCGTAATGGGATTAGCCTTTGCGCTTGCTATCGAACCGTCGGACCGTCGGATTGATTCCGAGCAATAGCTAGCCGGGACCTTTTTTCCATCACCGAACGGTTGATTGAATGGCAAATTGGATCACACTGTCCAGCGACCCGTTCTCGATTCTGGGTAGCATGCGTATGTTGTGTTCGTGTGGGTTTTTCTTATTCGGTTCAACAATTAGCCATGTTTGCCCTTTTCTGTACTATTTTCGGCATGTTAGTTTGATTTTTGTCCCTTTTTTCTGGGAATCGAAATGATATTTGTATTGCCGTTTTTCGGGATGATTGGCATCATTAATGGCATGGGGTGAAGTTGTGTTTGGATTTTATTTTGTATTTCTGTAGGTACATTTTGGCATAACAGGACAGCGAAAATTCCATTTCTCGTCAATCTACTACCAATGGGAACAAAACAAAATTTCATCAAAACACATACAAGCAACAAAATGAAGAGAATAATTGTGATAAAGGTATATGCAAAAAAGGTATTTTTTCGATGTAGATTTTAAGTCATTATTTGGAATGCTTGAGAGAAGACAACACACATTGAAACATTTCTTACATTGTTTACAATGACTCTTCCGAAATTTTGATCCTAATTCGGTATAAAATTTGGAGAGAATAATTGTGATTATGGTATATGCAAAAAAGGCAATTTTTCGATGTAGATTTTAAGTCCATATTTGGAAAAATTGAGAGAAGACAACACATATTGAATCATTTGGTCAATAGTATACAAAATAGGATTTTATATGTAATGAAAGTATGCAATACAACAAAAATAAGTAAATGATGAAAGATTATGAAACTTTAGTAAAATCAACCTTCTATCGTAATTTATTCAAGTGCGGCTATAGAAAATAAACGGCCAAAATAACGTTAATTGGTTATTGTTAGTGCTACAGGCACAATTAAAATAACTAAAAATGTGCAAAATTCTCTTTTTACAAACACCTCATACCTCTTTTGAAGATATAGCAAAAACACGGAAAATTAGAGATGCGGCTATGGAAACTAATCGCAGTGTAATTTTTTAACCAAAAATGACGAAGCTAGAAGATTTTGTGTTTGTCTAATGAAGGTTGTAAAAAACTATTGTGGTTGAAATCGAACCATTCCTTTGACCAGGGTTCTATTCCTGCCCAGTAGAATCGAAATTCTGAAAATTCCTTCAGTAGAATATATCTATCATGGCGCCATCTGCTTGAAAAAATAGTGAATTATCACAGTGACTCATAGGGGCGGTCTCGTGGCACAGTCGTCAACTCGAACGACTCAATGACGTGCCCGTCATGAGTTCAAGCCTAGAATGGACCGTGCCCCCGTAGCAAGGATTGACTATCCGGCTGCGTGGTAATGTGAATTAAGTCTCGAAAGCCTATATAGGCCCAGCATGTCCACGTAGGACGTTACGCCAAACAGAAGACATAGTAGGCCCGATTATTAAACACAAACGGAAATGACACAAGACAAGTGCGTCAAGACAAACGGAAAATAGGTATGCATTTTGAAACCGTTCTTGTGACAGACAAGTTTCGTTAAATTTTTTCTTTCGTTAAAGCTGTGTCGATGTGTCAAAATGTTCAAAATCAAAACAAAAAAACGTAAATAAGTTTATTTAAGACACGATCGTTTATCAAGCTAACAATCCTTGTTTAAAACATCGAAATGATTTTATCCCACTTCGTAAGTGACGATAGCGGCAGTGAAGAAGAAACAACGGTAGATCTGGCAAAACAGCGCCGACTGCTTCGAAGTGTTTTCGACCCGTTACAGCTTTATAACCAAGCGTGAGTTAAGCATACGGATCATTTGTGCAAACCGTGTTATACATGTTTCATTTCGTGGTTGTTAATTTCACATTTAAGAAAAAAATTCGTGCGTCGAAGGAAATTTTCCTTAACATTCTGGCGGAGATCGAGCCCTCCGAGTATTTGTTATTACTAAAAGTGTATGCAGTATTAGATGTGATAATTTCATGTGCGTATGCTGTTGGTTGTTGAAGCAGCCACTCACTGAAGAAGTTGCTGGAATCCAATGCTGTTGAACACACACCAGGTGCGTGAGCCCTTCATCTTTCGACTACCATCGAAGAACAACAGAGGAAGGAAATAACAGCAGCTTCTTAACCCAAAACAGCATCACGTTACCAGTATCTCCAGCTTATCGCCATTTGATGGATATGGCAGTACACATATTTTTATTTAAAATGATAAAATTGATTATTTCTGAAATAAAATACTTATTTTTTGTCGTGAAAGCAACAGCAAAAACTCTGTTGTTGTGTTTTGTCGGTCAAACAATCTGAGATTGGCGCCTTTCCGTGACAAAAAGCTGACGGAAAGCAGTTTGACAATTATGGATTTCCGTTTGTGTTTCATAATACGTATCTTGGTAGTATGCTTGTGAGTTTGTGTTTCGTCAAATTTTTTTTCCAACACACAACACAAACGGATGTCATAATACAAATCTTCCGATTTTGACAACTTGTCTTTACAATTTGTGTTTAATAATCGGGCCTAGTGACTATCATCCGTTAAAATGACGTCATATTTAGTCAAATCGCTCAAAATGTTTGCTCTCAAAACACTGAAAAACAGCAATAAAAATGGTGGTATATAAAACCTTTCAATTATTTTCATAATAGCTAACTATTTTTGTTACCTCTAGACAAATGTAAACGTACGATATATATTAGTTGTGCTGTTAGTTTATTAATTGACATATAACGTGATATTGCATAGATTCAGGCGCACACTAAGAACTCATGAGGCAATCGTATTTAGTTGACTTCCAACAATTCTATTCTAACAAGTAAATTACAAGTCATTTGTTCTCTTTCAACAACATGAGTTTAAGTATCAGCTCGCCATACCTTTGGAATAAGTTTAAATTGTACTCCTCTTCATGATATCTTTTAGTATGCTATCATTGGCTACAAATGTACGTGTCCTTCAATAAGTTATCATATGTTGTCACACATTCAAACCATTCCAATGATGTGTCCAATGACACTTTTAAAAGAAGTTGAAAATGTTCGCAAAGCGTCCCATCCCATCCACCTGTGCAACGTCTCACACGTCAAACTTTACAGCCGGGACAAAACTGCACTTTCACAAAGTTTTGGTGACAAGTGTGATAAGCTCTTAGATATTTCTTTTGCCAATTTAATCAACCGTACCATCCGCGCCACATCCTCTTCACCAAAACCCAACCTAAATGCTGTTCGCTTTCGGTGTGTCTTTCCATTCAAATATATTCATTCAGCTATCTCACTAGACGTGCCAGTTACCTCCGCCGGTTCTTCAGACACATTTTATCGCCGATTTATCTAATAATTTCAATTTCAACGTTTCGTATTCATTCGTACGAATGATTGAAGAGCATGCTGAAATCTTCCCCTCCCGAGCGGGCGGTGCTGTTTCCGGCTACCACATACCACCCAACGAACCGCTCCGAAACGTCGGCCCTCGGTTTGGTTTTGGAAAAATCGTCCAACTTTCTTGTCGAGATGTGCCATAATGCCCGATCAGATACCGTTCTTACATTCCATTAATCCACCGGGGGCCGCCGGGTGGTTTTCGCAACAACTTGCCCGCCCATCCGAGCTATGGAAGGCCCTCGGTTCACACAAAACCCAGCCACATCGTTCGTGCTCGTGAAAGAACGTACGTCCCGAAAACCAGTCCCTCGCCCCGTGGGTGGCTACTGCGGTGCAATTTTATCCTTACTGGCAGATGTTTCAATCCCGTTTGCTGTGCGGAGCGCTCGCCAAACTTCTCCTCCAATGTGGCTACAACATGGGAATTTTACTGTGCCACCAACAAACCAACCGAACGCAGCATGAGCTGAAAGAAGGAATGTTGGAACAGCTAGGTGTGACACCCTGCCTCATCCTTTACCCACGCTCTGCTCTCTCTCTGTCGCAGCAACAGACCGGGTTGGTTTGCGAAACCGTATGCCGTATCCCGGCGAGCAAACGGAGGAGGTTTCATGCAATCAAATTTGTAAATTGAAAAATAACAACATTTTGATTTAGCCAAAATCTAATAGACTTCTGTGCTGGGACTGTGCTGGCGGGTGTTGGGAGCTGGTGACGCTAGCAGCGCGGATGATGGCGCCATCGTTCTGGAAATGCGAAAGACAATTTCTGTACAGAAGCACGGAGCACACTATCGCTTTACGATCAAGATGGGCGTTAAGAGGAAATTTATGGCAACTTTTGTGTCTACTAACTATAGCGTGGGTTTACAGGGCTTAGTTAAAGACTTTGAAGGATAAAATGCACGCTGAAAGTTATCAAAGAGTTGAGTAAAACTAAAATATTGTATAGTTATTTAATATAGTCCATATTCGACCTTTTTGTTATTGTCAATCAATTTCATCATAACGTAAACTACTTTCAATTACAAAATCAATTACAAAACTCTAGTCCTCCCGCTCTCACTTTCCAATTACCGCTCCATGTGGTGACATTACACAAATTCAATTTGCGAAATGTCAAATTATTGATTCTCCCGTAGCCAGACAGCAGCCAAACCGAATGCTGCCGGTACCGTATGTTGACTCAGTTGCTTTATTAAATCATTGCAGAGGAATTAAAATCCCGCTGGTTCCCTCCCATACCATGGCTACTATTTCGTACTAAATTGTCTCGCTTCCCATGCCTAAGCGATACAGCGTTTACAACGCCCTGTTCAAAGCTTGGCTCTGTTATACGGCAGGGATCACGCTCCTAGTGTCGTCGAGCGGGGTACACATTTCGTCACATTTTGGGGTAATCGGCTGTAAATGCTCTTCCTATCTCTATGGTTGGGCCCCGCCCGCAAGATGTTGCCCTGAGCGCGCACACACAAACACGCACAAGGGAGCACTAAAGAACAATGTTGGTGGAATGGCCATGGGGATGATGTACAAGTGCGTACAGCCAGGGCTTTGGAGATGACAATGATGGAACAATCATGACAGCAGTAGCAGATCCAAGTGGCTGCAGTGAGCGAAACCTGTGAGGGGAACAGGGGTTTGCTGGGTGGTTGTTGGAAGATGGCCCACTTGAATATGTATGTACACACATTAAGCCACTCGAAAATGTTCGGTCGGAAAAGTGTTCGGGTGCGTTTTTCCACCACTCGAGAGACTGTGGTGGAGTGGGCAAATGATAGCTTCTTCACACCCAAACACATGCACACACACACAGCATTTGCATTTGCACGGCTGAGTGACAGCAACACGCCCGGCTCATTTTATGCTGTCCCCGCTATCTCCCTGGCAAAAAGTCAATGGGCGAGTGTTTGGGGAAAAAAGGGAAGAAACAGCAGCAGCAAAAAAGCATACTCCACAATCGGTCCTAGCGGCGGGTAACCATTATCATGCCACTGTTGATGCTTCTCCCGATAATGATTCTGGAGTACGTGTGTGTATGTGTCTATGTTGATGATGATTTGAGGTACGAACCAACGTTGACTGTAATCCTTCTCGCTGTCTGGCTGTCAATGCATGTTCGGCGCTCTGGAGATGTATGATTTTAATGGATGTAATTTTGAATATTTTCTCAACGGAGGGCAACCGAGGACGCACAACTTAGGGGGACAGTTTTTTTTTTATGTGGTTCTCGCTGTAGGTGATGTATGAATATTGCTTCCCCGAACCCGAACCCGGTATAGGACATACCAATGCTCTGATTCCAAATTGAAGTTGAGTAGGGCCGCTTTTTGCCCTTTTTGGAGCGGGTTTTCCATTACGATTGAGTTTATCGACACATGTTTACCTTCAAAATAGACTGTTTTGGAAGGCTTTTGCTCTGATTTTTCAACACTTTTTCCCCATACACACTACTCATTCCTGTACAGCTCTACCCATATGTGACGACAGTTCCATTGTTTCTAGTGCCATCCGGTTACGTTTTCCACATGCCAATCAATTCGCTTCGGCACGTAGAACGTATTTGAAATCGCGTTCAAATCGCAACCGCCACTCATTCCTTCTCGCCCGTCACTGGGACGATGGAACCGAGGGACCGAGGGTACATTAACCGTATGAGCATTTCACGCTTAACAATGCAACCGACGGCACCATTGCTTTCTCAAACATGTTTGTGTCCTTGCGTTTTTTGGCCGGAACGTCGTATGAATAACCTCCTCATCATCCACGTGTCCATTCGGTTGCCATTACCGCATCAGCAGCAGCACACTTTCCAATCTAGTAGTCCCAGACACACATTGTTCTTCGACCTACGACCTGTCAGCGAGCGTTTTGACACAATGTACGCAACCGTGCCGTGTGCGCCGTCCGATCGATGGCGCTGTCGACGCGCGAGAAGCGTGCCAGTAGCGTTGTTCGTTTGTCATTCGTTGCTTTTTGAAGATATTGAAAATGTATATCTTCCCCCTCTATTGTCCAGTCGCGTCTCTGGGCCTCTCTCTGTCTCTCTTCCACAGCGCGAGAAAGAAAATTGTACAAGAAACCGGGATACAATTTGCTTTCCCCGTGAGCGTGCCTGGCAGCGGTTTGCGCTACGACGATTTGTATATTCCAGAGGGCAATCGGTGGGCGAATTAGCTGTAGCACCCGGGCACTATCGCTCCGCCGCTTATCGAAACCGACAAATCGGAACATACAACTTCACTCCGACGCGTTACGCACACTGAAGTATTCTGCCCCACGGTCGTAAACTCGCCGGCAATGGCTGTGGAAGAGCGAAAAAACACCCCTTGTCGCACACAATTCATACCGGCACGTACCGCACGTTTCTGGGGGAAAGGGAGGAAGGGAGTAAAAGTGTATTTTCTTCGGCTTGATTGAGACACTTTCTTCCGTTTCTTTGCCCGTCTTTTTACCGACTTTATTATTGTGACTGTACGCCTACGCCACCCCATACAACGGGAATCTGTTTTTACCATTTTCTTTTTTCTCTTCTAATCCACCTTTCTTGTTCTTGTTTCTTCTCTTCGCCCTCACCACATGGCCTCCGAACGGACCAACAAAAATAATACAACCCCACCGGGCGGCTACAGATATTACTACGATAAGAACATTATGACGAAGGTGCACGGCAAGCGTTACGCCTACAAGTTCGACTTCCAGGGTTTGGCCGCCGCGACCCAGCCCCAGACGGATCCGACCTACAAGTACCAGAGCGACCTGTTCATGTCGCCGTACCATCACGGGGCCAAGCTGAGCTCGTTCATGAGCCCCCACCATAGCATGACGTCATCTTCCGGTAAGTTGTGGCAGTGATTCTGGTTTATCGGGAAAAGGAAATCGGGTGCTCTCAGGACCCACTCTACTCAGGTTTATATGTTTTTGGGTAGTGGTGCCACCTTTACTATGGAGTATTTTTCTCTGTGTTTGTGTGTGTGTTTCTGAAGACCTGTTTTCATGGTTCTTCACCGGTGGCCTAAGAAATCTAATCGCCATTTCGCACTCAACCGTTTAAAGATATTTCCTTTCCCAATTTGGCTTATCGCTCGTGAACGTTTCCCTGTGGCGTGTAAAAATAGGCGTAACGGCACTATTTTTCGCTTGCTGCTAGCAATCGACACACGGTGATAGTCTATAAAAATCGAAAAGTTTTGAAAGATGCAGAGAAGTTTCAATGGAACTGTGGTGTTAAACGATTTTAGTACATATTTATCCCAGCTTGTACTAAAAACTAGCAAGGTATTTTTTGGACAGTTCAATGTATTATTTTCAAGTTTCTACTTTATGAACCTTTTTAATCTTTAATCTTTTAATCTTTTTCCAAGCAAATTAGTTTCTAATGACGGAAAAATATTTAGATGAAATAATGAAAAGAAGTTAAGTTGACTGTACTAAAAATCAAGAACAGCGTTTTCAAAGGACTTTCATAGTTGTAGGACACTTATTTTTTACTCTTTCTTATGTGAAGTGATCTTCAAATGATGGAAATTAGACACTATAGCACCCTGTTTGGACAGGCTCATTTGAAATTCATCTTGGATTTGTCCAACAAGGGTGCTATAAAGTTCAATTCCAATTGCATTAAGTTCATTTCACGTAATAAAGAATCAATAATGTGTTTATTAGCCACAATTAGCCGGTCTCATGGTACAGTCGTCAACTCGTACGACTTAACAACATGCCCGTCATGGGTTCAAGCCCCAAATAGACCGTGCCGCCATATGTAGGACTGACTATCCTGCTATGGGGGGAAATCAATAAGTCACTGAAAGTCAACCCCACAAGTGTGTTGGCAGGCCTTGACCGGCATCGGTTGTTGAGCCAAAGAAGAAGAAGAATGTGTTATGAGGACTTCTGAAAAATCTTGTAAAGTGTAAAGGAAATCCACAGCAGTTTCCTGGCTATATACCTTTACTTACTGAAGCTCTAATTAGTTGTATATTTTTGGAAACTGTACCAATGAACAAACTAACTATTAACTTCTATTCAATTTTGATTTGATATAGATGTATACTGCTTTGTTCTAATTTGTGTCATAAGACTTGAAAAATTAACAAGTATTTTTGATATCCGACTGATACTTCATGTTTTGAATGGAAAATATAGTTTTTTACAAAACGCAGACTGCTAGGTTCAAGCTATAAATAACAAAAATCTCATAATTTGGTTTTATTTTCCAAGACGCAAGTCTTTCCCGTGAAAATGTCCTTTGTCCAGGCAAACTTTCCCACCCAGGACCTTCAGTGAGCGTGATAAGCTTCCCGATTTTTCACTCCCACGAACCGTAAAGCGATATATAAGCGATAAATCAATGCTCCCTACTTTCATCGATTTTACAACACGCTTGCGTTTTGAGCGCCAGCGTCAAAAACACCCACACCGATGTGGCACTGTGGTGGTGAACCCCATGCCGAGAAGCGCCACATTATCACCAACAAGCCATCTTGTACTTCAACGGAAGAGAAGCAACGAGAGTAGCAAACATTCTTGCGTGGAGTTTCAGCCCGAAGTGCCTTGGAAATCCTAGCTGCAATGGCAGCAGTTGCGCCCCCTAAACCATGCCGTAACCCAATGCACAGCACAGGCTCATGCGCATGTTGCAGTAACCGACCACCAAGCGTCTCCATCGGCTCCGTCTGCCTTCCCTATCAGTCGCTCCCTATCTATCGCTCGCTCTCTGTCTCGTCGTGTGCCCTGCTTTCCCTCTTTGTCTGTCTAGCTCCATCTCGCTCGCTACGGGCGTGATTAACTCGGATAGAAAGACACACACATACACACATACAGTCAAAGAGTAAATGGAGAAATGGCGGTAGGAATAGCAGAAAGAATACACAACCCGAAGGAAACTATCGCCGGCGCAGGCGGAAAAACTCAAGTATCATCTTTTCCGCCCTATGTGAAAGAGCGCCAATACCATCATATTCTTACTTCCTACGAGAAATCCGGCCCGTTGGCCCGTAGCACGCGATCGGAAGCTACGCGCAACGGAAGAAGAAGGATGACTTTTTCTTACCTTTTCTACGAACATGGGGAGCCCGCGCTGATGGTTGGAAAGGAAAGGCAAATGGGCCATCGCTAGGTTCCGCCAACCGGAGGATTCCCAAACGGGGGTGCGGCCCTTCCCTTGGCTGCAAACCGCGCCCAACCGGAGACGCAAAATAACCGGGTGGAAGTGAAACCGTTTCTTTTGGTCTAATTTCTGTTTCCCTAACTAGTTCCGTTTCGGAACGGCTTGTTTGTTAGAGGCTTCCGAAGCGGACCTTTCGCTCTTCAGCGCGTTTTCGCGTACTTCCTTTCTGCTTTTTTGCGTGCCCGACGGCAGCCGCATGTTTGCCGTCTGTCAGTTCACATGAAGGTGAAAATTAAAGTCTACCTACTCTTTTTTCTGTTGCTAGCTCTTTGGAAGTTTGTTTTAGCTTCGCCTTTTGATTGTCGAAGAAGCTGCTTGGGTTGCTTCTTTAAAACGACCTTAAATAAAATGAAGGTCGAACCATGGTTGTCGGAAGCAAAGGCAAAGAAAATCAACAAACATCAGCTATGCAATTAATAGTTCACAACTGGTTCAGCTTGGTTTGGCTTTCAATTAAAAGTTGAAATTAATTATTAAACTTGACAGGGTTGTTAAATTCAATCAAATTAATTAACAATCGTGGGGCTTATTAATACCATAAATGGGAGCGTTTAAGTAGTGTATCCTGGTCACGGCACCAAGAGATTCCTGTATTAAATGAAACACTTTGCTTCCTCATTTCTTACCAACCAGCCTCCATCTTCCCGTCGGCCGCCAGCTGGGGTAACTGGGGCAGCCCGGCAACGAACCTGTATCCCTCCCACACGATGAGCCACGTGACGCCGTCGCATGTCGCGCCCCATCTGGGCTCGTATCCGCACTACGCATGACCAACGCCCACGACCACGTCCTCCAGCCACCATCACCACCATCACGCCCAGGTCGACAACTTCGACCTGTACAAGAAGCTGACACCGTACGAATAATAGCATCCGCTAATCCCGCAACAGCAGCACCAGCAGCACCAGCCACACCATCACTCGCACCAGCAGCAGCAGCCGCATCACCATCAACAACATCATCAGCAACATCCACTGCATCCACACCATCATCCGGAGCTGTTCTATCAGCACGAGCTGACCGGATATCCTCGGAAGCAGATAGCGGGTGGCTCGCTGGCCTCACCGGCAACAGCCGAGGTGCAGCAGCTGTTGCGGCGGACGGTAACGATGCGGCCAGATGACGATGGTGACCCCGGTGGCCAGGTGGGCGTGTTTCGTGGCCCAACAGCAACCACAGCGACAGCAACCAGTGACCCTACCGGGACGACTACTAGCAACGGTACGGCCACTACCACTCTCGCCACTATCACTACTACCCAGTTAGATAAATGTATTTTAGACTATCTAAGAAATGTCTCAACTTTTAAATGAACCGCATCGGGGAGACTCCTTCGACCCAGCAGCGATGGGTGGGTGTATTTTTAAAAAAAGGAAAGGATGAAACCAAACCACAACAACCGAACCGATCAGTGTATAATTAGCAATATATCTTGTTGTAATGTAAACTGCTGCTGGACAAGCGCAAACTTTCCCTCCCTGCCATGCGGTGGGGCGGAGGGAGTTTGGAGCTTCCTGTCACAAAGCGAAAGCACACACTCATACACATATAAACGTTAAATAGATAAAGCTAAACGGGGGACGCGGCCAATCCAAAATCGCCCACTAAATCACGATGTATAGCAGCAGTAATCTAGTCACGGCGTGCGGCTGATTGTGTGCCGTCGGTTACCTTCGCCCGCGGGTGCGCAGTATTTAAGAAACGAAATTTCAAAACCCTCCCCCGTCTCCTTCCCTGTATAGTATTAAGGGTTAGCCATTGTTTTGCTAAAAAGTCATTGTGCGAGCAAGACGGAGAAGACGAACGTACCACTTCTCGCAAAACTGTTCCCACCAGAAACCGTGAACCATTATTAAACAACCAAAAAAAACGTTCCAAAGCAATCCAAAGAGGTAGAGAGAGGCGTTTTTTGCGGAAGCTCTTTTTCCCTTTTTATCTCGTTTCTGTTGTTTTGCCATATTGTTGTACATATGCATTATTCGATCGATAGCGTATTGTAAGTGCTTTAGTTTTGATTGAGTCAACTTATTTAAGCTCCTCCGGGTTGGAAGGAGATCGAGAACAACAGTGAACAACAGGATCGAACTAACAAGCATCTAGTCTGTCTGTCTGTCGGTGCAATCGTTTGCCGGAGTGAGTTGTGTATGTATTAAACGAGATGATAAGAATGTATGAAAATTTAAGAAAAAAAACAAAGCAGAAAGCGTAAATTGTGAAAACTATCTCTTTTGAAAATAATTTGCTACCAAATAGAAACAAATCAGGAAAGAAACCAACTATCAGAACAAAGTATCAAACAGCTCACACACAAATCAATTAAAAAGACAAAAACAAACCAAAAAGACACATACAACAACACCCGGCAAACGAAGCGTGGAAGCGGCGCAAAAACAAAAGCAAATATTTATACATATAAAGACTGTGATAGTTAACGACACTTGTTAAAAAAAAGTTTTGTTCTTGCAAACAATTTTTACTCGAGCGAACGAAACCACGGAGCTGCGTGAGGTAAAACTAGGGGAGAACACTAACAGGAGCAACTCAAGAATGCGAGGGTAATATAATAAAGGGAAACACTTCTACTCCTACGATACGATCAAGATTCGTTTCCGTTTTACCCTGTTTTGAGTACTTTAAACTTTCGTTTTAAATGGAACAAAATTCTTATAGTAACTAAACAATACTAGAGCAAGTATATGCGCAACGTATCCTTACGGATCATTCCACTCAGCAAAGAGTAAAGAGTATTTATATATGTATGTATGTTGTAAGTGTAAATAATCTGTGTACCGTAACCTATCGATGTGTACCATATATTTGAGCCTAGTCAACGGGGGAAGTAAGAAGGGTAGTAAAAGAAAAACACAGAAAGCAAATCCAAAAACAGAGTGTATTATGGAACGGTCAAGGATATTGGAGAGTCTGACATTCCTCCCCGCACAGCAGCTCATACGATCGCGTTTGATCGATTTCGGTTGATGAAAATCACGTGTCCTGTACGATCGATCTTGTGTAAAGGATCGTCTCGTGTTTTGTTTGTACATAAAGAATGAGGGAAAACACACCACTTACCGCTTTACCGTAATGATTGGTCGTCGTCACGCGTCTAGTCAATGTGGGGGATGGAAGGTTAGCAGACTCTTCGCAACAACAGCAACAACAAAACACAGATCAATGTCGTACGTAAATGTGTATGTGTGTGTTTTTTGAACAAAACTCAACTACAACTACAACAAAAAGGCTTCAGAAAGCTAAGAAAGACAGTAATAAAGGGTATTAAGCGTATCAAAACCCTCAAACATGGTGGAGATGTTCATACTACGAACCGAAAGCAAAAGAATCAATTTACCGATCGGATTTTGGTGATTATCCAGAACAGTGTAGAGAGAGGAGGGGAAGAGTCTATAGTTGTGTATCTTCTAATATGTATGTGTGTGTGTTTGTGTATGTAAAATCTAAGTTCAATCAACCGTCTTCATATTCAATGCGCAAACGGGCAACTACAACCCTCAAGGCGATACGCAAAAGGAGACGGCGCAACCTTGTACATTCAATCTCGCTCGCTCGTTCGGCTGAGCGCGAAACAAAACAAACCAACCAAACCAACCAACCAAAAAAAGGAATAACTGAATTAATAAAAATTCGTATAAATGTTTCAAAAATCTATTCCCAACACGGCGTACGACTGACACTTTCTGTAATTACTGTGGCCTGGAATTTCTGGTACACACCAAACCAAAGGAAAGAAGATCTTAATACTCATTATCACATCACCGTCGACACGCATATCACACGCTCAAACAAACAACGCTCGTTGATAATTCGGTAGAGAGTAGATCATCACCCCCTTTACGATCCTGCTTATCAGCATGATTCTGACAAGCGCCACACGAATGGTGCAAAGACACAGAGCCACGATCTTGAGAGAGCGCCGGCTTGGATGACCTGCGATAATACGATCTGAGTGAGGGTCTTCACTTTCTTCAGGAATGGGTCAGTTGCATTCCCAACGTCGAACCAGGAAGCTGTTCAAACGCGGCAAGATGAGACTATTTGTAAGCGTGATCGTCAGTGGGATGCTGCTCGGAATTGCTAGCCAGGTGGAATGTGCCAACATTCTCGTGCTGATGAGTGTCGTGTCGCAGAGTCATTTCATATGGTATTGACGTACACCGTTTTAGTATATATTGAAGTGATCTTTGAAGTGAAACGGTTGGACTTTCTTCCAACAGGATACGTCCGATTGTGAACCGGCTGGCGGAGGTAGGTCACAACGTTACCGTCCTTTCGGTGAATGTGGATCCAACAGCTGCGGCCAACGTTACCTACATTCACCTGGAGAACAGTTACAACACGCTGTACGGGAATGGCACACTAGCACGCAACGATATACTGAAACGGTCCAACGAGATGGCAGTGGCTGCCACCGTTTCCTTCTATAAGTTTGGATTGCTTGGATGTGAAGGTAGGCAACGATCACGACTTGCTCGCTTGAGTGTCACTCTTTTAATACTCTTCTTGTCTTTTGCAGGAGCTAAAACGTCTAAAGGATTGCAGCAGCTGCTCCAGTATCCTCCGGACTTTCGGTTCGATCTCGTCATCTACGACTTTACCTGTGGTCCGTGCGTTCTTGCCCTGCTGCACAAATTCCACTATCCTCCACTGGTAAGCGTGACCGGGTTTGGAGTGCCTCAGTTCACCGAACGGCTCGTTGGTGGCCATAAAGCCGCCTCACTTGTGCCACACTTCACGCAGCTAACCGACAATCCGATGCCGTTTAGCCAACGTTTCACCAACACACTGATCCACCTGTTTGACGCACTCTATCGGCGGTACGTGTTCCTGCCACGGATCAAGCAGATAGCCCAGCAAGCGTTCGATTTTCCACTGCCCGACCTGACCGAACTGGAGCAAAGAACACTGATCATGCTTACCAACTCGAATCCTGCTCTCGATCCAGCGGAAAGTATGCCACCAAACGTTATCCCCGTCGGGGGGTTACAAATCGTTGAGCCGAAGCCACTTCCGTCAGAGCTGCAAAACTTCATCGAAAACGCACCGCAGGGTGCGGTACTGTTTGCGATGGGCACTAACTTTAAGAGCAAAATGTTCACCCCCGAACGACAGGCAATGTTTTTGGAAGCGTTCGCCCTCCTGCCGCAGTATCGCTTTCTGTGGAAGTTTGACGATGATCAGCTGCCGAGAAAGGCGAGCTCGAATGTGTTGATTAGGTCCTGGTTGCCACAGAATGATATTTTGGCGCAACCCCAGGTTCGTGCGTTCATTACACACTGCGGGTTGATGAGTACGCAGGAGGCAACGTATCACGGGGTGCCAATGATTGGTATTCCAATATACGTTGATCAACATCTAAATCTGCACCGGACGGTGCAGATCGGGGCAGGTGTAAAGCTGGACCTAGCGACACTAACGACGGGTAGTATAGTGGCGGCCCTGAGAGAAGTGCTGCAGAACGCATCTTACCAACAAGCGATCGAACGGCGTTCGGCACTGTTTCGGGATCAGCCGGAGAAGCCGCTGGAGCGTGCGGTGTGGTGGATCGAGTGGGCACTGCGACATCCGCGGGAGGATCAATTACGATCGGGGACGGTTAAGATGAACTACATTGCAGCATATGGGTTCGATGTGTTCGCATGTATTGTGGTGGGGGCTGTCGCTCTTTTAATGATAATCAGAAAAATAGTTTCCTTCATGTATCAAGTCCCTAATACGCGACCTAAGGAAAAACTGAAGTAGGTTTTGGAATGCAAGAAAGTGTTTTGATACTTATTAAAAAATATTCCATCTTTTCGATCCCTTAATACCTAAATAATCTCTCATAACTATACAAATTTAGCTATTTTCATACGTTAACTCATACGTTTATACGTTAACCTAAATTAATTTCTACGCCACGTATACTGCCAAAAATGGTTTGTAAACTAGTGGAATCATTTACTGGATCGGAACAGGTCTAGAAACAACTCTGATTTTGGTTAGTTTCAGTATGAATTGCAGAAACATGAAGGGTTCAGTAACAGATCCAGAAAGTGATGGCTTTATGATCGGTTTCATGTCCGTTATAGGGTCGAGATCGATTTGAGAATCTTTATGGGATTATGAACAGGTTCGAAGTAAATTAAGCATCAGTTCAGGAACCGGTATTAGTTCCGGTCCTGTTCAATTCTAGGACCAGAATGTGTTTGCGATCAGTTCCAGAACCGGTATGGATTCAGTATCAGATCAAGGTCTGATATGGATTGAAATCAAACATATGGGTTTTGCGATTATTTCCGACCCAATAGGAGTTCATGATCTGTTCAGTACTCGGGTCTGTATGGTTTCATGATCAGTCCAAGAAGCGGCTCGTGAACGGTTCTAGAAACGGTATGGATTCCCGATCATTTTAAGGATCGGTGTAGAATCTTGACCAGTTCCAGGACCCATATAAATTCGTGATCAGTTCCTGGATAGGTATGGGGTAGTAATCGGCTCCAGGACCGGTATGAGCTTAAGTTTAGTTCTAAATCAATCATGATTTCAATATTAGCAAACAACGCAAACAAGCAAAGTTAACAAACTTATATAAAAAATCGTTTAAAAAAGGTACATAAAAGAATATTTATTTTCAAAAGAGGACCTGAAACCCTCCACAATGTAATACTTTGAGAACCTGGATTAGTATTTCCACAATCAACATTTATGGCACATCGGTAAGAATTACTCTCAAACTTAAATATTGGCACTTGAACAACCACACCCACATGTCATCAGTTTCTCTTCTTGCCTTCCGAAACCGATCGCGACTTTCGCAACCAGCGCTTAGTGAGGAACACAAGCAGCACAGGAATAGCAGCAAAGAAGAGAGCAACATCCAGCAGGTACGTTCTCACAAAGCCCAACTTCAGCACCGGCGACTGTAGCTGCGTCGCATCTGGATGGCGCAATACCCACTCGATCCACCAAACAGCCCTTGCCAGCGGTTTTTCCGGCTGATCACGAAACAGTGCCGATTGTGCCGCCATGTTGGTGCGATACTGTGGATCCTCCAGCACGTCCCGAATAGCGTCCCGCAGCTCTTCGGTAGTCATCGTTTGAAACGCGACACGCTTCGCAATGCCCGATCGAACGCAGCGCTCAAGGTTCTGGAAAAGGGAATGAGAAAAGTCTAAGATTTCTTGCACAAAGTAGCAAAGCTTTCAAGCCTTACTCGATGCTGATCTGCTATGAAGGGGATACCCACGATCGGTACCCCATACCAGGTGGCCTCGTGCGTACTCAGCAACCCGGCGTGCGTTATAAAAGCCTTTAGCTTTGGATGCGCCAGCAGATCATTCTGCGGCATCCATGGGCGCACGATCACATTTTTGGGCAGCGGAATTCCGAGCTCCGTTTCAAACTTCCACAGAAAGTGATAGTCCGGTAGCTGACGGAGCGCTTCCACTATCATACGCTGCCGGCCACTGTCCAACTGATCACTACGCACGTTCGTACCGAGCGAGAACAGCACGGCTCCTTTGCGGCTTGCGTTAACGAACTGCTCCAGATCGGCGGGCAGTGGAGCAGGTTCACGTATCTGCAGTCCACCGACTGGGATTAGGTTAGGTGGAGCCGCCTCAGGAAAATCGATCGAGTAGTGAGCATTGACCAGCATCAGCTTCGTTCGCTGGCTTAGCTCGGGAGCGTAGGGAAGATCATCGTAGCGGAAGTACTCTCGCATCATCGCATCGATTCGAGGATTGGAAACATAGTTCCGGTAGCTAAAACCCAAACAGAACAATATGATGTTGCCGCTTATTTTGACACTTGCACCACACTTACACTACATCCGATAGACAAAGCAGCGTGTTGTGAACGCGCTGGAAGAAATTCATGTCCGTGCCGTAGCTGAGCGAGTAGAACGGGACGTACGAGTAAAACTTATGTCCCCCGATCACCTCCGTCGAGTAGGGTGGATTATTAAACGCGGTCACGCTGACCAACGGCGGATAGTTGAACTTGTGCAGCAAACCGAGCAAACACGGTCCACAGGTGAAGTCGTGCAGTACCAAATCGAACCGAAAATCGTCCGGGTAGTCCATCACCCGCTGCAAACCTTTCGATTTCAGCGTTCCTAAAACAAACCAAGGCAGAAGAGTGAGGGGATGACGTAGAGCGAGCAAAAAAAACATATAAATAGTTCCTACCAGCACATTCATGCACTACAAAGTCACGATAGAAGGAGACGACACTTTTGAACACATTTTCGTTCGCCATTTCCATCAGATCGATCGAGTCGGGACCGCTGTACAGCGTGGGATAGATTTCCTCCAGATGCACGTAGTGGACGTTATTCGGTTGGTTCTTTTCCACATCAGCCGACAGGATGGTTAGATTGTGTCCAGCGCGGGCTAGCCCGTCCATAATAGCTCGATTCCTACGTACGAGAAAGAATGGAAATAATTTATAATTATGATAACTTCAGCATTTACTCAAACTTCATTTCCTTACCAGATATGATGACTTGGGCTGGCAACTCCCATAAGGCAGAGTATATTGGCTCCATTCACACTAACTCCCAGCGACAGCAAGAAGCCAACAAAACTGAACAACGAAAACCTCATCGTGAACCAAGCACGACTGCGTCCACTTAAAGCGACGAATTTGGGGAAACTGAAATCGATTGCGTCCGCATCGCTTTGACGCTGCCGCACGATGTGGTCAAGTTCACTAAGACCTTCACACACGTACACTAAATATAGAAATGAAGGTGTATTGCACCTTCCCCCCCTTTAGACACAAACACAACGAGCGAACATATGATGAAAATTTATGCACCGCTCAATGTTATCACACGCTTCTCTCACTCTCATTCTCCCGCTATCTCGAGCAGTACGTGCGTATTCGTGCTCATCTTTTTGGCAATGTGGAGATGAATTTAACCTCATCAACAGTACCGAAACTGTTGCCCTTGACGCGACGCACCCGGTTATGCTGGATGCAATCAGTGTCACCGCCAATCAGCGCTCCGATGGAGGAGCAGATCGGTTTCGAAGGGTAGTAGGCTCGACCGTGTAGGGGTTCATCTATCGGAATTGGCTACTGGAGACATATGCGTGACAGTGCGTTATCATCATAGGCAGATAACAATCATTGCATGTTTGCACAGTAAATCGGTGTCGTTATCTTGCTGTCATCTTGGGGAGCAAACTGATGATGATAAGCCACTAGTTGGTAGTAAGATTTGTAGACATTAGACAAGATTAGCGAAAGGAGACACCAAAAACACTGGCTTTGTGTTAATTCTTTACAACAGTGTCCCACACATGTACTGTACAAGGCATTTACAAGGTGTAATACTGGAGGAATTAATTCTAAACAGACATTAAAACCGCTGCTAGTCGGTTTGATTGCTCGACAAAGCCTGGAATCACCTATTATCTGACGACATTAAACAAATATCAGGTCATCAGGTCGCCGTCTCTTTCCATCTCTTTCATCCCATCTAATGTGGCAATTTTGCACAATCATCTTGCCAATTGATAGGCCGCTACCACACATCCAGCGCTTCCCGGTTCGCGGGCACGATCCAACTGCCGCTACGCCCATAGTTTACACAGTGCACGTGATCGTGGCGAAGATTTTGCCAGCTGAGTGTGCTAAAAAGAAAACACTTTCAGCTATGGTTGGCAGCTGGTGTTGGTCATACATCAGAGATGTGATGTGCTTTTATTTCCTCTCCGACCGTACAGCCGATAAGATGGGCGAGGCGCGATCGTCCGTGGTGCCGTTCTGGACAGTGTTGCTGCTAGCGATCGGTGCAGGCGTTCATTATGCGCACGGCGCCAACATTCTTGCCCTGATGGCTGTGCCTAGTCCGAGCCATCACATTTGGAACCGTGCGCTGGTGGATGCGCTAGCTGCCCGTGGCCACAACCTGACCGTCGTATCGCCGGACGTAGAGCGAAAACCGCCACCGAACGTGACGTACATTCATCTGGAGAAAACGTACGACACGATCCACGAGGGCGCGACGGCGATCGATTTCTACGAGATGGGCCAATCGGGCATACTGGAGAGCATGCGGATCTTCTACGACTACGCGATCTCGATGTGCATCGGCATACTCGGGTCGGAGGGATACCAGACGATCATGAACTATCCGCGCGATACCAAGTTCGATCTGGTGCTGTACGATTTCACCTGCGGTCCGTGTCTGCTCGCTGTGTACGATCGGTTCGGCCAACCACCGATGGTTGGTGTGACGGGCTTCAACACACCGCCCTACACGACCGATCTGATCGGGGGCCACAAGTATTACGCCTACGTGCCTTACTACACGCTGGATTACGACAGCAGTATGAACTTTTTCCAACGATTCTACAATGCCGCCATCCATTGGATCGATTACTTGTAAGTGTAGAGCGAAAAAGTGTGAAGCGAGCGTTCAGTTTTATACTCCCTTTCTTCCGTTACAGCTACCGCAACTACATCTTCCTTCCGGAAACGGATCGCCTTGTACGCGAGCACGAAAAGGCAAACGATCTTCCCTATCTCGGTGCGTTGGATCAGAAAATGATGCTTATGCTGGTGAACTCTCACCATTCCGTAGACTTCCCCGAACCGATCCCTCAAAACATGATCCAGGTCGGTGGGCTACAGATCATTCCGCCGAAACCTCTTCCAGCCGATATCGATCGCTTCATACGGGGAGGGAAGAAGGGTTCCGTGCTGTTTTCTCTCGGAACGAACGTGCTCAGTAAAGATTTGGGTCCGGAACGGATCAAAGCGTTCCTGCAAGCGTTCCAGCAAATGCCGGCCTATAACTTCCTGTGGAAGTTTGAAACGGACCTACCGTACGATCTGCCGCCGAATGTTATGATGAAGAAGTTTCTGCCACAGAATGATATTCTCGCCCATCCGCATGTGAAGGGCTTCATGACGCATGGCGGGCTGCTGAGTACGCACGAGGCAACGTGGCACGGTGTGCCAATGATCGGTATCCCCGTGATCGCTGATCAGTATCGGGTAAGTTGTATATAATACATCTTAATCCAATTATCACAATCTATTAAACTCCTGGCTCCCTCCTTCTTAGAATCTCGCTAAATCCATCCGCGCTGGTGTAGCGGAAAAGATTAGTCTGTGGGATCTGACCACGGAGAAAATACGCAACACGGTGCTGAAGGTGCTGGAGTCACCCCGCTACCGTGACGCCATGAAGGTACGATCGGCGCTGTTCCGCGATCAATCGGAACATCCGCTCGAGCGGGGCGTCTGGTGGGTCGAATGGGCCCTACGCCATCCGAACGCAAAGACGATCCAATCGCCCACCCTCGAGCTTGGACCGTGGCGAAGCGAACTGTATGACGTGAAGGCCTGCCTGGTGCTGGCCGTACTGTTGATCGTTTATTTGCTGCACAAAACGGGCAAAGCACTCTTTGCAAAAGCTTCCCAGCCGGGTAAAACGAAAAAGAAAGTACACTGAATTTGTAGAGTATACCATTACACAGAGGTAGAAACCTCTTCGTCGAATTTTTGCAGTACATCTCAATAAAATGCATCAAATGTATATTTTTCCCTCTAAGGTACCATAATGACTGCGAGATGTTCGACTCTATTCATTGCGTTTTTGCATTCATTATGTATCATTTCCTGCACGCAAGCACATGCATTAGCGTCGTTACCAGCAAATGTGCCATTCATTTTCGCTCACATGTGTACCGAGCAAACCCCTAATGAGTTCATTAACGAACAGAAAACACGTGTTTGATTCAATAAAACTCTTGCCAATCTACCAGCACCATCCAGTAGCCGTTGGCGCTCGTTTCCATGGTGATCTCCGTACAATGATACTCGGGCTAGTGATACTCTTGCTCTTCCAGCAATGTTGCTGGCAGCCATCAGCCGGCGCAAACATCCTCTGTCTTACGCCAGTCCCCAGCCCAAGCCATCACATCTGGAACCGAGTCTGGATCGAGGCACTCGCTGCACATGGACACAACCTAACGGTTATATCAGCGGATGTGGACGAGCGAACAGCTTCACCCAACGTCACCTACATCTATCTCGAGCATGCCTACTCGGATCTGCACACGGAGCTCGATCTGTTCCAAATGGCGTCCCACAGCGCACTCACCGGAATAAAGGACCTATACGTCTGGGGTACGGCCATGTGCAAGGGAGTGCTACGCTCCAAAGGGTTGCAAGTAATTCAAGCCTATCCAGACGATTTCCGGTTTGATTTGATCATCGCGGACATCACCTGTGGGCCGTGTCTGTTTCCACTGATACATAAATTCCACCATCCACCACTGATCGGCGTAACGGCGTACAACAATCCACAGTTTACGGCCGATTTCGTCGGCGGACACAAGCACTATGCGTATGTGCCGTTCTTCACGTTAAACTACGACTCCGATATGACCTTCTATCAGCGATTCTACAACTGGGTTCTCCACAATGTCGATCATTTGTAAAGAATAAAACACAGTTAAGCGATTTGATAATCACAAACGTTCCCTTTTTTCAGCTATCGCCATCACGTGTTTCTTCCCCGCATCGAGCAGATGGTACGCAACCACTTCCACTACCCTGGCATGCCATCGTTGGAGCAGATGGAGCACAATACCATACTGCTGCTTGCCAACTTCCACTACTCTGTTGACTTTGCCGAATCAATCGCACCGAACCACATCCCGGTCGGTGGACTGCAGGTGCGACCCGCCAACCATCTTCCAGACGATCTGGCCACCTTCATTGCAGCCGGTAGGGAAGGAACGGTGTTGTTCTCGCTCGGCACCAACGTAAGAAGTGCCGATTTGGGGATGGAACGTATCTACATGTTCCTGGAAGCGTTTCGCCACCTGCCGGAGTACAATTTCCTGTGGAAGTTTGAAGAGCTGCCACCGTTTGAGGTTCCTGCGAATGTGTTGATAAGGGCGTTCTTGCCCCAGAACGATGTGTTAGCGCAGCCGAACGTTAAGGCGTTCATTACGCACGGCGGTATGCTGAGTACGCACGAGGCTACGTGGCACGGTGTGCCGATGGTTGGGATTCCTTTTATCTGCGATCAGTATCGGGTAAGAGTCAAATGGATCCTAATAACCGAAATTGGTTGGAGTCGGAGTATTCCGGAGTCAATGTAATCTAGAGTCACAATTCGTCTAAGTCTCCTGAGGTCGAGAGTAGGTCATCAGTCGTTCTGAACCAGAGTCGAAGTCATCCGGAGTCGGTGTTGACCGAAGCTGGAATCAGAGTCGTGTGGAGTCGTATTCGGCTAGAGTAGGTCAGAGTGGTCCGGATTGGGATCTAGTCGAAGTTGGAGTCATTCAGCGTCGAAGTGATCAGGTATCGAAGTCGTTCGGGATTGGAGTGGCCCAGAGTCAGCAGGAGTTGGAATTGGAGACGGCCTGGCGTTTTTATATCTGCATCATACGGCATCAACTTCAACTCTATAAATCTTTGGCTCCGACCGACTCATACTCGGAAACGATCCAAAACTCCTATCAACTCTGATTCCAGCTGGACAACCCAGACTCCAGCTCCTACTGCTCCGAATAATGCTGTTCGAACCTAATTTCCACAATCGATTTCAACATTTTCGGAGCCGGATTGTAGTCTACTTCACTTCTATTTGCCATCTTCATCCTACATCATATTTTAGAATTAAATTGCTTACATAAACAATCCCTCGCTTTGCTTCCAGAACCTCCACAAATCGGTAACGGCCGGTGTTGCACTACGCCTAGCACATGATTCCCTTTCGGTGGAGCAAATTCTATCAGCTCTCCGGGAGATACTAACCAACACCAGCTACCGAGATGCCATGAAGCGCCGTTCCGTACTGCTGCGCGATCAACCGGAACATCCGCTCGATCGAGCCGTCTGGTGGATCGAGTGGGTCCTACGTCATCCCGACGGGAGGGCAATACAATCACCCACCAAGCATATGACATTCTGGCAGTACGAGCTGTACGATATAAAGCTGACACTGATACTACTTACCGTACTGGCTGTTTACTGCTGTAAACGTATTTGCACACGCTCCGACAGACGCTCGTATCGCAATGTAAACAAGAAAAGTAACTAAAAGGAGTGCACGCTCAGGCACCTACTCGAGCTCGAATTAGAGTTCAATTCATTCAACAATGATTTGCAATTCTCCCGTTACATATCACACATAGACAATCAGAGAGCAAGAGAGCGAGAGAGAGAGAGCGAGAGAGATATGTAGTAGATTGCAATCTTCTAACGATCATGCACGTTGAGCCGGGCTGGAAACAATTACCTCCAACGCAAGGTCAATAGCAAGCGCAAGTGTGCCATTCTATACATACGGGAGACTCGTTCGCGTGCCTCCGTCCGACACAGCAGGTGACCCTTTCTCGTCTACTCACACACCCAGAGGCAATGTACGATGATGACCGCGGAATCATTCTTCGCTCAGCTAACGCTCATCTCGCGCTAGTTCATAAGATAACGGCGATGCGTACGAACGTATCGCTTGTCGCGCTCTGCGCACTAGCGGCACTGTCCGCCGTCCAGACAGCAAACATCCTCTGCATCATGACCGTGCCTAGTCCAAGCCATCACATTTGGTTGGTATTAACATCCTTTTAGGCTCCGGCAAAACCCGATCTCCTTATTGTGAACACACTCTTCCAGGAACCGTGTCATCATGGAGGAGCTGGTAGCTCGGGGCCACAATGTAACGGTCGTCTCGCAGGATGGTGATGCATCGCGCACCAACCTTACCTACATCATGCTGGAAAAGGTATACTCCACCCTGTACGAAGACGAAGGGCTTGATCTGCTGGAAGTGTCGAAAGAAACCCCCTTTCAGTCACTGTTCACCTTCCGCGAGTTCTATCTCGGCATGTGCCGGGGAGCGCTCAAGTCGAACGGATTGAACGTGATCCTCAACTATCCCGACAGCTTCCGGTTCGATCTCGTACTGTACGACTTTGGCTGTGGACCGTGTTTGCTACCGTTGCTGCACAAGTTTAACTACCCGCCGTTGGTCGCACTGACCGCATTCAGCAATCCACCGTACTCGGTGGACATTGTGGGAGGTCATAAGCATTTTGCGTACACGCCACACTACGCCCTGCCGTACGGGTTCGACATGAGTTTCGCCGAGCGGGCCTACAACACGTACCTCTGCCTGTGGGATGCTGGGTAAGTTGGATGGTTTGAAAGGTTGTGCTTGGCAGTTAACCAAAGCGATTCAATTTTTGCTCCAGTTTGCGTAAGTTTACCATCCTGCCCCAGCTGGACGCAATGGTAAGGGACCGGTTCGGCTTCAACGACATGCCCTACCTACAGGCCATTGAGCAGCGCACGGTTCTGATGCTGGTTAACACTAATCCCGCGTTCGATGCGCCGGAACCACTGCCACCGAATGTGATTGCGATCGGAGGGGCACACATTAAGGAACCGAAACCACTGCCCAGCGATTTGGAGCAGTTTGTGGGGAAGGCCAAAAAAGGGGCCGTACTGTTTTCGCTCGGTTCCAACATCCGGTCGGACATGATTGGTGAGCAGCGTCAGCGGATGTTTATTGAAGCGTTCCGCCAAATGCCGGACTATCATTTTCTGTGGAAGTTTGAATCGAAACTGAACCTCCCGTTGCCACCGAACGTGATCATTCGGCCGTGGCTGCCCCAGAACAGCATCCTGAACCATCCCCGGACGCGAGGATTCATCACGCACTCGGGTGGATTGAGCACGCAGGAAGCGTCCTGGTTTGGCGTACCACTGATCGGAATGCCGTTCTTTGTCGATCAGCATCGAGTAAGTGTGGCGATCTTTTATCATGTTTTTCGTTTCAATAACACGCTTTTATAACATTCCAGAACCTCAAACGCTCCCTCATTGGTGGTGTGGCCGAGCCGCTCGATTTTGGCGCACTGTCGACGGAGAAAATACGCGCCACCGTGTTGAAGGTGCTGGAAAGACCGATCTACCGGGAGAACATGCGACGCCGGTCGATGTACTTCCGCGATCAGCCGGAAAAACCGCTCGATCGGGCGATCTGGTGGATCGAGTACGTGCTGAGACATCCGACGGTGGAGCATCTACGCTCACCGACGCTCAAGCTGGGCACGGCGAAGTCTAATCTTTTGGACGTGTATGGCTTCTTTGCTGGAGTGATCTTGTTCGTGTTATGGTTGGCCGTGTTCATAGCAAGACGCATATGCTGTGGTCGTAAAATGAAGTCGAAAAAGAAGCTACAGTGAATGTCGGTACGCTTTGCAGAGTGGAGATAACTGAGATTTTAACATTTATTTGCGTTATACATAGTTTTGTTTTTTTAGTAAATTTTATAGTTGAAGATAAATACAAAATAACGAATTTGTAACTAACGTCAGTATTTACCGCGACTTGTGAGTTTAAAAACAGTGTTTGAGCATCAAATGGACATAAATACATAAATGAGAGTGAGATAAATCGATTCCGGAATTGGAATCGGCTGTTGAATCGAAATCAGCTCTGGAATCGGAATCGGTTGAGGAAACGTAATCGGCTCTGGAATTCCAATCAGAATTGGCCCCAGAGTCAGAATCAGTTTTGGAATTGCCATCAGAGTTTTTAGAAGCGGAAACAGTTCCAGAATATCCATGAGAATGGATAGTTTATAAGTACATTCGGAACCTTTGCTAAATCGATTCCGATTCCCGAGCTGATTCTGATTTTGGAGCCATTTAAGATTTCGGACCCGATTTAGATTCCAGTGTCAATGCCACAACTACTATCCGGAACCGATTCCAGAGAAATTAAGAGCTAGCTGGAATCCGACCAAAACTTCATTTTCCGCATCCGCACTCATTCCAACGGCACCGACCGTTCCGATTGTTTCGTCTAGTGATGAGAGCTCGGAATCCGACCTACCCGATTCCGATTCCGTGTTCGAAATCAATTCCAGAGTCGACTCCAGAGACGATTCCAAAGACGACTCCAATTACGGAATCAACTCGGGAATCGGAATTGGAATCAACCTGGGAGTCGCAATTTGTCCGGTAAAAGAATAAGAATTGACTCCTGTGTTGGAATTGGCTCCGGAATGAGAATCAGTTCTTGAATCGAAATAAGAAGTTTCAGAAGCGAAATTAGTTGAGGAATGTCCAAGAGAATGGATCGTTTACAAGTAAATTTGATTTTACAAGTTGGGTCCGTTCCGTACTAGAATATGCCTGTGTCATCTGGCCTCCTGTCCAACTATCTCTGCTCCAAAGGATTGAGAGGATCCAGAGACGTTTTACAAGGATCGTATTTCGTAGGTCGCTGGGTCATTACTCTATTCCGCTTCCTTCGTATGACGATAGATGCACTCTATTAGGCCTTGCCAAGTTGGAGCACCACCTCTCGGTCGCTCAGGCTTCTTTCGTTGCTGGCATATTGCTCAATACGATTGATACTCCTTCACTTCTGTCGCGCTTACATTTGTATGCACCTTGTCGCACCTTACGTTATCGTTTTCGTCTCCAGTTACCTATATGTCGTACACGTTTTGCTCGCAAAAGGCAAGCATAGCCTTTTGTAAGAGCTATGTCGTCTTTTAATAGTACTTCAGATCTGTTCGATTTCAACATACCCTATCCGGTCTACCGATCCCGTCTTCGCTCCTTTTCCGTACCATAAACTCCTTCCTACTCCTTCGTGAATAACTGTATACTATAGTCAGTAAGCACTATTGCTGTAACCCAACGTGGCCGAGCAATTAATAAAATAAAAATAAAATAAAATAAAATAAAATAAAATAAAATTCTTTGCGGGTATCAATACGTAGCATCATTGGATCCTAACACCTATTCTTATGAAGATGCTGAAACCGACTCCGATTTCGAAACCGATTCTGATTCCGGAGCTGATTCCGGAGCCAATTCCGATTCCAGAACCGATTCCGATTCCGGAGCCGGTTCCTAATTCGGAGCCGATTCCGATTCCGGAACCGATTCTGATTTTGGAGTCAATTTCGGAGACCTACTATCCGGAATCGATTCCAGAAAACTTCATTTTTCCCATCATTAGTTACGACCTTTTCGACCATAACTACCTTTATGTTATACCTAGCAACCTGTATATTCTATCCACTTTGTTTCCAACCGTTGCGACCATTCCGTTCGAATAGTTCCGACCATTTCGACTGTTCCGACCGTTCAAAAGAGCTAGATTCAAAAGGTTCAAAAAACCTAATATCGATCGTTCTGATTGAGGATTGAAGATAGACACTCTCTGGAGCACGTATCACAACTCCAAATGGCAATCACCAGGCACAGACAATCAGATCTACCCAGTTCCGGAGATTCCTCTTGGATGGGCTCCAGCATCGAAACTGGTTCTAAAATCAAAATCAATTTCGGAACGGACGGTTTTAAGCAGGTTAAATTTCAGCCATAATAACAATATTGTTCAAAGAGATGTCCCTTATCCGTTTTTTTTTAGTTTGAGTGAGTATTATAGGATTCTAGAACTGATTCCGATTCCGAAGCCGATCCCGGGATCGATATTAATTTTGCACAAGTGTTCCTAATCTACTTTCAGGCATCAATTCTCCGAAAAAAAAATCGGAGCTAGACGGAATCGATTCCTATCCAAACATCATCATTTTTAAATATTTCCAAAATATTGCCCCAACTTTTACTCCCATTGTGAAGTATCGCCACACACAGAAGGGTTAATTTCTAGCATACTCGCACACCGTTTGTCCATCAATTACCTTCCAACTCGCCCAGTGTGCAGTGTGTGCAACACAAACAACACTACTGCTGCTCGTATAAAAAGCCACCTCTTTGTTGAAGACACACCGGCGACCCGATTCGTCTCTTTTTTTACCGGCATCGGCTTCGAAACCTTAAAACTCTCGACCGCGAGTAACCCGCACAATCATGAGCAACGGAAAGCATCTCGCAAAAGGTAAGCATTGTACCCCAAAAAAGGTTTCTTCAGGCTTCCGAGATCCGACCAAAGGAAGCCTCCAGTGCAGTTCCGAGTAGGCGGCGGTGAAATTTCCGGCATATTGGGGCTGGATATTTTTAACATCACCCTCACACGCACACACGCTGATGTCATCAATCGGTGGCGACATCATCGATGATGATGACGATGGCGGTGCTAGCGGGCTTATCTGACCGGTTCGTCATCAAACCACGAATCGGGATCGTGACCGAGTGTGATAAAAAGAAAAACGGAGTGATGTGTCTGTGAAGTAGGTAAATTGAGTGACTTTGGGAAAATTGAGGTCTTGTCGATCGATTGCAGGCCAGCATGTGTGGGATGGGGAACAGTTTATCGATCGTCATTAGGTGGAACCATTTCCGGGACGGGGCAAGGGGACTATCTTATAAATCGATAAGTGGACCTTCGGCCATATCTCTGTAATTTTTAATGAGTTGTAATTATAGATCTTGCCCATTGAGAGACGTCATCCCTGCTCGCTATTATGATGTCATTGAACAATGGAGCTGGAACTGACAACATTTCGAAAGATTATTCTAGACCTTGGCGATTAAACGCGCATGTATGTGTGTGTGTGTATTTCGTCTCTTTTTAGGTTCCAGCCCACCATCTCTCCCGGACGATGGTAAGCTGCGCCTGTACTCGATGCGCTTCTGCCCGTACGCCCAGCGCGTCCACCTGATGCTGGACGCGAAGAAGATCCCGTACCACGCGATCTACATCAACCTGTCCGAGAAGCCGGAATGGTACCTGGAGAAGAACCCGCTCGGCAAGGTGCCGGCACTGGAGATTCCCGGCAAGGAGGGCGCCACCCTGTACGAGTCGCTCGTCCTGTCCGACTACATCGAGGAAGCGTACTCGGCCCAGCAGCGCAAGCTGTACCCGGCCGACCCGTTCAGCAAGGCGCAGGACCGCATCCTGATCGAGCGGTTCGCCGGCTCGGTCATTGGGCCGTACTATCGCATCCTGTTCGCGGCCGACGGCATCCCGCCCGGTGCCATCACCGAGTTCGGCGCGGGGCTGGACATTTTCGAGAAGGAGCTGAAGGCGCGGGGCACCCCGTACTTCGGGGGCGATAAGCCGGGCATGATCGACTACATGATCTGGCCGTGGTGCGAGCGGGTCGATCTGCTCAAGTTTGCGCTCGGCGATAAGTACGAGCTGGACAAGGAGCGGTTCGGTAAACTGGTAAGGAGTTGCGGTATTGTTTTTATTGATTATTTACTGTACTAATAATGAAACCCCCTCTGTTCTTCTCGCACCGAACACAGCTGCAGTGGCGAGAGCTGATGGAAAAGGACGATGCCGTAAAGCAGTCGTTCATTTCGACGGAGGACCACACGAAGTTCCTGCAGAGCCGCAAGAACGGTGAAAACAACTACGATATCTTGGCGTAAGCAAACAATTTGAACTCGTTCATTCCGAAAGCAAACGGGCAGCAGCAGTACTCCTGAATGCTCTCGCTCTCTCTCTCTCTCTCCCTATTGTCCCATGCATTATAATAATACCATAATACCACGGCCATACGTACATAGTCCAAGACAAACCATTACACACATCACACCTCTACAGCACCCTTAAAAATCCGGTAACCAGTGTATTACTCTACTAACAGCGATTATGTTTAAGGCTGGCATTATAAATGCGAATGCCAATCAACAAAAAAAAAGATTCATGAAGATGCATTTTGTGTGTACATGTACGTGGCGTTACGCGAAAAAGTTAATGGAAAAATAAAATCAAACGCGAAAAACATTAAAATAATTACACAAGTATTTACATTTTGTCCGCGAGGCGATGGATTGTTGGTTTAGACTAATGTGTAAATAACAAATGTTAATTATGTTTCAATGTTTGCTAACCACAAGGCTTTTCCACATACGCTAACATCGTGTCGCGGGAATATGGTAATGTTCGTATCAAATGTCCAAGGTCACAGCATCCAACGGAGTACATTTTTGTAACATTTATTGCAATCTTTTTTGTTTTCCAGAAATGACGCCAAAAGGCCACGGTTGGAATAAGAAAAAAAGGATGTATCGTTTATCACAATTCTCTCTGCGACTGAAAATAACTATCAAGATAATTGTGTGATGGAATAAGCATTGTTAAACGCGTGAAAAAGCTATTCGTTTGCCGCAACTGCCCTTTGCCCATGCTGTGAGTTAATCGCGTTAACGGTTCGTTTGAAAAAGATAAACATTGCAACTGACAGCACCCGCAGATGACAGTAGCACAGCTGTGCCAGCAGCTTGCTGGCAGTTATTTTGAATGTGTATATGTGTGTGTGTGTTCAGCATTTTCTTTGTTTTGATACGTAACCGGTAAAATGATAAACAAAGGCCTTCGGATGGGTTTAGAAGAGAAAAAAAATCGAATCTCAACGATCCATGTAATGCACGTCATTTCGTAACTCGTCGAAATTAGAATATTATTACATTGCATTGTTTCTTTCTAAAAATAAAATATTTCAACCTTTTTTTTTGTTTCTCTTCAATATCGCAATGAAAAAAGGATTAAAAGAAAACTATATTTGGGGAATTTCTTTTTCCGTCAAGTTGTACAATAAATCTGTTACTTGCAATGCGTGTGAGTTTATGTGTATTTTGTGTCCGTTTTTTTTTCTAGGATTCTATCAGTTAAAGGGAGAGAGATCCGCGGTGTCGCCGACCTCTCACCCTCTCTTCCTCTCTTTCTCTCGCGTACGGAACATTATATCATATTATGAATTAATTGTAATTCCTAGCACTCATAGCTAATAGCTTCTGCTTTTTTTTCAACGTTCATGGGTACTAACTATACATGCGTTCCTTGTTTTTGATTAGACATTATTATAAAGAATACATCTATTGACAAGGGAAGTTACA
The DNA here is from genome assembly GCF_017562075.2 of Anopheles merus. Taxonomy (NCBI): domain Eukaryota; kingdom Metazoa; phylum Arthropoda; class Insecta; order Diptera; family Culicidae; genus Anopheles; species Anopheles merus. Next base: position 25,317,567 of record NC_054083.1, on the reverse strand, counting down.
CCAGCGTACCAGCGCATTATCTCCTTATCTTAGCCCCGATTGTGTGTCTGGTTTCGTTCGTTTTTCTTTAGAAGGCTGACAAAAAAACGTCATCGACAAACACGATGCCTTGCCTTCCGCTTTTCTCTTACCCGTCCCGTGATAAGGACGTCAAATCAACATCAATCGCACGCGCAAGGACTTGACTTGCTCCTATGCGCACACACTGATAAAGTCACAGATAGCTCCAAGCTCCACAAAGTGGCGCTAAGACAGGCCCCAATTGTGGTAGTTGTTGAGCCCAAAAAAAAAAAAAAGATTGGTTTGGTCGAGAGCACGAGGGTGTAAAAATACTTCTTCCACACAACTTAAAAAAAACACTATGGCGATCAGGTCCTACAGAGCACGAGGGCTTACTATTCATGATCGTGATTATGCTTTGCCACGTGCGTTAGCCAGTCCTGGGCCGAGATGAAGTAGGACGAGCACATGTCGCACCGGAAATAGTCACTATCGTCATCGTTCTATAGCGAAAAGAGCGAGAGAAAACAATGAAGAAACGCATCAGCAGGCTGCACAAACATTCAGCAAACCAAACAACAGCAAACACTTACCGAAATTCGTCTCCGCTTCAGCAAACCCTGATCCACGATACAGTGGCAGGACACGTGGTTCACCCAGTCGGTCGGCGTGGTGAACGACATGTAGCAGAGCTGGCAGTTCAGCCGCGACGACACGTACTGGTCCGGCAGCGTGCCCTCCTGCTGGTCGAGGCCGTCGCTCTCGTCCAGCTCGGCCGTCTCCGGGTGCGGCACCAGCTCGTTCATCGAGCTGTTGGCGAAAATGGCCGGATGCTCGGCAAAGTTCTCCAGTATGAGCGCATCGATCTTGCCCTGCCCGTCCGGGCTGTGGGACCGCGTGCTAAAGTGGGACGTCTGCGATTCCGGCGACTTCGACACGAGCTCGATCATCGACTCGTCCGACGTCAGGTTGACCATGCTGTCGAGCGCGTCGATAATGTCGGGTGGCTTGGGCAGCGCCACCAAGCGCCTAATTGACGCCGGCTTGCGATGCTGCACCTTGAACTTGGTTGGCAGTGGGGGCGGTGAGCTGGACGAGCTGCCGGGCGATACCGGGGGCGCCGGTACCGACGGCGAGGGTTCGGGCGTTTCCACCATCGGTTGCGCACTCTTCATGTGCTCTTCGTACTCCTTGATAAAGTCCATCTTGCGCCGCTCCTGCGCCTCGTACAGCTTCAGATTGCGCTGGTCGGCAAACTCGAACAGGCTGTTGCGGCGCGGTTTGTCCAGAAACTCGACATCGCATTCGCTTCGCGTGAGCGACCGATCGTTCGGATCCTCCAGCGACCGGTCGTTCGGATCTTCGGGTTCGTTTTCCTGCACCGCTTTGTCTATCGCTGCCGCCACTTCGTCCTTGATGATGAGCACGGAATCGCTCAGCTGCGACGTGCCGGACGATGACGGTACGCTCTTCGATGTTTGAGCCGCCGGCACGGCTTTACCTTCTTTCGCGCCTTTCTCATCCGGCTGGCTTTGGGTTTTTGCTACTGGTACCGTTTCCGCTTGTGTCGGCTTTGCCATTAGCTTGTCCACCAGTATCTGCGCCTGGAAATGCTGCTTGGGGCGACGAAATTGTAGCAGCGGTTTCAGCTGATTAGATTGCCCTGCCGCTGCACGCTGTGGCTGCTGCTGCTGCGGTGTGGGTTTAGTTTTCGCCGGTGCCAACAGTTCCTGCGAGGCGAGCAGCTCCTGCGGTCTAACTAGCTCGTTCTGCAACTTTTGCTTTTGCAGCAGGCGCTGCTGTAACGTTGGCTGTGGTCGCAACGTTTCGTGCTGTTGGGCGGGCTGTTCCAGCTGGGGCGGCCGCTGCGGTGCTAGCAGCTCCTGCGACGGCAGCAGCTCCTGCAGTTTCATCAATTCGTCTTGTATTTTTGGCTGCTGGGACAAACATTGCTCCAGTAGTTGTTCCGGCTGCTGTCGCTGCTGTTGCTGCTGCTGCTGCTCCGGCTCCAGTATCTCTTCCTCTTCTAGCAACACTTCAGTCCCATCCATCAACTCTTCCGTTGCTACGTCCTCGTGCCGCTCCGAGGCCGGTTGCTGTGGCAGCAACACTTGCTCGGCAGCAACAACGGGCTGCGTTGGTTGCGCTACAGTTGGCTTCAGTATTGGCTGTGTTCTTACCAGCTGTAGCGTTGCTAACAGCTCTTCTGGCTGCTGAAAATCGTCTTGCACTGCATCTAGCGACTGCTGGCCGGTTGGCACCACTTGCGGCTGTTTCTGCTGTGCCGGAGGCTGTGGAGGTGCTGCTGGCTGCTGTGCCTGAGCCACCGGTGGACACTGCGGTTGTTGAGGAAGTGGCAGCTCCGGAGGCTCCAACGGCGTTTGCTGCTGTATCGGGACTGTCTGTTGTTGCTGAACTTCTTTCTGCTGTTGCTGTTGTTGCGTTTCTAGCTGCCGAGGCTGCTGTTGCACGCTCTGTTGCTCTGGCAGCGACTGAAGCGATTGCTGCTTCTGAATCGTTTGCTGCAGTGTCGGGGGTTGCCGGACCAATGGCGGCTGCAGATCCTGGCCCGGGTCCATCAGCTCATCCTGCAGCTGCTGTGCTTGCGCTTGCAGCTGCTGCCATTGGCGCTGTAGCTGCATCCGCATCATCTGCTGCTGCCGCTGGCTCTGCGCCGGCTGTGACGGAAGCAACATATCCTCCTGCCCCAGGTTCATATCGAGCGGCTGCAGCTGCTGCGGATGATAGCGCTGCTGCAACGGTTGCCTGAGCGGCATCATAAGTGGTTGCTGTTGGCGGAACGGCTGCTGGAACAGACCGTCCGACATTTCTTGCGGCTGATACTGTTGCAATTGTTGCTGCTGCTGCTGCTGCTGCTGCACGTACTGTGTCTGTCGCTGGGGGAGCATTTGTGAGCGATGGCTCATCAAAGCGGTCGGTTCTAACATATCCTCCTGATACATCGGTTGACGTAAACTCTGCTGCTGCTGCTGCATCGATTGCAGATCCTGCTTTGGTTGGTGCGCCAGCGTGTACCGGGGCTGCTGAAAAACCGCCGGCGGCGCCGGTTCGTAATGGCGGGCCATCTTCCTCGGCGGCGACGGTGAACCGTAGTACGCGCGCATCGTCATCGGTACCGGCGTCGGCGTGGACGCACGTGTCGTTGTATTCGCGGGCGCGGGCGTTGCTGGGCTGCCCCGTCTCGCGTCGCCCGCGTCCATGTTGATCGTTTTCGTTACCGTCACCAGCGGCACCGACACCAGCTCCTCCTGCTGGCCCTTCAGCATGCCGCTGCTCCGTTTGCCCGCAAAGCCGTTGATGCGCAGGAACTCGCCGCACATCATCACGTCGTCGAACGAGTCCGCGTGCACGATCGCCTCGCCGGTGTACATGTACTGCAGCAGGCACTGCAGGGCGGCCCGCGTTACCGTCGGGGGCAGCGCCACGTAAATCGTTGCCGACGACGGTACGAACGCAACCTTTTCGAACACGTTAGCGAAGTACTACAACGACACACAGCGCGAGAAAAAAAAGGCATAATTAAGTAGCGGAAAGAATTGTAAAATCTCCCATATGCAGGAAGCAAGGGATGGAAACAGTCAGAAGGAAGCGGAAAAAAATCATACCGGGCTAAACGTTCCCAACACGAGCCTGTGGGCCGGAATGGCAATGTTATCATCGTCATTGCAAACCAGCAACATCACGTCGGCATACCGATCGTTTCTGGGAAATAGTGAGAAAAATTGATTGTTGAAGGTTGATTGTTGTCGCGCCTATGCCAGCGTGTGGTTGATTGATGGGGTCGAATTTTGTCACAACGGGGAAAAGGGGGCAACGGTAGCGTCCCTCTTTTATGCCTTTCCCACACGTCTCATTGCCAAATGGTGAATCACTTGTTTGCACGCTTTCACGATTACTCACTTGCACAGATTCGTAAGAGAGTTGTTCAAGTTGGGCTGATACGCGCTCTGCTTCAGATGGAACTTGTCCGGGCGTTTCAAACGCACCGGGGGCGAAGTGTTCCTTCTTCCCCCGTTGTGCATCGCGTCGCCACCATTCTGCTGCTGCGATGACGATGCTGTGTGATGATTGTGCTGCTCGTACCCGTTGTGCTGCTGGCTGTGCACGCTGCTGCACACGCTGCTGCTGCCGCTAGCGCTGCGCCGTACCGACGCCTTGGAGGATTTCATCGGATAGGCTGACGGAACCACCACCTCCTGCTGCCCCCCGTTCTGGGACTGGCGGCGACGCTTGGTGCGGATCCGGGACCGGTCCGACCTCCTGTCCAGCTTGCGCTGCGCATCGGTAAACAGATCGTGCAGCGCCTCGTAATGGTCGCACAGCTCGTAGCGACTGTCCGGCTCGGACCGGTTCGCCTCGAAGTACTGCTTCCGCAGCTCGTTCATCTTCCTGCGTATCTGCTCCTCGGTGCGGAAGTAGCCCTTGCGCAGCAGATCATTCCGCACCACCGCGAACACATCCAGCGAGCGGCGCTTCTTGCCGTCCGATAGCGCCAGAAGCTCTCCTGCAGAATAGCAAAAAAATAGCAATAAAGAAAAAAATATATGGCCCACAATCAGAAACACGGCGAAAATAAGGCAGTATCACAACCACCAACACCACCACCACCCCCCACAGTGTTATCGAAGTGTGTTGTGTTACGTCGACAGCTTTCCGTACTGCCCATTTACGGCGTCATACGGCCTCCACTCACGCTCTTTCATGCTGGCAATCAGCTCCTCGACCTCGGTGTCCCTCCATTTTAGTTGCTGCTCGTGCGATTTGCTCATATTCGCGCTGACTCCCGCATCAAGCTGGCTGCTGACTACGCACGATTCGGTCGGGGAAAATCGCTCCTACTTTCACCCGAACGGGCACCCGCACACAAAGAGACGGAGCCCGTACACACTGCCAAACTACGCAGGAAAAACCACCACACCACACACTATCGCGCTGCTTCAAGGCGAAGCGGAAGGGCACCCCTAATGACAACACACACACTTTTCTTCTCTGCTGCGGATTCTCGTTCGCGTTGCTAAGGTTTCTGTCCGCACTGGAGCAGTGTCCGGATGCGCACAGCCAGGTAGGGGAAGGTGATGAAGTGAACTAGTCTTTCGCCCTTTCGAGGGACTTGGCTTGTTTTTCTTTTTTTGCTTCTGCTCTCGTCAACCCAAAACGTAGAACTTTCTACCCTTGCAGCTTTTGGTAAATAACGCGCCTTCAGATCAGGTAATCGTCAACCCATGGGCAAAAACAAGGTTACTAGAGAATGCCCAGGTTGGGTCGGGCTGTGATTGTGTTGACAGGGCCCGAAAGCGTGCCATTAAACGTCATGCGTGACAGTCGTAGTGTGGGGATATTTTGAAAGAGCCGTTAAAAGGATAACGTTGGGTATTTGTTTTGTTTTGAACAGTTTTTTCAGATAGAGAAACTCCTGTTTACAGTGAAATTGTTGCTCCACATTATTGAGTTCCGTAAAACAACTAAAGGGTTTTTTTGCAAGAAAATAGTACTAAGAAATCGTTTAAATTAAGTCAACTAGTTATCGGAGCAAACCGCAATTTGCTCCGATAACCGGAATGAGAATCAGTTCTTGAATTGAAATAAGAAGTTTCAGAAGCGAAATCAGTCCGGGAATCTCCCTGAGAATGGATCGTTTACAAGTAAATTTGGAGTGTTTGCGACTCTCAATACGTAGCATCATTGCCCCCAAACCTATTCTTATGGAGTTGCTGAAACCGACTTCGATCTCGACACCGATTTTGATTCCGGAGCCGATTCCAATTCCTATTCCGATTTCGGAAACTGATTCCGGAACTACTATCCGGAATCGATTCCAGAAAACTTTGAAGCAAGTCGGATTCAATTCCGACGAAAAGCATGAACTGGTCGTTCTATTGTGGACTGATTGCAGTATGTGTGTGCGCATTAGTGAACTTGGAATCCGACCTACCCGTTTCCGATTCCGTGTAAGGAATCAATTCCGGAGTCGATTCCGGACCTACTATCCGGAATCGATTCTGACGAAAACTTAATTTTCCCCATCACTACCCGTAAAACACAATTCTCAATAATGAAAAAAGTATTAATATTTTCCATAGTTGGAAGAATATTTGAAACAATACTCTTCCGATAGCGTTTGTTTAATGTTATTGCCATTAGTAAATTTTATAAATTATTAAAATCAATCGTTGTACACACTTGCTCCATACATACCGGCTATTCATTACTGAATACGTAAACCTACGCTTTTTAACGTCTAGTAATAATTTATGTATATATAAAAAAAGCAATCACTGTACAAACTGCCCGCCTACTACCATCCCGGTAAGGGACGGTCCGTCCCCTTCAGCCAAGCGGAGTGCTCATTCAGAGGTTTGACTGTCGTGGTCGGTGTGCGGTGAAGCGGGCTGATATCCTGGCTGGCTGTGCACGGATCGCATGTGTCGTATGAGGTTTGATTTTACTGTGAAGCCCTTATTACAAATGTCACAACAGTAAGGGCCTGTCGGGAAAATAAACAAACAAGCAATAAGTGATTGCTAATTTAAAGGAATGTCCTGTCAGCTGCTTTTGCACTCTCTTTTCTCCTACCTGTATGGGTCCGTCTGTGGATGACCATGCTGGCATAGGAAGGGAAGGATTTATTGCAGATATTGCACAGCTTCTCCACCGTCGCTGGGCCACCATCGCCGACGGCTGCCGGTGCTGCCGCCCCCGTCGGAGAATGCTGGGAGGTGGACGAAACTGCGCGCTTATGATTCGAGACACGTTTGTTGCAGGCGGCCAGTTCCGATTCGGTGTGCGCATTCTGCACATGCCGTACCCAGTCCGCAGGCGTGACGTAGAACGTGGCGCACAAGTCACACCGTAATGCGGCCGTTTCATCTGCGGTTTCAGACTAAAAAATGAGATGTGAAAATGCTGAAATTTACACACGAAGAGCACGAGCCGCACAACGGTGCTTACCTCTTCCGCTCGACGCCTTCGTTTCGGCAGCGTTTGAGAGGGGTCGCTGTGGCCCTCGATGTGGCGCACCCATTCGCCGGGAATGGTAAACGTTTCGCTGCACAGCTCGCACGTTAGCGGCGAGTACGTCGGCTGCTCGGTGGAGGAGCACGAAGAGCGCGAATTATCCGTCGCCGAGGACGCGTTACACTCCTCCGACTTGATCAGCTTGGGCGGGTTCGCTGGGTCGCTGGGACCGTCGTTCTTGCTTTGCGCCTGCTCACCATTCCCAGGCATCGCTAGCTCGCCCGCTCGCACATCACTCCACTCGACCGGTTCGGCTTTTACGCCCAGAAAGTTTAATACTTGCGGCATGCTGCCACGTTGCGCGGGTACGCTCGCCGCCGTACTGTTAGTGTCTCCATTGTTCGTACTCGAGGGTGCAGTTGCACAGTCGCCGGAAGCGCTCGACCCGATTTGCTGTTGCTTTTCCTGATGTTCACGCTCTTTTCTGTGGTTCTCGCTAAGCTCTTGAAAGGGAAGCGATGGTTGTGCTGTTTCGTTTGTTCGTTGGTGAACGATTTCTTGGCTTTTCGCCGCGTACAGTGAGCGCGTACGGGCACCATCGCCCGGACGCACTTCGCCCGGATCGATCGCCATGTCGCGCTTCACGTGTATTAGCGGTCCGGTGGCAGATGACAGTACGTGATGGGGCGCAAACGGGGCGGGCTGTGTGCCTGGCGGTACGGCAACGGTGACCGGGCTGACGAACCGACCGGAACCCAACCCATCTATCGACGGAATGTGCTGCGGCAGCTCTTTGCTATTGCTGCCACTGCTGGCGTCACCGGCAGCCGTTGCCGGTTTGGGGCAATCGTTGCGCCACAGACCGCGGATCTTCAGTATTTCGCCACCACGAAGCACTTCGTTTAGGACGTCGGTCGAAACGGTCGACTCGCCGGTGTACATGTACTGGATGAGAATCTGCATCGAGCGGTAGGTGAGATCGGGTGGAAGCACTATGTACGTGACCGCGTTCAGCGGTACGGGTGTTTTGTCGAAAATGTTGGCAAAGTACTGAAAAGGGAAAGGAAACACATCTTCAGCACGTCATGACCATACCATTAAGGAGGTGCTTATCGTCCTACCAAACTGGAAGTGCCGAGTATTAGCTTGTGGGCAGGTATCGTATAGCTGTCGTCTCCGTTGCAGGTTAGTAGCATGACATCCGCGTAACGGTCATTTCTGTACAAGATAAAAAAATAGCATCAAATATTCAAATAAAATTGCACTTTTAAACAGAATTATACTCACTTGTAAAGATTCGATAGCGACACATTCATGTTTTGATAGTGCGAATGCCATTTGAGCTGATATTTCTCCGCACCGGTTTGTAATGCCGTGTGTGACATTATGCTATCGCCGGCTGTGTCCTGCTGGCCGTTTTCTGGAAGGGAGTAAAGAAAAAGTGTAATAGCATCGCAGTACTCAAATGAACATGCAGTTGGGCGATTTTGGCCCCAAATTCTCCCCCCCACCCCGGTCCGAGACGTACTGTAAATTCGCGCTAAATCATCCACCTGCAACGACACACTTTTGCTGACACCAACGACACTTGCCGCAGCACCAACCGAAGAGCTATTGCTTGCCTGACTGTTTTCACCCGGCCCGCCCGGCTCGTTCGGTGGCGCATCATCCTCCTCCTCACAATCCACCACGATTGCCGCCGGCTCAAAGTGCACCACCGGGCCGCTACCGTCCTTGGCCGTTTCGCACAGATCCACCACGGGCGTTACACCCAAGGCAGCCTGCGAGAACGCAATGCTCGCGTTAAGCGCCTCCACGTTCGGCTTCACGTCGATCTCCTCGTCCAGCTCGGACGCGGACATGTTCAGAAAGTCCAGCTCCGGTATGCATTCGACGTCTTCCTCCCCGCTGCTGTCGCTCTGATCGCTAGCCGTTTCGATCCACAGTTTGAGCGTTTTGCTTTTCGCGTGGTGGGACGCGTTTTTCTCATGCTCCGCCCGGGCCGTCGCCAGCCGGGCAAAGTCGGTAAAGCCCCGCTTGCCCCACACATCGTACTCGGTGGTGTTGAACAGCAGGCAGGGCCAGCAGAACAGCTTCCGGTCCCGGTCGCAGCCCGTCATCCAGTCCGTCACGTGCAGGTTGAGCGAGTTCAGGCAGCGGGACGTTAGGTTGGGCATCTGCGTTACCGGTCGCCCCGTCCGCACGATCTTCTGCTGGCTTTCCTTGCTCAGCGACGCGAACGGGATTTTGGTGAGCGTGCAGACAATGCAGTGGTAGGCGGGCGTGGAGGCCATTGTCGCTGCGGAACGACCCCAAAAACTGACCTGAACAGAAACGAGCCAAAATGTTATCAGTGCCTTTGGGTTGCTTCTGGAGAGAAACGGAGAGCGGAGAGTGAGCCTCCAGTGTGTTGCATTCCATTCAATTGATTTGTTTGTTTTTTGTTCGAACAATACAAACCGTGAAATATTTATAGCAGCGGCAGGTTTATTTAAAATACGCTGCTCACGCTAAAACATTCCTTTAATGGTTGAATGGGGATGGGGGACACCACTCCGTTATGATGACCAAATATCGATTTTTCTTACTCCAATGGAACAAGCACTCCGTCCTCAGCAATGGTGCACTAGTGCTGATGCCGCCGCAAGCTTTCTCTGACTTCTTAAGGATAGGCGAATTCTACACTCGCTCAACTCTCTGTTAGCAAACGTCTGGTAACTTTCTTCTAGGCAGAGTAATTAATATTTCATGATGATCCCCTATTCTTTTTTCCTTTTGCTGAATAGCAGAACACCAAAACAAAACCTGACATTCGCCTCAGTGTTGTATTAACCTTGCTGCTCGACCGTTTTCGAGCAGTGTGCATTCGAACAACCAAGGTCGATACGGATTTTGAATTTACTTTTCTTTTGAATGTTTGCCGTTACGAAACAAAACAAAAAGCGAGCGAAACTGAATTGTCCAATAAAATTGGTAGTTTTCGAGCAGTTATTTCCTGTGCATCTTTTTTCCTTCTATTTTTTGTCCATGCATATTATTAACAGGATTAGTCTGTCTCCTTTATATTTAGCTTGCGAATGGGAGGACACGGTTAAGGATGCGATTTAACGGTTTTGCTACTGGCGTCTCTATTCATTAAACAAATACCAGTGTCTTCAAGCTACGGCCTACAGGCCACATGTGGCTCACGATGACTTTGTAAAGAGTAAAGGAAAGATTTTGTTATTTAGGCTATTTTGAACAATATTTTATTTTTTCCTTTTTAAGGCGAACTCATCAAGCTTCCATAATAGAAAACTGTTGAATTTTGATACTTTAAGTCAATTTTTTTTGTTAAAACGAGTTTGATACGATAAACCATTAGCTAAAGATAACCGTCAAAATGACCATGACCAACGATATTGGCACAGTAATGCGGCCCGCAAGATGAGAAGTTTGACTTTTGCATTAGACCATGGATAGCAGATGTGTACAACTGATCGGAACCGAGGGAAGCATTATGAATGAGCAACAAGATAATGTGAGAGAAGAAAGGAAGAGAACCATATTGTGTGCTCATAATTTCGGATGTTCGAACCCCAAACCAACCCAAAGCTAAACCGTGGCACAGAAACACTATGACAATATCGAGACTACCCGAACGACAACGTGATTTCGACTAGTGGTGGGACCTCGGAATCAGAACTACCCGATTCCGACTCCGTGTTCTGTATCTTTTCTGGAGTGGATTCCGATGCTGAAATCGATTACGATCCCAGAGTCGATTCCGGAGCCGATTCCAGAGCCGATTCCTGAGTCGGTATCGGCTCCGGAATCGGAACGGACCTTGGAATCGCAATTTGCTCCGGTGATTCCGTTTCCTTTGACTTCGACTCGGATTTCGAAGTCGTTTCTAATTTCCGAGCAATTCCGGAGCCGATTCCGGAACCGATTCCGGATCCGATTCAGATTCCCGAAACTGATTCCGAACCTACTATCCGGTATCAATTCCAGAAAACTTCAAAGCTAGCCGGAATTGATTCTGACGAAAACATCATTTTTCCCATCAATAATTCCGACCTGTCCGATTGTCTTGATCCATTGGTTAGTTCCATCCCAAGCGCCACAGATTAAGCTTAAACGACTGGAAAATTGAATATCCATAGGAAAAAAATGAAAGCTTCACAGCTTCATTGGTTTGATCAATAGATGGCGTATTACAACTCATCATTATATTGCTATCCTTTTCTTGCAATGTGTTTCGACAAGTTTCATCTTATAATGACCTATATAGCCTTCTAACTTTCCAAGCAAAAATCTATATGAATGGTCGTGTGGTCAGATACGTGGGTATCAACACCAACGACCATTACTCAAATCTCACTTGCTTCAGTACTGGTGGTTTCCGTTGGAGTTTAGTATTTCAACAATCGTATCGCCGTTCTAGTTCTAGCGATGCATAACTTCAATGCGAAACCATACAACAGTACAGAGGAAATGAGAAAGCTCTCCTCCAAGCGAGGAAGCTCCACGGTTGGGTATCCCACAAACAGATGGCGCCACCAGCTTTTTTGCTATTTTTAGAATGCATGAGTCGTTTGCCGTCTGCTAAACGAAGTCTTTCTATATTCCGTTTAGGTAGAGAATTTGAGGCGTTTAGAAGCCGTTTAGTGGTCGTTTAGTGGATTTGTGGCACTTGGGATGGATCTTCTGGTTGTTGGTTTGTGTTATTTAACCCACGGAACTCGCGTTTCTTGAAAAGGTTTAATAATACAATTATTTTAATGGAATAAAAAGAATTATGTATAATTTGACCCATTTTGTTTACATTTATCTTTTTAGTAGAAGTTAACATACAAGTTTAAAAAGAGAACGTTATCTTCAAATTAACTCTGAAATACATTAAAGAGTTATCATCATCGTATTGCAAAGATTTTAACGGATTTGTTTTAGTCTGCCATTGAAACCCAAAGGTTTAGCGATCTACTCTCGGCATTGTAGCAGACAGCACATTAATCGCGGTTAGCTTAATCAGACGATTTTTACATGTGAAATCCACTGCTCTTTATGTTAGATTTTTATAACTATCTAGAATGTTTCGCTTCCATTAATCATCTTTAGTTGATTATCTTTTTTTTAAATAAAGCCTTTTTGCATGTAAAGTATACGAGAACACGAGCAACTGTTAGCATTAAGTATTACCTGAATTAACAATAAAAACGACATTGTATTTAAATATTGCCATTGACTAAACACAACCACGGCAAGACAGTCCTAGCTATCAAGCAACATTCTATCAAAGATGGTACAACAAACAATTGATTAAACAAACAACCCTTCTTTTCCGCCTCATTATTATCAACAAATCGAATGTGTGATCAAAACACTAGAAATTGATTGTGCTGCAAATGACACACACACACGAATCCAGCACAAAAACACTCCTACAAATCCTCGCACCTTGGTACGGTAACATCAGTTGTTTGCGTACGAAACGTCGCGCGAACCGCACCGCACCGACTTGCAACGCGGATCCATATATCGATTGAATATCGATTACTTTCATCTGACGCATTGCGAACGCGGGCGTTTCACGGTAAGTGACCCCATCCTCACCCTATTGGGTAAACCCCACCCCACACCAAGTGTCGTTAGGGAGGGAGCAAAACTTTTCAACACCCGATCTATTTGCTCACACATGTTTACTTTCGCGACACGGGAGCAGCGCAAATCCTGTAATCTTTGGTAATAGAAATGATTTATCAGTTTACTACACACGGCGAAGACGACGACTGTGCTGTTTCGATACGAAAGGATTATCCTCTGTTTGTGGTACACCATTCCTTCACGACACACAATAACACTTTCGGTAAAGGGTAATGGGAATTGAGAACAAATCCGTGCTTCCCACGTCTTTTACACCCTCAGCACGGCGGAAAGATCGATAAATTGATTAGCTATAAACTAACAACGAGGTGTGATGGCAAGCATTTCGCTCTTAACACTGTAATTCTAGACAACTTTACCACGCGACAATAGACACATTTCAGGCGGGAGACACATTTGAATGCATAAATTACGTACGAAACCGATCATAGCAGATAACAATCGTAGTTAGCATTGGACGCAGATAAACTGTCCTGCGGCGTTGCCCTTTCTTCAGAAACCATCCCACACAACATACACGAAGTAGCAAAACATATTGGCACACCTACCTACACCAGACGTTTCAATTTTTGGGACCAATCTGTACCTGTTCCGCCCACAGAATTATTAGGAAGCACAAAAACACTCGAAACAGGTCCCGCCTAAACCGGAGCCACCTTTCACACCGCCAAAAACTGTACAACAGTTTAGACCCAGGACACGCGCGCTCACCTCACCACGGCAAGGATCGTGCTAAACTCGCGGGGTGGTAGCGTTTATAACAACAAACAACAGAGAGCCAACGATGGGGTTTTGCTCCGTGTCCGCCCGTTGGCTGGAGTTCTCTCTCGCGCTCACGCATCTATTGGCTGGCACAGCGTATGACTTTGGCGTCAGAGCAATGGGAGCATAATTATGCTTACGGTGTCGGTGTCCAAAGCTGACACTAAAGCAACCGAATGGTGATGAGCACGAGTGGGATTGTTTGTAATTTTCTTCTTGAAGTGCTGATGAAGTAAAATCATATTATTAGCATTGCATATTATGGGATACCTATCGATTTAATTATTGTTGGCCTGGTAAGTAATACAAGAGGACATTTAGGGAGGACTCAAACACATCAGAAAGAGGATGTGAAAATGAACAATAAAGCTGAACCGGGACAGGTTTGACTGATCCAAGTACAATTGTTGCATAAAAGAAACATGTTATTTTCCGGTTGCACGACCAATAATGGTTCAGGATCAGTGTCAGCATCGGCATGGCTCCATACCTACTTCCAGGACAGTGATGGGTGTGGGGTCAGTTACAACTGCGGAGGGAAAATTTTAATTTTGTTGGGGGGGAGGGGAATCAACAGAGGGTTAAGTATCAAGGTACATAATAAAACAAACAAATAACGATTCTAAAAAAATGCTGCATGCCTAAGAAGTGCTGACATGTGTGGAAATTGTAAAACAGGATAAACAAAACTCATAGACTCTTGCTGGTGGCACCTAATCCGGAGCTGATTCCAATTCCTGGACCTATTCCGATCCCTGGACCTATTCAGATCCCGGAACCTATTCCGGTTACGGAACCTAGTCCGATTCCTGAAGCTATTCCGATTACAAAACCTATCCCAAATAGCCAGCTCGTACTTTATAGCTGATTTAGAGCTGTTTAACGAAAAATCGGTCCGATGTCGTACTTTGTGGCTGATTAAGAGATAGACGGTACTTTGCGGAACTATGGAGCTTTTTAACAGGCACATGGTACTTTTTGGAACTTTGCGGCTGATTAGCACTATGTGTAGGGTTCATGGTGGAACTTGAAGGCTTGTTAAGAAAGCGTACCGAACTTGGTGGAACTTTATAGCTTTTTAATGCATGACATCGGTACGAGATGGCTCTTGCCAAAGTGTCAAAGACGGAAGCCGACAATAATCTCATTGCTGCTGCACAAGTTAGATTCGTTAATTGAAGAATGAATATTGAGTGAAGTGATTGTGATTGTACAGTAAATTGTGTGACATTTTGTATAATTCATGAATATTAAGGATTTAAAAATATACACATGAACACAAACAAAACAAAACCTGTTGTTTATTTCATCGATGACGCTTGCTTGAAAATAAAAAACAAAGAAAAATAATCCCCGGCACCGTAGCATAAGGAAGCTGCTTAAGCGATGTTTGAAAGACCCACCAAGAACTTTAGTGCTGTTTAACTACTGCAAAAGGTGAATTCGAGCAGCGATCTTTAGCGTGCCAAAATGAGCTGCTTAAGCAATTCTGGCTATTTGGGTATTTTAATTCCGGAATCTATTCCGATTCCGGAGCCGGTACTTCACTTTTCCCATCACTACAAGAGACGATACCGGTTGATTTGGAACAGTTTCAGAGCAGATATGAGTTCAAGATCAGTTCAAGGATCGGTGTACCCAAATACATGATCAGTTCCAGGATCAGTTTAGATTAGGAATCAGTTCTAGTAGATTCTTTACTTTTAGTTGTTGTATTTTGCACCGAAAGACACTGCCCGTAAAGACTCACGATAAGATTATGATTCTTTTCACCTTTCCGCAATAAGACCAAACAGAGAAAGGATCCATGATACTTTTGAAGCACGATTGGACCAGCAAGTGGTTGTAATGACAGACAAGGTGGAAAATAATTATTTTTTCGCATTCGGCCTTTCTACTTCTCGGCAGTGCACAAAGCAAAGCCTACAAAAGATATGTCTAGCATATTTCAACGATTTTGAATAGAAAAATACATACCCAGATGTCCTTCATTATGGTTTATATCTTGGCAGAGCCATGTAAAGCGTTCCTTGGCCGAAAGATTTGTATTTTTATTACACTCTGCTATGAGAGCTAAAAAACAACAGATTTCACGTTTCTTCGAAACAAATTCACCACGCGCACGCACGTCCAGTTGACAAGATGGCTGCACGGTCACACCACCACACCATACTAACCTTGACCCGCAGCAAACGTCAAACTTCATATATTTTGTTTATGTTGCAGCAACGCTTGTTCTTTGGCAGAGAAAAAGGGGACGCGGAACTGCCGTGGAAAGGGCGAGAAGGGAAAGCATAAGAAAGGAAAAAAAGTCCAAGCATAATTAACGAGCATAAAGTGTGAAAGAAAGGCGAACCGCGACAGACCCTTGCGCCGCGCCGAACCGAAAAAAATGGAGCTGAGCCAGATGTACAAGAAGAAGAAAAACCGGTGGTCGATTTCCAAAATCGAGCTGCTGATCGACCTGTGGGCCGAGCATTACCGTGAGCTGAAATCGTGCCGACGGAATGACCACGTCTTCGTGAAGATGAAACACAAGCTGGAGCGAAGCGGGTGCAAGGTGACGGTGGAGGACATACGGATCCGGATCAATAACCTTTCCGCCAAGTACAGGTAATTATCCGACTGCCCCCGCTGGGTGTCTCCGGTGCGGGCGGGCGGGCGGGCGTGAAGTGTTTCCCACGTTCTAACCTCGCGGCGGACGCGTTTTCTGTCAACGGGGTGAACGGTGTTGTGTACGGGGGGTGCCTAAAGGTGTGCGTTTCCACTTCCACAGGAAGGAATCGATGCTGACGCTGTCCGGTGGATCGCCGTCGCGTTGGCCGCTCTTCAGCAAGATTCACAACATCCTGAGCAACGATGCGGGCGGGCTGGACGAAACCGCCGAAACGCAGGAGGAAAGCATGGAAGGTGAGTGCGCAGTGCGGGGGAGAAAGGGAGAGCAGTGTGTGTTGGTAACGTACCAAGGGTAGTAGGCCATATTTAATGACCCCGTTGCGTTTGGAGTGCTACCGAAGGGAGTTAGACCAAACGGTTCGAAAGGCATTTGTTTGGTGTTTGCGACACTTGGACAAATGAGGGGAAAAAATTGGCTAATTTTAGTTTCTGGTCAAGTTTCGCATTGCACGGGAACAGCATATACCTGAGTGAAAGAGAGAGAAAGCAATAACATTGTGTTTATTTGGGAAATTTCGTTCCGCAGAGCCGCCGGAGAGCAAAACGAAGGTGTATCAGCTGAAGTGTAACTATCGGCACGAAAATATTGACAACTTTTTCACCGATTTGTACTTGTGAGTATAAGTTGTGAGCCCTTACTGTTTGTTATTAAAATGCATTTAAAATGTTAAAAAATGCTTTTTTATTTTTGCAGCAATCCTCGTTACGCGGATGTAACACTGGTTACCTGTCACGATGGTGAAACTTTCGCCATTCCAGCGCATCGCATGGTGTTGGGCAATTTCAGCATGGTACGCATCCGTCACGTTGTTGGTCACATGGATTTTACACACTTTTACTAAAACTTATTCCCCTTTTGGCACAAAAACAGTATTTCGCAAACATTTTCGACAAGCTGAACGTGCCGCAAAACTCCAACACGTACATCGTGCTGCCGGGCAGCATATCGCACCAGACGATGCAAATACTGATGCAGTACATGTACACCGGGCAGTCGTCCGTGCCGGAGTACAACGTGGACGATGTGTTGCGCAGCGGCGAGCTGCTCAAGATTCGCGGCTTCTGGAGCGAAAGCCGATCGGGCGGCCAGCAGCAGGGCTCGGGACTGGCGGGGAACAAGCGGCGCATGCCGGGGGCCGAACCGCCGCGCAAGATGCACTACCGCCAACCGGGTACCTCGTCGCAGGACAGCAACGACCAGGGCCGGGCGCCGGTGCTGCCCGGTCGATCGTCGCTGAAATCGGTCGACCAGCAGTCGGAGGTGGCGTCGGACTCAGGCACATCGGCGATGGACTCGCTCGATGAGCAGAAGCGGCTCGCGATCGCGGCCATCCAGCGTGACCTGCACGCCAGCTCCATGCGCGCGATGGCGCACGGTGCGGCCGCACTGTTCAGCAGCGGCAGCCTGTCGGACGTGAAGCAGGAACCGACCGAATGGGACGATCTCGACGACGACAATGACTCGGACGAGGACGTTATGATACTCCCGGAGGAGGTGGTCAAATCGAAGCCGGCTGCCGACGGAAAGCCCAAACAGTCGCCACAAACTTCGCAGGCAGTGCCGGACCATTACTCTCTACAGCAGCAGCAGCAGCAGCAGCAGTCACTACCGCAACCGCAGCCACAGCAGCTACCGCCACAACTGCTGGCTGGTCAAGTGCCGATAGACAACGATCTTCAGCAGCAACAAGTGCAGCAAGTGCAACAGCAGCAGCAGCAGCAGCCGCAGCATCTGCCGGAACCCTCCCACTCAGCGCACCAGCAACAACCAACAGAATCCTCAATGAACTGCGATCTGTGCAGTGCATGCTTTACTAATACCGATGACTTACTGCAGCACATCATCAGCTTCCATGGCGATGCGGCGGAAGTGCTGCGCAAACGGAGCCGGATGGCAGAAGAAGTGAGCAAACGATGGTCCTAACAAGGCGCAGCGCTTTGCACTTTGCATAAGACGCGAATAAGGTACTAATTCTTTCTTTTTTTTCTTATAGGAAACGCCAATAAACAACATGCGTTGCGAATTTTGCGGGAAGTTCTTCATGACGGCCGTTGATTGGGCACAGCACGTGCTGCTGATGCATAGCGATCGTACCGCCGAATTGCATCAACAGATGGCTCAGTTTACCGGTAAGTTATCTCCGGAACATGTGCTGTAAGGAATATGTGTAAACGAAAACATAATAATTCCACGTCCTTTGCTTCCCTTGACAGAAGATGCAATGCCCAGTATTAGCAAAATTCGCTCCATCGCCTCCTCCAGCTCGGCCGACTAATAATACTCACGGTGTTGGTGGGCCCGGGCGGATTCGACGAATTAAGTTCCCAGGGCCCGTGGACGGGACGAAAAAACACAAAACAAAAACGAAACAAACCTCGATCGAACAATTTTACGATATATACTCCATTTTATCCTCTCCCCCTCTAAACCGTTTTTATTTGTCAACCGGCTATGAACGTTGCTTCTTGCAAATGCAACACCCCCGTTTGCTGCGCAGCAAGGTACCGAGGTACAAGGCAGTACTACATATACAAATGAAGTTACGAGTAGAAAATTATACAACACTCTAGGCTGTAAGGACTTGTAGTAGGAACTCTTAAAACAGTAGTGCATAGAGCGAGCAGAGACACACATTTGCGCACACCCACACAAACACGTCGAAATATACGTTTTAATTATTTCACAATTTACAGGACGGACTTGTATTAATGATGCAATTGTGATGAATTTAGTCAAGTTTGAATACGGTTTCTTTTTTTTTTATTTAGATGAACGAATGATTTACACATATTGACCCTAAAGCTTCCGAAACGGAAAAACAACCACTGATCAGATCTTCATCGTGCGGCAGATCTTGGAGAGGATGGCTGAATACAGACACGACACATACCATCTCTTCATTGACTTCAAAGCTGCATATGATAGCATGGCCAGGGTAAAATTGTACGACGCTATGAGCTCTTTTGGAATCCCGGCCAAACTGATAAGGCTGGAGGTGAGTGGAAAACTCTCAGGGCCAGGTCTGCGCCAGGAGGACGTGCTTGCTTTGGGTCTCCTATTCAACATGGCGCTAAAGAGGGCCATCCGTGACTCGAAGGTGGAGACTACGGGAGCCATCTTCTATAAGTAAGATCCCGATCCTGACATACGCTGTTGATATATTAACATCATTGGTCTGCGGCTCTCCTATGTAGCAGAAGCCTACCAAGCGATTGAGCAGGCGGCAGAGAACCTCTGATTGCAGATAAACGAGGCAAAGACCAAACTGATGGTGGTAACATCAGCGGGTCTATCAATAAATAAACAAAATCTACGTAGGTTTGACGTACAGATATGTTAACGTAGTTTTGAAGCCATCCCAGAATTCACCTATCTGGGGTCAAAGGTCAGCAACGACAAGAGCATGGAAGCTGAGTTGCGCGCAAGGATGCTGGCTGCCAACCGGTCATTCATCTTTGAGTTCACCTCAAAGCACCTGTCGCGTCGGACGAAGCTGAGACTATATAGTACCTATAAAGTTCCGGTACTCACATACGCCTCTGAGACATGGACACTGTCCAAATCTGACGAAACCCTCTTTGCCGCATTCAAGAGTAAGATGCTCAGAAGGATACTTGGCCCCGTACGTGTGGAAGGACAATGGAGGAGCCGCTATAATGACGAGCTGTACGAGATGTACAGCGATCTCACTGTCGTGCAGCGTATCAAGCTCGCTAGGCTCCTGTGAGCTGGCCATGTTGTACGTATGGAAACGGATGACCCAGTCCGTAAAGTCTTTTTAGGCCGTCCGCAAGGACAGAGGAAGCGTGGTAGGCCCAAATTGAGGTGGCAAGATGGCGTGGAGGCGTCCGCCATTAAGGCCGTGATAACGGACTGGCAGACGAAGGCACGAGACCGTGAGCGGTTTCGGAAACTCCTGAGGCAGACCAAGACCGCAAAGCGGTTGTAACGCTGGATAAGTACGTAAGTAATCCTAAAGCGGAAGTATTATTGAGACCGTTGTATCGTTATTGGGATATCTCACTGCAGTGTATTGTAATGAGGTAAAATGTGCTTTAGTAACTAAGTGAGTAAAACGTGCTTTAAAACGCAACCCTTTTTGCAACACTAAATCCTGAACGGAGAAAATAAGAACCATTTTGAATATTTCTGTTGAAATTTCCACTTCACTGGAAAGCCTCCTGTTGGAACATTTCTGGGAATTTGAACCCCGCAGAGCAAAGCGAGCTTTTTGGCGGCAAACCCTCACTCGAATCTTCAAAAACTGTCACAGCTACTTTCCAAAAGCGTCGCCAGCGAGGGAAAATCGCACCGATTTGGAGCGTTGGCGAGGGATTTTGGCTTGCGGGAAACGTCAAAACCCGCCACAACGTCCCAACTAACAACATCGACGTGCTTTCTCATTCTACCCGAAAAGATCAGTAAACCTGAGAGAGCGAGAAAACATATTAGTTTTGTCGCTTGGGACTTGCTTGGCTTTTGTTATGATTTGGCCGAGCTGTCAAATCGGCTCCCCCAAAGTGCGGAATTTATTTGTTTATGTTGCAGCAGAAGCCCTCCAAAACTATTCCGAGAGAAATTAAGCGCAATTTTCCCCCGTTTTAGCGCAAAACCTTCCCTTTTGTTTGGAGTGGTAGTGGTGGTGGTGCCGCGCGCGCAGAAAAAAAACAATGCGCCGAGTGATCAAGACCAAAAATCGTTGGACGGCGGCCCAGCTCGAGCTGCTGTGCGATGTGTGGGAAAAGTACTACCCATCGCTGAAGGTGGGCCGTGGCAATGAGGAGATCTACGCACTGATGGTGCGCGAGCTGCAGGAGGAGGGGTTTCTCGACGCCACCGTAAAGGATATACGCGGCCGCATACACAACCTCAGCGGCAAGTTTCGGTAAGACGAACGAGAGAGAGAGAGCAAAGCAAATGGAGAAAATGGAGGGACGCTAATCCGTACCGTGTGTTGGTGGTTTGCAGGAAGGAAGCGAACCGAGTGGCCATGACCGGTGAACCCTCGCAATGGTTGCTGTACAGCAAGATAGAGAAATTCTTCGAGTACGAGATACCGGTCGAGTACAAGAGCGTGGATCCGCCGGTTTACGACATGTGCGAATACCTTGACGTCAACATCGAGATGGCGGACACTATTGCGTCGCATCAGAGCATCCAAGAGCGACAGGCACGCAGGCAGGCACCGGCGGAAGCACATGCGATCGATGACGAATTGATGGACTTTGCGGAGCTGGAAGAGCTGAACGAAGAGCTGAACGAGGAGTCAGCCGAGAAGGAGGTACGCCCGGAACAGGAGGTGCTTGCTGAGGAGGTGGTGATAGAGCATGAAGATGCAGCAAGCATGGTAGCGGAAGAGCCGCCCAACGCTGCTAGCACATCGAGCCAGCTGGACGATAAACCGGCAACGGAACAGGACCCTCCGACCCGCACCGAATCGAAGCAACCAGAGGCAGACAAATCGAATGACGAGTCCGACGAATCGGCGGATGATACGGACGATACCGACAGTGATTCGTCGTTTGATTTCGAACTGCCTGTTTCGTCGTCCTCGAAAAGCCCACAGCACAGCCAAGTCTTTCATTTCAATGGATCCTATCGGCATGCCGCGATGGAAAGCTTCTTGAGCCAACTGTACAGGTAACGCATCGAAGGATGTTTGCAAATGCGGATGTAAAAACACCAACTTCCCTCTGATTACAGCAACCAACTGTACGCCGATGTTATGCTAATTACGTGCAACGACGGTGTCACGTGCGTAATGCCAGCCCATCGTATGGTGTTGGCCAACTTCAGTGAAGTAAGTCAGCTCAGAGCTTCCAGTGCGCGCAAAACGCCCCAAATTAATACCCCCAATGCATGTCAATCGTGCGGCAACAGTTCTTTTCCAGCATTCTGGGTGCGCTAAAACCAAACACCAACGGTAGTCCGCTTACCGTGCTGCTGCAGCCCGACATTTCCCAGCCGGTGATGCAGCTGCTGCTACAGTTCATGTACACCGGCAAGGTGTCGGTCACGCAGGAGCTGATTGGCGATTTCTTACGCTGCGGCCAGGTGCTACGGGTGCGGGGCGTTTGGAGCGAAGAAAAGGAAGGCTCGTCCGATGTGGAGCGACCCGTCCGGACGGCACCGAGCAAACGGCAACCTGCGTCACACTCCGACAGCGAGGGAAGTGCGGTGGACGAATTTGACCGCAGCACCGTTACAAGCGTGCCACAAGCGTCCGCCGCATCAAACGCGTCGGAACCGAAGTCTGTCTCTTCGTCGACGCAAGAGTTTTCCGACGCCGACACGCTGACACCGCACGAGCGACCAACGCAAAAGAGACGCAACCGAAAGCTGATCAAAATCATCAAGCGAATGCGCTACAGCAGTGACGATGAGCTGGATGAGGTGGAAGTGTCGTCAAACGTTGGGTTCGATTTGCTGCGGTCTGATTCCGAGACGGAGGAAGGAGATCGTGTCGCCAAGCGGGATAAAGAGTTGGAGGGTAAAGGCGTGGCGGAGGATAAGGAAGAAACAGAAGACGGCAAAAGCATCGACGATCGTGACACCTACGACGATTACGATGATGACGAGGAGGATGAAGATGATGATGATGATGATGATGAGGAGGATGACGATTCGCAGAGAACGGAAGATGAGAAGGATGAGGACGATGATTTCGACGAGGAAAAGTCGCTCTACATCGACACCGGAGACGACGATATGGACACGGATTTCGATGGCAACAGCAGCATAGTGAATGGAAAGCAATCTGTGAGCAATCCATCCACGGCAATAACGACCCCGGAACCAACAGCGGCACGGCTCCAAACGATCTCAGCTAATGATGACAGCGTAGATAGTACCAATCCGACAAAGCGGCCCGCCAACAGCAACAACAACAACAATGCGCGCAGCAGAAGCGAATCACGTGAGGTCAGTGTGCACGAAGAAAGTACCCAGGCAAATGATGGACAGGATCGGTTAGCACGGGAGCCGGTCGTAACGATAAAAACGAAGGTGAAACTGCCGTTGCAAACATCGGAAGTACGGCGTGCCCTTCAAACGATACCTGCCTGCACGAGCGTACAGCAGCTGTCGCAAAAGCAACCGCACTCCCCGCCGGAACAGCCGTCTCAGTCGCAGCTGTCACCGTTGTCCGGCAGCAGTGAAAAACAATCGACGAGCAGGAAACAGTTCGTACCGAGCCTTCGGCCATGGTACGGTTGTAGGATATGCGGCAAGCGGTACCCATTGTCCGAAGAGTGGCTGCAGCACGTCGTCTACCAGCACGCGAGCGACGAACGGCTCATGAATGGGGAAAACAATCCGGTAGGTGTTGGTCGGGGATCGGGGATCCCCCCCCCCCTCCTCCCATGTGGTTTTGTAAACTTGGCCAGCATAGTAATGCACGATTTTCATTTTCACAGGATGCAAGACCCAAAACGATACTACGGTGTGATCTGTGCGGCAAGTGTCTCAGCACGAAGTACGACTGGGTGCAGCACATCGTGCGGAAACACACGGAACGGTATCCGCACTTTCACGAGGAGCTATCGATGTCGGACGACTAGGGGAGGGGTGTGTTGTGATCGGCCTCTGCCTGTACCACTAATGGGGCTACAAGCTTTCGGTGACTTATTGATTTACCCATAGTAGGATAGTCAGTCCATTTGGGGCTTGAACCCCATGACAGGCATGTTGTTAAGTCGTTGACGAGTTGACGACTGTATCATGAGACCCGCCATCGGGTCGGTTACTTTCTTATTTAAGTAAGCAGAAGGGCGCCGACGGTCTCACGGCGCCAATCCGCGCTATCCACCATGGTGTACACACCATCCTCCGATTCGGTTAGAATGTGTTTGTTTTTAACAAGCACTCGCAGAGATACTATAGAATGTGTATTTTAAATTAAGTTTAAAGATAGCGCTATAACGATGCTCCTGCTGGTGATGCAAGCTGCTTGTTTGCGTAGAAAAATGTCCGCCATAGCAAGGGCCGGAAAAGCGGTGTACAAATTATGTAAGAAAGAAGTAAGAAGGGAATAAAATCTCGCAACTGTTTTTAGAAACGTGTGTCGTGTGCTTTTCCGTTACAGGTGTGGCGATTTAATATTTTTATTGATTCTACTCCTGATGGCATTGCGGTTTCACTCCTTTTTCTCTCAATACATTTTGTCATGGATGGATCTTAGTTCTCAAGGGCCCTTTGAGTTAGTGATGGGAAAAATGAAGTCGGAATCGATTGGGGCTTGAACCCATGACAGGCATGTTGTTAAGTCGTTGACGAATTGACGACTGTATCACGAAACCGGCCATCGAATCGATTCCGGCTAGCTCCGAAGTATTCTGGAATCGATTCCGGATAGTAGATCCGGAATCAGTTTCCAGAATTGGTTCCGGCATCCGCTCTGGAATCGGAATCGGCTCCGGAATCGGAATCGGCTCCGAAATCGGATTTGGCTCCGGAATCGGAATCGGCTCCGAAATCGGATTTGGCTCCGGAATTGGCTCCGGAATCAAAATCGGATCCGACACCGGAATTGACTCCGTAATCAGAATTGGCTTCGAAATGAAGTTGGTTTCGGCATCTTCATAGGAATAGGCGTTTGGGTCCAATGATGCCACGAGTTGATAGCGACAAAGAAAATCAAAATTTACTTGCAAATTATCTATTCACATGAAGATTCCCGGACTTATTTCGCTTCCTACACTTCTTATTTCAATTCAAAAACTAATTCTCATTCCGGACCTAACTCCATTTCTGGAGTCAAGCCTGAATTCGTTACCGGAGCAAATTGCGATTCCCAGGTCGTTTCCGATTCCGGAGACGATTCTGATCCTGGAATCGGCTTCGGAATCGGAATCGGCTCCAGAATTGAATCTGAACACGGAATCGGAATCAGGTAGGTCCAATTCCGAGCTCCCACCACTACTTTGAGTGCAATTTCGGTCGACCTCAACTCGATTCAGTAAATCCGCGCTGTCACAACAGTCCATCGGTGAAGTGAAATAGTTAAATGGCTTTTATTCGTTTTGTTTTTCTTTAAGACGAGATATAAATTTACAATTATGGGTTTGCCGTCTTATCACTCAAGCTACATATTGTATGTATACATAAATATCCTTTCCAAATTCCAAACGGCCATGCCGTTCTCGCTGCCTAAAAATATGTATTCATTTTGGTACTTTTTGTGGGCGTAAAATAAACGTTAAAATACTTTAAAAAAAAAGGAACAAATATTTCCAGTAAACGTTGTTTGGTTTCATCGCACATCGCACATCGTGCCACAATTCCTTTCGAGTGTTCTAGTTCTATTATTCAAGAAAAAAAATTTAATTCATTACAATTCAAATGTGGTGAGAAATGGTGATTGTTAGAAGGCACGGCTTATGACGTAAAAAGTAAAAAAAAAACAATGTTTAACTCTAACCGAAAATGTTCAGCCAGAAACTGTTATCCTGTGAATTCCACAATCCGTTTACTTCAGAAGTATTCATTCAGTTTCCTTTCCTGCACTTAAATCCTATTTAACCTCTACGCCCCCCTGAATTTGTTGCTTTACAAGTCTTGCATTTGATTGTCGGACGATGGTATCGGTAGGCGCCGTTTGGCTGCGTTACGTCTATGCACAAAAAATCCAATAACAGACAAACCGATCAAAAGCACCACAGTAATGCCGCCGTAAATTAGATAGTGTTTCGAAGAGCCTTTCTCCTTTTCCTTCACTTGCGTTTTGGTCGTATCGATCGGTGTCGACGGACCCGTTGGTGGCTTTGTGGCAGTGGGAGTGACGGTGGTCGTGTCCAGTCCTTCCTTTGGTGGGCTAGCAGTAGGGCCGGTCGGGGGACGCACGGGGTTGAAATTGCCGTGCGATTTGCAGCACAGTCCCTGCTCGTTGTCGTAGCCCAGCGGGCAGCTGCTCGATTGTCCCGGTGCTTCAATGTCGCGCTCCTTCAGGTGAGCCAGCAGTGCCACCAGCAGCTTGCAGTTAAAATCGTTACCCCCGAGATGGATACGCTTGACGGCGGGCATGTCGCGCCGGATGTCCGTTACGGATAGATCCGTCATACTCGCGTCACGCAGAAACAGTTCCTCCATGTTGGGCAGGGTCCGGAACACGCGCAGCTTAAAGTTGCTCGGCGTGAAGAAATTACCAGACACATCCAGCACCTTCAGTGAAGGAATCTCTATTTCTTCTTCATTTTCGAGATACGCTGCTTCCAAGCGCGATAGGTACAGTTCGGTCAGATTTACCAGCGGGGCAAAGACTGCAAGCTTGATCGTCTCGTCCTCGGCGACTTCCGTGCCGCTCAGATCCAGCACTTCCAAGCCTAGCAAACGCTTCGTAATGCTGGTGACGTCCGTGAAGGGATTGTCTCGCAGGGATAGTGTGGCTAGCTTCGCTCCTGCCGTACCTTCAACCTGCAAGCTTTTAATCTGATTCCCGGCAGCGTGCACGGCCCGCATCCGGTTCTTGATCGTCAGCACCTCGAGACCGCTGTTCATTACTACCAGCCATTCGAGCTGAGGAAAGGCTTGGAAGAACTGGTCCGGTAGGCGGGTAAAATTAGAGTCGAGGAACGCCACCTTGGGGCTGGCACTGTTCTCGAACACGGGTTCCGGCGCTCCTTTCTTCACCACAACTGCACGGAACACACAAAACTCATCCCGTTTGTCGGAGGCGTATTCCAGTTGTTCGTTCGCACATTTCAAGCTTTGGGCGGCAATCGTTGTAGAGCAATGCACTACAGCTAGTAGAAGTGCAAGAAATTTGATCAAATTCATTGCGTTTGAGCGATATATTCCACTCGTAGATACACACAAACACAATGGTCAATCTTTTCACCTCCGAAAAAGGGAGTGCTTCTTGTTCGGCTTTTATTTCTTCAGCACGCACTGGTTGTTGTTCTTGGGAAATGAATCATAGCCGGCCGTGACAGCCGTTGTAGGCCAAGCTTCGAGTAAGGCGCATGTACACGTAGCTACATATGTTTTAAAAATTGTGCAAAATAAGGCCCGTGGCAGCGCTCATCCGATGCGATTTTATCGGACGAGATTGTTATGAGATTTGACAGATAACGTCGGACGTGCGATTTCGTCGTACGACGGAATCAAAAAATTTTGATTCCTCGGATCGTCGCATCCGATTTTATCTGTCAATGTAATCATGCAGTTTATGTAGGAACAATATCAAATAATTTTTTTATAATGGTTTAACAATTCAAATCATTCGAATTTTCGCAATATGAGCCGAAATAGTGTTTGACAGAAGCGTCCGATAAAATCGCATCGGATGAGCGTTGCCACCGCCCTAAGGCACAGGGATAGATAATATAAAAAATAATTATTTTAATGAACATTTATTATTTACTATGTTTGAGCCACGGATGAGATGGTTGTACATAAAAATTACCCATTTTCATTCACATTTTCTGGATATTAAAGCATTGTTTGGTCTTGTCCCAAGTGCCACAAATCCACTAAACGACCACTAAACGGCTTCTAAACGACTCAAGTTCTCTACCTAAACGGAATATAGAAAGACTTCGTTTAGCAGACGCCAAACGACTCATGCATTCTAAAAATAGCAAAAAAGCTGGTGGCGCTATCTGTTGGTGGGATACCCCAACCAGTTGAGCTTCATCGCTTGGAGGAGAGCTTTCCCAAGTAGCCTTAAGAAACTCTATTTGATTATTAACAGTTTTTTAAAGCCTTTAAAAATCAAATAGAGTTTCTTAAGAGAATATGACATTTGCCAGCGTTACATCATAACGACGTATTCCGTTACACTCGTTTTTTTTTCGATTCGGGTTACTATAACACACAGTGTTTTTCAAATTTTATGTACACCATTTCCAATTTATTCAATATTCGGAAAATCATTTTTCATTCTTATTTATGTAATAATGCGTATTTATTTTTACACCAAACTATTTTTTTATTAACTGTTTGAAAACTATGTGTTTTCTTTTATTCCTCTATTTGAAGCTGCGGTGATAATAAAAAAAGAATTTAAAAATAAAAAATTAATATTTCATATTTTCAAATAATACATGTGAAGAGTTTGATAAAGGGTATGAAATATTTGCAAATGAGAAATTTTTTCATAAAAATGTATATTTTCTTGGGCAAAATAATATGCTCTTGATGACGATAATTTTGAGACATACTGTACATGGTCACGTACATGGCGCCTCCATTTCTTATGTCAAAAAGTTCGTCAAGCTTCGTGTGTGTAGCTTGTGTGTAGATGGCAACAAAACCAAGCGTCTGCGACAACTTTTATCAGCTATTGTTTAATTTGTGTGTCATCATGATTTTATAACAGGTCAGTGTATCGATATTACCATTATCTTCACATGAGCTACATAAGTTTTATATTCCGCAGCATATTTGATTTGGATAGCGTTTGGACATCATGCTTTTCGTACACGGCTGCAGCTGACCTCCATGCTGATATAATGGAAGAAACCCATGGAATGAAAGAAACTTATGTGATACAGTGACAATATGCAGTGACAAAACGATGAAATGTCGAATAAAAGTATTTGTGGTGAATTTATGCATTTATTCCATGAAATATTAACACTTTCTGTTGTAACTTAACGAAGATCTAGCAAATGCATATAGAATGAGACAGAGCAATACAGCCATCTCTGTCGATTTGTTCGTTGAGTTTGATATTTTTCGTTAAAAATACCGGCGAAATTTGAATTTTTAACGAAGCCAGGAAAGCGTTACGCAGTGTTTTAAGCCCTGAAATTACTGCTGTATGGAAAGCTAAAAGTAATACTTTTAGGCATACTTTTAACGGTTTCTTAACAGAATTGTGCTACTTGGGTTCTCATTTCCTCTGTACTGTTGTATGGTTTCGCATTGAAGTTATGCATCGCTAGAACTAGAACGGCGATACGATTGTTTAAATACTAAACTCCAACGGAAACCACCAGCACTGAAGCAAGTGAGATTTGAGCAATGGTCATTGGTATTGATACCCACGTATCTAACCACATGACCATTTATATAGATTTTTGCTCAGAAAGTTAGAAGGCTATATAGGTCATAATAAAATGCAACTTGTCGAAACACATTGCAAGAAAAGGATAGCAATATAATGATGAGTTGTAATACGCCATCTATTGATCAAACCAATGAAGCTGTGGAGCTTTCATTTTTTTTCTATGGATATTCAATTTTCCAGTCGTTTAAGCTTAATCTGTGGCGCTTGGGGTAGTAATGTTAATTCACAGAGAGTCATAGGAATATTGATTAAACTGGCTAACAAGTCCATATTGTCCAGCAATGCCAGGTATGGGAAAGATTTTTATGCTAGTGGTGGGTAATTCGGAGCGGAGTCATGGAGCAACTCCGACTACGGTGCGCAAAATATGAATCCGAATCGGGATCATAACCGGATTCGACTCCGGAATCGTCCGGATCAATCCGGATCAGTACGGATCAGATATGGATTCGGAATCGATGAGTCCGGTGTTTTTCTCGCGAATCCCCCACCCTTCAGCCACCTATACAGTCTAGAGTAACTCCCCCAAGAGCCACAAATCCACTAAACGACCACTAAACGGGTTCTAAACGACTCAAGTTCTCAACCTAAACGGAATATAGAAAGACTTTGTTTAGCAGACGGCAAACGGCTCATGCATTCTAAAAATAGCAAAAAGCTGATGGCGCCATCTGTTGATGGAATACCCAACTAGTGGAGCTTCCTCGCTTGCAGGAGAGCTTTCTCGCTTTGGAGGAGTACAGATTCCCTCTGTACTGCCCAAGTGCCACAAATCCACTAAACGACCACTAAACGGCTTCTAAACGACTCAAGTTCTCTACCTAAACGGAATATAGAAAGACTTCGTTTAGCAGACGCCAAACGACTCATGCATTCTAAAAATAGCAAAAAAGCTGGTGGCGCTATCTGTTGGTGGGATACCCCAACCAGTTGAGCTTCATCGCTTGGAGGAGAGCTTTCTCATTTCCTCTGTACTGTTGTATGGTTTCGCATTGAAGTTATGCATCGCTAGAACTAGAACGGCGATACGATTGTTTAAATACTAAACTCCAACGGAAACCACCAGCACTAAAGCAAGTGAGATTTGAGCAATGGTCATTGGTGTTGATACCCACGTATCTAACCACACGACCATTTATATAGATTTTTGCTCAGAAAGTTAGAAGGCTATATAGGTCATAATAAAATGCAACTTGTCGAAACACATTGCAAGAAAAGGATAGCAATATAATGATGAGTTGTAATACGCCATCTATTGATCAAACCAATGAAGCTGTGGAGCTTTCATTTTTTTCTATGGATATTCAATTTTCCAGTCGTTTAAGCTTAATCTGTGGCGCTTGGGGTTGTATGGTTTCGCATTGAAGTTAGGCATCGCTAGAATTAGAACGATGAACGATTTTTTAATACTAAATTCCAATGTAATCCACCAGCACTGAAGCAAATCAGATTTGAGTAATGGTCGTTGGTATTGATACCCATGTATCTGACCACACGACCATTCATGTCGATTTTTGCTCGGAAAGTTAAAAGGCTATATAATAATGAATCGTAATACGCCATCTATTGAGCAAACCAATGAAGCTATGGAGCTTTCGTTTTTTATGGATATTTGATTTTCCAGCTTAATCTGTGGCGCTTGGACCGAGTCCGACTCCGATGGATACCGGAGTTGGATCGATCCAAGTGTGGAAAAAAATGAAATTTACCCATCACTAGTTTATACTGGTGAAGGGCGGGTCAACCCGCATTTATCGGGTTTATACTAATGATAGGTGAATTCAACAAAAATCCGGAATAGCTTCCGAATGATTCCTCCAGAGTCGGAAGCGCAGTAGTCGGCACCGCTGTAACAGTCATTGTAAACAAATAGTGAATGCATATTTTAATTAAAATTAAATTTTAAAAAGTGTTCGTAGGTCTTAAGAAAAAGTTCTATACCATGGATTGGTGAAAACAAAATTCTTCAGTGATGAAGACATTTTTTAACTCAACTCCTAATTTTGTACTAGATTATATCGGCGATTTGAAGCGCTTCAGAATATTTCCGACCGTTACAACAGTTCCGGATGGATCCGACGGCTTCGAATGGCTCCAAACGGCTCAGGACGGCTCCGGGCGGAATCATCAGTTTTATATAGCCGGAGTAGCAAAGCACGGAAGCGATTCCGAGTCGTGGGTTGGATAGCCCATCACTAGTGTGTACATTTTAACCTTTAAGTTGGCAACCGGATACCCGGGTATTTTTTTCAACTTCGAACTGCAATAACTTTTGATTCATTGCTTTTATTAACCTGAAATTTTCCATAGCCTCTCAACTTTTAATTTATGATTTTTTAGTGCATAAGTTGTAATTTTAAACCGCCTGTAAGTATTTTATTTTGAATTTTTTTAACTTTACCACGTAAGTTGGCAACCAGCATACCCGGGTATTCCATACATTTTGTATGGAGAATGACGTTTCTCTTTATCCTCTTTTCGTATTGTGCTTATTTTCGAGTCAAATTCAAGCGATTCCAAATTTCGATTTGACCGTTATTTTATAATAAAATGAAAAAATTTAATGAATAAATGAAATGGAAGAGAATAGATGGTCGGCATTACTTGCTTACAGCATTAAAATAAAGAGAGCATTGTTTACCTTTGAAAATCGTTAATTTTTTGCATCAAAACGTGTGGAATACCCGGGTATGCCGGTTGCCAACTTACGTGTGTAAATCTGGTTGCCAACTCTACGGTTAAAACAATCGTTAATCGTTTTATTCCGAACAGGACATCACTCTTTATACGGAGTTATACACCGATTCTTGGAAAGTAAATTATATTTATCCCTAATATTAGGAAAAAAATAATTAAATCCGCCTTCCTGGTTCGCAGCCTAATAAATCAACTTGTCCGAGCAAAATAACGAATCAATACTTAGGAGATAGCTGCAGTAAATTCTCTAAAGTTCTATTCATAGAAAAACTTCACACAATTCTGTTCCGTTTAAATAAAGGGTAAATAACTATTCAGCCAGCTTCACCACTTTCGATTGAGGCTCATCGTCCGTAGCCGGAATGGATTCATTTTCTTCATCCGCCTTTTTCTCCTCCGTCGTCTCGTCCTCCGCTCGGGCGACAACAGCCTGGCCCAACTTTTCCAGCGTTCGTTGGTTACTGGAGGAGGTATCGGTTTTGAGAAGCTCGCGCAGTGCCATCGTCGCGTACGTGGACGTTGGAAGGCGAAAGTCTAGCAGCACTGCCTTGTGGGCCGTTTCTTTTGCTATGGAAGAGGAATAAATTAAAGAATAGTGTTATTACAAACACAACACTTTGCATCGCGAATTACTCACCAGCCCATTCGGCAAACGGTGGTTCGGGGACGTTTTTCATCTTTTCCAGGTCGGAAAGAATGAGCGTGTCCGTCGGGTTTGCGTACCGTACAATGCTCCACTCCAAACGTTCCGGACGAACAAACAGCTTCCGGTAGGCGCCGGCCAGCGAAAGACTTTTCGATTTCAGCTGCAGCTTCTCCGACGACAGCTCATTTTCGGCCAGCGCTTCCTCGTACCAGCGGGCACACTCATTGTCCGGGTACGTGATGTCATGCCCGGGCAGGGGAAGTACGATATCGAACATGGTGTACCGTGCCGCAGCGATATCGTCGGCCGTTAGCGGTCGTACAAGGTTCTTAAAGTACGATGTGTCCGATGTGCCATCGTTAGCTTCCTCTCCTCCCTGTTCCGGCTCTTCCCCCTGCGCTTCGAGCGCTTCGACGGCATCCAAATCGCCTTCCTCTCCACCGTCAAACGGTTCCACAATCGTCGTAGTATTCTGCCTGTCGGCGTACACCAAATCACCCTCGACCGGTTGAAAGCCATACTTTCGTATGCGTTCCGAGGCGACCCGATTCCAGATCAAGCTTTGGTACGCGTGCAGATACAGCAAACGCACGTTGCGCGGCAGATGCCCGATTGCGCCGAAGTAATCGTTCGCCCCGTGACCGGCGAGCCAGTGGAGCAGCACCGCTTCGACCGATTTGTTCGATGGGCGCAGCTTTTTCAGCGCTTCCGCTGCGTCGCGCGTCTTCGACCAGATCGAGCGCATCTCCACCATGAACGGAGGTTCGTCTTCGCGCGGCTGCAGTATCAGATCGCACGCACCCTTCCAGTTGCCCTTCAGCATCTCGATCCCGATCTTGTACGTTGGCACCGTCGCACTGTTGCCGAACCGCTGCAAACCGTAGTAGTTGATGAATCCCTTTTCCCGGAACGCTTCCAGACAGGCGTTGATCGTTTCGTCGCTGGCCGTCACCTGGCGCAGCGCTATCCGGAACCTGTTGCCCTGCAGCTGGCCCAACTTCAGCGTGTCCGGCTTGAAGGTAAAGTTGCCCACACTCACGTTCGGAATGTGTCGGGCCGCGGCGACGATTTTGGCCGGTTCGCGTGTCTTTATGCACATCCACTGGGTCGTTTTGGCGCGTCGGTCCTTTGTCCCCGCGTACGTCAGCACCGAGGGTGCACAGAACAGCTTTTGGCCGAGCTGCATCGTCGCCTGGATGGTGTCGAGATTTTCCTTGTACAGCAGGAAGTACGTGTACGGATGGGGCCACTGCCACTTTTCGCGCCGGTCCCGCGGCATCGATTTGCTGTACTTCGTGATCCGTATCAACTTGCGGTCGCCCTCGGTGACGGTCGACCCGACGACTGCGGCACCGAACACTGCCTTCACGCGGTTGTGGATGGCGGTGCGCTGCTCTTTGTCCATCTCGGTAACATCAACGCTCACGGATGGTTCGCCAATGCCGGCAACAACTTCCTGCAGCCGTTTCACGTTCTCCGGGCCGATTAATCGGACGAGCTCCTCGTTCGGATCGACCGGCGCTTCCTGCTCGTTGGCCTCCGCCGCTGCGACCGGTTTGGGTACGGAAAAGTCGGTTAGGATCGCTTCCTCTCCATCGGCGTTGATTTCGTTCACATGAAAGTCGGAAAATCTTTCAGAAAAGAATGAATTGTGAATATGTGTTGTTTCTTTCCCCCAAATGTAACAAGCAACTAACCTTGATTTCAAGACGCCTTGAAAGCCTTCCAGCTTCGAAACGTATTCCGTGCAGAAGATATCCTTTTCCGCAATGCAGGACGTGCGAATGGTGTTCGTGCTCCGGGGTGGACGATTATTGTTCCCCGACGGCCCACGGGACTGGAATGGTCCACGGGACTGGAACGGTCCCGATCGGTGCCTGTTTTGGTTAAATCTCCCCCGCTTCATCGTTACTGGAAAGTTGCACTAAAATAGGCTTTCAATAATGTAGTATTTTTGGGATTTATGATACTGATTCACGTCGGTGCTATTTCTCCAACCGGCAAGTTCGATAGCAACGTGCGTTTGTTTATGTAGTTTGACGTTTCGCACTATGTGATGCCCAGTTGACAAAATCATGCACAGATCGCTCCTGCATAACGCCTGAAACCGAAAAATTAGAAGAAAACTGTTTTTTCTTTCATAAATTCAACATTCAACATTAAAATGATCTGCTATTCAGCAACGAATTCCAGATCATTTTCACCAAAATCAGATCACCAAACTCAAGTCTTCTTCTCGAGTCTTTTTCTCTTTTATTTATTACGGAGGAACGCTCCAAAAAGATCGTATTGCTATCTTTTTTCTCATTGTAAAAGAAAACATTCATTTTTATTTCTAAATAAACGTTAATGGTAGTCAAAGTATTACAAAAAATATATTTACTTCAATGTGATGAATTTCCAAATACAACATAATTGGGCTGTTATTGATATTAGCCCTCGTATACCTTTCACACAATATGCTGGACAGACTACACAGTTTACACGACGTTAATGGCTAAAGTTAAAAATTTCCTTCGATACCCAAGTGCCACAAATCCACTAAACGACCACTAAACGGCTTCTAAACGACTCAAGTTCTCTACCTAAACGGAATATAGAAAGACTTCGTTTAGCAGACGCCAAACGACTCATGCATTCTAAAAATAGCAAAAAAGCTGGTGGCGCTATCTGTTGGTGGGATACCCCAACCAGTTGAGCTTCATCGCTTGGAGGAGAGCTTTCTCATTTCCTCTGTACTGTTGTATGGTTTCGCATTGAAGTTATGCATCGCTAGAACTAGAACGGCGATACGATTGTTTAAATACTAAACTCCAACGGAAACCACCAGCACTGAAGCAAGTGAGATTTGAGCAATGGTCATTGGTGTTGATACCCACGTATCTAACCACACGACCATTTATATAGATTTTTGCTCGGAAAGTTAGAAGGCTATATAGGTCATGATAAGATGAAACTTGCCGAAACACATTGCAAGAAAAGGATAGCAATATAATAATCAGTTTTAATACGCCATCTATACATCAAACCAATGAAGCTGTGGAGCTTTCATTTTTTTCTATGGATATTCAATTTTCCAGTCGTTTAAGCTTAATCTGTGGCGCTTGGGTATTTCTTTATTGTATTTGTTTTCCAAAATTTCAAATAAATGGAACTGTCCAGATCTTTTCAGCTCTTGAAATGTCTTAAAAAATTATTTCATCGTGGGGTTATAAATAATCTGAGACAAATTTGGTGATAATTTTGTGTGTTAGCTAAAAGTTTACGAGAACCACCGCCTTTTTGTCCATCACCAACAGGACACAAGCTTAATGTGAGCTTAACAACGCGAGCGAGCGAATGAATGCAAAACAACAACAAGAGCGAAACGGACTTTCGCTCTCACACGCTTTGAAATACAGCGGGAGGTGTAAACATGTTAGAAAGGAGCGGAAAGACTCGCTCTCTTTCATTCTCTCCCACTCTGTTGTTATTCTCGCCAGGGCGGCCATCGCGATGTAAACAGAATGTATCGAGAGTGAGGAAGAGAGCGACAAACATGAATCGGCACAGCGCACTGTACAGCGGTACTGGCTGCAGACGGATTGTAGCATGCGGGTCTGGCACCAAACTTCAGTTCTCTCTCACCACTCCAAGTGCATGGGTGAAGGGCCCGCGTCGCTGTGTGCCGTGTGTTTGAGTTCGATTTTTTTGTTTCGCCGGCATTTTCGGATAAAGCACCGAGACAAACAAAGCGCAATTTTCAATCACCGCAGGATCTGGTGACAGTAAGTGCGTGTGTGTGTAAAGAAAAAAAAAAGATAAAATAATTGTTTGCGAATAGCAAGAAGCGGTTTAAGTCAAAGTGGCCTTTCAACGGCCGGCGCATATCGAATGCATCTTCGATTTGCTAGTTGCAGAGACAAGTGATCAGTGCCGTGGTCAGTGAACCAGACCCGATACATCGAAAGGAAAGGATACAACTGATCCTTGCCGCGGTAAACAAAAACAAACCACCATCTTTTGCAGCATCTCGCGTCCAAGCAAGTCTACACAACACAATCGTTTTGGTGGGTCGTCAAACGGTGACAAGCGCAAAGGGCACAGGGCACAGAGCAGTCAGTGAACGTGAAAACAAGCAAAGGAAAAGAAAAGCAAAAAAGGAATACACACAAACGACCAGTGAAGCGGTAAGAAATATATCGTAAAACGATAGTGTAAAACGGAGGAAAGAAAAAAGCCTGTCAAGACGCACCAGGAAACACAAAACGATCGAAAAACTCGTTTTTCATTGCGAGCCCGCGCGCGTGTGTGTATGTGTGTGTAAGTTGCGGTATGAAAGAGTGTACTAGTGTGCGTGCGCGTTGTGTTTGATTTAGGCCTCACGCTTGTAACGATCACCGTTGGTGGGAAGGAGACCGAGCGCGAGCACAAAACACGTGTGCCAGAGTGAGAAAGAGCAAAAGAGTGAGCGAGCAAACGGTGCGGTGAGCGCGTTCTGATCGAAGCAGGGCTTGAAGCAATCCAGCCGCGATCGATCAAGATTATCCTTAATTTCTTTCTCGTTCTTTTTGTTGGCGATCAATGAAACCCGTCCCCGTGTTGGTGTGTGCAGAATTGATGAAACAAGCAACATATCACAGGCAAGCAATAAAGTAAATTAAAAAGAAACACCAAAAACCAAACACGAGCGAAAAAAAAGTGCCTTTTATGAGAAATTGTGCCCGCTTTAAGTAAAGTGCAACGTGACGATAAGTTGTTCTCTTGTGCAACCCAAACTGCACGTACCCGTGTGTTTGTGCACGGAGTGTATCTGTGCCGTGGATGTGTTTTATGTTGAATTACAAATAAAAAAGTGATACTGAAAAGTGCAAACAACACACAAAGCGAGATGAAATTTGATTCGTCCGTTTAACAAAAAGAAAAGGAAAGAGTATAAAGTGCTATTTGGCAGTTTGGTCTCGTTTCGATGTCGAAATCTGTCGCCCTTTATTTTATTATTTGCTGAGGAAGAGGAAAAAACCAGCGACAGCAAAACAATATAGCAACATCGGTCCCCTAACTAGTGCGGCAAACAAGATGCGCGTGATCGTGTTTTTGTCGATCGAGTAAGGGTTTCGCATGGTGCCGGAAAAAGAAAAGCGAAACTGAGATACATCGAAGGTGCAATTATATACGCCAGCTCACCCAAAGCGTGCACCAGGGAAAACTCCCAAACTAAAAGCGAACAAAAGGTAAGCAAGGAACGGACGAAATGCAACGGAAATGCGGGAGGGCGATTCTTACGATTTTTGGGAGAAGTTTTAAATTAAATCACCTCCGCGCGCACGTACATCGTTCTCGATGCCAATAGGAAAACGCTTTTCCCTATTGATCTGGTGAGCCGATCTCGAAGGCCACAGGATGCCATCGATTATGGGAGCACCCGCCGGCGGCGCATCCGCTCTCGTGTACGCTGATGGGAACGTAGTTTTGTTGGGGCATTTAATTTTTCTTTTATTCAAATTTCCTTTTTACGATGTAATTATTACTACGATTTTTGGAGCATGCGTGCGTGTTGGGTTGGATGATTCGATTCGGACTGCAGCATAATCGCAACGAGGAAGAACCAATGCCTTAAATTACTCACCAGCGCGCCATGCTTTTTGGGCCTACAATTTAAGGGGCTCGATTGACTCACTTGCGCCTGGCCGATTGGGAAGCCATAACCTAATCATCATCATCATTTCCCTACCCGATAGCACTCATTATCACCATTTCTGTGTGTTTTTTTGTTGTTGAAGCAAAGCGGGGTGGTGTATTAAGGGGGTGTAAATGCAGTCTATTTGGCCGGGTTCAGGGTCCAACCTGTCCAAATCAATCAAACTGAATAGGGATAAGACACAGTGGCGCGACATACAATGTGTTTGCGTAGTTTGTTTTGGGCAGCGAGGTTGCCCGTTTGGATTTGATTTGGTGTTTTACTTAAATATTTTTATTAAAATATTGATTGGTTTTTGACTCATTTTGTGATCGGTTGAATATCACCTCATAAGCTATTCCTATTATATTTTGTTATGTCTTGTAAGAAAAGCCATTCCTCACGCAAATAAATCACTTTTTTAATTTATTATAATCTTTTGCACAATATAATAATTTCAGCATTTTGCAATTTATATGGATGCACAGTACAATAATTAGGAAAATGTACAATTTATTCAACACTACTTAGCAGTCAAGTCACATACGATCGCCTTAGTCACCGCCTTGGCACTGCCCTTGCTGGCTGAGTAATCCATTATGTTCAATTAAATATCAATCATCCATCCACGCTCCCATTTAAAATTCCCAATCAATTGTGCGAGGTCGGGTTGGATAATTTCGTGGAAAAATCAGTGCACGATCTACTGGTGGTGCTGAGTCACAGGAAACTCCATGCAAATGCATGCGAGCTACACGCAGGCAGGCAGTGCGTGATCGTGTGCAATTGTGCGAATTGTGCGGCGGCGGCGGCGGTGCAAATCATCCGTCCTGCATAGATCAAGGTCAATGGAGAAATAACAAATAAACAACAATTTCTCGTCCGCCAGCCATCTTGTTGTACCAGTTGGCGCACGGCAAACACTGTCCTTCCAATTCCGTTCGCTTGCACTGATCGGAACCGATCGGATGCTGGACGTTCGCATTCCGATTCACATCTAGTCGAGCGTTGGTCGTTTAATTACAAACATCAATCCCCCAGCGTTTGTTAAAGGGAAGGGTAAGGGATGTACACGCGGGGCACATCGTGACAACCAGTTTGGGGTGGCGGTGTCGCTCTTTTCAAAGGGGGATCAAGGGAGAGGCAATCAAATAGCAACCACCGGTGGCAGGTAGCAATGCGTTCGATGCGAGATCCGATCGATCAGGGTTGATTTAATTTTCTAAGCGTTTTTACCGTTTCGCACGCCACTGTCAGATAGTTTTGAATGATTAACATAGCAAAGAGAGAGAGAGGGATAGAGAGAGCGGGAGAGAAAGAGAGAGATAAAGAGAGAGAGAGAGAGAGAGAGGGAGGGAGAGAGATAGAGAGAGATAGAAAGAGAGAGATATATATATAGAGAGAAAGAGATATTTGTTTATTTGTTTAATAGTGAGATAGAGACATAGAGACAAACGGAGATAGAGAGATAGAAAGACAGAGAGATGGATAGATAGAGTGATAGAGAGATAGAGCGAGAGATATTAGACTAGTAAATTATCTATTCCATATCTGAAACAAATTTTAACTTAAACAATAATGTGGGAAAAGTCAAAATCCGATACGGTTTTCTGTTGAATTTTGAAAATTAACCGTTCAAACTGCTACGCAACCGCCCTTTTTCGTATTCAACAGCTTCTATTGCGTGTAGTTGGACCCGGTTTGACTTGTTCCTCCAAAAGGGAATAAAGACGCTGAAGGGAGTGACGGTTCGATTTTTTGCACCATTTAAACCACACTCGCCCGCTATTAAAACGAGAGCTTCTTCCGTCGTGCCGAAGCTCGTGTAAACGAAATTAGCGTACAACGATAATCTTCACCGGTCGTGCCCCGGTTGTCTGGTACTGGCAGGGAGAGGGGAGCTGGGTGTTATTTCCATGTCGGTCGGCTGGTTGGCTGGGGAAGAGGCTGGCACACCCGCCACACCACCGCGCAGCGAGAGAGAGATCGCGAGACGCTGATGCGCAGATATTTGTTTGGGTGCAAGCGTTATGTCTGGTGGGAGGGGGCCGCGGCCGATGCTCTGTGGTGCCAAATTAACGTAAAGCAGGAAAAACTCTTTCCACGTCTGTTTTTCCACCTCGCCGGTACGCCGAAGGGAGCGACGCGCGAAAAGGCCGACAGAGGTCTAGTTTGTGGGAAGTATTTTTATCTCGCACCGCCAGAACCGAGTTGCTTTTCAATGGGTTTTTTGGGGTGTGTAAAGCAGCGGCACCCAGTGAAAGGGTAAATTCGAGCGGGAAGGGAAAATCGTGCAGCCGCCTGATTCTTGTACGATTTTCCTCTCTGGTTTGCGTGCAGCAGCACCGGGTACGGACGCTCTTGTGATGTCTATCGGGCTGTCGCGCGGTGTCTGATGTGAAATGGCACCGTCGATTAAGAAAGATCTCCACGGGCCGCGAGGATCTCGTCTCCCGTCTCTCGTGATCCAAGACGAACATTCGTGCTCGACCCCCTATGCGTTTGTGTGGTGCTATTTCTTGGGAGGGATACTTTTTTTGATTACAACAAGACGACGACACGCTTCAAGGGACTTACTCTCACCCCGTATGCGACCGCTGCAAAAGTGGTGAAGAGGATCCCAATCTCAACTCCACATACGTCCCCTTGATGGCCCTGCCGGCCCAGCAACGGCGACATAATCGGCGTGCCTGGCGCTTAAATGTGACATTTGTGATGCGCGTACGCGCGAGCTCGCTTGCGTAGGTGCGCCCAAGCGCGCAGTCCCGATGGCGGCGACGACATTTATATCGGTTCCGGGGGATCGGTCGCCGAGATCGGGCGCACCGACTAGTTGCACATCTTTGAGGCCTGGGCGCATTTATCTACCCGGCCCAGATCACACCTTGCTTCGTAGAACTGCGCGCGAGCGCACGTTACCCTTAGTCTAGTTGTCAAGATTCGCTGAGGGTCTGGACGCGCGAGTTGGCACAGAGTGTGGCCAAATGATACGTTTTAATAGCCACCCAAAAGACCCGTTAGAATCATGCCCCGAGGGCGCAAAAGTTCTGCCCAGAAGAAGGTGGCACGGCAAGATCCTGCTGTCCAGGTATGGGCGAAGATGGACAAGAGCCACGATCCGACGAGGGCGTCGCAGGGCGTTTTGTGTAGCGTTGAAGAAAGGCTGTGGTGTGTATTTTTTTTTATTGGACAGCAGCAGTGTACGTGCTCGGAAGGCTTAAGCTGCGGATGAGGCACAAAGAGAACGGCGGAGAGAAAGCTTTTCCTGGGCACGGGACATCAAGCGCACGGGAGACTTGGGCCAAGCGTAGATTGGAGATCATTGAACGTCTTGTGGAGGATCTCTTGAGTTTTTGTTGTTGTTATTTCCTTTAAATGCTCCCCTCCCTGGCACAACTTTGATTGTGCTCCATCGTTCTCTGTAGACGTGTGGTGGCAAAGGTTCACCACCATATGGTGAGCATACACCGAGCAAAGCCTGCACTAAAGATGTTAGACCCTTGGAGCTTGGAGCCCAATCTTTCTAGTAGTGTCTTGGCGTTCGATAAGAGCCGATGAAACGTGCCCAAAGGGGAACGAGTTCTAGCTACGATCGCAAAAAAAACTCGTTGATCCAACTATTTAAGCGGTTGGACGTTCCTTCGGGTGTGTGGAGCATTCAGTCCCGGGGAAGCGACGACCGGTCTGCGCACAAATCGAAGTTCGCTCGCGGGACATTCAGCGTGCTCTGTTCAGCTATGCCCGGTTAAACCGGTTGAGCGTTCTGCGATGAGCCTCGGTCGGCGTGAGGCTCCGCACAGTCGTCACAGTTGATTACGTATTCTTCTTTGACAACATTGCCTGAGCTGGGCACGGCATCTTGCTGCTGCTGCTGCTTACAATGCGACTAGAGATTGGAAGATGGCATACGGGGCAAGCATCAAGCTGTGTGGGGACGTGGACGGAAGCTGCCTGGAAGCTAGTCTCTCGCCCGGCCGCCATCTTGTGAGGCTCTCGGGATGTCCCGGGCTAGAGGAGCGACTTCTTCTGCAGATCTTTGTTGGGATCGTCAGGCAACGTTCGTAAAGGGCACGGGTTCTAGTGGGAATAGATCTTGCCAAGAAGGATACGAGGGAGTGTGGTGGGTTGGACCGAAGAACTAATCAAGATGAATGGTAGAGATTTCACCGATCTCCAATCCCCCGGTTTTGGAGCAACCGATTGTTGAAGAAGGTGGAGGCTGCTTCAGTTTCTTCCAAACACGGCACACTTCCGTCGTTTTGTATGATGACTGCGAGGGCTGGTTGCTTCCACTTTTACCTGTCCCACCTCTATGCTGAAGAAAAGAGCATCAGCATAAAGCGAACATCAAGATCTTGGGTTGGGATAAGAAAGTCAACCGCTTTTTCGTGGGCGCGCGCTCGCGCGTTTGGAGAAGCACTTAGGAGGGAGTGCGCGACCCCAAAAAAAAACGACAAGCGCTACTGGCCGAGAACCAATTGGGCTATGTCAACAGCAGCAACCGATTGAAAGCCTCGCCCAAGAACAAAAGGGTAAAAAGCGTACTACATACACACACCTTAAGGGCGGGGAGAGGA
This sequence comes from Anopheles merus, assembly GCF_017562075.2. Taxonomy (NCBI): domain Eukaryota; kingdom Metazoa; phylum Arthropoda; class Insecta; order Diptera; family Culicidae; genus Anopheles; species Anopheles merus. Next base: position 25,274,919 of record NC_054083.1, on the reverse strand, counting down.
AGAATTCCCCGGAGGTTCGACGGTTCGTCAGCCGTGTGTTTGTCTTCGTGCCTCGTCGCTTCTTTATGCCAGCGTGCGTGCTTTCAACCTTTCCACCGCTCAACTTCTTTCCAGTTCCAGTTCGCTCCGTTGCTTCCCATCTCGGAGTCTCCAGTGCCAAGGTCCCTTCGTTAGTAATTATCTACTGCATTAAATCAGAGGCACAGAACACGATGATTATAGAAATAAAAAACGATATAAATTATTAAAGAGTTGGGATAGAAGAAGGGGTGAAGGAAGACCCTCTGGTCGTATCGTTCGGAGTGAGCCTTTAACATGAGCATTCGGAGTACGCCGTGGAGGATAGCTGTTTGATTGAAGTTACGTTGGCTGGACACAGCCGTAACCACTTTCTTTCCCGCGGCGCTGTCCAGTGCTTCAAGTCTTCCGTTCTCCGGGAGGAACTCCTCCGAAGGGAATACGTCTTATTCGTCCGTCAAGATCGGCATGATCTTGTCTTGGGCATGTCCCATTTGGAAGGTAAACATTCAGCTCGGGGTGGGCTCCTTTGCCCATTGGTTACCCAGAAGGCTTTGGTGTTTGGACCTCCGATGGACCTCTACAATCCTATTGCTGAACGTTCCTGCAAAATCCCACATCTTGTAGGCCCTATCCTTCTCTGCCGCAAGGAGAAAAAGGGGTTATTCCATCAGTGTGGTGGACCCTAACCTAACGTAACATGCAGGTCCCTTTGTGCCGCGCGCGATCAAACTGTGCCGCTTCACAGCACAAAACCGTCAGCGATCGACAAGACTAAAACAGCACATTTCAGCCCTTGCCTCCTGCCCCTGTTCCCTTACAAGGCACCGTCCATTATTGACAATTTATTGTGATGATTTAGACCCACGGGATGGCAGCGAAGCCAAAACGCTCACGGTGGTGGTGGTGGTGGTGGTACACGTCCGATGAGACTTTCATGATAATTTATTTCGATTCACAGGCCCGCTCGTAGAGATTCTGAACGAAACAATGGACGTCTGAATGGAGCAGTAGAATGGGTTTGCTTGAAGTTTGTTGGATGTAATCCTACGAGGGGAGGCAGCGGGTAAAGATGGAAGCATAATGGGCCACCGGTTGAAGATGGGAAGATCGCACACACTCTACACAAATGTCACATTTGTTGCTCAATCTTTCGGCAACGAGACTCCCGGGAGGAGGCTTGTGTGTTGGATTGCTTTGCGTTACTTCGCGGGCCAGAACACCGCCGCGTGTGGGAAATCGTTGGAAGAAGGTGCATTTTCGTATCGTTTCTCCCTGCTTTATTGCACCGTGTACAGCATTTGAAATGTATATTAGGCACGTATAGAGAGGGAGAGATAAAAATATTGATAAAGCGAAACGGTGCTTTTTCCCGGGATGAGAAAACGCGCACAAGTTGCTGGGGCGCTTGATAACATTGTTTCCAATCGCTGCCTACAAAATGTCAACCAATGTCTCTGGATTAACCTGTTTGGTGGGGATTTTGTTTTTTTTTTGCAAATAGTTACCTGTTGCATGCTCTGTTCCTTGAAAGCAAGCTGTCCTACACAAACTCAGTCGCTCGTCGCACCCTGGTGTCCGATGTCGAAGGACATCCAGTTTGCTGCGAGGCTACCGCGCGTGCTCTCGTTTGCGTTCGAGGTCTGTTCGAACGGTTCAGCGCTCACCCGGTCGGTCAAGTCCTCCCCACGTTCTAGGTGTGGACACCGGCAGTAGCCGGGCTATAGAACGGAATGAAAAATGAACCATTTTACCCTCGTGTACACACACACACACACACAAAACTGACATCAACGCTGACAAAACAACATGACACGCGGCGCTGCGTCTGACCCCGGGAAGGCTAAGGCACAAAACACACAAACCGCACAAATCACGACCGTGTTTCCTGCCCAGCACTGCTGCAACCCTCTGCTTGTGTGTGTGTGTGTGTGTGTGTGTGTGTGTGGTGTGTGTGTGTGTGTGTGTGTGTGTGTGTGTGTGTGTGTGTGTGTGTGGTGTGTGTGGTGTGTGTGTGTGTGTGTGTGTGTGTGTGTGTGTGTGTGTGTGTGTGTGTGTGTGTGTGTGTGTGTGTGTGTGTGTGTGTGTGTGTGTGTGTGTGTGTGTGGTGTGTGTGTGTGTGTGTGTGTGTGTGGTGTGTGTGTGTGTGTGTGTGTGTGTGTGTGTGTGTGTGTGTGTCTGTTTGCTCGATTGTCACGCCCAGCCCAGAATGCACCGGAACAGGGCTGGGGAACAGGAATCTAGGCTCAATTAAAAAAGCTTTTACAAACAAAATGCGGCTTGTTGTTCCAAGGTATTGGTTGTTGGCGTTGAACGGACAGAAACTGTTTTAGGGAACTAGCTTTAATCCAACGTCTCATTACTCCGATCACGTTCCGATCAACTCCCTCCCGTCCTGTGCTTTCGAAAGACGGCTAAATGGTTCGATTGTGGTTCCTGTCGCCCGGGTAAGGATGTGTGAAAATTCCCCTGGAGCTGCTTATTATTTGGTTCTCATTTCTCAAGGCTTTGAACTCATTCTTCCTCAATTCTACCTGTTGCGCCGAGCTCTCGAGGGATCGAGGGACCGTAAAGCATACCACAGACCAGGTGTAAAAAAGCTGCCCTTAATGTTGCTTTGCCCTTAGACGAAGGGAAGGAGCCGTTTTTTTCTCTCCACAGAAACAGTTCCTTTTCTCCCATTCTTTTCGGCCAAGGGCAAACGGTGTACACACACTTGGCGTACTGGGTGAAACAGTGTACGCATCCGTGCGTGCATTTGAAGACCAACAAAAAAGAGCCCCTTTTCCCTGGCTTACCCTCCTGTTCTCAGGATCCGTATTTGTGTGTGTGCTTTTTTCGACACACTTTTTCTCCCTCTTTTCCTTTGTTACTGTTCCTGGGGTGGATTTTATTGTCTCAGTGGTATGTCTACCGCGCTGGTACGGTAAGGTACAGTTTTGGCTGTTTGTGCAACGAGCGTGCTTGGCCAACCTCGGGTATGTTTGCGACCCCCTGCGCTGGCCCCTGAGATTGATGCACCTAGAGAGGCATTAGGGTAGGGAAAAGCGAGATAGAAACACACTGGCGACCGGAAGCGTGAGATAAGCTTGCTCTACGGGGTTTTTGTTGGTTTTTCCTCGATCTCCCGTAATCGGGACGGTGGTGATGACGGGCCTGATGCTGGGCTGATGAAGTGAGTGTGTAAATGTGTGTGTGTCCATGACCAGTACATTCGAAGGATAGATGCGTCCAATGCGGAAAACGCACGTGCGTAAAACGTGAGTAACGCAGCAAAATTTCAACCCCAAACTCGCCCGTTGTGGGTTATTTCCGGGCAAGGGCATTATGCTTATCGACGAGAAAGGTTAAAGATGTTAAAATATCCTTCGCTTCGTTTTTCCCAAAAAAATACTAAATATCGTGCACCGACTGTCGACTGCGCTGTAAAACAGGAAAGTCGCTCATTGTTTGTGCTTGTAAAACACGCATCGTACAACCTAAAAATCTTCCCGCTTCCCGTGAGAGGAAAGGGAGAGCAAAGTGTTTCAGTCGTTTTTTTGTTGTTGTTGTCTTGAGAAACAGCGTGGTGCAGTTGGAGCTGTGGGTGCATTTGAAAGGGCAATCTTTTAGTGAGCGCATGCTAATGGAGAAAAGCCCCAAAGAGGAGGAGATCGTTCGTCGAGACGTCGAGCGGATGGCATTGTGTAATAATTGTTTTTATTTTTATTTCACTTCTCACATCCCCCCCACCCACCGCTCCATCCTCGGCACAGGCAACGAGAAGAGAAAAGAGAGTGTGTGTAAAATTTTCACTAAAACAATGCCACTCCACCAACGCTCCAAAACCGCCGTTGCTTCCCGCCCGAATGCAAATGGATGCACCGTACGCGCACGCTGCATTTACCACCCGTGTGCCGACGTCGTGCCTCCTCTCCGCGCTGAATATGTTTACGTTTGACGGATCGCAAGTGCAACAACGGACCCGGCAGTCGAATGTTTACACATTCGACTCGTAATGCTCGTGTTTGATGGATGTTCGGTAGATGGCGAACGTGGCGTGTGTGCACGGGGGCGGTTCGGGGCTTTCCGGGCACTCCGGGTCTGGTGTATCCGTCGGAAAACTGCACTGCACAAGGAGGGATGTGGGGAGAGCGGGGAACTGCTAGGTGTCTAGGTGGGTGGAAATAGGTAGGCGAAGAAAATCGAGGACAAACCGAAAAAAAGTAAAAGAAAAAACCGGACGATGCAGTGTGTGTGTGTGGTTTAACTGTTTTGGTCGGGGTTTACTGTTTCAGTTGGCACATTGATGTGTCCTGGCCATGGGAAAACGGGATTGTTCAATAGGGGGAAACAAGTTTTATTATTGCTCGTTTAATGGAGTTGTTGGGAGTGTTGTTTGAAAAGAATGAAAAGTTGTTTGAAATAAAAAAAAAATTTGGAAGGTTTCGATTCTTTAATATAAGTAAAACTGATCATTTTGATATAGAAACAAGAAAATGCATTATCTCTTAAATATGAAGAGAAAAAAACAGCTGAAAAGTAAGAGAAAAGGAAAAAAAGAAACTACAAAAAACGAGGAAAACCTTAACAATTAAATAAAAGTTAAAGAAAATGACTTTCCACTGATAAGAATGATTAATATTTAACCAAACGTACAAGAAATAAGCCCTTGCAAACAATACCGAAACATTGAACTACAATTATCAAACAAGATGATCAACGAATGACACTGTTTATACATAAGAGTTAGGATCGGCGGAGGAGATTGCACGAAAGAGAGTTCAGCAATAATACAAGCAATGCCATAATTAGAGTGCCATAATTTGGCGGCCATCAACGCGTTGGTTGGTGTGCGTGAGAGGGCAACGGATGAAAGGTGATCGCCCGAACAGCGGGAACCTTCTTCCACGAACGGCAACGGCAGCGATCGGACGCGCGCAATCCGCCTAGGTTTAAGTTAGTCGTTAAAATAAATTTATGTGAAGAAAAATACCGCAACGTCCAGCCCTAGACTGATCAGACACAGTATAGAAATGTAACCATGTGAAAATTAAATAAAATAAAAGATAAAAGATATGACAAGGGAAGATAAGCATGAAGATAAAGAAAACAATCGATGTACAAGGTAAAGCAAAAGGGCAATACAAAAGAAGAAGAAGAAGAAGAAAAACCAGGAATCCCGCTAAAATCCCTTAAATAGGCATCATGATAACGGATAAATGGTTGGGCAATAAAAACGGGGAAACCGGGACTGTTACAACTTGTTTTGCGGCTGCACTGTTTTCGGTGCAATTGAGTGGCAAACCAAGGGGACAAGATTAATGCGTGTTCACTGACTCCTCTGTCCGACTCCCACAACCTCTCCTCCTGCGTTTGTCAGTTCAAGAAAAGCTTTTGCACATATGCTACAGCCCGGCCTGAGCGCAACAGGTTAGCGTCGGTTGAGACGGCCGCTTCTAGCAGGAGCAAACGAGACAGGACTACTCGTTCTGGCTTTCGGTTGCTGCTTGCTTACCAGTATGAATGCCCCCTGGTGCATCGGGGCACACTTACGTCATCCTTCGCTCGGTGGGCCTATGTTTACGTTGCGCGGGATGGTAAACAAAAAGGATTGTAACTTTCATCTCCACCTTCACGCGCGGGGTACGGTTGTGTCTGTTTTTTGTTTTGTTTGCTGTGTGCCGGGGGGTTTTTTGCGAAGTTTGCATAAAATAAAAAGAGAGGGGAAAACATCACCCTGCCCAGAGCGTCTTACCGGTTTTGGTTTTGGCTCTTCTTGTGCCGTTTTCTCACTTTTGGTTTTTGGGCTCCCAAAAGGCAAAACCAAGAGCCTCAATAAAGCCAATTATCCTGTTTCCTTTGCATCGGTGGGAAACAGTTTTGTTCGATTTTCGAAAATCCGTAAAAGCATTGCGTGATGTGTGTTTTTTGTTTTGCTTTTTTTTGGGGCGCTAATTTTGTTGTCTCGCCGACTGTCGCTTGTGGCTAAAGATGTCCCGGTTTAATGACGTGTACAGAAGAATAATTCACCGCACCACAACAACTCCCATGGCTGTGATTTGCTCGAACATTCGATTAAAAATCAGTACAAAATCAAACGCTGACCTTAAATGAACCGTGGGAGTGGGAAAAAACATATATGCCAGCATGCGCTTGCCGGTTTTCTTAAATCATGCGCAACAACTGTCAGTACGCGACGATTGTTGTGTCACGTCTGTTAGCGAAAGCGTTCGCTTGCGCGGCCGCTTATCACCTTTTTCCACATATTGGCTGGATCGATGGCATGTACCACAATCAAATTGGACCCTTTTTTTATAGAATTATTTTGTGTAATACGTTAAAATAGCGCTTCCCCCCTCCCCGGGATGACGCATGCTCGGGCATGATTGGTGCAATCGCCGTTTGATGGCCTGATTATTTGAGCGATAACATGTACACAGGGTCGCTAAACGGTTTCCCGTTCTTAGTGTATGCTTTCGGTTTAATTGCAAACACGCACTTAACCCCGATTGTGTCGTTCGTCGGTTCTATATGCGGAAGTGGGGCCTAAAACATCCATTAGAGATTGTTTAGAATGAGATTAGTAAATTGAATACAATTCCCAGTAGGTTTTGTGGTGTGGTTTTGTCTCCCGGGGGACAGAACTTTACAAAAGCCACAAAGTGGGATTGGTGCGATTAAGGAAGATGCTCTTTTCAGTCTGAATCAAAGGCTCAGAGGTTCGGTAAACCCGATCACACGGGATCGGAGCTCTGCGGTCTTCTCCTTCCTCGGGGAGAGTCGATTTAAGTGAAAAAGCGGTTTTATGCTAATGGCGGTAATGCAGCGCCATCTCTCCACCTCAGAGTACAACACGAAACCATAAGGCACCGGCGGGGCAAAGGGGTTGCTTGCGAAAGGGAAAATAAATCGGAATAGGGCGCCATGCTGCGGAGGTGCGGTGGCGCTCTCTGTGGTGGCATTGGTGGAGCAAGACAAAATCAAGATCTTAACAAGGGGCGAGCGATCGCTCGATTAAGAAAACGAGCTTCAGATCCTTGCAGGCTCACTGTTGGAGATCGTTTTAGAAGCTGGAAGCTTTTGGACTAGCTCCACACTCCGACAGGGGATAAGCTGGGGTGCTATCGGGTTGAAAGATCGTGGCTCTTTATTTGTTTGCGTGCAGTTGGTTGTATTCTTTCCCTTCTCCAGGCACAGGCGAATGGCACAGGAAAGGCAAATCGAGGCTTAAGAGAGAACCAGATTTAAACGCAACAGAACAGAACGCAGGATGAGATGACGCAGGGACCGCGCGATTAAGAGTAATGCGTTCCTCTTAAGAAACGGGGAGAGGAACGGGGGGCGCACACATAAGGATATACGAAACTGGAGGTTGCGAAGGAAGGTGGTCCCGACGAATGGGTCTTGAACCGGCCGGGTTGTTCGCCATTTTGCGAACCGGTTTTGAAGGCGCAGCGGCTCGCCAACAAGTGTCGCTGGCGGCGGAGTTGTTTTGTTGGTAATGTTTTCTTCCCGTTCACTTATCCGTTTGCTTCCTTCAGCTTCTTATTATTCTTCCTCCTCTTCTTCTCGTCGTGTGCCGTTCACTTTGGCCAGCTACGGGTTTGTCCTCTCGGTTTGTTTGTGGCGTATAATCGTGAATTTATTTTCCTCCTTTTTATTCTTTCTCACTTTTTGCGGTTGATTGGTGGGAGACTTCCCCCCATTTTTCTCGCCCCCACCAACGAGAAGGGTGAGCCTTTGATAAGCAACCCGAAACGATGACGGTCAGGTACGCACAGCATCATCTCCAGGCTGTGGAGAAGGGTGCATTGTGCAGTGATTTTCCTTCGTTTCGGTTTGGTCGCCCTGGACACTCATACGAGGGTTTATCTTAATGTGCGTGTTTCGCTTTGGGGGGTGCTAGTTACGGATCCTTGAACTCGGGGAGGTGGGCAAGCTCCAAAAAGCACCCCCGACCCCTCCCAGTGTGGCTTAATGGCCCCGAATGGTCCGATGCGATCGGTTGTCATCGGCAAAGTGCGCCACACAGACAGCACACAACAAAAAATATGGAAGGAATTGTGTACAACACACAAAAGCTAAGGCGAATATAGTAGCCAAAATTAATCAGTCAGTGGAGAGGGTGCTGCCTTTGATTCGTTGCGCCGTTTGTGCCGAAATAACCCTCGAGCAATAATGACGCCATCCTGGTGGTGGTACGAGCTTTTTGTGTGTGTACAGTAAAATAAGCTCAACACAAAAGCACAGCACGAGCTAAGGAGCGAATAATGTACGAAAACAAACAGGTTCTACTACAAGATTTCCTATACTGCACTTAGTATTTGTTTTCATTTATTTACCTAGGAGGTGGATAATGCAAATGCAACCCATTTGCTACCCCAGCTCAAGGATGAACGGATTAAAATAATCACTCGTACGGAGGATGCAATTATGTCCCATTGCTACATTGTGGCGTCGGTCCCCTTAAGCGTCGCTGCCTCCATTTTGCAAAACTAATCGTACCATGTTCCGCGCACGTACGCTTATGATTACGACTGCAGCATGTTGTGTGCTGCATTTAATGAGAAATTAATTACGACTATCGACGCTGCTTGCAATGTGGTGCGAGACATTGGCCTTTTGTTCTTGGAGCTTGTGTTGATCGGTGTTCTTGATGACGCATGACAAGTCGTGGCATCGATCATATTGCATCCTTTTTCGTTGAATAGTCATAACATGGTGGCGAAGCCTTTAAACGGCTGGGAGGGTAAATTGCAGCGTACATTCGCTTATTCATCATATTGAGCAATGCTTTGTAAAGACCATTTTAACTGAATATGTTTCTCTTTTTCTTCAGGTAACTTGAACGTTCTATACATGCACCTGTGCTTAACAACTTCAATCTTCGGACCTCACGGGTGAGCCATCAAAAAGTTTCCCGAACTTCTCTCCTAAGCTTCACAGGGCGCTGAGAACGAGGCCGCTTTGGCTCTTCGCGTCAAGTTGTCAAATGATTGAATCAACAAAAACGAACAATCAACACTCAGGCTGAACCGGTTAGATTCGTACCCCACTCTTAGTGTGATGGCCTGCAAGATAGCTTGCGTTTTCGTCTTACAATGACGTACCTCCATTTCCTGAAACCGTTTAGCTCTAAACCGCAAGTGCGCTATAAGTTGGTTCGAAGTGTGCAAAGGAAATCCCCAAAGTGAGTCGCGCCCGTTAAGTTCTCGATCGCCGAATGGCCGATTAATCACGTGCTTCCGGAGAGTGAACGCGAGCAAGCGCAACGAGCTGCCAACTGTCCACAAAGCCACAAAGGCACGTAAATTGGTAGTTCATTTGGGTTCTAATTTTATTTGCCCGCGTGATAAATAGCGCCACAACGCGGGGCTTTGCATCAATCTTTTTTGTGGCGGTTCTTCGCGGCGGTGCTGGAGCCGCTGAGCACTTCCTCGCGAGAAGTGGTAGTAACGAGCCTAGGCGTGCATGCGTTAACCTTGCACTACAATCCAACGCAAAGCTCGGTTTTCCGTCAAGAGAGCGGGAAAAATTAATTTCCGTACCAAATGTGGCTTTATTGGGGCTCCCTTCGCCTCACAGTTGCGAAGCCTAAAAGGTCTGCCGCGACTTCTTGGGTCGCTGAGAAGCCACATCGCGCTTGAAAGCGGTTGGGGTGCGTTCGCCTTCCGTCCGATGGTGTCGTGATTGTTGGCTCGAAAGGCGTGAAATATAAGCCGAGAGAGTGAGCACGTCTAGATTAGGGAGCTCGCGGGTCGGCGCGGCAGGCTGCTTTGTGGCTGCGTATGAGCTGCCGCCTCTACTCCCTTTCGAATAGTGTGCTCTACTTCTTGACGCGCGTGCTGGACGACACAATGAGTCAGTGATGGTGGCTTTGGAAGTTGGTGGCGTGTCCAAGCGAAGTCCCTGACTTCTGACGGGCAACACTTACTCAGTTCTGTCACCCATCAGAGGGGGCAGCTTACCAGAGCTCTCTTGCCAGCTATATCTGGAGGTGTTCCTGGTGCCTTCTCGCAGTATACAGAACGAGTTTTCGGTGCAAGCGGCGTTACTCGCACAGACACAGTAACGCTGAAGGCGACGGTTTCTGCGAGATGCAGGCAGGCTTTTTAGCGTGCAGGAAAAGCGTGAAGGAGAGGGTAATTTTGATTTTAAATTTATTGATCAAGATTACATTTTATTGAAAAGGGGTGAAGCGATGGGAAAAGGAGGGGGAATAGAGGGCGCAACTTACTGGTTGGTGGCAGCAGCAGCCAGCAGATCGAACGGCTTTTTTTTTGTTCACTTCAAATTTGCCATTCACTTTACCTCGCCAGTAGTGCGCACTGTCGAGGCCGCCTTACGCGGGAGTGCGTTTTGTGTGTATGTGCACGTTCAAGAAAATGGATCATAATGGATGGAAACGAAGGCTAAAAAGGTCCACGCAAAAGACGCTTTGGCATCGTACAATACGCCCGAGTGCGCAATGCTCTAGGGAGAGTAAAGGGAAAAACCGATGCCATCGATTGATCTTTCTTTTGTGCGCGGGAGTCGCTTTGCAACGCTCCAGTAGGCTGCCGGGAACGCCAGGCCTTATCCACCCGCCAGGATGGATGGTAAGAGCTTTCAAAGCTACCCAGTTCAGGCATCATTAGCGAGCTCGGGTGGCGCTTTGTCTTGCACGGCGACGTCCCCGAGATATAGTGCGCTTAGCTGCTTTAGTTGACTAAGAGATCGGTTCAGCTTTGTCGATAGGAAGCAGTACCGGAAAATTGGCAGCTTTACCTTCTCGTTTCAGGGATTATTACTCAGCTTCAGTTTTTGTGTGCTTTGTGCGTTTTTTTGCTCGTGTGCGGACAAACGAGATCAATCTCTACCGTTTCATGCTTTCTAATCACGCGTGTAAAGCGGCGCAAAATCTTGGTTCCGGCAGTTTGGCGAATGGTTAATTGTTTCTCTGGAGTAATGAGCACACTGCTGTATGAAGAGTTAATTTTCCAGTAGCAGTAGCTAGCAGCGGTGCCGTCCCTCATCGTCCACACTGTTGGAGCGTTAAATTAAAATCTTAATTCACATTTTGTAGCCACACCAACGGCCATGGAAAAACGTCCAACTTCCTTTCACGTACGAGATCCTTTTCCCCCGTACTGCTGGTAGCGGGGAATATGTAAGTGAACGGCGCAGGATGGGAGCGTACACTCTTCAGGAAAATAGTCATTATTGCTACTTAACTGGCTGTGGCTTTCCGGGCTGTGCGTACGAATGGTTGATGGAGGAACATGATCGATATTTTATACCTTTCCCTGCAGTGATGGACGTTTATGGTTTAACATTTTGTGGTTGTTCTTCATTCCCTGGTCGCTCTGGGACGGTGATGTAGTGCTTCCCGAATGCCCAGGAAATGGAGCATCATTTGGATTAACTCTTTTTCTGATGGGCTTTTCGTACAAAGGGTACGGCTCAGAATGGAGGAGTTCTCCATCCTGGAGCGAGAGCTATTGAACGCCATTTTTGACGTTTAATAATATCTTTAGCTTATGAAAGCTCTTTCCGGTTTGGGAGTGAGGATCCAGGGAATTGGGACATATTCGGGACTGATGTTGTCGCAGACAAGATTCTGGAGTGTTTGTGTTTGTCTGTACACCTGACATTAATTAATGACGATGTCTAACGCTATCTGACGGTGTTCGATCTTGTCTACCTTTGAGAGCGAGTCTTCAACAGCAGCTGGGATTTTCTTGGAGAAACCTCTCGAGTCTAGTCTAGCCTCTACTGGGACGTGCTTCGTCGCTAGACGCAGTTGTTGCATTGCCGTTGTGGCGACATTTTCATTTAGTCCCTTAGAAAACACGGAGAGCACGTCGAGATACACTCGAAGCATTTGTCATGCCCTTTCGTGATGACCCTTTTCTCCCGTTCCTTATGGATTGTTTTGAAGAGATTCCCTAAACTAATACACTCTCACAAACTCACACGCTAGTGCGAAGAAGATGGAAAACGTTTGTGGGTTTTTACTGCTAGCTCAAGTGTCCAGCCGTCTGAAGATGTCATTGTGTATGATTTACGGATGTAAATTAAAGATAACGATCCATTTTCGGTCACCAACAACAACCAGCCGGATTGTACCCGTGACTGACCCTTGCCATAAGAACAGGACGTGTACTGCCTGCTGGAAGTGGATGTCCTGTTCGAAGAAGACGGCGACAAGCTTTATATGCAGCTTCGATTTAGCCTCGAAGAGCCTCAAACCATTTACGATCGAACTGTTCGAGCACTGCGCTGCCCACAGCTTCCAAACGCTGTGACGGCCGAACCAGTGTGAAAGGAAACCGAAAGAAAAGAACGAAAGGTAAACTGAGGTAGAGCGGGGACAGGGCTGAAGAGAGGAGAAAACATAAAACAGGACAACGGTGAGCGAAGAAAGAAATTGTGGAATAAAGCAGAAAAGAAAAGAAAACGCGACCCGTTTGCGTCGTCTTATGCGGCGGCTATGCTGGCAAGCTTGTCGATCAGTACGTTTTGTGTTGTAAATGGACCCATGTGTGTGTGTGTGTCGGCACAGGAAAGCATACTCGCTGTCTTATGTATGTGTGTGTTTGATAGAGAATTTGTATGTTTTCGCTGACCCAAGCATAGCGCGGCGTAAACATGGCCCTGCTGCAGTATGAAAGAGCGCGAAGATCTGGCTGTTGATCGTTTCTGGTGGGTGTTTGCGTATGTGTTTGTATGTGTGTTTGTAAGTACAGTCACGCTGTAGCAAGTGGTTACGGGCGCTGCCAGAAGGGCTTGCGAGGGGAGTTAGAAAGAAGCGGAAGAATGACGCACCGAGAAGAAAACAGACTTTTAAAACCGGTTTGGCAACTTTAGTTTTCATCTCATTTTTGGGCTCGCGCTGATCTCTTTCGTTCTCTAGTGATGTCTCCTCCCCTCTCTCTCTCTCTCTTTCTTACACTATTTTTACGTTTCATTCTAACACTAGTTTTGTAGTACCCACTCGTCCCTTCCCGTCTGCTTACCCCGTCGGCGCGCACTTGTGTCCCGTACAAAAACGACGCCGCGTTACGTTTACCGGAACGAAACGGTGGATCGCGGCGTAACGCCCTGTAACGCTCATTGCTCAGTGGAACCTTTGCGCGGGTAATTTCTACTGCTTTTGCCGTTGCTGCTTTGTGATCTTGCGTGTACCGAGCCACCGCAGCCTCCCGGAGGTTGTGTCATCTGGTGAACTTTGGAGATTGGGTCGCTTTTCTATGCATGATTCGATCTTTCTTCACGGCATTTTGTCTCCTCGAGCGCGTTGCGGTTCATAGGGGTCTACGTGGCAAATTGTGCGGGCAACACGGGTAACCTCGCTCTGGGAAAAGACATTTTCCTTCTAAGCTGAAGTGGCTTGGTTTGAATCTCTCTCGGGAACAATTTTTAGGATTTTTCGAGTGTGTGGGACAATGAAGTTGTGGGACGACGGTGTGGTACGTGCTTTAAGGGGCCTTCGTGGTTAATTAACAACAACAATAAAAGTGTCGATAATTTGAAATCAGTGCCAGCATATTGTTAGAGGGTTGGCGGTACAATCTTATAAATAGAAACAAGTGAAAAGAAATTTTAATGGAGAACGAGCATCGTTCAACTATTACTCAACCATTGGATTTTTCAAACAAATCCTCAAATCTAATTTCAACTTCTTCCAACCAATTTTATTTTGCCGTCTACAGTTTCTGTCTCATTCTGTACGGCTTTCCGAGTTATCCATAATTGTCATCTGGTTGGGTTTATTTTTCTTTCCAAATGGTTATGAGGCTTAATTTTCAGCGATCCTCTTCTTACCTGCCCGAAGAAACACCTGGCGAGTGCTACGGCAGTGTCCTTTCGGAGATTCGTTTTGTTCCTGCTCCATTGAATGGTGAAGATGCGTGAGAAGAAACTACAAAATGGTAACCAATTTTGGACTTTCCAAAACAAGACAGAAAGGCCCTTCAAGATCTTTTGCAATTCGGGGTTGTAAATTGCCAGAAAAGTTTTGGCTTTCTAAATTACTGTGCGCGAGTCAGACAATACCCGCATTGTGCAATACCCATCACCACCGTAAGCTACGATTCCCGCTTGAGTGTCTCCGGTACCGGTGTGCAGAGGATAGCATTTTATCATATATGTTTGGATATATGTTTTTGTTGCGCTGGCAACAATGACACAGTAACAGGACGTAATGTGAGGTACTTTTGTGCAAGTTACAAAAGCAATATAATTACACTGCCAGCGCATTTCAACGGCAATTCCAACGGCGGCTCTCCTGCTCCAGCGCAGTGTGGTTAAACGGGCTAGGTGAAGTAAGGCCCTTTTGAAGCAATTTTCAAGCAGCCAAGAAGCTGCGGTTTTTTTATATTTTATTTTTATTTCTCTCACCGCATGCTAGAAGATGCAGATGATGATGATGGTTCGTGCTTCAAGTAGCAGGTCCGCCACTCGACATTCATTAGATTTTCGTGTGCAAATCACTCGCACAACTTCGGGGGCCATCTTTCACCTTTTTCGAAGAGGCTAGATGGCTGCTGGAGAGATGAGCCGGCCTTATTCGTGCGCCAGCCATTAAGGTTTCTCTGTTGCTTTTTTCTCTCCTAGTTGTTGTTGGTTAGTAATGAAAATATTACGAAAAAATTGACCCCCGATGGCGTGGTGGTAGTGGTGGTTGTTACGTGCGTGTTGCGGTGTGTGCATTAAGCATGTATCGAAATGTCGAGACGGAGGAATGCCATAGTGCACGTTACGAGTACCGGCAGCATTGGTCCGCGGATGCGTATTTTTATACCAACCCCAATGCCCGAGCAGCAGGGGTCGGCCCGGGTCGGCTCTGGTGGTGGCCAAATAAATGTCTATTTGTACAACGGCAACAAGCGAGCAAAAAAACAAGAAGCTTAATAATAACGCTGTATGCGAAAAAACGGCGCACACTTCAGAAGATGTTAGGCATTTAACACCTCCGTTGGAGTATTCCATTGGAGGAAAAAAAAAAACGAGTGAAGAAAACCAGAGGCTCCGGGCTACGGAGCGATCTGATCGGTTAATAATTTGACTCGAGGATCCTCTGGCGGGCTTTTCAAGATGCTGCAATGTTCGTACGGTGCTTTGTGCGGCTGCTCGAGCGATAGCGCATTCGAGATGGATAACGAGACGGCTTAACGTTAGCACGATGGTCCACGCAAGTTGGGGTGAGGGATATTAATAATTACCAATAATGTACCACTGGTAGGAGGTAGAGTGGTGGTGGGCACCACCGTTACCGTACTGCAGCGGTAGAATAAATGGCTTCTTTGGCGCTCTTGGGCAAGCTGAAGCAAGCGTTTCAACCAGCTGTCATCAATTATTCCCCCCCCCCCCCCTACTCCCATGTCCACGAGGCGAACGAGGTGCTAGAACACGACAACTGTTATTACCTTTTTGCTTCTCACATAGTGCGCTGACTGATCATGTAAGGGCCTCTACCAGCTGAGCTGAGTGAAAGATGTCAAAAATGAGAAAGTGTGTTCTGATGACGATGGGACTACCAAAGACTAACAAGTAGCGTTTCTTTCCTTCCCGGCAATATCTGGTTCTACTGGACGCATTTCGATTTGGATTAGAGTGCATACCTCTCTCGAGCGGTAGAAATTCGACCCGCGATCCGGTGGCTTAAATCTATATGGACATTTTCAGAGTTCCATTCCCGAGGCACATGTAAATCACCGGGCCGAGGGTGGGATTGATGTAGGATTGTGTCAACAAGGCAGCAAATGGTGGTGTCCAACAACGGGGTTTCTCGTGCGATTTGCCAGCAGCACCGTTCGGTGGAATTTATCATAGAGAGATGTTTGGAATTCCTTGGCCGAGAGTTGCTGGTGTGCTTCTAGCTGCGATCTGAACCATAAGCTAGCCTAAATCCCCACTCCAATAAAATTGGAAGCTGGTTGTCTCGGGCTGTAAAGCGCTGCTACGTAGCATTAACCAGGAGTCGTCAGGAATAACGAGTCATTGGTAATTCGATATTTCAGTTCCCCGACATTTGGTAGCACTGCCGAATCGTTTGGTCTTTCGGTGTGGCTCTTGTTGTTTCCTCCTTTCCGTTATGTTGTTTCAGGTTTTAGGTCTATCTACTCGGAAGCTGCCGCTGGATTTCGGAAACGACCGTGTTCTTCCCCCTTTGCTGTCGAATGAACGGTTCGGGGGTTGTTTTGATAAGCATGAAAATGCAGCTAGCACGTACACTTTAAGCAGCATTGCCCTCTGGAGGTGATACATTTCTTTGCTGGAAATGAATTTCCATAGAATCGCAGCAACTCCAGTGCGCTGCAGTCAATTACATTGTGAAATGGGGATTCTTTCGTACGATGCTCTCCGAGAGAAAGAGTTCTCAACCCGTTTTTCAGGGTTTCTTCGACCAGCGCAGTAGCAAATTAATTTTCACACCGAGCACAGAGTGATCTCGCGTGTCCGGTTCACTGGCTAGAGGGCAAACCCCGTCTATTTTAGGCGTTCCCAAGCGCGCGCGCGCGTGTGGGTGCACTGGACCGGTTGCACTGCCAAAAAAGCTGGAGTGAATGTGAGGCCGCAGCGGCACCAGAGGGTGGCGGTGCAGTTCCGAACAGTTTGTTACGAAATCTCACCCGGTCTGTTGAAGGCGAGTTTCAATTCGCCTGCACTCTTTCTTTCTTTTTTGGGGGATGGAGAAAGAAAGGGTTTGTTCTTCGCAGTTTAATGCATTATGCATCAAGAGAAGGAGAACACCCGGAGGGTATGGTTTTGTGGTATGTGTACGGTCGTAAATTAGAGAATTAGAGTGGAGCGGTTGGAGTGGTCGCTCGCTCCCCTTTCTTAAAAATGCATTTTATGCGAAGCGGTCGAGAAGTGTAGTTTCTTTCGCCTACAGCAAAAACGAATCAAGAAACCGTTTTGGTTTGGATGGACACTGCCGGGCGCTGGGAAATTTTGTTCATAATTTCAAAAGTTGGAAGTCGTATCGGTTAATGAACTTGGTGGAATGGCTGTTTTAGAAGCTTCTGCCAGTACGGCGGTGAGAAACTCTCCAAATTTACAATGGAGTACGTCCAGAGCTGTCTGGACTTCAGCTTATGAATTATTCCACCTTGTGTTGATTTTGTGAGCAACTTTCAGATGTCCGGTAAGATCTGTAAGTAATGATCTTAAGCCCGTCGAAAAAAACCCATCCAAAAGCAATTGTTTAATTAATCGAGATATCCTCCTTAAGGTTCGTCTGAGCAGCCCATCAACACTTCAATTCGTTAACGATTGACACGACACTTAGGACCATCCGCGCAATTAGGTAGCATTTAATCCACGCTGCTCCGTAATGCATCTACGACGCCGTATGGTATGGTCGGGTTTGCTCGTTTGCTGGCTGCTTAATTTTTAATGACACATTTTACGAGCCATTCAGAACTGTTTGCTGGATTAAAGTGTATGCTTGCCGTCTCATTACGATCGGACCGTTTTGATATATCTGTATGGTTAGTTCTGTTTTTCTGAGGAAAATTTACTGTTCCGTTTCCGGTCGTTTGTGAGATCCCGAGCAACCCGTTTGCACGCGGCTGGATGTGTGTTCTAGCGCTTGTTCTAGGGTTCAAACATTTCAATTAGCACCGCTAACGTAAGGGGTGAAACGAAGCCAACTAGACGACAGCCTAGCTTCTCCTTGTGGTCACTGACCGACACACAAGTCACACAGGGAAAAGTGGTATCTTCAAACAGGTACATCTAACCGGAAAAAGGGTCTCTTGTGGGGTTATCTCGACGTGCATTTTATTCACTCTACCGGACTCTTCACTTTGCTTCACTTTCGCCCCGCTATTTCCGGGGGTGCGTTCTCAAGCGTATCACAAATGCGAGACGTGAGCGAATTCAGACAGGAAGAACCGACCATCACCCCCGGGCAGGCGATAGAAAGAAGACCCCAAAGTGAGCTTTTGGGAATACGAACGGGGGTCGTCTGCGCCACGGGAGGACAACCGTTTTGGTTACGGTGTGTGTGTGTCCCGGTATATTTATGTGCAACGTTATTCAAAACTGCTCCGTTCCGCTGGTCTGAGCATCCCAGCGCGTTGTGTCTGGGATGTGGTCGTCCACCCCACCTTCCGCAGAAAGCAACAGATCCTCACTGGAAAGCGAAGGGGATTTGAAGAGTTCAAAAACCCGTTGTTGTCTCAACCGATAAGCAAGAACAGGCGTTGAGCATTCCCAGATGCCAAAAGTGCAAGTACCTGCAGACACAGAGGGAGGGTGTCAGATTACCGAAATATACGCGTTTGGAGAAGACGGAAATCTGCGGTTTGGGGCTTGCGGTTTGTACCTGAGCAAACAGTTGGACCGCTCGCTCGAGGAGGCGTACAGGAAGTTCGATCAAACCACCAATTGGACACGCAGTCTCGCTTGGACGGAGAGGGTGAAGCAGATATTTGGATTAATGTTAGGTATCTTGCTCTGGAGACCGATCCTAAAAACACTCACACAACAGCACAGTAACAGGAGATAGTTTGTGGTCAGATATTTTGGAGGTGATCATTCGAATGAGATGCCCAAAGCGGTGCTCGTGTTGACCATCATCCTCTGAATAATGAGAGAATGAGGCTCGGTAGAACAAATCATACTGGCTGGACGGATGCTTTAAAAGGGTAAGGGTGCCGATGAAAAGGCAATTTGTGTGTTGATTTCATGGGCAGAGGGCACCCTATTTGCCGTCGATTTCCGTCGCGTAAGATACGGTCGCTCCTACCGCTTTAATGATACTCCAGCGGTGTAGAACGCAATCACCACTGTACTGCAGGGTTGTACTAGCCTTGGACGAACTCGTTCTAGCAGCGCAAACAGTCACTTCTAAATGTCTGACGTAGGGTGGAAGGTACGATCTACGCCTGTATGCACCGCGTCTCTAGAGCCCCGAAATGTAGATCACTGCCGGTCGTGTCGCGGTCGTGGTGAGAGGTGAGTCGCAACTTTTCGTGCGTTCGCTTTGCGAACCGGCAATTATCGAACCAACCTCCGCACCGTATGCAAAGCAGAACAACCAGAACACCACACACCAAAACGCTCTCGTTCGTCTATAGCTGGCCACTGAGTGGCCCCCTCGCCATCCCCCTGGGGCGAATCGTTCTTGAGCGTGCCACCAGCATCAGCGATCGTGCCCACAGCTTTACAGCGGTAGTAGCACCCGCCAACTAGTGCTGGGAAGCGTAATTCTTCCAGGTTGTGCGTGATCACGATTTTTAATTTCGCTTTCCTTCGCGCATTGTTTTTCGTGCGCTTATTTCCCACTTCTTGCGCTTCCTTTCTCTCGCGCAGCCTCGCCGCCATGACTAATCAGTTTTGGCTGGTGGATGGCTGTGGTTGTGTGGGCTTACGTTTTTGTGGGGTTTTTAATTTTCGGTTACCAATTTACTGCCAGCGATTATTCTGCACGAGATTCTGGAACAAAAGTTTAATAGGGCTGCTGAGTTTCCGCACTGAGTGTGTGTGTGCGCGCGAAGGTGATGGATTAAATGTGGTACGCGTGTTGTGTGTTTTTTCAACGTACCGTATCAAATTCGGTATGTTTAAGGGTTCTTTGTTTTGCGCTACGAATTGGTTTCAGATTTGGGGAGAGAGCAAAAAACTAAAACGAAGCTGGAACAGAACTTGGCTTTGGAGCACACGTGTTTGGAGGCGATGACGAGTTCTAAAAATAAAACGAATCGAAGCATTCACGTTTTAGAGTGATTCATAAAAATAAGCTTTTCTTTGAAATCTATTCTTTAATATTACCATAAAAGCCGTTCGTGTACCATTCGGCGAAGAATTATTTAAGCTTATTTTAATGAAAACAGATTAATCTCGTTCGCGGCTGGCAACTCCAAAAACGGGGGTAGCAAGATCCGAATCGTCGATGGCACAGTCTTATGGGTTTGATGAGTCAGAAACGTGTCCGGCGTGCACGGACTTCTTCGTACCGAGTCACGAGTCAGTTTTCACTAAGCCCGCACTCCTTCTCCTCAATACAACACACCGTACGCAAATCTAGACAGACACAGCCGGACTCAGACAAGCCCACCTACGACAGTATTCTCACATATCAATGGCGCTGGAAGCCAGCTGTCACTTCGTCCAAGGGTACTAATTTCTTTCTGTTTTTCCTCTATTCTCCCACAGGTAAGCGCACATCCCAAGGACCATCTTTGCTGAACGCACCATACCATCGGTTTGGCCGTAAAGACGGCTCCAAACGGCAGTAGTAAGCAGTAGTAGGTGGCATGCGTGGGAACTATTCACGGACGTGTGGAAGCGGTATGATAATTCTCATGGGACGTTAAACTCATATTGACTTCGGCGTGAAGCTTGCGCCGGAATAGTGATGGCGTAAGTTTATAGGATAACCGTTGCCATATCGGTGCGCGCTGCGTGGTACGTTTTGGTCGTAACAGGTTTCCTGGTCACGGCACCGGACGTGCGCGAAACGGAACAGGTTGTTCTTACGGCTGGAGAAGTGCTCAGAATATTGCTAATTCCGTATGGTTTGTGTGAACTACTTTCACCGTCCAATCAACGAATAAGAATAAGCTCTTCTCGTGATCGAATGTTACCAAATAATCGTGTAATTGCAGAACGATTTCCCTTTCTGCGGAGGAGGAGGTCTGTTGACTCGGATGGAAAGCTTCAGCGCAAATGATAAGGTTGCAATCGATCGCGCGCTCGCACCGATGTTTCCATAAACGGGTCCGTGGTGTGGTTGAATAGAAATGATTTCCGGCGCGTTTACATTGCAATTTACCACTTGATAATTATACGATGTTGCATTCGTGGTTACAAAAAAACGAGTGGCTTGGCTATCTGATGCTCTCCATGCCTTCGAAGCCCCCCCAAAAGCTTGTGAAAATTACGCATCCCAAGTAGTCGAGCGCTATCGGCAGCCGAGCAGAGCAATTTGGTGGCGAACTTCTTGCCCAAAGGCACACAAAAACACTCAATTTGACAAGATGCTTTCACAACCCCCGCGGGCAAACGTTATAGCGGAAAGTTTAAGTGATTTGAAGCCAAAATAGTGCCCCGGCTCTTGGACGACCCCCCTTGCGCCCAGTCTGTAGGTAAATCGTTTTTTTACGTAAGTGACCATTTGACTGGACAGAAGAAGTAGTCGATTCATTCCAGCCATCTCTCGGCAGTCGGCGAGAAAGTGATTTGAAGCCAAAGCTTAACCCAAACCATGTCCCATTTGGGGGATGTGGTTGTGTTCACGTTTCGCGTTTTGCGCCCGCGGGTGGTGTGCTTGGAAACAAAATTGCATCCCGCCGGGGAGTCCCGGCACTACTGAGAAATGGTCCCGGGGAGAGATGTATAGGAAAGGTACCGAAAAAGGGATTATATTCGATTTTGTGGGTCATTTAGAAGATTGACGTAGAGTTGTATGTGTGTGTGTGTGCTCCCACCCGCAAGGCATTGGCGTGATGTAATTCGCTCGAATAAAATCGGCGAGTATGTGTGCGAGATTCCGATGTCTGGGAAGCACGTGATATCAAGAGAAGGATTTAATTAATGACACAGCATGCTGTGAGCAGCGATCCTCATCAACGCGATCGTCGAAGGTTAGGTAGGCTGAGAATTAGAAATCTCTCTCTCTCTCTCTCTCTCTCTCTCTCTCTCTCTCTCTCTCTCTCTCTCTCTCTCTCTCTCTCTCTCTCTCTCTCTCTCTCTCTCTCTCTGTCTCTCTCTCTCTCTCTCTCTCTCTCTCTCTCTCTCTCTCTCTCTCTCTCTCTCTCTCTCTCTCTCTCTCTCTCTCTCTCTCTCTCTCTCTCTCTCTCTCTCTCTCTCTCTCTCTCTCTCTCTCTCTCTGCATAGTTTCTTTTTGGGAAAAAAATCGTTGAAATTTGTTACAGTTGTGCAATGTAATATTCTCGGTGTGGAAAGATGCCCCGTGAGAGAGACTTCCGCTTTTGGGCGATCACTGTACGAAAAACAGCTCCAGCTCAAGACTACATCCACTTGAGCCGGGCGGATGAGATGCGATGCAACCCACAATCCGGGAGCAAAAACAGCATCCAAATACGGAAGAGTTCAAGTGGACTACGGGTGCGGATTTGTTTATAACAATTTTCATTTCAATGGGAGGAGGATAAAAAATAGGGATCATCTTCAATCTTTAGCAAACCCCCGTACAGTCCACTTGATGAGTTTTCCTCATCCAATCACTGTTGGGTCGCGTCTGCTGTGTTTCCATGGTCTCTGTAGTGTCTTCCTGCGCTTTTCAAAACTCCGGAAGCGGGCGATTTTTGGCGCAGGCCAAAGCACTCGAGTGCAGGGTAGTAATCTGCTGCCGTTGCTGTTTAGTTTGCTGCAACACGATAAACGGATGGTGGCGACGATGGACACAGGCCGTAGCGTTGTGGGTGCTCTACAATTATTGTGGAAATTGATTTCCTTGGGCGCAGCAGTTATGAATGCAATTGCTGCCAGGGCGGTAAAAATAGGGAGTGTGTAATTCGATCTCCGGCGAAGACTTTTCCCTAGCATTGGCATCCTATTTCCACACGTACACACACACATAGTTCCAAAGGGGTACGTAACACGCTTACAAGAGGTTATAATTAAATTCGCGAAACTATTAACCGCAGTAAGTGATGGTTGTGTTGCATCGGGACTCATTATACCGTGGAGGTAATAAGAAAAAAAAAATGCGTTTAAACGTTTGTCCATTATATAAAAGTGCGCACACGCGCTTGGAGGGCCGAAGAAAAAGGTTCGGTACATGTTTATTGCCTGTATATCAATCGGGCGATGCTCGATGGAAAGGGCAGCGCGCGTGACCAAAAGGCAAAACGTTTTCGTCCGTTGTGTGGAGGTTGTGATGCCAAATTTTCAACACCTAATTACCAACGGATTGGCCGGGCGGATGAAATCCTGAAGAAGAAAGTCAGCTTCCTCGAGCTGTTGAGTCTCGAAGGTGCTACCGACGATTTGCACTCGCGTGGTACCAAAGGTCTATCTTCCCGCTTGTGTCAGAAGAAAACGAGCAACCGCGTGCGTCACGACGAGAATTTACATTCGCATGCCGCACGATGCTGCTGCTTTGGTTCTTTTGCCACCGCAAGTTTCGAGCGCAAATCACGCAAATCTAAACAAATTTGCACAATAATGTAATGCTAGCTTATATACCTTTCCAAGGCTGCTGCTTTGGAGTTTGCCGTCAAGCGCGAGGTAGAGTTTATGAGGTCTTGAGCGAGTTAAAAGCGCAATTGTGCCTAGCTAAAGCATAGTGAATTGTTTGGCTATTTGCTTGCGGTGTTAAAAATAGCGCTGCAGTGAATTCTTTTCGTCCTCTCCCGCAAACAAATGTTGTAAACACTGAACTCCGCATCTCTTAACGCAATGCTTCAAAGTGACTTCATGTTACGGTAAGATCGCTTCAGTTAGATCTTTTGGTGATCGCAATCATATCCCATTAGCTCGGCGAGTCCAATCGCTTGGTAAAGATGGCAAGACTCAAGAGATTACGGTTTGTTTGGCAGATAAGTCCGGGTACTGGAACGTCTTGTGCGATCTTGTTTATTGTGCCACTTGGTGAGTAACACGCATCGCACACCGAAATTGCGCCCGGAAGTGAAGAACAAATCACGAACCGTTTCTCGTACCACCACCGGAAGAAACTTATCCCAATAAACACAAATCGGAGCCGGAATCTTGGAAAGGGCCGCACGCCCGATGCAACACTTTGTCGAATCAGTAGGGCCGCATTTGATGAAGGCCGCCCTCGGTACGGGGTCCTAACCTCTTCCATCCAAACGGCAAACCAATGCCGCCGCCATTGAGCGGTGATCTCTATCAAAACGGGTCTCGGAAACGGAACTGATAGCGTAAACAGCGAGAGCGAGAGCCCGAGAAGGAGAGGGCCCTTTATCTTCATTGTCTTTTGCCGTGGGTGATACTGTCAGCCAGACAAGTGTGTGGTAGCATAACGGTGCGTGCAAGCGAAGAATGGGCAATTGAAGGTCATTTCTGAGCGCACGGGGATGCAATATATCTCCCGTTGGTGCCGTGGTGCGGTGTCTGTCACGGAGAAGGGGCACAAAGATGCTAACTGTTAATGATGGAAACAGATGCTGTCGCTGTTTATTTATACTTGACCCCGAAATGACAGGGAGAGAACAAAAAAAGGAGGAAAGATATCGCGATGGGACGTCTTTTGGTGCGCAACCGAACAAGAGGGTCGGCGGTGGTCGTCTTGCGAGACGGAAGCCGCTACATCTTGGGTCAGTTCGATCGTAGCGATAAATACACAAACATATAAGGCGGGTCCGGTCAAAGAGACGCACAAAGAGGAGTCGGTCGCGGGTTGTCCTCTTGTGACGTGTACAGCGCGTTGGACCATTATCGTGTGCTTACCAACTTCCTGGATTGGGTGTTTTCTGTGCGTGATTGTTTTTGCTTGCTGCTGTAGGAACATCAGCCCTGTATGATAGTGTGTGGCCATTATTTATGCGCATAGGAGATGATTACCCGTTCGTTTGCTGTCATACAGCACGATGCATCAAGCGACTGAAAGTGTTTGTGCGGGAATCACACAGGTTGCAGAAATTCCATTTACCCATTACGGGATATTCCATGGGCTTCCTTGAATAGTAGCTTTGCGTGCGCGTTAGCTTTGTGCCCATGAGTCAGCCCGCTGCTCCGGCAGCGCCATCTAGGCACAGCGAAAGGTTAATGCGGTACTAATCAGCTGTTGAGCCTTCCTATATTGGACACATTGTTCTTCACACTTCACAAAGTCACCCTTTTTCAATAAGTTGAATAAGCGAACAACAATCCCGCTCTCTATCAAATTAATCCGCCCTCTGGGCGTTAGACGATGTGCCCCGTGTCGACCGCAAAAGGGGTGATTTAATTGTCAACACCTCGTACAATGGCACCCTTGAGGTGCCCCGGAGTCTCCACAGCTCTCGATCGATGGTTTTTGTGTGGGGAAATAGTTCACATCACACATTTACTTATCTTGCGCGATAGAGGGAACGTGATCGCTGAGCTCATCCTCTGCCACAAGCTCCACCATCTCCAGGTCAGCGTGCGTTGTGTGTAGGAAGCGGCCCAAGAGTCAAACGAAACCGTCGCCGCGCACGTCTGTCCCATTCAAGTTTCACTCTCGCGCGTGTCACGCACGGTTTGCTACTACTACTATACACTACCGCGCCGACATCTCGCTTTGTTGTGGGACTAGCCCCGCCAGCAGCGCCATTCATTCATGCCCCAGGATCGTCCGCGTTTCATTGAGGAAAATTAATTCAACCCGCTCGCGGCGGAGCTGCTGATCAGCTTCGAGCCGTTGGCGCAGGTCCGTCGACCATCGGTTGGTGTAAATTAGTCGCCTGCGCGTGGAAACCCGCCTGGGAAGAATGGGAATGTGTGTCGCAAGGTGCGACGAAGTTTTTTTTTCGTTCGTTGCCTCGAGGGAGATGTCGTTTCTTTTTTAATTTGTCAACCTTTGTGGGCAATAGAGATACAGAGAGAGAGAGAGGAGAAAAAACGCTTGTAACTATGTGTCACCATCATCATTTTATACATAGTGGGGATCACATGCGTTCGAGCGCGGTTTGATCGTAGGCGCAGCCGGTGCTGAGGGTGGACCGGTTCGATCCGCGTGTGCCCATGTGTATCATGCTTCGAAATCAGCGTTTGTGCTGCGAATGTGTACAAGTGGCTAGAAATAGTGTGTTGTAGATCTTACAAAAAGGGTAAAACATGCTGCTCGCTGATCTCCCCCGCCTGCCTTCGCAAATCGCCTATCCCGGGCGCTCTGCTACCTTCCAATTGAATTTGGCGTTTCCAACCGGGTGGTTTAAATTAATTATACCCTTTTGCGTAAGATTAGCGCGATCGAGCGCGCGCTCGCGCCCGTGTGCACCATTGAAAGGGTGAACGTAAAGGTAAGCCGAACAAAAAAAAAAACGAATGCTCAACATCAGGGATAAGATCTTTACCCTCCCGTTGAACCGTTGGAAGCAGAGGCGATTTGCGGGCGATTTTTTTTCGGCAATTTGCTTCGTTTACTGTGTATGAATAAACACGTGAGATGAACCACCCTTCCCAGCCCGTTCGGTTCTAATGAATCATGAAAATGCCCGCGCACGCTTCTCAAAATTTGATTAACTCCTGCGTTCTGCCAGATGCGGTTTTGAGGTGGTGGTGTTTAATGGCGGAAAAAATTGAGCTCCAAAGCGCGCTTGCGTTCTTTGGCGGTTTGTTGTCCGGAGCGTAAAAATCTTTCAATCATAAGAAAATAATAAAAGGTCCGTTATCTTAATCTAGCGAACCACCCCTACCTTCGTCTTCGTGGAGTGCGTTTTGAAGGTGAAAATGTGTGCGTCTTCTGTCTGGCATGAATTTGCATGTGCGGGAAAACCGGCGGCGCCCAAGGCAAAGCCGTACATACATCATTTTCCTGTGTGTACCGTGCGCGCGAGCGCGTGCTCTTTCCTTTGTGTTTGCCCAGCTGGGATGGGAAAAGTACGCGCTGTGCTTATGGCTGTGTGCTGCAGCTTGTGCGTCCGACTGCCGTATGCTAATGAGAATCAATTTGGCGTGAATAAAGCACACGCCTTGGCGGGAGGGCGAATGAATTGATCCCGCGGATGAGCTCGGTGTCTTGTCTTTCGCGTGGAAGCGCGGACCTCCCGTACACCCGGCGTGTCGATCATTATCTGCGTGCAAAAGGGAGAATTGGAGTGGGGAAGAAATTTGCATAAACTTAGCTTTCCCCCCGCGTGTGCGTGGCATACCGTGAGAGTGGGTTTCCGTGTTGTTCTGCTCCTTCGTTGCAGAAAGCCCCCGGGTGGGACATCTTTCTCGGCCGTTCCGACCCGGAGAAATCAAATACACACATAGGCTCGAGTCATCGCCCTATCACTGCGCGGCTGTCATTGATATGCCGTTTGGTATTGGAATTGATTGCGCAACTTAAACACTGGTCATGGCCGTGGCCGCTTGTGAGAACCGAGTGATGGTCGGGAAAGGAGAGCATAGCCAAACAAAAAGAAACTTTTCTCCATTCAATTACTGCCCGGCGCCTACATGACTCGTCTGTTTTTTTTGTTTGTTGGGCACGTTTGGCAAAGCAGACAGCAGAACCATGTGTGGCACAGGTTCTGCTGGCTGAAGAAGCGGCAGAAGCTGCTCACACCAAAAACACCTCACGATAATGCGATCGCGCGTAGGTCTCGCTCATTTTTGGGGTGTTGTTGCTCTGTGCCTTGGCGGCTCATTTCGTATGCATGCAAGGGGGAGGGGAGGACTACAACAAAAGCCACACAGGATTTTCGCGTGTCTTATCGTAGCACTGCGAGGCACAGTATGTTGCGTCTTTCCGTTTGCCATTAATTAAAGGTTTTATTACGTTGATACATTAATATGCGTAGCCAGATCGAGCGAGACAAGTTCGTGTTCATTTTCGGCATGGAGTTGCTATTAGTGTCTAGGATCTTGTGCGATGCCGTCAATAAAACATCCTACTTATGCATTCTTAAGTGAGCTGAGATGAGTCCCACTTTAAAGGGATGCTTAACATCTTCGAAAAGCCCTATTCGAAGGACTGATTAGGAAGGTTTTTATATTTTGGTCGTCAAGCGTTCGGAATCGATTTAAACGCGCTCTGAAAGATGATGGTTCGAGCGAAGCGTATAACCTATCAACGCAATCGCGCGCACCCGTAGCTAATAGCATCCGGGACGGGACTCGTCGACCGCGCGCGTTTCGATGGTCGAGATAAAAAGCGCGCATTGTCCGGCAAACCGTCGACCATCATCATCACCACCTCGCATCAACCGCAACCAATGCAATCAATCCAGTCGGTGGTTTGAACCTGAGCCTCGTAGACCAACACGAACGGAAATACCATCTGCGTTTTCTATGTTACCATGCTCCGATCTTCCATCGATCCGAGGCCTACCGGAGCCGTTTGTCACACGGCGGCCGCACACCGTATGTTCCATTAACCTTGGTCAGTGCGCATCCCTCCGACCGACTGACGGATGGGGGCAGGCATTCGATGATTCGCTCATTTTCTCCTAATTAAATTAAATCAAACACCCGAACGGTGTTTGAAGGCCAGCAAGCGACGAACGCCGAACGTTGGTGGTTGGAAAAGGAAGAAAGGAAACACACACAAAAGGAGCTCATAAACCATATCTGATGCCCTTGAAAGTGGTTTTCTGCTGCTGATGGGTGTGTGAGATTTGGTTGGATCGGTCGGTTTGGGCCAGGCTGCAGTAGCTCGAGCGTGAAGATGTTGATCGTGTGTTTGTGTGTGGGAGAGCCCTCGAAGCGCGAAGAAGTTGTGTTTCGCGAATTGAACCGCTCCAGCGAAAAGGTCCTCAAGAGATGGCAAAAAAACGTCACAGCGGAGCCGTGATGGGTGCGAGATTAAGGTTACCGGTGATTACGTTGGAAGCCTTAGCCCCCGGAGTTGGGTTAATTTTTTCGGGGTCAATCAAGAAACCGGGACGGAAGTTGCTCTTTTCTCGTTCGTTATTACCAGAATCTCTAGCAAAGAAGATTTCAATTGTTCTCGCGCGCGGGAAATTGAAGATTGCCGGACGATTAAGGCCGGCGACGTTGGAGAAGCAATTTTCGACCGACAGTACACATTCTGTCAAAAACGAGTACACCGGTGTTGGTCACCAGGCAAAAGTCGGAACTTCACGATGTGCTAAATGGATAAGGCTTAGCATGATGGGGCTGTTTTCGTGACTCGGGTACTATGAAGAATCGCGGTGAGTCACCGTTAAGAGCTACCAGGTAATATGTTGGTGTGTGGGTAGTTCCAACATAATCGTACCACAACTTAGCTAAGGTACCACAGTTTGCTGGAGTAAAACGTATCTTCCGGTGCGGATTGATTCACCCTGGCGTGTGGTGTAAGGTCTGCTGAATCGATAACCGCGCTACGTGACTCAACACTGTCGGCAGGGTATTTAGTGAGCCGATGACTAACCGGAAGGTACGAGCTTGTTTCGGGTTGTTTTTTTTTTGTGTTTGGTTCCCAGGACATTTTTTGTACGATATCTCTCCGCCGAGGTAAGCATGCAGAGAAGGATCTTGTTGAAGGAAGGCACTGATACTGTGGGAAAATGATAACCGAGTTGCTTACGGCTGTGCTATAAAATCCTGCAAACTTTGATATTGTCATGTCCCGGGAGCGTTTGCTACCTTGCCAAATGAAGGCCATTAGAATCGTGAGACAGAACACCGGTTCAAGTGAATTCCAGCAGGGCAGGTAGTGATATAAAACGGCGGAAACGGTATTACCCACCCTGTACGTGCCGATCGCCGGTTTTGCAGATCGCCCATAGGCAGAGAAAGAAGTTGATAATGATAGAGGGATGTCGTCGAAGATCGATCCGGGCTCCGTTCTAGCTCATTAGGGGCGACATTCCAGCAAAAGGGCCCGACAATGAACTTTCTTTGTAGAATACGCTCCGACCATGCCGTGGGATCAAGGCTCAAACGTTGCCGACCTACCTGAAACTGGAAATAAATGTGTTCCCTTCGTGCGTTGTTATTCGCTACCGGGCGACCGGATAAGGTCTTAGCCACGAGCGGCCGAGGCAGTAAAAATGTATTAGCATCGCCACCGCCACTCTTACTACCATCAGGGCTCTCCGCGGGGAGAAAAGGTCATTGATGCCCGGTAAATGGTGAAGAAGCACGGAGCAACGGAAATTAAAATTCTTTCCGTTCCGTTCTCGTTTTTCGTTGTGACCGATTGGCCTTGGGATCTCGATTTCGTTTCGTAACCCTGTTTGAGAACTTTCACACAAGGGTTTCTCCGGTATGCGTATCGCTCGTCCGTGAGCGAGAAGCGGAAGAAGATAAGCCGCCCAGAAGCTACCGCGTGTGCTTTCCGGGCGTTGTCCCCTTCGTCTTGGTGGGCTCATGCATCCAGTTTTGGGTGAGTTGAATAGTGTTTACGGTTGTAAATCAAACGCGATTAGTTGCGTCCCGTGCGGGTGGGATTTCCGATGAGAGAATGCTCCGCTTTTCCCAGGGTTAGCTTTCGACGGGGGAAGCTTCTTGGTGGCTATATATCAGTCACGCGTTGTTTTGTACGTGGGCCATGGACCGGTGTGGTCTTATTCAGTTGTGCGTGAACGTGCTTGGCGGGAGTTTTCCAGTGCGAACTCCTCTCCAGGTGCTGCTTTGCTTTCTGTAACGTGTAGCAACCGCAAGCAAAGCTAATCCCTTTTCCGGCTGGCTTGCAACTCCATTCATAAGCAGCTCGGTGATTGATCAGAAAGATAGAGCGGAGTTGCAACTGATACGAACAACACCGGGAACCTTGGTTTGCAGCCCGGCTTGACCATATTATTTACGCACGCAGCAGTCTCCGGATGTGTCGGTGAGTGTTTTTCGCGCAAACTAGGGCCGATCGCCAACGGCAAACGGAAGTCGTAAACCCGTCACTTGGTCGCTCGGCCAGCATCGGGCAAGTACCACACCGTCAAAGGAAACACGCCCGTGCCCGGTTCGAAGATGGTGCGGAAAAATGCGTCGTGCAAACAAGGGAATGCTTTTATGCGCGATCGCGCGCTTGCCCTCGGTACTGTCTAGAAAGTAAAACTATGCACGCCACATGCACTTTCTTCGGTTTCGCGTGCGCTGTCGTGGTTTGTACGCGACCAACAAAAGCAGCGGAATCTGCACCGGCATGTTTGTGTGTGTATGTGTGCGTGTCTGCATCGTGCAGTGGGGTTGAAAGAAGGTTGAAGACTTTTCTCTTTCTTGCTGTACTCTCATGCACCCAACATCCTCTGCGCACGATCATTATTTGCTTCACTTGCGCGGGCTGTCGGCTTGAAGTCAGATCTTGCCGTCTTGCCCGGTGAAAGAGTGTGGACGCGATCAGTAATCAACCGTTTGGAGCGAGCTCCCCGGTCTCAGGCAAGACAGGAAGTGGCTTGATGAGTGCTCGTTCCGCGTCGGCTCTGAACACACGTCGGCTTCTGGGTGCGCGGTGATCCTGGAAACCAATTAAAAGTCGGACGGACGGACGGATGAGCTGTGTGTGCACCTGTGAAGCTCTGGATGCAGCAGAACTGCAGCAGGTTGTTGAAAACGGATAGAACGGGATGATTATAATTGAAGGTTAGCCCGCAACCGGACGGATGCCTTTGGGAGGTGGATGTCGTGGTACTCGGTGGAAGTATGCGCTTGTAGTCGGGACGGTCATTAGGCTGGTATTACTTTTGATAGAATTATTCATAGAAGACGCCCCGAGCTTAGTTTTCCTTTGTGATTATATACTTTTATGCATTGATATTAAACCCGCAAGAGGAGGTAGTGAGTGACCTCTTTATAGTGTCGTTATTAGAAAAGACACTGCATCACTTCCGGTGCCGGAGGGAACATGCCGAAGGTATAACTGTCAGAGACGCCTTTTGCACACCTCGTACAACTTGCTGCCGTTCAGTGTGCCGCTTACACATGTTAATGGCGAATGTTTGATAGCTGGCGATCGTATATCTTCGCATCATCGCAGTGTCGATGTCGATGTCATGCGCGGATGTGACCAGAAATTATGCTACCTCGCGTGAACTTCGTGTAGCGCCATAACTATCAACAAGTTATTCCCGTAACATCTTCTTCCGCCCGCCTGTGTACAAGATGTTTATGCGCTTCGGTGTTGTTCGCAGCATCGATTCGTGTAGCGTCTATTCTACACGATCTACACAAACTAGATCCAGCTAGTACGCAACAGCAACGCGGTGCTGTTTGAGAATTTATTTGTTTGTTAATGTGCGCGACATCGAAAACATTAATATCTCCACGATCTCTCCTAACAGAATGATGTTGTGTGTGTGTTTTGTGTAGTTTCCAGATCATCAAGATGACTTGTGGAGTGGCGAACGCTGTGTTGCTTGCGTCGATAATTAGCTTCCAAAATGGTTACCTGCTTAAAGTGGGCATAATTCGTGCCAATCTTGGGCACACTGGTACGCCGAGAACGACTAGCCAGCTAGTTAGGCAGGTTGTTTGACGCGGTGCCTATGTTTTTGCTGCTGCTGTTGCTGCTGTCATGTTTTTTGCTCATTGCTTTACCCGATTCAGCCCGTAAAGCATCCTTTTTATTTATACGATATTTAAAGCTAGCATTGCTTAACAAGCCCACAAAGTGTGTGGGTTCTCGGTCGCGCCCGTATGTAGTTGGATGGCTAACAGTCTTTGAGCGTTAAGCATTTAGTGTGCGCCTGAGTTATGCAAACTGCGCAGGCTAGTGCGCGAAGCTACCTTTTATTTCCGAACCACAACCAACTACGTCGCAGTGATGAGATGCGCGCGAGAAGAACCCCCTGACGGTAACTAGCCTGGAATGCGGAGCGTGCGCAATTTAAACAATCAAAAGACATTTTTCATTTAGACAGAGTGAAGAAAAACAGCGAACACTCGCTGATGGTGCTCGAAGCGTATGCAGATGATGGGGTGGGGAGATGGCTGGTGAGCTCAAGCAGGTCAAAAGAAGCAAAAAGGTAGTTTTATAAATGAACTGGAGAATTAGCTTCATTTATATTTACGCGCGGGAATGGTGCTGAGCGGCTGGCCCGAGCGATCATTTAACCTGTCGCCGGGGAACTGGATGGGTGGGGAACTGGATGCCGGCCGCCGTTAAGATAGTGATCTTTGGGCTTGCGCATGGGGCAGTAGTAGCTGGCTTGCGCGTCACAGAAATTGGTTCACTTTCACAATGATATGCTACAACCGTTCCTTCTGGTGCTCGAGCGAACAAGTGCAACCGCGGTCCGTAAAAACCTGAAGTCTCTCTCGGGGCTCTCGGGGCAAGAATAACCTGTTTCCCCAGCGCAGAGTTTGGGATTTGCTGTTTGCTGGCTGGTTTTTTTTACTTTGCTGTGTGTGGTTTTGTTACTTGCCGAGCACCAGGTAAAGTGAACCAGCCGACCGATCCGCCTACCATATAAGTCCGCGCGCGATCAAGATCCAAACGCGGTTTTTGCATACGATCGATCGGTACCTACCGAATGTTCGACCTGCTGGCCAGCCTAGCCGCTTGGAGTTGAAAGATCTAGCCGGCCCTAGGTATGCCGAGCGGAACTATGAAAGGAACAGAGATATGGGCGAATGGCACAGCACTGCTTAAAGTTGGATTCGCAGAGTTTCGGAGATGTCATTAGCCGACGTTGCTAGTTGCGAGAGCAGAACTTGGGGATGTGGTAAACAACGAGAAGTAAAAAAACAAAAACCTAGAAACGGGTCGATCTATTCCACCAGCTCCAGCACCAAATTGGATACATTTATTAAAGTCAGCATAAAAAAAAACTGGCACTAAGATGTCTGTGTTCGCGAGTCTCTTTTTACGGCTGCTCCGACGACTCCAATGATCAATGCTTGGAGGCAGCGTTGGTCGTTGGTCTCTTGTCGTATGTGCAAGATTAGGATGCGACCGAGTTCTAATATGGTGTCTCGCATTGCGCATAATAGTAGCATCCGAGCCAACTTTGCCAACTTTGTCCGAGCGCCATTCAATGTCCATCTAGATGTGCTGTGGTTATGTTTCTTTTTTCTTGTATGCCTCACTGCCTCTAGCAGCCAGTCGAGCAGCATCTATTCTTGGCGCTCTTGCATCTTGCGACCATACACACGCCGGTTTTTATGCCTGCGCATCAAATTGAGCCACTGATCACATCGCCATTGTACCCCGCCATATGTACGGAGTTGGAAGGTTGGCGAATCATCTCGTTGCATCCCATTTGCCTGTGGTGTTCTGGGCAGCAAAGGAGTGGTTGTTTTTTTTATGATGACCACGTCAGTCGCCGCTCCCTATTCGTCCTCTCTCGCTCTCCGACAACCACTACGAAGAGACAGTTTAAGGTTGTGGCAGTGGCATGTCATCGCCCGGTCGAGCGATTAAATGCGTGTTATCATTACGCCGTGCCAAGCGCGAGCTCTCAAGTGGTGATGATACTCATTTAATGTTACTTCGTTGTCACCGCCCTGGCCACCACACAGCTTGATCCAGGCACGATAATGAGGATGTAGCGCATTGTGTGTAGCGCACCCGGGAGGCAGAAAACCCGGTTGTGGAATGTAGCACAACGGCGCGAAATGATTTAAATTTTGCACAATTTAGCTCGGTGTGCTCTGGTGAGCGAAAGGAAAAGCTGTGCGCGCCCGGCCAGTGGTGTCTGTGGACGTACTTCAAGAAAACACTGCTTCCGACCGGGAGTAACCTTCCGGGGAGCGAGGAGGGCCCGGCCGGAGACGGGACTGTGTGGTTGGCAGCAATTACGGACATTGTAAACGGCCGGTCGGGTTCGTTGCTTGCTATAAATCTTGCAAGATCTGCATAGTACCTCCGCGCAGTGCTTTTGGCGTTGGATGCTGTGCGACTAATTCTGCAATCTCTTAAAGGTTTGCCCACTCGCCTACCACCAGCGTAATCTGAGTAGATGCTGGACTGTTTAGCTCCAATTTGCATGCCAGCGCTCGGTTGCACTTTTTGTGCACGAACACACGTTGCTTGGTGTGGAACTTGATTGTTGCCAATGTCGGACTTCTTGAGAGTCAACATACTGAGCCAACATACTCCGGCAGCCGCGCTCTGGTGCTCCAGTTTGGCGGTTTTTGGAATTATAGGTACACGGCGACACGGTCGCCGTAATGGCGATTGAGTACTTAGCATATTTAATCACAGTGTTTGGCGCCGTGTTCGGGTTTAATCGGTGGCCAGATTTCATGGTCACAAAATGGAGAGTGTGTGTATGTGTAGCTCGAATGTCTGGCAGCACACCACAAATTATCCCCCGCCGTCGCTTCCTCTAAACGAAGCTTTCCAGGGACGGTGGCGCCACCCCTAGCTGTGTGTTACAGTTTCAAACTGGCCTCAAATGCACAATTGGACCCATTTTTGCTGCTTCTTGTCTTTTTTTTCTCATTCTCAACGTGAAAATCACCCGAAAAAAGGCATCAGAACAGATCGATCATGCTCCAATAAACCGTGGTAGACGGGGAGTGTACTCTTCCGAAAGCCCTTGGATGGAACAGGCCTAGAGAAGTAGTGTTGGAAGCGACGAACCTTTTCGAACTTTGGTTCCGAAAGTGCAAAGGGGCAGAGCAATTGTGGGCCTCCATAAGCGCACACGTAATAACATATTGTGGTTGGTGGTGTGCATTATGTGCGTTTGTAGCGGGAGATACACACACACATACACGCAGCCTCACACAGCCCTTTTTTGTGTGAACCAGCTCAATGTTCGCCTATTTTTTCTCGCTTTCTGCAGTCCGAAAGGTTGTCCGCGGTTCACGTTTTTTTCCGCTTGCTGCAGCTACACCAAGCAAAAGCTTTCCATTTGATCTTTTTCCTTTCGCCCAACGCGTCCGTTTCTTGTGTGGCTTTGTTTTTCCTTCCCAATGTGGGCACAGCAACACAAAAAGCTGGGTAGCCTCTGCACCCCAGATTAGCTCACATACATTCGCTCTGGCGGGTGGGTTAAACAAAAAAATAGAAGCATAATCATACAGCCTGCACACACACACACACACAAGCGCACACCGGAAAAGTCTGCCGCCGAGTCCGCGTGAGAAAAAAAGACTTTCAGCTTTGCGGTTCCGGTTGAAAACGTCCCAGACAGTGGCGATGTTGGAGTATGGCTTCCCCACCAGGGAACTACGCCGGGAGCAGGCTAGCTGTGCAAGATCGCATTTCGTGGTCTCCGACCGCATCATCAGCGGTTTCCTTTTGCGGCTTGAAAAGGGACGGGAAAAAGTGAAAGCTTTTCCGATCGAGGCATGGAAACGTGCGCAAAGGGGGGCCGGGCTGCTGTGTGCGCGTCGGCGTGTATTTTTTGTGCGGGTGGTCCCGGGGGAGGAGCTGCTGCCCTCCCCGCGAGACATCGAATGCAAAGTGTCATTCTGTGCGGTGCTAAAAGCCCATCTCGTTCCGCCAAAGGAAGGGACAAGACAATGGAAGTCGGCAATGCTGAAATTCAAAAACTGTCTTCAAGATGGGCGCGAGGGGGCAGTAGTGTGCAACGCAAGAAGTGGCAACGAATCGATCACGTTTCACAAAAAGCGGAGCGATCTTCGGACGTGCCGCAGGAAGAAGCGTCTCGCCTGGAAACAGTGAGAGTGGATTCGAAAAAGAAGAAGCAATAAACACAATCAACCAGCGAAAAGTCAATGTGCTCCTCCAGCTTACGGTGTGTTTCCATTTTCAACCCCCAGAAGAGCTGCGGGTGAGTCATCGGAATCGCCGTTCGTTTTTTTATTGTACTCGGGGGGCACCCCTTTTTCTGATTGGCCTATAGGAGAGGTAGGCGGGTGAAAATATGCTTAACGGCTTGGTGCAGCAGCAAATAAAACAACAGCAAAATAAAAAAGCTTCAATGGACATATCGCGTATGTGCAACGCAAGTAAACCACTTTTGAACGAGCACGAAGCGGGGGCGAGTGGACACAACAACAACAGCACAAAACTAAAGCAGAAACATATCCACCCCATCTCCAACATATCCATACGGAGGAGCCTATTGCACCCCCGGCGCACTAGAGTGTGTATGAATGATTGGAAAATGCAGAAAAAGCGGCCGCCCGATCCGCGAATTCACCATGTTTTCTGCTTGTTTATGCGATTTCCCGCCCCTGTGCGTTGAGGTTTGGCCACACAAACACCGAGAATGGCATAAATTGGCATGCCCGTTGTGTTGGGCACGTTTGACCGGGTCGCTGGGGCGCCCGGGTCTTGTTGGTGGCGCTTCTTGTAGGAAGCGTGTGCCAGACCCCACCCTTCCCGTTGTTTTTGGTAGCCAACGAGTGAAGCAATGGCCCTCCGTGTGGTGCGCGTTGTTCTGTGCGATAAAAAATATTACTGCAGCAAAAACCCGGACCGGGCAAAATAATTACAACCAGGTCAGCTAGCGGTCGGTCGCGGGTCATGGTGTGTGTGTGTGTGTGTGTGCCTGCGGCACTGGCACTGGTGGCAGAGTGGAAAGCAACGGAAAGGCAACGATTCTGTCACGAACTCAGCACCCTCGCGGGGGTTGCTTTTTCTTTTCCTGCAGGCACAAACACACACACACATAGGCGGGGTTGCTAGCGACACAGGGAGTTTCGTTCGAGGGCCAGCAAACCGCAAGGGTCTCACCACTGTTGGAAAACTCCCAGCCTGGAAGGGTGCCCTCGGTCACCCGGTAACCGCCTGTCAGTGTTGGGTCGGTAGCGGAGGGGGGAGATGGTTTTCGATTTTCTATCAACGTGCCCGGGACGAGGTTTTTCCGGACTGCAGCAAGAAAAGACGAAGAACGGTCGCCGTTTGTAAACTTCGCCAAAACGTCGGAGCGGAGCTGGGCGTCGTCAAGCTGTGGTGCTGGATTTGTTGAAAGCTTTGAGCAGGCTTTATTTATTTCTTCGCTTCGCAATGTGTGTTCTTTGCCTGTGTGTTTTTGCACTGGCAAACCCCTCTGTCCTTCCCTCTGTTAGGTACTGCCGATGAAGCGGAAAAACGTATGGCCGTATGCCGTCGCCATTGGGTCGCGTCACGACATTTCGGTTTTCTATCAAACGACGCGTTGATGCCCCGCTGGCGGCAGAGACAACCAACCCGGTAGGGGTCAATGGAATTATTTCTTGCTTTTAATTTCTTGCTAAACTCCTGGACGCTGAAAATGTGGAGTAAAATGCTAAAAAATAGGCATTAGAGACAACTTTGAGGGATGTGTCGGTTGCATGAGTTTTCCAAAGGGCTTGAAGTCGTCGTTCCGTCGCTGTTTGAAGCTAAAAAGTGCAGACCAAACGTGTTGTGTGTTGCAACATTACCTCTTCAGTGACAGAACAAAGTAGTCTCAACATCAGCCCGTTACTTCAATGTGATTTCGAGTGGGGAGTGGAGGTCCAGCCGGCACCTTTCCTGCTGGCACCGTGTCCAAAGTGAAGACAGTGGCGTTTGATACAATTTGCCTTCTTTCTTCCCAACTCGTTTCAATACGTACGGCAGCACATTGGAGAATTGAATCGAGTGCACTCTTCCGGTCGTTCACATTGTTGTATGTATTGCAACTGCGTGCCCGTGCCGCCCTGCATGCAATCCTCTCGAGCGACCTGCTGACCTGCTACCTCCGTTCTCGAATGGTGGAACTCGGGGCCCGTGCAAAGAATAGAGAGTGTAAAACACTTCGTTCAGGATCGAAGAGCATTGAAGGAAGCAGGGGTACGCGTGTGCATGACGCATCAAAGAAAGGGCTGGTGTGTGCGCTAGCGTGCCAAGACTTTTTGTCGCCCCTTACGGAAAAAAATGATGGAAATAAATTTAAAGTTGCATTGTAATTTCCCTTTTCTCCGATCCTGTGACATTTCTTCCATCGGTTTGCTTGTGCGACGATGGAGCATTTCCACCGACTCTAGCGTGTCATGGTGCCCTGCACACAAATGAGCGCGGCTGATGAAGGCAAACGATGAATTGTAGTAATGGGTTGCATTTCGATACACGAGCCACGTTGCGCTTTTCCAATGCCTTCCCTCTGTGTGGCGGAGCGGGCCGAAGGAGTTATACACGCCGACATAATATGGAGCAAACGAGCAGGCTCGAATCCGTAGGTTAGTTCGATCGATCAATAGCAAAAAGGTGAAAACATTACCAACTGGATCGGAGCGCGAAAGCTGACGGACATCGCTTGTAATAATGGACCCGGGCTGACACCTCATGGGA
This sequence comes from Anopheles merus, assembly GCF_017562075.2. Lineage (NCBI taxonomy): Eukaryota > Metazoa > Arthropoda > Insecta > Diptera > Culicidae > Anopheles > Anopheles merus. The sequence goes on along the minus strand of NC_054083.1, from coordinate 25,236,230 downwards.
ACGGTGGCCGGGTGTCGAAACACGCTGCTTAAGCTGCCGTCACCATGAGAGCTCTCTAGTAGGATCAGCAGCAGCAACACCATCGACACCATGAAACTGTCCAACCTATGGACTGCCGCCATTGCTGCCCTTCATGGGCGGAGGGCGTAATTTTGTTTTCTGAATCTCTATCCCGTAGATAATTGTTCGATCTTGATGCGTGGCCAACACACACGGCCGTGCGCGCGCCACACGCTTTGGACGCTTGACGATCGAATCGATTTGCTGGCACATTCCGCATCCAAGCAAGGGAGAGTCGGGTGTCAAAGAATGTGTGTCTTGATCACACACACTCTTCGCATCGGTCACCGGGACGGGAAACGCTGGGGTAATCGACCCAAAGGGTGTCGGTCCGCGCTGTTGGTGCTTAGTGTTCACACAAGGGTTCAGCTTAACCCCAGCAGCGACCAGTCCGCGAGAGAGGGTTATGCAAGCTTAGCCCGGGTCATAATTAGGAGAGAGAGCCAGATTTCCCCGTTTTTTTTTTTTTGGAACGAGGAAGGTGGTTGTGGACAGAGTGTCCGGTGAAGGGTGGTGTAATACCCGGGCGCCAACAAGCGCCTCGTTTGTAGCCGATACAGCGAATAAACGTTGTGGGGGTTTTCTTTCTGCTGTTGTCTTGTTGTTGCTTCGTTGCATAATTTATGCACCAGCGCTTGCCCCCGCCTGCCAGAGGTCCAAAGGTTCAAATAGCTCGTTGACATTTCGTTCGGTTTGTAGAAACATCATCATAATCGTCATCTCTCGCGCGCGTTGTTCGGCTCATCTGCCGATATGGCTCCATAATGGTACGGCGGTTCGCTCCCCCCAGACGTTGGACCCGATTGTTGCCTAGCCCGCATTGTGCAACGGCAAGAGGAGACTTGTTTTCTCGTTCGGCGACGCCTCGTTCGTTTGCTTTAAGTTCGAAAATATCTTCCCCCCCAAATGGGGTGGAGGACGACGCGTTTGGGCGGCTTTGGCACGTGATAATCGGTGTTTTTATGGTGCGATTACTATACGATTAAGCGATAAAGGATCCTATAAACGGTGATGGCGTATCGAACGCGAGTTGGGCATGTTTCGTTATGCGTATTGCTACCTTCTTTATTTTTGAGAAAGCCATCACTTTCTTGGAGAAAGTAGGACCAAGCGAACTGTTGCCTTGGTTTGGCCTTGCGCGCGCGCGGGGAGGTATAATTTTCGTTAACAAATTTCAATCACTCACATAATGGGCCCGGCAAACGATGTCAACTGAAGAATAATAGGAAGCACCAGGCGCAACACAACGCTGGTAAGATCAAAGTGAAGCAGCATGTCTTAGAGCTGCGTGTGCGGGGAGATGACCCGCGCGGTGGTCCATATGTAGCGAATGTGTGATGTTTCAATTGGGGGTAACAATTCGTTGCGGTTGCGTACATGAACGCTCACGAGACGCACACAGACCGCCACGTTGAGCATAATTCCGAACAAAACGCTCGGACACACCACACGCCCTGCACACACACACGGGGGTCGTCGAGGTGAATAGGGCAGGGCTGTTGGAGCTTGGAACGCTCTGCGGAAGAGTATCCAATGGGGAAGTGTGTGGAAGAGGTAAACGGTTTTTATTATTATTTGACACATTTGACATTAATTGTACGTGTGTGACCAACCCCCGCCCAGTGGTGTGCGTTTGTAGAGAAATAGAGAAGGAGCAACACGCGGGAATGTGATGTTCACTGGACCATCGAGGTGGCAAGGACGGGTTTTTGGCGACTCATCTTAATGTTGGCGTGACCCCGTTCCAACCGATGGCAAGGGTTTTGGGTGTGCTGCGAGAGACATAAGTGCAAAATCAGCTCGAAAATAGTTTGCGTGCGTATTGAGTCATTAAATTTCTCTTGTCCGCCGTGTACAGGCTTGGGTACGTTGTCATTTCTCTGTGTCGTAGTTGGTTCCCAAGGCGGTGTGCTCAAGGGTGAGGCTCCAAGCAAGGCACAGGGACGTTGTTAAATTATCTAATTCAAAATCGAATCAACATTGAAGAAGCGCTTCAAAACCTGAACCGGATCCTTTCGAAATGTTTGACGACAACATTTTGATCGCCTAAAAACTGGTTGTTTTCTCAATTTCGTTTGGATCTTGACGAGCGATAGACGAAGTCATCATTTCTCCAAAAGACATCTTATCAGGCATGGAAACTAATGGAGGTACATAACTTCAGCAGACATGTCACATATCTTAATTCCACCAGTATATCAGATGTTTCAAACCTTCCCCTGCTCGAAAAGGGGGTTAATAAACAAGGCCCTCGACGTCCAAGGGGTGACCAGCCCGCTGACAGGGCCGGAGCTCTGTTGTGCTCTGTTGCGTGAGTACACGCGCAAACACTTTGCAAAATCCTAGCACGCGCGCGCACACGCTCGTGCGCTGTTCGATTGCGCAGCTTCGGCAGTATTCCTAACGGTCGTGTCGCGCCGTTTATCTGTGCGATGCTAGATAGTATCCCCTAGCAAGCATAGTGGTGCGATGGCATCACACGCATGACGATCCCTTCCTCGTGCGAAGATGAGCGACGCAATCCTAACGGGGTGGTCACATCGATTAAGATGCCCCCCGTCCCGCAGCCGTGTCCCACTGGGTGCAGTTGGTGGTCAGCGGCCGGTCCGTTGGTTGACCCCCAAGCGCGTTAATGCCACCATAAAATGGATAATAAATTAACGTATTATCTGCGCACGAAAACCGAACTGTCCAACCGCAGCAGTGCAGCTGGTTGGTCCCCTGCGTGTGTGTGTGTGCGTGCGCGCCAGCGCTATTGACCCACAATGCGCCGTCGGCATTAAATCCGCCAAAGTCCTGTTTTTGAATCGCGCGATGCCACGTGTGTGTTGGAGCTATGGCACGCTCATAAAAACACGACATCCTAACGGTCTCTGCTGAATAGGTAGAGCGGCAATATTTATTGCAGGATTGTACTCCGCTCTGCCCATAAGCAGTAAGCTTCTGCCGCGAGGAAAGGATTAACAATTCTCCGAGAAAAACACATTTGTCTTCATTTGGTGTAGTGTACGTCCCAAAACCAGAGTACGGAAGAAGTTTCCTATACTTTGAGGCGAAACTGCTCCAACTTGATAACGGAGGATGGATGTTTCCGTTTGTTAATTCCCTTGATCGGGCGGGCTTGGTTTTCGGGATAAACATTTCAATAAACTCATCGTGTGTGCGCGCACCAGCCCAACGCCAAACCAAGGTTCGATCGATTTCGCCAATTAATTGGCGGCTTTGCCAATGGGTCCAATTTGTCTTGAACGCTGCCGCCATGGGGGCAATTTGGGGGGGAGGGGGGGGGTTGTTGGCGGGCCGCTTGCGGTACCAAACAGCACTGCGATTTCCCGCTCGGAGCTAAAATTAACCTATCTTTTATCGATGATTCTCTACTCACCTTCCATGTTTCGCTTCTTTCTTTTCGTTTGCAGGTGAGTGGCGCATAATCGAACTTCAGCTGCCAGCGGCCGGATCGGTTAGGTCAATCTAACGGAGCATCAACCATTTCAACGGCCCGGGAGTGTTTACGGGGCAAGTAAGGTGACCTTATTTACGATCTGGCAAAACCTTTACATCCAGACGCTGTTCAGGGTGGATATTTTCCGGCTACTTACCTAGTGGGCAAAGCGATGTTTTTTTTTTTCTTGTCTAAAATTCCGCTCCCAGGAAGAAGGTGGAAGCTGGCGCACTATTGTCGCTCTTGTTTGGTGCGTTAATTGGTACGTTTCGGGCCGTTATGTGCGAACTGACCACCATTTCCTCGCAAGTACATCTCATAACGGGCCGTTTGAATCGGTTCTACAACGAACACGAAAACCCTCCGCCGCCGAAAAGGCGGAGTAGTTGAGTGAAAAGACACACACAATGCACCATTGTGAATAATTTTGTTCCGGAACATAATGGAGATCTTGTAGGTTGTTTTGTTTCTCGTAGTTATGTGCTGTTTTCTGTTCCAGAGATTCTCACTTTTCAATTGGATAGTTTTTTTTGGATAGGTACATCAACCCTAACCTTCAAGGCATGGCGATGCCATCTACAAAATTCGGCCATTAGTAGCTTGCATTTGAGGTTAATTTTAGTGTTTTTGCCCTCCCTCTCTTTGATGGTACTACTCCGCTACTGCCCATTTGGCGTTAATTGTTTGCTTGCGCGGATCTTCCTCCACAAACCCCAAGAAAGCTCGTAGAAGTATGAGCTGCGAACGAAGACAGCGATTTGCGGCAATGACCATCGCCCATAAAGGATCGCCCATTAGCCTGTGTGTGTGTGTGTGTTCGTTTGCCATCAATGTACGGACAGAGGACTACAGTTAGAGCGCGCGGTATGATAAGACGTCTAGCAGTAGCTAGTTAGGTATTTTAAGATCAATCTAGACGTAATTTCATGGGTCATCATTGGTCTACAAGCACGAGCGGGTAAGAAGATATTGGAGAATAGGAGAAACTGGAACGTCCCTCCTTGTCCGCTTCGTGTTGCTTACCCAGTCCGAAATTCTGGAGCACAAAGAAACGCGGGCTTTCGTATTCTAATTCTAGTACGCGCACACGACGCCATTAGATGTGTGAGGACTAAATTTGTGGCGTTGAGCCCCGTAATTAGCATCGTGGTGCATCAAGTAAAAAAGGGGTATTGAAGAGTGAAGCGATTGGAGGGAAATGAGTAACAAAAAACACCCACCTTTCTGATCTACTGCGTTGATTGTGATCTCCAGGCTGCCGTGATGACTGGCCCATTTTTTTCTTCAAGTCCAATTTTAAAGCCTTTTTCTCTACCGTTTGGTGCTCGGTACGGTTAAAAACGTTTTAACAAATCATCATAAACAGACGCACATACACACACACGGGATGATAGTTTGTTGGGGGACACAAAGCTGTACACAATGCTGCTCATTTCAATCCAACGAATCACCGATTCCATCGTTTCATCACTATAAGCTCGAAAGTGGCAGGATTTGGAGACGTACTCTCGTCGAATCAGAAGTAGGATCTCTAGTAGAGATTGAGGATGTGGGCCGAATTTCCTATTTATCGGAAGATCATCTCGCCGCCACATTCATTGACGCGCCGTTGTCCTGTTTGTGGTAGTCGCCCCCACTATGGGGACGTAAATGTAGGGCCGATAATTGCTTTATAATGGGTGTAAAAGCCGGCAGAGGTGCTGCTAGGGGGATGTGTGCCTTCCTTCGGCACTGTCTAGAAGATTAGCTTTTTGTGATTGTAGTTAGCAGCTCTAGGCCCTGGTTGCGTGTTTCATTATTATGGCCCTCTTCAACCGGTTTCGGCTGCTGCGAGCTATGGCGGAAGTTGAAGATGTATGACGCGCACCGCTGCCATGAGGAACCGCGTAGGATTTTCTTTATTAGACAACGATGACGATCACGCTACGGGTTTGGGATGATTTCGGCAACGTTAATGCTTTGGAAGTGATTATGTTTTATGGATATCGTGTGAGTGGAGGTAGAGCTCCTGCTGGCTGGCTGTGGCAAACAGCAGTTTACACTCTATTTTATGAAGCTTTTTGCCATGGTTTGACTTTTAATTTGAACGCTTGTATGAGCTGTCCTCCCGAAAAATGGAAGATCTCTTTATTAAAAGCACTGTAAGGTGTATGTAGTAGAACTGTGAAAAAAGGCTAGCCCACAACACTTAGCGCTGACTCACAGTGTCGGTGGACAGTGTTTTCGGACAAACACTATTATTTCAAGTACGCGATCGATCGAGGTACATCAAGTGCAACATTTCGGCCAACCCCGTCACACTGTCACGGGATCAACGAAAGGCATTGGACTGCACTTAACACAGCACTTGGAACGAGAGCTCACTTCAGAGATTTCCAAGTGGAGCGGAGACCTTACCATGCATTTTCAGCCAACAATTGATGACCGTCATCTTCACATCTAAACTCGTTATTGACAATCGATTGACAGCCACCGCAGTGCAGAACGCCGCCTAACAATCGTTCACCCAAAAATATGAATTGTCGGTAGTGGACGGATCGAGGGATATTGCTATTTCTTGTATGTTTTTCCGCCATTTCGACGCTGCTGGTGGTCACTTAATTGTGGTAGAGTCTCCGAATGGAAGAGAGAGCGAAAGAAACCAAACACTGATGGATCGAATTTCAGGGACGTAATCGCTTGTTTTACATACGTGGTACGGTGATGATGGGTGCCACCGCCGTCTCGCAGGTTTCGACTATTTTTTGCCATGGCAAAAACAAAGCTACCACAGCGAACGCGTAATTGTCCAAAAAAGAAGTACACAGCCGCTTTGTAAAAGAGGAGCGTTGCAAAAATGGCGTGTGAGTGTTTGCGTACCCTGACGCTCTACTGAAGGCTAAACTGTGGCTGAGTATGGCTTGAAATGGCGACACCAGTGTACGGTAAACACACTCACGCAAAACCAGGGAGCTCGTCTGATCGTCAGTAGTCGATCGATTTGCAAAAAAAACCCCGACTATTTGTTGTGTGCTGTTCCCTTGTGTGTGGTTGTACCGCAACGCAAAACTAATGGCCGATAATCGTAACGAATCGGAACGTTGCACAGCACAACCGTGACTGGGGACAATATTTTTTTGAACAAATTTGACAGCAAATACCTGCAGCGGCCGAATTAGCCCGATTGGTGGCCGTGTGGTCGCTGCTCAAACCCGTCTCTGGGAGGGGAGGAGAGAGGGCACCCAAACGTGCGACCAAAAAGACCAAAGAACTGCTGGCAGCATATTTGGCCATGATTAATTGTGGCGTCGTTTTTAGCTCGACGGACCACTGCGCAGTTCTTGTGTGGTGCCGTAAAGAAGCAGTAAAAATCAACATCAACTCAGAATCAGTAAACCAACCGGGTGGACACGTTGGGAGTCCCCCCCCCATGCTGGTAGTGCGTGGTTATTGTCTGTGTATTCTGCTCGCTGGGAAACGGTGAGATCTCACCGCTCAAGGAACCAAACGGTGGCATATCTAGTAAAATACTTCTGACCATCCCGCAGCCTGCAAATCCAAACCACCGCAGTCGGGGCCATCTGTCAAGGCAAATGTCAGCTGAGAATGTTGCTTCGACGGTTGCATACCGTGCGGCACATTTTTCATCTATCCCTGGCATGAGAGGGGCTTTTATACGCTTCATTGAACAAAACAACGGTGCCTACTACAACCGCGTCGGGCGCGTAATTTAAGCAGATTTACGCACATCGCTGTTTCGCCCGCGTACAGATTATGACACTCGCGGCGCAGAGACAGCGTTCGGTACGGGGTTGTTTGCTGTTTGTTCTTTGAAGCAACTCTGATCAAATATGTTTTTGATGTCTCTGCCTACTATTGTGTTGGCCAAATTTATTTGCAATAAACAATCCCGGATAATGAGGTGCCATGGGATCCTCTGTCTTGGAAATGTCATCTGGCTCAATAATAGAAGGAAGGAGAAGCCTGCAAGAAAGACAGCAGCACACGATAATCTGTCATAATTATGTGCCTGTGTCTTGTATAAGACAGAATTGGAGAAGCACCACACGTACACAAATTGGCAGCTGTTTTTTTGTGTGAAGAAAATAATGTACAAGAGTCTCTGTTGTTGGATGAACAGCAGAGAGAGTCTACACCGACATTGATCTTCAACTCACCATGAGACCACCGTTGTCTGTGGTCCACATTACACAACATCTGATTGCCGAAGCTCCATATGGCGCCGGCTGGTCATCATTTCTAATGCAAATATTATGTATCACAACGTTCCACGCACTCCGAACCACTCATCATCGTCATCTCTGGAGCAGATCTTCCAGCCTGTTCCAGTTTCAATTTGTGTTGTGATCCATGCAAAGAACAGGTTTTATTGGGGAGCGCTTGCAAAACTGATGCCAGATGATTCCGTCCGTACGTAACCCCTTCCCAGCTGCAACGAGCGTGATAGTGTTAATTTTGAGCGGAACCACCAGCTTTACATAATTTACGTATTACGTGCCTTCCTGTCTCTGTCCAGATCTTCGCCATTAAAACATATGTGTGTGTGTGAGGAAATCGTAATCATCTTCCACTCTCGGAGGTGATAACTCACTTGATACCGGTTCATTTGTTGCTTACGGGACACACTTTATGGGTGGATTTTGCACAAACCGGCCTTCTTACCTTTTCCGCAATATCAGCAGATAGAAAACCCGGAGTGGTACAGGGTGGTAGTGTTTGCAATCCCACCAGAGATACTCGAGGCTGTGAAAAATGTCAAAGCCGTTGATCACGCAAAAGCAACGGCTAGTCGAGGTGAAAAGTGGAGGATGGGACCGTAAACGATAAGTGAGCGGGACAGATTCGTGGGTACGTATTGAGGAAATTGAAGATATCGTGTCGGCAGAGAATGTAGTCGTGTTCCCACCTCTCGCGGAGTGTGTACATCTTCAAAAGGTTTCCGTGTAGGTCTTACCTGTGGACCGGTTGTTTGGCAGTCACGTCAAACGTGGCTAACGGTGTGTCTCGCTCGGTGTTTGAAGTTTGGACACAGCCAGTCGACATGGCGAGCGAGCGCGCGTTACATCCACACCGCCGGTCTCATGGTAGGAATGACTTGAGAAATTCTGAAGGAGTTGGAAGTGCGCTGCTGCTATACCCACATTGACGTCGGGAAAGGTTGCGTTTGGTGCACGCTAGTGTCGTCTTACAGCCTAGACACTGTTTATTCTACCGTCCATGGTCAGAAGAGAGTCCGTTATGCGCGGGGAGGCTAACATGACCTCCCCACAAGCTGCTTTGTTATGACCGGGACCGCGAAGCGAAGGGAAAATGTGTGAACATTTTCCAGCTCCGGAGGTCTCCTCCGGATGGTTGTTGTCGTACGGTCGTCCGTCCGGTGGAGGTGTGATGGTTCCTGTTTTTCTGCCGCTTCCCCGGGGTTTGAAGCAAGTAATATCAAATAAAACGAAACGAGAAACACACACACTCTGTTCGGGTGGGAGCAAATCTTGACAGGCGTTTGTTGTTTCTGTCTGTAACAACCTGTCTGTAATTGGGATTAGAGCTCATGCACAGTAAACCAGATATACCAATTGGCAGATTACATATTGCCAACTTGCTTGGAAGTGTGCCCCACGGCTGACTTAAAAAAAATAGTGATGGTGTTTTTTGTGAGGCTAATTCACCCTTTTTGTAAGAGTGTTAATTTGAAAACATATATCTAGTGGCATGGCCGCCTTAACATAGCCACTGATCGACCGACTGCTTGTACAGTTGCGGCAAATCACTTGCTGATTGAACCTGTTACACCGATCCGGGTACGTTGCGCAATCGACTTCGCCCCGGAGCACTTAAAACCGGCACAGGTAGTAAGGTGCGCCCAATTTGACGGTGGTGTGTTGACCGTCCTCCATCCTCGCACCTCATTCTCCTCTGTTGCATTCCATTTCGGTGGGCCAGCAGGAACTGCTCCCAAGGATCCTTTCGGGCGGGCGGTGGGAAAGCGCATTAGTGGCCCTTCGGCCAGTCCCACTGCGCAACCCGTCTGATTGCACTGGACTCGTTCCCCGTTTGTGGCTCCGTTTTTGGCAAAAAAGCCGTTCGTATCACCACAAACCTGTTTTGTGTGCGCTTGGGCATCATCATCCTGTTAGGCTGTTGGCTGGGTGGTATGGTTGGAGGGTCTCAATGTGCCCCCTGGCTGAGAACGTAGTAGCGCCTCGAGAAGTGTTCGATTTTATCAATCAACAACTTTCACACGACCGACACGGCTGGTGTACGTGTGGAGAAAAATTTAAGCAGGAAAATAAGTATGTCAATCGAATGTTGAACCTCACGCGCACAGTCTCGTGAACCTCGGGACATCCCGCGTGGAGAGAGAGTGTGTCACACGAAATTTAAAGCCATTTACGTGCCTATATGTTTTTTTTTTGCTATGTCCGTCCAACCAGTTCCTTTCGACGGTTCGATTGGAGTGGGTTTTGTTGGATCATTCATATTTTCCCGCAGGCCAACGACAACTCCAAGTAAAATAGGTTTCCTTCCTTCGGGTGGCCGGTCTGCGCGGAATGTCGTGGGCAAAGCAAAGTGCAAGCGAAGAAATCAGCACGGCGAGTTTTGTGCAAGGTGCAATTACACTCTGCATCACACGGCTGCAATCAGCCTCTATTCCGTGTGGGCTCGCCGTGGAGAGTACGGCGTGGACTGGGCTGTGCCTCCCCTGGATCACCCAAACGGTGAAGTTGTCCAGCTGGTCCAGCCCCATCGCGGTGGAAGTCACTGTACAAGAGTTTAATTTATGTATATCTTTAGCTTTCCCCCGTTGGCATCAAACGTTTGTATTTGTATGTGTGTGTGGGAACGTCGTTTTGGTTGCAGTTTGTGCAACAACGGTGGGTCAATTGCGAGAACCCCTCTTTCTTGGAGTTGATATCTCCCACCAGAGTAGTGGAGTAGTGAAGCAAGATTGATGAATGGGGACCCTGCACAGGTCGGGGATAATATGCACACATTTATGTAAATTCATATAGGCATGTAATTGCATGGCGTTTTCGGAGAAGGGAATCTCCCGTTCTCCGCTGGGACGCCATCATCCAACCGGAAGCGGCAGGAAGTCAGGATCGATTGCAATTACCGTAACGGACGAAGGCTTTTCGGTGCGATGGTGGGAACAGAATCACAACCCCACCAAGCGTAAAGGGGAATAGGAGAGCGGGTCAGGTTTTGCATTGCTAATTATTGATTATATACATCATCGATCTTGTATAACTGCAGGGAAGCAAGTGAAGTGCTTTGTAAAACTGTTACGACGATACGCATGCACTGTATTGGTTTACTTCCTACCGATCAATTACCCGTATCTCCTAATTGATGGCTACCCTTTTATGTGTGGAACTCTTTATTCTCTGCCGACAAACTCCCATTTGGCAAAACCAAAGCGGCGAGCAGCAGGCGGCTCCCGTTATGTTGCAGGCTGTCGGCCTGATACTCTGCCACGCTTCTTGACCCATTTCGATAGTACAGCTTAAGCTGGAATGATCTATTAGGGGCAAGTGTGTTTGAGTATGTTGTTCGGTGGGAGGAATTTTACTTGAACTATTCCATTGGATAGTTTTTAGTAGCTCCAGATTCCAGAGTCTAGCAGGAGCGCCGAGCCCCTTTGATGAAGAGTCCGTTGGGCGGTCGCGGCGGCGGTAATGATTCTCTGTTTTCACGACACCCGAAGACATTTCTTTGCACTGGTTATTGGGTTTCGCAAACTGCAGCTTGCAGCTTCGGCGATGCGGTGCGGAGCAAAAGCACCTCCATCGCTTATTTTCGCTACACCGCTTTCCTTTTGCTGCAGTCTTGCTGAACAGCAAAAGAAAAAAGGAGCGGCAGCAATTTCGCGCTGCCGTCGACGACGACGACCAAGATGTCGATTGTTTAATTACTTCTTCTCGGAGCATAACTCTCCCCAGACTCTCTTTCTCCCCCTGCTTGCTTTAAATTGTTTCTGATGGAATGTGTATCGGGTCGCTACCCGGATGGATAAGTGCCTGCGGGGAGAGGTGATAGTGTAACAAAAAGAGGGAGAGAAAAACCGGTGGTCCGCTGAGCCACTGACCGATCATCGGCTGGACAACATCATCAAACACCGGTGGACAGCTTCTGTCGGCGATGCTTTAGCTCCTTTCTCTTGGGGCGTTGTCTCACGGTGAAACATAATGCGAGTTTTGTTGCGGAATACCGGGACCTAGAAACGATTGTCCTGCGTGATGAATGATGTCCTCCAGAGATTGGAACCTCCCAGGTTCGTTGCTTACTTCGCGAACGCGAATGGTTTACTCTATCCCGGGCAGCGATCCATTGGCTCATTGTTTCTGCGGGATTAATAAAGAATGAAAAGCAAATTCCACAAACGTGTATTCTACGATGAGTGGACGGTTTTTCCACCCCATGGCCAACACAAAGCCCCATGTCCAATGATCGTTTTCTTGTACTCTTGGATGATGTACTGCTTCGACACTGTGTTTTTGGCACGATCAGTTCCCGTTCGCACAGGATGATTGCCGTGAGTTTTCGCTACTGTTGTTGTTGTTGTTGTTGTTGTGGTAGCTCCATTGCGCCGTTAGGTGACATTTGCGTAATTGACGCCATTTACATGGCAGTGACACGAATAGTAGGCCCTCTGGGAATGGAAGGCGGCAGAGTCAAAATGGCAAAAGATGCGCACTGCCCTAAAATGGTTTACGGTCAAACGGATGCAATTTGCGTTGGTTGCTTTTAATGGACGACCTAGGCCTTGCAGACACAAATGGATGATGATTGGAGGGTTGAAAGAAGGAGAAAAAACGGAACATTCAGAGGATGTCTTAGATACATTTCCGGAGCATTTTTTTGTAACGGATGGCAGTACTGCAGTATGTTACTACTGTTTCGGTAAGGGTAGGTCACTGTCAGGTGGTTGGTGCAGATGCACTTTCACACATCGGGAGACGACGGGTTCACGGTGTGAAAGCCTTCACTTGACACACATGTCAAACGTGCACGAAACACGAACTCTTCGCCCAGGGACGTAATTGGATAGGCAATTTAGGGGGACAGCGCGAGAAGCAGTGAGAGACAGGGTGATTGGCTACCGAGTTGCGCCATTCGATACCTATTCCAGGGTGCGCAATACGAGTCCTGCCAATGTGTTGTGATAATCAAAATAATGATGCCTGCACAATACGCTCACCATTAGCGGACGACGAAATTCGATACGTTTCTGGTAGAGGGATTGGGGCGAAAGCAGCTCGGGAACTGCGCATACGAGCTTGTTTGAAGCTGTGCAACGAATATCGGGGTGTATTGTGTGCCGTGGCTGTGACAGGAACCATATGATATAGCCATTCTTCCCCCGAGGGTAGCAGCAGCTCACTGTGCAATTTTTGCATGGGGCAAGCTCCACCACCAAACTCACATGTCAGACGTGCCGCAACCACTACGGCAAGGATAGGGTTATGGTTTTTTGTTGCTGTTTATCGTTTCGCCGAATGGTGTGAATATCTGTTTTTAGGGAATCTCTAACCCCCTTTTGGGGTTCTTTTTTTTCTCAAAATCATCGGCAGAACAAATTCTTCCATCCATGATTTTCGCAGAAGTAGATAGACACACCCAACGAGACATACACATGTCTGCATGAAAACGGGCCCATGTGTGTTTGGCTTTTAATTTATTTAACACCGTCGAAACACGTCAGCCGCAATAGACCAGGAATGTGTAAAAGGAGGAGCTGAAAGGTTTTGGCGAAGCACAGTGTGAGTATTTTTGGAACATGTGTGACGAGTAACATACACGCAAGCCATTAAGAATATGTCATGTTTAATCGAGAGAAGAAAAAAACACATTGATTCGGCCTAGAACCTCTTGTTTGATCTAGATGTCAGTGCTTGATTGTACGATTTCGATTGATTGTTTGATATGAGCGTAACTGACCTGACTGGCGTATTATGCTGCAATCAAACGGATGACCTTTAAAAAAGGCGACAGCGGAATTGATTGATTTTCGTGCGTGTGAACTCTCCTTTCCATTCGTTTGAAAAGCCGTTCCGCAAGAGCATACATTTATTTCGTGTCAGAGTTTTGATAAGCGAAGGCTACGCATACCCCGGCTGCCGATGCTGGGGAATACGGTTTTCAGAAACTTTCCGAAACCTTGCCCGCTTAAAAATGCCCGCTTGTGTGTGCACGATCATCCCGCGAGAACTGCCCTTGATCGTATGGTAAAGCAATGTTGTAGAATTAACGATTACTGGGTGTATACGGAAACGGAGCGGAGGGTAGAAAAATAAACACAATAACAATGTCGACAAGATGCGAAAGGAACCTAAATGAGCAAAACATAACCTCGTCCAAAGTGCTGGAAGGGAATCGGCAGGGAGGGAACGCAAACGCACAGAATGTGAACTGCGCTCGACGAGTTGACGTCTCGCTGTCTGGCGCTGCGCGCGCACATGGAAGTTCCCCTGGCGGTGGTTCTACCGCGACCGACCGGAAGTGGCAGATCAGCGAGCGAACGCGGCGTTGATCGATGCGTTCGACCGCGTTCGGTTACTGGTTGAGTGCGCAAAAACAAGTCCCATCCAGCAAACCCCAGCAAACCATCTATATGCTCCGCGCCCAGTTTCGGCGTGTGCTGCGCGCCGTTCGCGCGTACTGCGTGCAAAACCGGAAAAAAGCAGGAAATATGTCACAGAAATCTAATGACGGACACAAGCCGTTGTGGTTTGTACACGACAAGAGAGAAAAATGGTTCAACATTCATTCACCAGCCCCAGAACACCGCGATGGAGGGAATGCGAGGGCTTTAATCAACGTATGGCTCGCCGCGCGCACACCGATCGTACGATCCGTCTCGCGTGATGATCGCAAGTTTGGCGTGTTTGTGACAAGGAGTGTTAGCGTTGGTTGTTGTTTTTTTGTGTGCCACATTTGTTTGGTGTGTTTCTACACCATTCCACTTCGATCGCGAAGAAGTTTCGCGCTGGGCCACTCCTCCTCGCGTGCGATCCCTCTCTATCGAATGCTGAAGCGTGCCCCCATCGCGGGTAATCAATCGCTCGCTCAATGACTTTATTTTCTCCCCTCGACCCTCCTGGGCGTTGTGATCGCGGAGTGCAAACCCCACGGCGGAGTGGTCGTGCAAGAGAAAACGAAGATTTTTGTTATGCTGTTGGCGGACGTCGCGCTGCTCATAAATATTTATCGCGGAACATGACAATCGGGTCGTCATTGGAATGGTTCGTTCGATTGGGGTTCGCTTCTTGGTGCGGTCGCAATCGCGCTATGTGTATGATGATAATGCTAATCCCTTCCCCTTGATGTTACCCCGATGCTGATGTCGCGCTGCGGACCAGTGGACAATTTATCTTAATTATAGGAAATGTATCGGGATACCGCGCCGGCTAACCGGTCTCGGCTGGCGGGCGGAGTGTATAGAGTTACTGTCACCAGGCTCTCTCGATGACTTCAGTGCGTAGAAAGTGGAGTGATCACCAAGCAAACCAGCGCTCTAAATCGACCCATACCAAAAACCCTTTGGCAGCGGATGTCTTAAGAGGTTGTCGTTTAGATCGAGAAGTGATCCAAGAGACTTTTTTTGCGAGTACACTCCCATCGTTTTTGAATGTAGAAAGACCGGTTCTCGACTGGAACTGGTTTTGTTTTCGGGTTGGACGAAAGACGTCGCCGTTTTGAGCTACAAATCGGCCCACCGTGCTTTAGACTTTCGGTAAGTCCGAGAGGAGATAAATCTTTTATTCAAACCACTAAACGCTAACTGGCCGTCCATCAAGAGCAGCCGTGTGCGTCTTCATCTATTTTGTGTGCAGGTATGCAGCTATTGCTGTTTGGTGGAAGGGTTCAATTATTCAAGGTTGCAATACTACGCCGATGCTGCGATGCTGTGAATGTCGAGCGATGGGATTTAATCGTTTGATGGATGGTTTTTGTTCGCAGCTCACAGCTAAACCTTCGCGTTGATTAATGCGGAATCATAAACAATCGTGCCCAGAGAGTGTGTCTGTGCATTCTGGGTAAACAATTAGCTGCGTTCCACGTAGTTAGCTGCACCTGCATGTCAAGTCGATTAAGAATGCAAACAACTAAACCATACGTTCTCTAATGGCGCAGGAAAATCGGGAGATGTCAGTCACACTCGCAGTAGGTTGAACGAATGTTAATTGTTGGTTAAATACTGCTTCCTGTCGCTCTTGTGGAGTGGGTTGTTTAGGGGGTGAGTTGGAGTTGCAATTAGCGATGCAAAGCGTAGGAATTCGCTTGTTAAAATCCGGGGCGTTCAGGGAGATACATTACAATTTGTTTTGGCCTCGAGCAAGTACAGATGAGTGTAGGAAACAGCGGGCCCTTGGAAGAAGTGTGATTTATAGCGCGGTTTCGGGTTTTTTTCGTTTATTTATAGAGCAAAGAATCCCTTCACTACTTAGACCTAAAGTAGGGTAGTATGTAAGGTGTTCAACAGCAAGGAGTGACCTCTAACGAAGCAATACAATATCAACGCATCCAACAGGAAGGTCAAACAAAGAAGAAAAAAACCGGGTTAATGAATAGTTTTGTAGTGGTTTATTTAGGCTTCACTTCTTTTTTGCGTCGAATGACGCGATAGTCCCTCCGGGGGAGTTGGGGAGTCCACATTCCGAATATCTCGGCGGCGAAGGACGGCTATGCTCTGTACCGCGAGGTGTTGGGCAATGGCTCTGTCGGTCATTAATGCCAGTCCGGCTGCATGAGGGTCACGTTAGCACCTCTGGTGCCTCGTGCGCGAACATTCCATTCTCGAAGACCTCGGACCTTCGCCAGACAGGTAGTCGCCGGACGGTTGCGTACGGTCGCACAGGACGATGCGACCGAGCTGCTGCTTTGGCCCCATCATAATCACCTCGTTCGGTTTGGTGTATCGACAGATTCCAATGTTTAGCTTCGTGGCAGTTGCACGTTAAAGGGCCCTTTACTTGTAATGATATACCGCTGGATACAGCGAGATGGGTATGCTCCTCCTTTTGGGAAACGGTGTCGTGGAATCCATGCATCCCAGGAGAGTCGGGCCGGTCGGGTTCGAACATCATCAGGGGCACACACACACGCACACACGTATTTCTACCCCGTCACCTGTACCTGAAGGTTAATTGCTGATTGAAATCAGTTACTGTCGAACGCGGGTCAAAAGACTAAGCAGGTGACGCGGGCTCGCCAAACAAAACGAAATGCGGGAGGGAAAAAACATATATTTCTTCACCTGCGAGCGGTTGCTGTGGTTCAATAAAACCCACAGACCTTCTGGGGGGTTGCTATTGTTGTTTAGGCCGTTGGTTGGGGCAGTCACACCAGTAAGCTATGACGATTTTTTTGACAGCATCCCCTTTACGAAGGTGCGACGACGGACGGTTTGGACGGTCCGTCGAGCAGAGCAACCCAGTTGGAATTAATGTCGTAAAATACGCGTCGAAAATGAAAGCAATCCCAGCAACGGCCAACACTCGAATGCTGGTCGTTCTCATGGAAATCAAAACATGCTCGGTCGCGGAATAAAAATAATAAGCATATCTTAGCGTTTTAGATAATCAAAACGCGGTCGCGCGATCACATCAATCAATCAAGCACTCCAACAACCCGCATGCAGAAGGAGGAGGTGGTCAAGACATCGACTATGCGTACTGTGCGCACTTCATGTTGGAACGTTCCATTCTCGCAGGACGATATCGGTTAACCTTTGCATTTTGTAAACATCATCGACAGGGCACTAGGTCGGCACTCAGGAAGTTGAGCTACAAAACAGTGCCGACTCTTCCGCACGCGGCATGCGAGCAAGAACACCTTTGTGGTAACCAATTAATCCATCATAAAGATCTCCGTTGGTTTGTATCCATTGTAAGCCTCCGTGTATTGTGAGATTTGTGTTTATTTTGTTCATCATCTTCCGTACCGCCGGTTTGTTTGCTGTGTCCCAACATCGCACAGAGCTTAGGAACATAGATCAGGTTATGATGGGATGTGTTTTTTTGGTAGTGTTTTGAATATATCTTTTTTTTATCTCCCTCTCCAGAGGTGAGATACTTCAACACGCGCTTCTCAGGCTTTCGGGCTTCATTCAAAGTAATGTTAAGCATCGGCTAATGGTCTAGGATTTCTTGCGTATCGTGTCGTGTTCTCTTCCTGGGATCCAAAACCAGCCGAACCGGACCTTTCGCGGGGCTGTTTTGGTAACCTCCGCAATAAATTATTCATACAAACGGCTTATAAACCAACCGCTCGGATATGCGGGCTTAGAAGTTGTCTCCCACCGCTTCACCCAACCATCATCTCCAACCATCAAGTAGAACCTGAACTGCGGTTTGCAAATGAAGGCAAATCTTCTACCGCGATACCACGGTGCGGTGTAGGTTCGTTTTATTGGACGACAGGTTGATCTTTTGTCTTTTCCAGCCGCTCGGGGTGCTCTCGGGGGTGCTCGTGCAATCTGACAGTTTTGCGCAGTAAGCAGATCGAGCCAGACACGGTGTCTCCGGTGTTGGGTACTTGGGTGAGTCGTTTTTTTTCCCGCCATATCTTCGTTTCTGTGACTCTTGGATCACCTCCAAAGGTCCGACGGATTAAGTGTGGAATGGTTTTTGTGCCGGTGGCAGTCGCCACGGTGGCTGGAACACCTTCCAGGCAGGCAGATACGGGAATGGTGGGATTTGCAAGTGATGAATTTCTGTACAACCCAGCCGAGACCTGTCAAAACCGTGGACATTGGAAACTTGCGGGCTTGTGGGAAGAACTGATCCCCCCGCTGTGTTGTTGTTTTTAGCGATGCGTCATTCGCCTACTGCTGGAGGCTTGAAGTGGTTTTTGCAAGCGCATAGTAGGAAGTACAGCAACAGGTGCCCACTCGAAATCGCATGGCACATGAGAGAAACTCGACGAACCTAATTACTGATACGAATCACCAGGCATTGGGTTAGGATCAATCTTGGCATGTTACATCACCTTCGCTACAAACCGATCGATCGATGTGTGATGATTAGGCAGGCCCGACACGAGGCATTCGAGGCTAGTGCGGGAGTAGTACGGGACCTGATGCTGGTGACAAAGTGTCTCGTTCGGAGATCGGATAGCTGTGCCTGTGCTGAGGTGCCCGTTCTTTCGCCAGTTGATGCTGATCGATAGTAGCGAGCGGGTGCCTTGATTGGTGAATAATTGCATCGCTTATTGGCCGATTGTGTGTGTGCGGCATCGGTACGGTTTTTCTGATTAAAAGCTGTAGCTCTCGGGTGCCACTGGCTTTGGCACGTTAGCGAGTATGTGCTGCTGTTGTGTGGTGTAAAGGTAAAGTGTGTGTTTTTGTATAGTCCACACTTGACAGCATGGAATGTGGCAGGTAGTGCAATGGTAGTTTGGTCAGTGGAAGCGATCCCGCAAGCAAAAGGGGCTGACATGTGATGTGTGGCAGGTGCTGCAATAGCTCTCTTGCCCTTAGTATTATTCCCCTACTTTGGAGATGAACGTGACCAGGGCCTGTATGTGTGTGGTAATTTATTGCGGTAGAACCTGCCATTGGTTAAAGATTCTGCAGGAGCGTAGTTAATGGTCGCGATTTAATCACAACACGCAGTAGTACAACCTCCAAGTGAAGCCAAGCGCGCGCCGTAGTGGTGAAACCTGTTACCCTTGTGGACTGCTTCGGGGAGACCTCCGGTGTGTTTATGGATATTTTGCTTTGCATTTTGCGAGGTGAGATATAATTTGTTGACAAGCGATCTAATGTCGAGAGTTTTGCATACGCGAAGATTGTAGGTTTTGCGGTTATATGCCGTACGCCGTGTTGTCCCAATGTCCATTCAGTAGAGTAGCGTGTGAAATCTGAAACCAAAAGAGCAGGTTTGCGACCAACTTATGACAGAGAAATGATGAAAAATGAAGGACCAAAACGGGTGGAAAGCAACGTTCTTCCTTGCAGGTGTTGATAATCCTCGGCGAGAAGAACTTGCCATGATCGATGGCCCTGTATAAGCTGAGAATTAAACGAAGCAAAAGCGAATATCTCTTGGAGAACCTGAAAAGCTTCCATAAATCGCACCATCGGCATTATTGGTAGTGGTCCGATCTACCACAAGCACAAGTTAGCGGAAGAGAACGCGGAGAGCGAATTAGTTTGCATATTTTATCGGTGTGCCGTTACTTATTTTGTCATAATCAGTGTGCCATGGGGGGGAAGTCATTGGGAAGATTACAAAGATTTGGACATCGGTAAGCTCTCCCAGGGAGGTTCTGTTACGCGGCAGATGATTTATGTCGTCGCCTCAGTTAGATGGCTGAGTGGCGATGGCATATTTTACAGTTCAGCAGCTCGTTACGCCTGGGACGGTTTGTGGGCCTCCGACTTCCTGGGGGTGATATTCTGTAGATACTGCCGTCGGATTAGCTGCACAAAGAAAAAAAATCTGCGTTGGAATTATATAGAATAAAACTCACATAAGATCGTGTGTACATGGCACACTGCAGGCAGAGATCAAGGCAATGTACATAAACTAATCGCTTTACCTAATATATCTCCCCTTCCATTCCTCAACGGGTTGATCAAAGTGAGAACAAGCGTCAACGTCGGAACGTTTCTTTAATATACACCTTGAAGTCTACCCAGTTACCTGGTTGTTTCTAACGGGCGGTGTGGAGTTCGATTGGTGTTTCCGATGAGATAAGTGAAATGATTGGAGGCGGCTTACAAAGGTGCAGATTTATAGTCAATCGCCCTCGGACCCTGATACCCACACACATAAACACACACATGGTCCACGGCAATCGCGCCGCACAGTCTGGTAGAAGTTGCTTGACGTATGACTTCTAATGCGCCCTCTGCAAACTTCTAACAGCTTGCCATTTTATGTGCGTTTTTTTTCTCTCTTCTACTTGGGCTACTACAGCTGTGTCCACCCCCACTGGTTTCGCAGCGGTGAGTGTTGGTGTATCGTATGTTTGTGTGTGAGTGCGTTTCACACACAGAGAGTAATCCATCCAACCGCTGGTGCATGGTGCGTGGTGTGTTTAATTTGCACTCACCCATAGATGGTTTAGTGTGTGGTTTTAGTGCAACGTCAGTGGAGACTCGGTCGCGACTAAGCGCTGTTTACAGTGCTGTCAGTACGCGCCTGACAGTTGACAATGGAGGTGATCGCATGGAAGAAGAAGTCGTGTGTGTTGTTCGTGTGCTAGCTTTAGAAGGCAAACGTTCTATTGCATTGTGCCGAGGGAAGAACCTGGTGACTTCTCGGGGTGATATCTTCCGGAAAGCTGGAAAGAGCAGAGTGCGCGATATATCTCGTGAGTTTGTGTCTGCTGTGTAGATACGCTGTCGTTGACCTTCTAGAATTTCGTGATTCTACCAATCGTATACAAGCCCTACGCACTGTGAATAAGTGCTCTAAATGTGTGAGTGTGTGTGAGTGTTAAGTCGTTGAGTTCGTTACTCGAAGTGATTGATAACCGTTTCACCCGCCCGAGGCAAGGTTGGGCGTCGTCGCGGTTGTTGTTGTCTCCTCTGCAGAGTGTGACAGTGAAGTGGCCCTGCCCTAACATTACTACACTACTACACGGCGTGTGTGTTTGCTGTAAGTGATAAGGGGGGGGGGGGAGAGGTTTGCGCGCCCTCCATCTACCTCGCAACCGTGTGTTAATAGAATAATTTGAACGATAAGCGAAAATCGTGCCCCGCGAGAGATCACTCTATTTGGAGCAAACAGGCAGCGAACCCGAGTGTCGGTGTGCGTTAATGTGCGCTTAATTTAATTGAGTTTTACAAACGCGCGCGCGCGGTGCGTGTGCCCCGGAAAAAGGGCAGGCCTTAAGTGGGTTGTAGTGTGCTGCCAAGGGTTCGTTGGATTTGCGAACATCATTGCCGGTGCGTGTGTTTCTTTTTTCTTCGCTGTTTCCTTTGCGTCCACGAAGATTTCGGTTGATCGTCACGCCTTTCGAGCTTCCTTTTTTCGGCGCAGCGGAAACCTGCACGGAAATTGATGAAAATTAGAACAATTGTCACGACAGATCCAACAATCCCGCAGCGATCAATGAGGGCGATTTACTCCTGAAAGGCGGTCAGAGAAAAGCTACCGCGTAACTCAATTACGGTGACTTCTTCATTTCCGACTTCCGAGCGGCCTCGGTGAGCAGCCGGGCGTGAAAACCCGGTGCGCGACACGTTTTTCCGCCGCGTTGGACGCGCTCCAGTTTGTGCCAGGTTCAATTAATTTGCTGATGTGGGGGCGCGTGGGTTTTCTCACGACTTACGGGACACAACCGCTTATCATTTCTTTCCGCTCCGGTGCCGATTCCAACCCCTTCACGGAACCGTCGAAAAGTGGTCAATTTGTAGATTTCCGATCACAACAATAGCATCGGACGAGATCAGCAACAAGAGCACCCTATGGTTGGTGTGCAACGATTTGGCGGTTGGTCGATTGTGGTACCGTGATTGGCATTATTAAGTGTGGCTGTCAGAGCTGCGGTGGTGTTTTGTTCGTTCGTTCGTTGCGCAAAATAGCACAGCCACCCCCTCCCCTTGTATGCTTATGGGATTTTAATGAGTCAATCAATATTTCATATTCATCCGATGCGATGCGAAACGGCTAAAAATGATTCCCTTGCGCGCAGTGAAATTGGCAGGCGGTTTTATAACGCGATCTGACATTTACACAGAACCGCGTGTTCTGCTCGACGAGGGTCGTAAAATGCTTGTTCTCTAATCCTCTCTCCCGCCTTCCGCCTCGGCATATTGGCATGTGTTGTGCGTGTAAGTACGTTTTAAGATTGTTGAATTTTAGTGAACGTACGCGTGTAGAACGTCGCGCTCCGGGTTGGCATATGTATGGATCGTTACGTAGGCCGAGCTTTTTATGGCCGCCTAGAAGCTGGTTTACAGATCAGAACTTCTTCAGAGCACCCGATGGCACGACTTTAACGCAGAGAACAATATTGCTTTACGATTATATTCATAATTTTATTGCCAAGCACATTAAAACAGCGCTGGTGTGTTTATTTCTGGAATACGAATTCTTGATCATTTGGCGCGACAGTGCGCGACGGTTCAACTAAGATTTGCGTTTATCTCTCGCGCGACTGCGGCTCCATTTTCTGCGTACGTTCTTAATGTCCCGCGGTATTCTTAATGTTCGAGGGGCACTGCGTGAACCATTCGCGCAAGCGATGAAACGTTAATGAGCTAAATTAATGGTGCTTGCTGCTTGCTGCTACTCATTAGCTTTTTTGTTGTTGTCTTAAACTACTGCAAAGTTTATATTTTGTCGATGTTGGCTGTAAGGGACAGTTTTGATTTGCTTTGTTGTGCCGTTTTAGCAAAGACTGCCCGGTGCGAGATGAACATGATATCGTAAATCTTCCTATTTCACCATCATGTAATTCAATCGTCTCAATCCCCTTCAGAAATGCATGCGTGCAAGATCAGAATGATTGATCAGGCAAGCATATGCATGTTGCGCGAGGGGAATCATACTTTTGTGACAACCCTCCGAGGGGGCAACGCAGTGCACCAAAATCATCATAACAATCATGACGAACCATCTAGTTGAAGTACGAAAACACGGCCGGCGCTCTCACTCTCTTTCTCTCTCCCCTGGCAGCTTCCGGAAATGATGCGTTCTCTGTGGCGTGTGTTTTGTGTTTCCGCTGCTGGTTCTTCAAACCTCCTCCCCGTGCCCGAAAATGGGTTTGCATTTTTCGGATGCACATATACGATTGGCGCAAGGGTCTAAGTGGTGGGATGTACAGCACGCGACCAAACGTATCGTATTACGCCGCGATCCGAGCTGCTTGTGCATTTTTATTTATTTACGATACGACACCAAAACCCAGGGGAACAGAGCGTAGTGAGTGCGTGTGTGCGTGTGTCTCGCAGTTCTTGTACAGCGAATGATGCAAAGATAATCATCCATCTTGCTGTCCCGAGCGCTGATGTCCCCGGGAGCTGCAGCATACGTTTTCGTGTTGTGTTTTTTTTTGTTTTGCTCGCACTGTCCCGTTTTTATTGGTTCTGTTTTGGTTTGGCTGCCCTCGCTTGTGAAAGACGTGTCAAGGGTACGGAATGGGAAATTAAAGAACAGTAGGGAAAAAAAATGTAAGAAGCAAAAGGAAATGTGAAAACCTCATCCTCCTGAAAAGCGGAACGACATTGGGATAATATATGTATATATATTTTTGCGCAACCGTTTGCGTCGGTTTCTTCTTAGTTTAATCTTAGCTTTTTAAGTGCATCTGACATTCGGTGTGGGCACGTGGATCTCTCTTCCTCTCTCTCTATTTCTCTTTCACTCTCTTCAGCTGCATTCAGTTTTCGTATGCATCGAGGCAGCTGGTGACATTAAACTAGGCAGCAGTGGCAGCTTTGCTTTGGCCATGCCGTGGGGCCTCATGGAAGTCATCGTAAGGTCCTCCGAAAAAGAGACTCTAAAATCATATTGGCATGTGTTGGTCGTATGTTTTAAATGCATGGCGCGTGCGCATCGTTTGCATCACGCTTTACCCTGGAGGGAAATTATTGCCTTGCTGCACCTTTTTTTTGTCGGTCGCTCTCTTTCTTACTCTTGGCCTCTGAAAGCCTTAAAGCCCCTAAGCAAGCGGATCTTGTAGTTCTGGAGGACACACCTGCCCCTGTAAGACGGTGGTGTGCCTCTGTACAGTTTTGACGGTTGCCCAATTTCTTATTTGCGTTGCCCGTTAATTCCAGTCCTGGTGTGTGTGTCCAGGTGATCGAGTTTAAGTTGAGGTTAGGATGGAAAGAACCAAACACACGCCTCGCGGTCGTAAAACTTTGGAGCAGAAGGAACGAAAGAGTTCTAACAAAATTGGGTCTTATCTACGTTTGCGTCTCGTGCCTCGTGACCGATGTGTAACGTATTGGTAGTGTTAAGTCGCTTGAAGAAGTATCGTTCAAAATTCGTTCTTATGCCTCTGTTCTGTTTCTTCATGCACGATGTTTTCATTTTCCCATTTTCCGCCCTGTCTTTGTTTACAGAATCGCGCGAGACCGATCGGCCGATGCAGTGGACCGTTGCCCAGTCATAACAGAACACACCGGCAGAGTGAGTTGAGTGTGTGCCGCCAGCGAGCGCGACTTGGAAGCAAAACAATTGTGAGAGGTAAGTGCAACGAAGCTGTGGTGAAGAATCTGGGGAAAAGAGTGGAGAGTATAAAGTTCTATGTTTCTAAATTCAAAACAGCGACCAGCTGCATGCTGGGCGTGTGTGCGCCTTACTAAATCGAAACCGAGTGACCTAATTTTCGTTTTGCCCGCTGCACCATTTCCGCGTTAAGTGGAGACTCAAAAAAAGAAGGGCCGGCGAGGGTGGATAGGGATCTAGATTTTCCCCCAATACACCTACTACTCCGGAAAACCTTATTCCTCCCTCTCTTGGCGGAGTAAATCGTGTTAATATGATTTAATTTTCACCTGCGCGCACGAGTTTTGTTTTACTCCGGGTGGAAATCGGGTTTAAGTGTTTTTTTTTCATTCCCATCTCGCCAACGCAGACCTGCGTGGATCGGGTTTTTTTTACTTGTTTAGGAACTGTATCTAACCTTTCTCGCCTTGTCCATGCCTCACCTTCTCCATATTCCATATTCCGGGCGCAATTAGCAGATTATTACGGTTAATCGTGATGGAAATGGATGATCGACATGAGCGCGGCGATCAAGAAGAGATCATCACGATGAAGATGATGATGATGATAGAGGTGTGCGATTGCAAAACCAACCGCGTGTGCGTGAATGGCACCTATATGGCCGCGCGAAAATGCAGGCTGCTCGAGTTTTTAGCCGAGCATACCCCCAGATGGACGAAAAGAATGAAACACGTGAGCAGCGGGCTTGCAGTGGCGTGTTTGATCTATTAAAGCTAACCCGGTCATAGAGAAAAATGTAGTAAGAGAGAAAGACAGGGATGGGGGCAAGTGTTGTACAGCTTTAATGGTGGAAGGTTATTTTGTTAGCGGGGCACACAAATTGTTTATTTTACCGTTCCGCGCGTTATTGAATGGAGCCTTGTAAGTGCCGATGGAATTCGGCTGGAAATTTGTCTGAGCGCCAGTAGCATTAGTTGTGCGGTTCAATGAAGAAATAAGCAACGTGGCATTGGTTTTGCTGAAGTTCATGATGTGTTTCTTAAATACCTGTTCCCTTAGAAATAACCCGGAAATATCGCATGGTGTAACATCGCCAAAAACAAAACAAAACAAAAACCCCACAAACCATAACGTCATTTCAATGTAAATCCCAGAATCCCCAAAAAATAGACAACAAACACTCTGCCTTTTTTAAAATTGTTTTGTTAAAAATCAGCAAACAGAAAAGCACACGAATGGAGTTTTTTTCCTTCCTGTCCAAAAACCGCGCCTCCGTTAATTGCATTCCACACACTCCTCCCTTATGCTCCAGTACACAACACCTGCAATTGCGTTTCCCCTAAAACGGTGCGTAATTGTTATTTGCCGAGTTTGAGTTTTGTTGTGTGTTCCCCGCAGCCCGTAATGAATGGGTGAGGCCATTCAGCTAGAGTGGTGGGGGTGGTTTTGTGTTGTGGTCGCATGCAAAACAAAGGACAATCGTTAATATCCGTCCCCTATTGTGGATTGTTCGACACGGGCAAGAGACAATGTCACCTTGGGCCACGGGCGGAAGGTGTAATTGGTGTTAGAAAATTGGCAGAATGTCACGCCAAACTGTAAAAAAAACGCACGTTGGTGGACAGTTTGCGGAGCGAGTGGCCATGAAAGCATTTGGAATTATTGGAGAATTTGTAACAACTTAAAGGCTTGAAGTATTTGAATAATTTTGAAATTTAAAATACGTTGACAAGTTGTTATGGTTGACCAAACATTCAGTGTTTTATTGATCAAACTCGTGCTTTAGACAGCGCTGTTTTATGCAATCAGCTCCATAAACTGTTGCACAAATCTAGGTATAAAAAAGACGCCCCATCGCTAGTCGTAAAATTAAATAAAGCTGGCCTCAAAAAAAGACCGACGGTGCGCCATAAAAATCCGCCTGGAAAAAGGTGTCTTGCGCCTAATTCGCAGCTCCCAAATCCGAGCGAATAATCTCACTATCCTTTACCTTCGCGTTTTTTTTGTGTGCTCGTGTGTGTGTGTGTGTGTGTGTGTGTGTATGTGTGTGTGTGTGTGTGTGTGTGTGTGTGTGTGTGTGTGTGTGTGTGTGTGTTGGGTAATCTAAATCTCCAAACAAAACACGCGAAACAACCACCCCGTATGCTGAATGTGACATTGCCATTGTGCCGTTCGAATTGGCGACGGCGGTGACATTGAAAAACGGTCGCGTGCAATATTGGAAAGCCTAGAGTCGGGGGGTAATCTGCTTTCAAAAATCATCACAATCCGTCCTCCTCCTCCTTTAGCATTTGTGGGACAGTGATCGTGAATGGGTAAAGAGCAGCTATGCAAAAACAACGGTCCCCACCAACCATACAATCGCGCACCGGTTCAGTTTTAGACGCGCCTTAGCACAGTTTCCGCAACGGGCGGTGGTGGTTCTAATGCGCGCTGCGCCTCGCTACGGCAGTGTCACTCAAAAGCTGGCACGAAACAAAAAAAAAGAGCGCTTTTGTTGTGTTTCAGTTTTTTTGCATACAAATTAGAGCAACAAATTATGCCGCTATAGTAGATGTAACGGAATGTGCTCTTCGTGCGCACTGTAGTTTGAAGCCAGCCGGTTGCAATCTACGCCACCAAAAGGAGAGGGGTGTGGGGATAACGTGGGTAGGGCTTTGTTTCATTCGCTATTTCTCTCTATTATTTAATTATGGAAACAAAGTAGTCCCACATTCAGTGCGCGCACACACATATGCGCTGTATGCATCGCACGCATATCGCACTTTCTGGGCTGGGCTGAAGGGGGGTGAATAAAGCATGAGGGATGCGCAGGGCAAAGCAACGGAGGTTTATGTAAATAAGGTTAGATCACAGCGGCAACAGTTTTGTCTGTGACACCTGTATACACACACACAGTGCTGGAGGGGGGCGGTGAGGAGTGGAGGAGGGAGCAAGAGACGCACGGTGTCTGTTTGTACGTTTATGATGGGCGATATTGTTGTCTAACGAGTGGTTGTAGCCTCGCCGATCGATCGCGGTTGATCAGTGCGGGAAAGAGAGAAAGAGCGAGAGAGAGAGAAATGCAAAGCGAAGGAATGGCCGAAGCCGAAAATAACCCTTACTGAGAGGGGTGTGGGGTTTTATGCGATGTAAATCACCTGTCGACATTGCCAGGCGTCACTCGACCGAACGCGCGGCGCATCATCATTTTAATGCATGGCCGTGTGTGCGAGCCTCGCGGTTCATGCGCCTCGTTCACCCCGTGTCCGTTAATGTACCCAACTCCGCACCCTCCACACCTTCATCCCCCTCGGTGCAACCATACGAAGGAGGGTTGGGGGGGTTGGGAAGCAGATGTAAATAAATAATACACCCCCCAAGCCACGGTTTTGTTTACCTCTACGCTGCGCCGCCGGTTCGTTCTCGAAATCGATTCTTCATGCACGCACGCACATCACATTTGCCTTTCTTCCCTCTAGCGTTTCCTCTGGCACACCTTACCGTTTGGGCCGGTGTTTGACGAGACCTTAGCCCGGCGGCTGCCTAGACAAGACAAGTGATGGTGAAAAAGACAGGAATTGTCCACAGTGCGCCGCACGGTGCGTGAGTTATTTTATTTCTCTGTTCAATCCGTTTGGGGCTACCGCGCGCTTTCCCCCCGTTTGACATTAATGTTGGCGACGCGTGTGTTGGCTCGTAACTATTTGTCGATAGTTTAACAAACGCCACGCACCCAGCCGAATGTTGCGACGCTTGAGCCGCAAAATGGCAATTTTCCAACAACCACCGACGGGCCGGGGTTGCTTTTTTAATTCAATCGGAAACCGGTGGGGAAAGGGAGCGCAAACTTAAAACAAAAAAGAACAATAGAACCGGCGACGTCACACATGCCGCTGCACACCAACACTCTTCGATGCGCTCGCGCGTCTGCCTGTCTAATTTGCGTACAATCATGCTCGTGGGACTCATCGGAAAGACATGTCAAAGGAATATTTATTATCTGCTGTTTGTGCTGTGGTGGGGTTGAAATGAAAGGGTGGCGCCGGTCAGCGTGAAGTGTTTATTAGCTACCGGAATGGGGCGCAATAAAACACCCACCCCCGTCTAGTAAACAGTGTAGCGTCTTTGCGCTTTTTTCCTGCGAGGGAAGTTTCCCATCAAATCCACAGCTCACTAATCGGTACGGCGGGTGATGTACGGTTTGCTGAAGCGCATTGTGCGACAGCAGCACGGCTTGCTCTGCTGCAGGTGCATTGTTTGCTTCGCGTTGGATGAATAAGAAAGGAAACAAATGAGGTATTTTTGGGGTATTTATGGGTTTTTTTTTGTTAGACGCGGGTCCATCAACCCAATTCAGACGGTGGGAAAATGGATAAAGAGCGTTGTTTGCTTCTCCTCTCACTTGACATTATGATCATTTGTTCAGTTTGTTAAAACGATGGGAATGAATGGTTTGTCAATTCGTTTTATTTTTTTTCTCAAAAGCCCATCCAATAACAGTTTTGTCCGCCTAAATGTAGGCAATGCAGTTTTCAAGTGCATTTCCTTTCGCTGTTAAGAATAGATGGGAAAACGAACATTTTGAACCATAAATCAAATAATCATTGACCCAGTCTAGTGTAGTATGATGCCTAGAAAATCTCCAAATGTTAACCGGATGCGGATGAAAATGGCTCACCGACAAATTGTTGATTGAATGCCAACTGTGTCACTGAAGTCTCACTGCGTCTCACGCCGGCTGTCGATCGGAATCGGATGCTGGATGTGTGTGTGTGGATGTGTCGGTGTGTTTTCCACCATCACCAACAACTGACAGGGTGGTCCGGGAAACCGAGACCAAGACGTGAGCCAAGCTTAATTCGGTAAAGGTTACCTCAGCCAGCCAGTGATCACCGCCCTACCATCCGGATGGAAGAAATGCGCCTGGTCTGCCTGTGTGTGTGCGTGCCACTGGTGGTGGTCTATGATGAACTATTTTTGGACATTTCGAATACGGTCGCTCTCGGGGTCGGCTTCATTCAGACACACGCACACACACACGCACAAGAAATGCCATGCACATCGACCGGTGGCGACGGCGTGTTGCATTGCTGCCACGTTATCCGACCCCTCGGATGCTCGGTGGAAATTGTTTTCTTTTATATTTGACACGTAGTTTTCCCCCCGGTTTTCGTGTGATTTTTTTCTCCATTCTTTGTGGCTCCTTCCCCGCGTCCCCCAGGCTGCTGCTGCTGTTGCTGACCCCATTGTGGCGGCAGAATTTAGTGCATGACGTACTGTTTTGTGTTTCGGGGTTCTTCGCTTTTCGTTGTGCACCTTTGCTGGGCGGGAGCGGGCAGAAAGGAAGAATATTTTACCTTTTCCCATTGCCAGGAAAAGATATCGGGCATTAGGGCACGGTGTACGGTTCAGGAGGGAAATTCAATCAGCACCAAACGTGGAGAGACAAAACCCAAAACGTAAACGAAACAAGGGCGGAACGCTTCAAACACACAGGTTTGTGGGTCCCAAAATTGGAAGTGATCCGTTTTTCAACACCCGCCCGTCCAGCTCTCTCCCGCGCGCATTCTTTGCGCCTCTCTCATCATCATAAATCAAGCCGGGTGGGGTTGTTGGTCGGGGGCGATGGAAGGAATATATGAGTACAGGTCATAATTTAGCCGGCAGCCGTAGAAGTTCAAACGTTTTTGCTTGGGAAGCAAGGGGGGCAAGAACTCAATTTTGAATGTATAAGCAGCGAACACAGCCCTCTTCTGGGGAACGTTCTCCTTTTACAGGTGGCTCACTAAATGGGCATTAAACGGTAATAAAATATAATGAGTCGTTTAGCGAACTTATGATATGGGAATGGAGCGGAGTATTACTGTTCGTGGTGTTCGTTTTGAAGGTTTATAATAATAATAATAATAACAATTCCCAAAAGAGGCCGATGAATGATCGAAAGACAAAGCGAGGAGGAAAACTGAGCCAGCAGAAAAACAGTCGTCTGCTGTGCTCACAATGGTAGCGCAAGAAAAGTTCGTTAATATTTAACCGCTCGCTCTGGCTATTGAATAATTTAATACGGCACACGAAACTCGTTATCTCAAGCTTGATGAATGTTTGGAACGAAAAAATTATGTAAAAAAGGCAAACTTTCGATTGCATGCTACCATGACATTGAACTCACCGAAACGAATGCTCTGTGCAAACACATTTTACATCATCGTTTTTATCGGCCCTTTCGGAGGGAAAGGGAAAAGAAAGCAGTCTCGTTACGCTGCACCGACCGGCACGCGGGGAATTATTTTTCAGCCAGTTTGTACAAATTTTTAAGAAAAGCCCTAAATGCAATAAGCAAAAAAAAAATGGTGCACAAATAAACGGTTACTGATATGTTTCGTTTTTTCCGCGCACAAGCTCCCCGTGCGTACTTTTCGGCAAATCGGCTAACGGTGAAAGTAAAGGCTGCAAAGGAGAATGGCGCGGGACCGTCACGAAGATGTTTTATTTGTTACTAAATCCACCCAGTACCCCGTCGCATTGTTTCCGCTGTACCCGCAAGCACAAGGGGTTAACGTGTTCATAAGTCTCTAGCGTTTTGTAAGAAGCAATAATATATCCCGCTCTAGGAGAAAAAGGGTTTTTACGTGCGCTTGGATGCGTGCGAGACGGAAGACGGTGGGAACTTTTTTTGGTTTTTGTTTTGGTGTGTTTTCTACCTTCCCTGCTTTCGTTCCTTACCTTATCGTTTTCCACCTTAACAGCCGTCTGTTGCGTTTGGGGATGTTATTTTATTATTAGAGTTACGAGCAGCTCATTAATACACACGCCGGCCACTAAAAACGCGAATGTAAAAATGGCGCGCTCTTTCCTGCTTCACTGCGTGTGTTTTAGTGTCTTTCTCTCTCCCTCTCGCGGTGTGTGTGTGTTTCTAATGAAGTGTAAGAGTGGAAGCTTGTTTAATAGATTTCTCCTTCGGCGGGCCGTGTGTGTGTGCAATCTTGCGCGGTGCACCGGCGCACGTTGGGTCAAAATAGCGTGGTTTAGTGAACCGTGAAGACGCGCAACAAACTAGAGGAGAATAAAACACAGTAAAAATATACACAGACAGACGATGCGATATATGCGATGCGATGCTGCTCATTAAACGTAGCTGGTACTTAAACGATTGTGAGCGAGTCTGTTGTACTTGCCGTGCAGTCGATGATGCTGCCCGAGAGGAGGAGGAGGATGTTCGTGTTGCATCAGGGATTTGTTTGTGCTGTGTGTTGGTGTATCCGCTTTTGGACGTGGGGTTATAATAAAAAAAAAAAACAATACGGTAATGATGATCACGGCAAGGCATGCGAGAAGTAACGGGGAGTTATCTGACGGGAAGGTTGACTTTAACGGTTTGCTCGCAAAGGCTAAAAGCGTAGCTTTCGCGTCCCGCTTTTTCGGGATGAAAAGATGGTTTTGAAAATAATGTACACGCTTCTGTTGCCCGGTCAATACTGAAGCAGGCATGGGTCTTACTGTTCTAGAACCCAGAAACAAGCCGACCGTTCAAGGTCACCAATTGCCCTCCTATTATTTATCTGCCAACCAACCAATTCGTACGTATCAAACGCATCGGTGCAATTGCCAACTACCACATCGCCTGCAATAAATTAGTGCAATGGATCTACAGTTTCTCACCACCCCCTTCCAGCAGAAGGGCTATTGAGGACCTGGTCCAGGCGCCAACCCCATTAGAACTTCCTATCATAACACAAACACACGCAGTCAGAGACGCACGACCTAGAACATAAATTTAAATTACGCATTTATATTCCGCATTTTGCTTGTGCGGAGAGATCCCATGATTGCATGCTGCTGTTAGCTGTTGGGGTTAGAAACTGCAGCAGACCAAGCACGATTGTGTGTCATCTAACCCTCAACAGTGAAATGACTGCCACCCAGTGGTAGCACTCGGAGGGATTCTTCCAAAGCAAGCCGGAAAAAGGGTTCGTTTCCTGCTCGCCCTGGTCGTTGCAGTTGAGACCGAGG
Organism: Anopheles merus; assembly: GCF_017562075.2. Classification (NCBI taxonomy): domain Eukaryota; kingdom Metazoa; phylum Arthropoda; class Insecta; order Diptera; family Culicidae; genus Anopheles; species Anopheles merus. The sequence goes on along the minus strand of NC_054083.1, from coordinate 25,203,605 downwards.
GCGAGCATCGGCACTGCATCGAATTAGCATATTGTTTTATAAAATTAGTACAAAAAAATCCTCTTCCCCTCTTGATATTGTTCCGTCCTTATCCTTTCTTCTCCGGAGCATCCAATGAAGCAGCGAGTGAGGAAGATGGATTGATACTTTGTTGGCTTTCTCGGTTACCTGCTGTACATTTAATATGGAAAAATAGGGTGCGAGCAGCAGGAGAGGAGGCAAAGCATCGTTTTCCCACATGGCAAACCTCGCATGCACGTATCGCTGCGGCCCTAGACCCCCTAAGAAATGACGCAGCCCTAACCGGTCGGTTGTTGTAGTCCAGGGGGATGTAACGAATGCTAATATCGAACTTAACATTCTAATTAAAATGCACCCCATGTGTGTGTATGCGGCTAAATGGAAAGGGCGATCGAAGGAACTCTATACTGTGACCTACAAGAAGGGTCAACATCGAGAACACAGGTTGTATGTTCCGTGTTTTTTTTTTCGTACGTAATTGTTTATACAGTGTTTTATAAGCAGATTAACCTTTTGATCGTGATGAAGCAGTTGTTGTCGGCAAACATGTCGCATTACACCGTCGAAAGGTGTTTAAGAAGGGCATCATTTCGATTGCTTCTTCTTGTAGCGATGTAGAAACAAGCGTGTGTGTGTTCTCGATTTGAATAATGTTAGCTTAGCGGCATGGCAGAACTAGACGACATAATATTTAATTACTTATTTAGTGTGAGGGAAGAAGTTGGGTGAAACATTCACACGCTTGATGTCGTCAAACTGCTCTCTCTCACAATGCTCAGTGTTCAGTGTGCTACAATCTAATCGCCACGGATGCGTTTAAACTGTAACGTTCGTCCGGAGTTTGAAGTGGCGTATCGTATATCATCTTTCCACACATTGCCACACCGGGTTGGTACACCGGACTGGCCGGCAGCCGGGCTTAAGTGGAGAACCACTTAAGAGTTTACAGTTTGAGGTTAAGGATATTATCGGTCGTGTGGTACGACTCTTTCCATGGAAAATGGAACTCAAAGCTTGTTTCTCTTTTAAAACCTTTAGCAACAACATAACCCAACCCTTGGTTTTATGCACTTAATGTAGGATGTGTCTTCCGTCCTCCCGGCGACGGCGACGGTGACACAGAGGAGTGTACTTTGCTTTCACGGCCAGCCATACCACCCGACACGTGACGGGCAATTCCCATTCGGGCTGGCCGTTTGAGCTCTTCCATTCCTCGTTTTCAAGTGCAAGAGCACACTTACTGATCGACCAGGCGCGGTAAAAGGGCCGCAATCCGAAAAGGGTTGCACAAAAGACGAAATGCCGAAAGGTATAAAGAAACCATAGAAAAATTCTAACTGATATAAGCAGCCGCGTTCGTAACCTCGGACACTCTCCTGCTTCTTTTCCGTCCCTGTTTGTGTGCAAATGTCAACCTGGAAGGGACAAGTGTAGCCCGCTGCAAAGGTCAGACGAAGCGTGATTTGTTATCGATTAAATGAATAATATTAGCCGAAGGGTACATGAAAGGTTGTTCAGGTGGGGGGAAGGGGTCTCCGGAATCGATTTCTCCCGCGTGTACAAAGAAATTTCTTTCCCTACACAGGTTGGCAGGTTTTGCCTGTTCCGCAACGTGTTTTTTTTCTACCACGTGACATAAAAAATAGTTAAAACCTCCAACAGCGTCCAGTTTGGCTGAAGACATGCTGACCCACATACACCGTGCGCAAGTACGGTGGCGAGCGGTAGTGGCCAGTGGCGGCCCACATTTTGGAGGCCACGGCACTTTGTTTTTTTGCCGGACTCGCCTTTTCGCCGGAAGCAGAAAAAGGGTGTACCGCGTACATATTTTATGCTGATGAGCGTGTGTCCGGGCAAGTCTGGCAAAATCGATGCACTTTTCCAAAGCCCCTTTCTATCCGGGCAGGTTCCAATCGGTAATTAATGCTCACTCGATGCTCCGTGCATGATATGTCCAGCGCTGAGGAGGTGGTGGGAATTGGAGGGAAAGAGTCTTAAGTACTAATTTTTAGTAGCACTTTCCTCGATCGAAGCACATCGATGACTGGTTCCCGTGTGTAGCCCACTTTCATTGACGCTGGTGGAACTGGAGGCACAAGGAAAACCGAAAGTATCTAATGATATGCTCATGTGAAGGGAGTTCCCTGGGATCATCTTCATCTGCAAGTAGGAATTGAGGTTAGACTTTTTGTTGGTTGAAGGTATCAAGCAAAATCATCTAGACATGATGGATTTGGTGCAATCAGTTCCAGATCACGAGGTCTGTACTTTGTCATTGGTTGTCCCTTTGATTAATCTAGCTGCTTGCACTACTTACAACATGAGAGTTTATGGTTGATTGTAGTTTACGATCACTGATCCTTTGGACACCAGATCTACCTGCCTACAGCATTCCATCGGCTAATCGGCTTACTGTCAGCCACCCATCCCTCCAATGGGTGGTGAGCTGAAGTCTTGGAGTCTATACTATTGAAGTCTAACAAGCAATCGGGGCATTCCCGTGGTGGTTCTGGCTCGTTTGTCTGCAGCCATGTAAGGACAAAACGAGGTTGTACCATTTCAGATTTTCAAATGCACACACACCCTTTGTACATAAAAGATGTGTGTATGTGTGTGCATGTATTAACCATGAACAGGCTCCGTGTTACGCTGATTGGTATCGCATTCGAAACGCGACACAAAACACAAATCGCGCCCTGTACTTCCAAGGAACGTGAGCTATGGCCGTCCGTCGCTTGTTGGTATCCGATTCCAGAGCGAATGCCCGAAGCAAATCTATTGTAGTTTAGCTGTTTAGTAACGATTTAACAGGCTCATGATTGACTTCCTTAAATCACACCCAAGCCCTCGTCAGTCAAACGCACGAAGGCAAAGAGGGTGGCACACATTCCAAGCAACCGCGCGAGACACGAGCGAGCGCCGCTACTGGTAGTTGGGACCAGTTGGCCTAAGTTGGCAGCACTAACCACCGGGACCTACTGACAGGTTAACGCCACCTTCTAATTGCAGTGTTTTCTGTTTTGTTCTCTTCTCGTTTCAGAATACGGCAGCAGAGGAGTGATCACCAAGGGCCAGAATGGAAGCGAACAGGCGGTAACATTTGCTCTTGCTGAATGTTAGACCTAATGATCGCTGTGGCTCCACAGACAGGCTCGCTTTATAGTATGCTGACAATTTGTTGTTCCGTTTAGATACCCTGTGTGCGTGTGTGTGTGTGAATGTTTGAGAGTTCAACGTATAGAAATGAGTGTAGCTCTGTGCCACTAACCGCAAACCGATCACTTCCATCACACGATCTCAGGCAAGTGAAGAGCGAATTAGCCAATTCCATTGTAGTACCTGTGCCCTGTCTAAACGAAACGTGTGCCCCGAGAAGCGGCACAAGTGCCCGAAGATGTTGGACACGATAAGCAGGAGACGGAAGGACGACGAACCACACACAACGAACAGTGGTGGTAGGAGGCTGCCGCTACGCAGTACCCACCGGACGATGCACCTGACGGAAGGCGTTCTAGCGGCAGCAGCACTGTTCATCATCAGTCAGTGCGTCGTACGCGTTGACAGTTGGGTGCCAGATGTCCAGAGCAAGATACGCATCCCATACGGTAAGTGTGTAAGCGAGCTGTTGTCAGAATGCGTATGTCGATTTATTGCGGCTGTGTATATATTGTGTAAGACTATTCTCGTAACCGTATCTTCCGGGTTTTGGACGTGCTGGACGTGCAACTCCTCTTCTACAACGTGACAAATGAAGCGACTTTCAGGTGACGGTAGTTGGAGCTGATGTCCGACGGTTGTTTGGTTTCCAATAATTTAAATTAATTGGCGTCAAAAGAGAATTAAGTCTCCCTCCGTTTATCTCTCTCCCTCGCCGAAAATTGTATCGAATGACAGTGATCAGGGTCGGAACTCGTATTTTAAACCCCGCCTAAAGCACAACACCCATAAGATTCCGAGACATCGCCCCATGTGGGATGGGTGAAGGCGTTCTATAGATCCGGGGGAACTGTACGCTTCAAAGAACGAACTTCAAGGGGTTCTCCCGGTGGCAGTTTTACGATGATGGTCTGTTCTCGAAGTTTGAACGCTCATCTAATTTCACCCCAGCCAGATTAGCTTTAATACTTATTAGAATGTTTTAGTTTTATGAGAATTGGGGTTCTCAGAGTTTTTATTACCTTTTTTTTTGAACCGGGAAGAATTATTCGCTTTTAAGTTGTCACTTTCCTTCAAGGATGGCTTTGAATGTGAGTCAGAACACGCTATCGGAAGATCATTAACTCCGTGTCTGGTACTACCTTAGTGAAGGCTCCAGGTTCAGGTGTTGTGATCGAAACGTCGATTGAAGTGTGGCAATTTGTGTGCTGGCAAGGGGCAGTCTCTAATTTCACTTACGTGACAATTTCCAATCACACACTTCGGCGTACACGCGACGAGATTGTTTCGCTTTTATTTATTCGCTTTTTGGTGTCGCGCCTCGCAGCGGAAGTTCCGTCCGTTGGAATACAATGATTGGTGCTCTTTGGTGCTTTGCGTGTTGCGTTTTTTGTTGTTGTTGTAATTTGAAAGCACACCTCTTCTCCCTTCTCGTGTGTAATAGCGATCTTGTACCATGACCGTGTGCATATTTGTGTTTCATTTGTGGAGCGAGGTGGGTGCGATCCAGGGGGAGCGCGTAATGCAATTTTCGGTTAACGGGTTATTTGTCCATGTTAATGAACCTTTTGGCCACACGCGCCTGGAGGTTTCTCTTTTAAATGCAACCCTTACGGCGAGTTGTGTCTGTGTTTGTGGATCCATAATTGATGTCCTCCCAGCCCAGTCGAATCTTCTTGTGGCACCGAATGATGTCAACAGTCACAGGGCCCCGTCACGCGGGCTCGTTTGCATCGATCCTACCCCCTAGCTCCATGATATTGCTGTTGCTGGTAGTGGCGTGCCTCTGTCACACTAAATACTCTGCTTTCTATTGTTTACTATAAAGCATGATAAACAAAATTTGTAAATATTTGCTTCGTTCCTTTCTGCGTGGTGTGTTGCGTGAGGAAGGATCGGTTTTTAGTGTGTGTGTGGCACGCTTTTGGTGTGTTTTTGTTACCGTTTGGCATGTAGATGGCGTCTCCCAACTAAAGGAGAAACTCCCTTTTTTCTTCTTCTTCTTCTACTTTTGACCTGGCCCACTCCTCTTCGTTAGCTGACTAGCCCCGGTGGAAGTGTTGTGGGGTCGGTTTTCTTTTTAGAGAAATAGGAGGAGTGTGCGTTTGAATTTTAATTAGTTTCGGACAGTTTCGGCGTCTGCGTTAATCCATTATAGAAACCAAAAAATAAAAACCCCGAAAACGATCTGTCAAAACATCAATACTAAGTGGACAGGGAGAGAGAGCGCATAGCATCGGGTCGGTGTGAAAGGTGATTGCGGGGAACGGCGAATCAATGCGCTTGTTTTAGGGAGGTTAATGGCGGCAACACAACAGTAAAGGCAACTGTGGTATGTTGCAAAGACTTGAGGCAACTGACAACACACCACGTTGAAGGGACAAAAGTACTACACATTAACCGCAAGAGACCAAACACACACACACACACACACACACACTCGTTAAGACGCTAAGCGAACCGCCAATGGTTTTGTGGTTGGTTTTTGCGCGCCACGGATTTGTTTATGTTACACGAATCGTGGTAGTGGTGGATGGTAGCGGAGAAGAGTGTTTGGTTCTCGCGCACTTATGCAACGCGACCGACGACCGGGGGTGGGTATCGAGTTTCTTGGCAAAGCTGCGATTTTTAGCGCGGGAAGCTGACGTAGCGACGGCGGCGGACGCAAAAACATCAGCCCGTGTCACGCACGGTCCGGACGCGTCGTAAATCGGGTGTAGTTGGGGCACGACGGCAGCTGGGGTCTTGAGTGCAGCGTGTGTGTATGTCTCTCTCTATGTCTTAAACACTTGACTCAATCCTTCAACCGCGCGCAGTCGGTTGTGCAATCTGAGGGAACTTTTGGCCTGGCCACTGTTCTGCTGCCGGCTGCCGCCAACTTCCCAGCGCACAACAATCGCTCCGAAGGGGCTAAATCCGGAGGCAAGCAAAGGTGGGAAATGGGGCTGGTGTGGCTGACGCAGCTAGATAGACACACACACACATCGCGTCGCTAACCATCAGGTCCGGCGAAGCGCCAATGAAGTCAAGCGATTCGTGAGATCTGCAAACAACCGCACAATCCGTGACCCAACCGTCCGCTGTGGTGTCTATTTAATGGTGAAACGGATGGAAACAGTCGCTTCATACACAGCAGCAGTGCTTTCTTTCATAATACCATTAAACTTAACGGGGGTTTCGGTAAACGCATGCATGATCTGCCCGAGAAGAGACACACTCACGCGCATGTAGTGTTGTTTTTTCGGCGGGCAAGTTTGTTGAACGATCTTTGCGCCACCTCGGGGCGCACTTTGCGCGCATCTACGATTGCCAATAATGTATGTGCTGCTGGCTGTGTGCTTTTTTTCGAATCTGTTTACACGAGGGGTCGAAAGCCCTCCACTATTGACACATCGCCACCGCCGTTGGATGACAGGTGTGAAAGATAAACACACCGCTCTCTAAAGGGGTTGGAATAGTGGTTTACGCATTTCGCATGAAGCGGTCCCTCCGACTCCAACGCCAAAGATAAGGTGTGATGTATCGCAACAGGAAATCGGCACTCGTTTTCGCTGTGATTTCTTTGCCATGGCACATGATGAAACTAAACGGAGCTCCAACACTTGCATGGAGCTAGTTCTTAGTTCTGGGATCCGCTCATCCTATTGGGAAGATAAGATCAGGGAGACGCCTTTCCAAGGCGAGATCGAGCGCACGTGCGGAGATGTGCATGATCCAAACAGCTGAAACGCGCAACAACAACTGCCGGCAAGACTGCTGGATCTTCCCAAAGGCATAATAATCCCACGAGTTATCACGTTGTAAACTCTACAATGATGTACACTTACCAGCGCACGATGTTATTCATCATGCAATCTTGGGGTGTGATGCAATTTTATCACTCTATTCTTACCGTACCGGGGGTGGAATTCTTGGGCGTCTGATGAGAACCTCGCTGCATAGATCGTGGTCTTTTTCCCTAGTGTCTTGCCTATGATGACCTCATTAGCAGCATGTCCGTAACGTGAGTGCTGGCTGTTTAGACATTAGGTGATGGGAGATGTAATGCTGTGATAATGAAGCTTAGTGGAGAACAGCAAGAAGAAATACAAAAAAAAACGGACTTAAAAACGGGTGCGGGAACTCCACGAGGACTCCTAAGGAGAGAGAGAGCGAAAGAGGGACGTGATGCTGAGCGAATTGCCTATCCCCATGAGCGTTTCTGGATCAACTGCCCGGAAAGCTCCGAAGTGGGTCACATAGAAAGGCATGAAGTCACGGAGTGTTCTTCCGCCTTGCCTAGCTTTACAAGACATGGAGCCCGAGGAGCCCTTCGTTCAAACGCCGGGAACACCAGGTACTGGGTTCTCCAAAAACAGCTCTCGCGGAGGAATTCTCCTGGTGGAGGGTTTGCCTTTCTACTTTCACCTTTCAGAGCTTAGACACCGTCACCATCACCGTGTCGTGGATAACTTGACTGGCGTAAAATTTGATTCGACATTGCGCCATTCTTTCTCTTTCCTTTCCTCCTTCCGTATGTGATGATCGTATGTGAAGATTTCCTCACAGGCCTGGGAACACCGAAGATCGCGATAGGGAGTAAGAGAAACATCAAACAAACATGCAGATGGGGTTGTCGAATGAGTGGAGTGTGTGTGTGTCGCTTGGCTCTAGATTGTCGTCATCCCGACCGGTTTTGTTTTGTGTTGTTTGGAAGCGAATTTCCTCCAAAAAAACAGATTGTGTGTGCACCCTTTGAAGTGTGTGTATCTAAGTGTCTGTCATATCTCATCTTCCGACGCACGTTTGGTCCAAAGATCTGGGAGGGCTCCTCTTATGCCTCAGCCGCTGCCCAAACACACACTCTGACTGACTCAGTTAGATCAACTCTTCGATTTGTTTGTTAAATGTCAGCCGAACAGGGCCAGCCTATCACACAGCTCACAGTGACTATCTGTCTCGCTACGCCTATAAATCGACTCAAACTTCGTATCGTGGACCACAACACACACACACACGCACCGCCTGTGCCCGCTGTACCGTTTTCGCACCGTGCGGTGTCGCCGCAGTCGGATTTCTTTTGGCACGCAACCTGAAAAACCGATGGCCATAAGAAGCGATTTTGAATACTAATCACCCACAGGGCGGGCAGCGATATTCCAAACCCCGACCCACACTCCTCCGCCCTCCTTGGGTTTGTTTGCTTCTATCGTTGATGGACGCTTCACCATTAAAAAACCTGATTCGATGAATATTAATATTTGTCGTATCGAGAGTTGTTGGTACCTTTTCGGCAAGCATATCTTCGTCTTTGGTGTGTGCGTGTGTCTTCAGAACCTGACCATCTTCTTCTGAAGCACCACGACCAAATGCACCAAGCAAGCACGAGAGTGTTAAAGGGAACGAGGACAAACGCTCGTAAAGCTCATCTGAATATTGCTGTCCGATAAATCGCTGCAGCAGTCGTATGTTAGTCTTTTTTAGTGTTTTAAATTAGTGACATATGAACCACCCGGTCGCGATGCCGTACCGAAACCTCGACCAGCGAAACTTTGCACTGTGGCGGCGACTGTTTCGCGCCTAATCATGACTCCCTGATGTCTTGGGAGCTTTTGCATTGTTCGCTCACGACCGGCAAATTTGTCGCAAATAAATCGACGCCATTGTTGTATCTTAACGTATGGACAATCTATTTTATTTTCTAATTTACATTTTCTTACATCTTTCAGATGCTACCGTGCCGTCCTTTTTTGGCAACAGTACCGATTATTTCAAGCTGCTGGATGCGAACGAGCAGTACATACTGATCGGCGCCCGGAATGCGGTGTACAACATCTCGATCGATCGGCTGGTGGAGCTGCCGGGCCAGCGGATCAGCTGGCCATCGTCTGACGCCCACCGGGAGCTGTGCACGCTGAAGGGCAAGCACGAGCAGGACTGCCAGAACTACATCCGCGTGTTTGCGCGCATCAATGCGAACCGCATCATGGTGTGCGGCACGAACTCGTTCAAACCCCTGTGCCGCTACTACAACGTCCTCCCGGGCAACGGGTCGCTGGTGTACGATAACAACGAGCTGGAAGCGCAGGGCCGCTGCCCGTACAATCCGCAGCATAACAGCACGTACGTGTACACCGATGGGCAGCTGTACTCGGCCACGGTGGCGGACTTTTCCGGCGCGGACGCGCTGATCTATCGGGAGCCGCAGCGGACGGAGCAGTTCGACAGCAAGCAGCTCAATCAGCCCGCGTTTGTCAGCGCGATCGAGTACAACGGGTACGTGATGTTTTTCTACCGCGAGGTCGCGATGGAGTACATGAACTGCGGCAAGGCCATCTACTCCCGGGTGAGCCGGGTGTGCAAGAACGATAAGGGTGGACCGTACCCGTTCCAGGACAAGTGGACCTCGTTCCTGAAGGCACGGCTAAACTGTTCCATTCCCGGCGAATATCCGTTCTACTTCGATGAGCTACGTGAGTATTTACACCGATGATGATGATGAGCCGGAAGTGTTGCTGAACACGTGTGGCTAATGATAATTTCCTCTTCTTCTTTCCCCCGCATTAAACAGAGGCGACAACGAACGCGATCAGCGGCACGTATGGCGGTGTGCGGAACAAAATCATCTACGGCATTATGACGACGCCGGAAAACGCCATCGGCGGATCGGCCGTGTGTGCCTTCTCGGTGGAGGACATCATGGAAGCGTTCGAGGGACCGTTCAAGGCGCAGCGCGACATCCATTCGAACTGGCTGCAGGTGCCGCCGAGCGCGGTGCCCGAACCGCGCCCCGGCAAGTGTGTGGACGATAGCCGTACGCTTCCGAAGGCGCTGGTTAACTTCGTCAAGACGAACAACCTGATGGACAGCTCGGTACCGTCGGTACACTCGCGGCCCGTCTTTACGCGCGTCAGCCTGTACTATCGCCTCTCGGCGATTGCGGTCGATCCGCAGGTGAAGGCACTGGACGGCCAGCGGTACGATGTGATCTTTGTCGGCACGAACGACGGCAAGGTGATCAAGTTCGTGAACATCCTGTCGGCGAACACGTCGGACGATGTGCGCACGGTGGTGATCAGCGAGACGCAAGCGTTCCCGCCCGGTACGAAGATCAACGAGATGACGATTTCGAAGAAGAACGCGGCCCTGATCGTGATCAGCAGCGGGAAGATCATTTCACTGCCGCTGCACACCTGCAACGAGCACAGCTTCAAGACGTGCCGCAAGTGTTTGGATCTGCAGGATCCGTACTGTGCGTGGGACGACCTGAATCGGGACTGCAAACCGATCGACGAGGTGCATGCGTCCGGGGCGCCGATTGATCAGTTCTACCAGCGGCTGGATGGGGAGCGCATCGGGGAGATTTGCAGGAAGTACGACCATCAGGAACCGACGGTACACACGTACGAGGATAACGATGTGTACACGCGGGTCGACGGGTCCGGGGCGGTGGAAAAGCCGGACAAATCGTTCGACCAGCGCAATGTGCTGATCGTCCACGCAAACCACGGTACGGTGTCGTCGGTGGGGCCGGAAGATATCGACAACGAGATATCGATGTCGTCGATGGAAGGTGACGAGCAAACGAACCGGATCATCAATACGCTTCAGTACCAGCCCAAGCCGGGTAAGTTTTTTTTTGTAGAGAGGGAGAGAAAGAGAGAAGACAGAGAGAGCGCGGGAGAGAGATATGGGGAGAGTCTGTCATAGCAGCATGCTAATGATTGATGACAGCCCAAGCGTTGTTGATAAACGACTTCGACCCGTTTTGCAGTGGCGCATTCTATAAAAGGCACAAGGGGCGGGATGCCGTTAAAAATTACTGTTTATGTGTGTGTGTGTCACACCCTCCCAAACCATTGGCACGGTCCAACCCCGTTAATCGTCGCAAGCGTCTTAGTTTGCGCAAAAGTGTTAAATTTGTAACAACGTGTTTTTTTTTATTGCCGAGCGCGCTGTTGCGCTGTGCTGTGGTTTAACCATTTAAATTTTTCGCTTTCGTGTGCAGTTTTCACCGATTCCATTCAGGAGTCTTCAAGCAGGAAAAAATATTGTTTTTCTACATCTGTTTTTTTTCGGTTACTTTGTGCGATTTCACATGTTTGTGAATGAAAAGACACCTTTTTTTGTTAAGTGTGTTGCAGCCCGCTCAGTGCAGAGTCTGTTTTTACTTTCCCCAAACTGCGTTGGGTTGGGCGGCGTTGTGGATCTGGGCGTGGGTTTTGTTTTGGCACGATGTGTCCCACTTTCGGCTCGGTACGCCCAACCACACCACCATCGGTGCGGTGTCAGAAGGTAACCAACCCCATGCACTTGTCCGCCCTTATTTTTTTTACAACGGTACACTTCTTTTTTTTTTCTTTCTTTAAATTCAATATTTTACACCATAACGTGTCGTTTGGTGTGTGTTTTTTGTGTGTTTTTATTTTGGAACGGAGAACGAAAAGTGGAACGGAGCTAGCCTTTAAAAAATTGCAACAACTGCAGCTGTATGCTTAGCGTTCTGTTTGTTATTCTTAGTTTGATTTAGACTTTAAATTTGCAATTCGATTGCCGCTTCGTTCTAATGAGGCCATTTAACAACAACTTTAACAACGTCAACAACAATCGCAATGTGGCATTAATGTGTTTGTGTGTGTTCTATTTTCCGATCTCAATTACAGATACATTCGTGAAGCAAAATGTGCTATCGGCAACACCGAACCTGATATCGCTACTGTTAGGTTTCATCGTGACCGTGATGGTGAGCGTTGGAGTGGGCTGTCTCTTCATGCGCCACCTAATGCTGAAGAAAGGGCAGGGAGGATGCGAACACCGCAATCAGCTGCACTGGTGAGTACCGTGCTCACCGGACACGTTTGAATGCACCTGAGTGTGCAATTTTTAATGTGATATATATCCCCGTTCCAGGCAAAGCGGCAAAAGCCTCTCAATGCTGTCCCAGACGCGCACGAGCGGCAAGGACGTGAACCTGCTAATGAACACGACCAACCAGTACCACACGCAGCAGCAAGCGATCGTGCAGCAGCTGCAGCAGCACCATCAGAACAACTGCAAGGATAATATCGACTTTGACTACAAGGACCGCAGCGTGGAGTGCAAAAACTCGACCGAAAATCTCGAGAAGGACATCAGCAAAGGGATGGGCACGCTGCAGAAGGTGAAAAAGACGTACATATGATTTACTGCTGTGCTACTAAACAACCAACACCGTCTTACACCCGTCCGGATGACGTTGTTGGTGGCGGCGGTGGGTGACCGATTTTTTTATTAGAAGACCCCATTTCCTTCTTAACGCTCTGGCGATGGGCGACGGTGTGTCTGACTCTTCTGCTCACAAACCTCCATCTTTTCCATATCTCGAGGAACGTCTTCTTTCTCCCCCCCGTGCACTACGAAGAGGGGGTAAAGACACACAAAACCTCGAGCGACGCTTCTTTTCTACTTCTTTTGGTGGTTGGTATATTAAGCTCTGTGTATGTATGTGGGGATCATTTTAACCCAGCGCTCTCGGAGAAGATCCGCCACGGAAAAGGATAAGAGTAAGACGAATCCATTCTAAGTACACCATTGAAAATCGAAGCACAATCGAGGCTCTGAGCCAAATTTGTTAGGGGAAAAAGCATTTCAGACACAAACGCAAAAACCCTCCCGGTCTCCAAAACATCAGGACACAGATCGTGTGTTAGATTCCGGTCAGGTTCTCGGTAAAGGTTCCGGTTCGATTTCATCATCCCGGTTGTTTGCGATTTTGTTATGGTGAACGGAATGGAATGTTTAAGGTAACTACTCTCTCGCTCTTTGAAATGGCTATATAGCACTACAACTTCTTAACGATTTCCTAATACGCATGCATGTACTGTGGTTAAACCTTTCTAATACGCTCTTACAGCTCTTAAAGAGTGCTAAGTGGGATAATATCAATCGAAACACACACACTGGCTAACAGGCGCTTTCTATTGTAAACTGACAAACCGCGGCAAACGCGTGAAGAAGTAAGAAACTTGCGTCCCGATAATTGGCCCCTCATCTTCTGTCTGCTAACCCAAAATGTGCTTCTCATTCTCCGTGGGTAATTTCTTTTATTAATTTATTACTTCTATCTAAAGCTTCTTTCTGTCGAGCACAAACACGCCTTAATCCTCTTGCTTAGAGGAGATCATCTGTGTCTGTGATTAACGTTTGTTTCAATGTTCCTTTCTGCAAACGATTAACAAGTGCCTTGTTTTTTGCCCTGGCATGCTACTAATATCAAACCGAGAGAAACGAACCTTAAAACCTAAACGAACGAACGTACTTTTTTTTCTCCATTCCGTTCCCATAACTACAGACTCGCCACTTGAAGACGTTTAAACCGTAAAAAAAAGGGAAACGAGCCCGTTCAGGCCGAACCAAGTGTCCATTTTGATGCACTCCAATAGCGTTCGGGGAAGCATCCGCGAGAGAGTGTTTGTTTGAGAGAGTTTGTGTGTGTGTAACCTGCATGCAAAAAAAAAAAACGAAATATGCCAACCAAAATCGAAATTGAAGAGAAGCAGTTCGTGAGAAGTCTGCTTTTTTCTTCTATATTGTAAATGTGTGCCCCCCCGACCCCCACCAGAAGACGGTAGTCAGCCCAGTTTTGATCGAGGAAAGTGACACGAGAGTGAGACTGTGTGCCTAGCACGAAAACAGAAGAAGAACCCTCCCATTGTAAGTCCTTTATTTGGTGCGTTGATGAGATGAAACGCACCTTCCCCCCTTTGCACAGAAAGTGCCTCCAGCGCCGGTTGTTGTAGGTTGGCAGGGCAGGGAGGGGAGCCAGCTGAACGAACACCCCCGCCTTCCCAGCGTCTAGCGTCTACGTTCTGCAACTGCGAATTCGTTCTTGCGAAAACTTATGCGTTCCAATCAAAAAGCGAGCCGAGCTCGTGTCGTTTAGGAGATAAGAAGGTAAACAAAAAATTGTAAAAAAAGCAGTATCCCCACGAATGGATACGGTTGGGGACGGGCAGGGTGGTCCAGCATCTCCTTGGGCGTCCCCCCTTTATCACATGCGAGAGTTGAGCTGCCAGGAGGAAGAGAGGCAGTATGAGGACGATATTTGAACAATTTTTTTCATTACATTAATGACCATTAATTTTGAGTAAGCTTAGGGCAAGTAGAGATTAAAGCGAAGGATTCCCTGTACAGAGTAAAGGACAAGAAAGGAAAAAAGCCCGCGAAATAATAGGACCCAATAGTAGCGCAGCGTACGAGCAATATAGATCGCGCTACAATGTTAGTGAATGTGTTTTTTTTAAACTTCTTTATACAATATCGATGATAATGGATAATGTTATTTTACAATGAAGCTCTCCCACGTCTATAGGTTAGTAGCGATATCATAATGTCGACCGTAAACAATACAGCTGTACAAACGAAACGAAACAAAAACCGACACCGATTACAAATAGCTATGAAGCAGAGGTTGTCCGTATTTCCAAACTCCAATGGGGAGCAATGTTCGGCGCTAACGTTGATACGTTTTATTTAATTATTTTGCTCAAGAATCTCTGTCAAGAAACAGTACTGTATGTACTGTTGGTGCAAGCAAATGCTGGCACAAAAAAAAAACAAAATACTCCTTCGACTGTTACATGTGTTTAGCCGTTTCGTTTCGGATACGTTCGGTACGTTTGTGTTTTTTTGTTTGTTTGTTTATTGTTTTTTTTTTTTAAATCGCATTAGCCCACCTTATTTTTTGTTTTACACTTTGAAACAACAAACGACCGAAGAAACAAACGAGCAAGCAACACAGTGGCTTTAAGTTTTAAGCGTGAGATGAATTAATGTATGCCACGTTGATTGCAACCCAACAAATAGGTAGCAAACACGTGATGCATCACTCGAATGCTTGCAATAATAGTGGAACAAATACATAAATACGTCATTTATACAGTAACGGAAACATTTTAATAGGAATAGGCATTTGCGCGCTAGCCGATGAAGGATGTAGTGATAAAAAAGCAATGGAACACGGCGATAAGCCTAAGGAGAATGGAGAAGGATGGCGACAGGCGAAACAATGTGATAAAAATGAGTATTTTAATTATTTTTTTTTCGAGCCTCAACGTCTTCTCCAAAACGATTGTAAACGATTATGTGTGTGTGTGCGAGAATTGTATGGATGTGTTTTAACGTAGTAAGTGTATGTGTGTATGTGTACGTGAGCGTAATAATTGTTACAACTTGCAGTAGCTAGCAGGGACGACGTAACGCTGATTTTAATAGTGAAAGAGCTGCCGCCTCATGTCATTAGTAAAAGAGCTTATGCAGAAATGTACCCAACCCTCCCCAGCACAGTTCTGAGTTTAACTATTGAAATAAGCAAAACAACAACAAAATGCCTTCAACAGACTATCCGGAGAAGATACTCCACGAGCACGAGGGCAAACGACGGCTAAACGCTCTGCTCCTGGACAGTGTTTTGGGATTCCAATTTGTGCCTGGTGGTATAAGCTGCAAGCAAAACAAAGGATACCTACAAGCAGCAATTAATAGCAAACAATTGAGTCTTTTGGAAGGGCTACCGGCTAATTAGGGATAAGGTGAAAAGTGCAACTAGCGATAGTAATAACTAGCAATAGAGATAGATAAGGAATTCGTAACAGACTCTCAACAATCAGTGAAAAGTCCATCGATAGCGTTTGAAAGCGATATACATGATGCATACATAGTAATTGTAAACAGCCCGTGTCTTACTGTACATATACTTGGACGATCGAAATAAAAAGTGAATAAATTGTGATGGAATGTGTGCGATTTTTTTTAATGGAGAAATGGTATTAAAAACAAAATGTTTATGTATTTTGATTTTTAGATTTTATGCGAAAGATGAATTTCGCTGTTTGTTGTTCGACAATGTTTGGGAATACAAGGAACGGACCCAACTAAAGTCAACGGATTCGATTCAACTCTCCAAAACTTTTTGGCGGCCAGATCACGTCTTTCAAATGACACCAAACAGCCAACAACAATTGTGAGTATTTGAACAAACCGTTCATCTTTACAGTAGAATTTCGGATGAAAATAAGCAGCATTTAACTAAAAAAAAAAAACAACCACACTCATCACACCCATCCGATCGATTGATTATCAATAATGCAACTATATATTTCTTTTCTTGTAAAATTACACGTTCACCCTTTTTCTCTCTCGAAGTGTTCGAATTTGTTCAATAACTTATTTGCTTCATTCTCCCCTTTTCCTCTCTCACTACACGTAACGGCTAAACAGATAGATAAATGACGACAAAAAATTAAACCAGAAAACAAAAACTTAAAACAACAAAACAGTCAACTAGTTGAAAGGAGAACACGTTACGAGATAACGTTACCAACGTAAAAAAAATCAATCTTGCTAATGATCCACAAATTCGTCGAAATTCGTTTGCTTTTTTCTCTATAATTTGCTTTAAGCTTTCGATCTCTCAAATCGCTTGAACAATGGTTTTGATGGTTTCAAGAAGAACTTTTCGAAGTTTAAAACCATTGAATGAACAGGATCTTCCATTGCAGTAGTACCTAAGCTATATGACTAGACACAAACTCTCGCCTGGTTCACCGAAACACAAGGTTTGCTTTATGTGTTCGTTGAAACTGATGAAACTAAAACAACAGAAAAGATGAAAAGTTGGAGCAGAGAACATTAGAATGTTACCCCACCGAGACAAAATAGGGTGAGGAAACAGTTCAAACGACTACCACTAGAGCGTTGAAATATAAGCAAGCAAACGGTATATTAGAAAAAAACAACTACTTCACATACTTAGAATTTCGATGGAAGATACCACAAAAAAAGTTGAAATAATCGTACATGATGGCACGCAGTTTACGGCTTTCTGGCTGAATAGTTTTCGATCGTTCGAACGATACAGTAACACTGATGCACTACTCTAACTCCAAACTCTAATTAAATGGTAAACTTCTAACAAAAGTGCATGTACGTGTGCACTATGGGAGTAGCTATGATTGCGTGTGCTTCAAATGTGCTTCAACTGTAACGGTATGGGTACGTGAGTGTGTTTGTGTGTTCGTGCGTGTAAAAATGCAGCATTCTTGTAGTGAGTGCTTCTATGGTAGCAAAAACCTAGTAGATAGAGCGAGCGCCTAAAAGATATGCAACCCATCGAACACACCATGCCATGCGGATTGCATACTATCAGGCTCCGTTTACTCGTAGACTACGTTAGGAGGGGGAGTTCGTTGTTGTGATGTGGGGAAAAGGAAAGAGATTTGTCGTTAACAAAAACACAGGTTTATCGTAAAGAAACAAGCAGACAAAGGCTCAGCAACGCGCTCTACGCACTGCTACCGTGTCCGGGCGGGCTAAAGTAGTCCCAGTGGTGATGGTGGACCGCCTTCTCGCCGCTCATGCCGAGTGCCATCAGACCGGCCACGATCACGATCAGTATGATGATGGCAATGTGCAGGTCGCGCTTGTTCTCGTCCTTGCTGCTGGCGCGAAGCATTGCCATCAGGTCGTCACCGGTTTGGCGGATGGAGGAACCGCACGCCCGCACCAGCTGGCCGCCAAGCGTCGGGATGGAGGGTTCGGGCGAGCGGGTACCGTGTCGGTGGCGGCGCTGCTCCCGCTGGAAGTCTTCCTCCGAGGTGGACTCACGCTTCGAGCGATGATGGCGGCGGCGGCGCTGCGGTGCCGACGGTGCCAGTCCGAGGTCCTCTTCCGAACCCGGAATGCCTCGCAGCAGGTAGGAGGCGGCAGCGGCCGATGCGGACAGATAGTCTGGATGGTACACGAATGGGGCTGCCATCGGGGGGAGTGGTGGTCTTATTGGAGCTTGATCGGAGGGCAGGCTTGCAGAGGTTGGTAGAGCTGCTGCTGCGCCATCTACTACGTCCACGGGAGGAACCGCTGTTACTGGAACAGCGTTCGTTGGGTCTTCCAGCTTAACAGCACCATCCTGTTGTGCAGTCGCATCAGCTGCAGGACCGTTTGATGCCGCTTGTACTGCCGCTACGGTGGCCTTTTGCTGCTGCAGCTCAATTTCCCGCTGGCGAGCCTGTTCTGCCTCGATCGCACGCTGAATCTCAAGCTCCCGCAGCCGCTGATGTTCCAGCTCGCGGGTTCTCTGCAGCTCCATCTCGCGTATCCTTTGCTGCTCGAGATCGCGCGCCCTCTGCTGCTCGATTTCGCGCGCACGCTGCAACTCCAGCTCCCGCGCTAGATGTAGCTCTCGCTCGCGCTCCCGAGCACGCTCCAGCTCCTGCTCACGCTCCTTCAACAACTCGCGCTCTTTCTCCCGCTGCAGCTCGCGCTCCTTCTCCTGCTGCTCCATCAACAGCTGCTGCTGTTGCTGGGCAACCAGTAGCTGCTGCTGCTGGTTCTGTTGCTGGGCGAGCAGCATCTTCTGGTGCTCCTGCTGCTGCTGAATCTGCTCCTTCAGCTGTTGCGTTTCGAGCAGCTGTTGGTTTTGCTGCTCGAGCAGCTGCCGTTGCTGCTCCTCCAACTTCTGCTCCTGCAGCCGCTTCTGCTCGTCGTGCTGGCGGCGCAAATCCTCCAGCTGCTCCTGATGCAGCTTATGTAGCTCATCAATATGCTGCTGTTCGGTCGTGCGCAAACGCTCCACTATCTCCTCGATTACGTTCGGTGCGATTTCTACATTACGCAGCGGTTCGGGCGTGGTCGCTGACAGCCGTCCATCGACCGAAGTGCGCGACGAACGCATCGTTGGTGTACGCAGACTGTTGCCCGCCTCTACAGGACGGATCTCATCTTCGCGCGTCAAACTGTTGGTGCTCTTGCGGAACCGTCGCTCGAACGTGTCCGTCCGGCGCGGTTCCGGTTTGCGCTCGTCCGACACGTACTTCTTGACCAGCTCCGCGATGTACTGGTCGTCGTCGAACTCCTCGAGCGGTTGCACCGTCAGCGAGGCTTCCACGATCGATTCGTGGTTCAGCGAAGGAGTCGACACCTTGCGCTCGATCAGTATGGAGGCGGGCGTTTCCGGCCGGCTGCCCGAGCGCGATGACTTCGGCCGCTCGGACAGGGACTTTGCGTTGCCCTCGCGGAAGCGGTTGAGTGCTCCCTCCAGCTGGTCGCCATCGTGGGCGCGGGCGGCACGCTCGGTTACGGCCGCTATTTCGGCGTCGAGGCCGAAGTCTTCCGAGACGGGGTCAGTTTGGGTGGCCGTTTCGACCTCGTCGATCGAGCTGTCGTTCGGCACTGTGAGCGGTATGATGCGTTCCGCTCCACCGTCCAGATCGTGATGGTCGCTACCGTCCGGGCGGCGTGGTTTGCGCGTGGGGCGCGGTGGTGGTGGTAGTGGGCGATCCTTCATCCGGTTCGCCACGTCACCCGAGTGTAGGGGAGGCTTCGGTCCCAGCGGTGGTGCCGGTGCGATCACGTCCTCGTACTGCGCCACGTCGTCCTTGCTGAGACTGGACGATTTCCTGAGCAAAAACAATTAGAGAGATAATAAAGAGTTAAGGGATTTTATAATTTTCTGTGGGTTTTTAGGACACTTTCTCAAGGTTTTTTGAGAAAAAGGAGATACCAGTTTCAGTACCAGGATGGGTTGAGCTTATTTTACGAAAAGATTGGCATGAGAAGTAGAACTATGTCCAGGACCGTTATGGGTTTTGGATCTGTTTCAGGATCTAATTGCCTCGAAATTTATTTCAACACCTGTATGGGCTTGGGATTAGTTTCAAAAACGGTATGGGTCCAGGATTGGTTCCAAGAGAGATACCATATCAAGATCAAGAGAGCACTATGACCATACCGGTGTATTGAAATTAGTTTGAAAACTGATAGAACTTCAGGATTATTCAAAGGTCGTTAACATTTCCAAAATCGGAATCGGTTAAGAATCAGTTCAATGATCTCAGGGTTCAGGATCCAAAGTTAGGAGGAGATCCAGGACCAGCATGGATACAAAGACCAATTCCAGAATTGTTTTAGGTGTGAGGTCAGTTCCACGACCGATATACGTACAACAAAAGTAACGTAAGATAAACTTAAAGATCGGTATAGAATTAAGAAACTGGTATGGGATAAGGATCTGTTTTAGCACCGATATGGGCTTAAGATAAGTTCCTGGACTGATATGGTTTCAGGATCAGTTCTAGAGCCAGCATAAGTTTAGGATCAGTTTATAGGCTAGAATAAGTTAGAGATCTGATTGCTCCACCTCCATTAGAAACTTATGTCGATCAGGGATATGTTTCAGGATCGACACAAGTTTAAAATCGATGAAGGAAACGGCATGGGTTGGAGATCAGTTAAACACTCCCAAAATTATGTTGCGTAGCTCTGAATCTGGTCTAAATGAATTAGTATGTACCAAACAGACAAAATACCAAATCCCCCGTACGTCGACTATGTCGACTTTGGCCAATACTTACAGTTGCTGCTCACCGGTCAAGCTGGTGACGGACTTCCTGCGTGGTGGACGGTTCGGGTTAATCGTGCTGTAGTTGCGCTGCGGCCGGACGGGCGACACCGAGTGATTGTAGTTCGGCAGCGTGTTGAACTGGCGCGGTGGTGGCGCGTCGAGCGAGCGGGTCGACTTTCGGCGCCGTATAGGTGCCGGTGGACGCGGTGGTGCTTCCTTCCGCACAGTGGCGTAGCTGGAAGAGATACTCAGCATTCAGTATCACAGCAGAACCCAACGCCATCAAAGAAACATACCCATTAGATTCGGATATTTCATAAGAATAGCCTTCCCTGCCCGGAATCGGTGGGCGATCGATAATGCCACCAATCAGTGACTCCGCTCCGCGGGAAACACGATCATCGTCGTCGAGAGCTTTGGAGATCTGCGAACGAGACCGGGAACGGCGCGGCGTTGGTGCTGGCAGCGTGCCGAAGCTTTCCTCGCGCGCTAGCGGCACCTCGGCCCGGTAAGCCATCGTCGTCTGCGGAGAAAGTGTGGAAGCAAAAGGAAGCAAAACCCCCAAACCAGACAAATACACAAACACAGGCGCATGCAGTAGTATGATCGAGCAGCATAGACCGGCCCGAGGATGAATGGTGGGGTAAATTGATGGGGAAGAAGAAAAAAAAATGGGGAGTTTGATTAGTACACAAGGTGGCTGCATTAATGGGCCCTGCCCCGTGTCCCGCCCGCTAGCCAAAGGGCCCACTCTGAGCAGGACCTTGGCTTGGGACTGATGGGGGGCAAAACCCGGTGCGCATTGGTTACCGTGGGAGGTGGTGGTCCGGAGATGAAGTTATTGGAGATGGACTTCGCGGAAAATCCGCCGTTCGTGAATGAGGATAGTGGTTCTACGTCCGAGGGCGTCACATCACGGAAGCGCTTCTTGCGATGGCGGGTTGGCGGTGTCGGCGGAACGACCGTACCGGCTAGCATGGCCTGCCGTGGCAGTGAACCACCCAGCAGGGAGTCGTCCTCCTCGTCCATGTAGCGGGCGGCGGCTGATTGAAGAAGCTGTGGCTGCTCACTACCATACTTGGTGCGCTGGCGATCGTAGAACGAAAGATCTTCCTCTTCCTGCTCCTCATCCTCCAGCCCGTAATCTTGGTCGTCCGCTTGCGGTACGGATTGGTCGGACTGCTTCTTGGATTTGCGAGTGGGACGATCTGGCGGGAAGGTGCGATAGTAATCGGCCTGCTGGTTGGAGACGTCGTCCGATTCGAAGCTCTGCTGATAGTACCGGCGCATACCCTGGTCATCCTCCTCGTCGTAGTAATCGTACCGGTCCATGTCGGCCAGTGCGTTCTTCGGGTGGCTCAGACCCTCCTTGATCGCGGAGCTGATGTACTCGCCCATCTGGATGTTATCCTTGGAGATGCCCTTCTGGCGCAGGAAGAACTCATCGTCATCGATCTCCTCGAGTACGCCCTTGCGGCGGCGTACACTCGAGCTGCCCGACGACTGACACTCCTGGTTGGTGTACGGTGTGGAGGAGCGACGTTCCAACTCCTTCTCTGTACGCTGCTTACTCAACTCCAGCAGGAAGCGGGCCTGTTCGCGCGCCTCCTGATCGATCGCAGCGTCCTCTTTGGCCACCAGCAGCCGTTCCTCCTCGTCCAGGAAGTCCAGATCATTGCTGTTCATGTCGATGTTCTGGCGAATCTTCTGTCCCAGCGAGCTGGCCCAGAACTGTTTCTCCTCTTCGGAGGCTAGATCCGACTCCTGACGCTCCATCGGCGGTTTGCGCTTCAGGAACTCGTCGTGCCGAGCGGCTGACAGGAGATGAATTTCACGGTTCTCCTTATCGTACTCCTCTAGCTGCTTCTGCTCCTCCGTTACGGCCAGCTCGGGGCCCTCAAACTCCGCCCGCTCGAGCTCCTGGCGCATTCGGCGCTCCACAGACGTTTCACGCTCATCCAGCTCACTGCCCGTGTACTGCAGGAACCGGTTGCTCTCAGTATCTTCCGACTTTTCGGACGTCCAGCGCGATACCAACGCTGCACCCTTGGGCGCCGACTTGGTAAACTCGAGCGGTGGTGGTGTGCCCGCACGAACTCCAGCCGCCTGTCCAACCGTCGCTGCGGGGCCGGCCGACTTTTGGCGCTTAAACTTGTCGAAAATGCGCGGGTACGTGCTGAAATCGGAGTAGTTTACCTTCGTGGTCGGTGCATCACCCATCATCGAGGCATCCGACGGCGAGGCGGCACTGGTCGCACCGGAGGGGGACGCTTCCTTCATGGATTTGCTGCGCGCCAGCTTTATCTTGGCAAAGTCCGACTTCATCTTGCTAAAGTCCGGCTTCTCAGTAAGGAACTTGGGCATCTCGGGACGTTTGAACTTGGACATATCGGGTGCCTTCAGCTTCGGCATCTTCTTGGTAAACTCGGGCCGCTTAAAGTCGGGCTTTTGCAGCTTGGGCATGTGCATGTTCTTCAGCTTGCCAAGCTTGCTGCCCGGCTTGGTTGGGCCTGTTTCGTCCTCTGCGGCTTCTTCTGTAGCAGCAGTTGTCTCCTCCTCAGCCTGCGGCTCTTGGGTAGGTTGCTGTGGCTCTTCTTCGTCTTTCGGGACGGCTAGCGTAAAGTCCAGCTTTTCCAGCTCGGGCGTCGTTACAACCTCAGGGCTTGCGAGTGGTGCCGACCCATCCTTGTCCTTCTTCAGCTTAATGTTGGACATCTTCGTTTTGAAGCGATCGGTTTGCTGCTGGAACTTCTTCTGCAGCGTTTTACCACCTTCCTGAGCGCGAGCCATCGCCTGTTTGCCGCTTTCCTGTGCCTTTGCCATCGCCTGTTTGCCGCTGTTCTGGGCCTTGGTCATGGCTGCCTTAACCTTGCTCGTCTTCTCACCCTGAGGTTCAGAAGCGACCGAAGCGGCCGCTGCCATTGCGTCCCCACCGTCCTGAGCAGTAGCGGCATCGGTTGGAAGGTTGAAGTAACGATCTTCGATAGATTTCTGCAGCTCCTCCATGCTGATCGTGTCGCCCTCGTCGTTGCCCGGTACGCGCAGGAACGAAGCGTTGGACTGCTTACGCTCCTGGCCGTCGGGCTGGCCGGATACGGCCAGCAGGCCATCCTTGGTCGTGGACGGTTTGGAGGTATCGACTGGTTCACCAATAGGCTCATACTCGTGATCACTACAAGTAGATATGAAGAAGAGAGCGACAGGATCATTAGCAAGGTTTGAAAGAAAGTGTCGAAAATCCCAACAAATGCGAAGCAAACAGCAAGCACTTAGAACTATTACCAAATCGATTCCTAATGTAAACCAAGTTAGCTAGAAAATGGCTGTGTACGATATGATCATTAAATTTCTCTCCAATGTTTTCCCCAAATTGCCATCGTGAAGTGAGTTGAGTTAGTACAACAACCCTACCTCCACAACAATTCTCCCTCATGTTTTCTTACCGATGGTCGTACTGATCGTATCCCGTTGGTCTCGCCGTATCACCCTTCGCCTTGTAGCGCTGCAAGAGCGTCGAGCTCTCGAGACGGCCACCGGCCTCCAAGCTACGCTGACTGATCGACCGTGGCTGCCCGGCCGTTCCTGCCGCAGCTCCCGGCGCAGTCGATGCACTCAACGGACGCGGCGTGTACTTGTCGAGCAGCGAAGGACGCATCGCTTTGCGATAGTCCAAGCTGCCCTGACTTCGGTGCAGATCACGCACTGGTTCGGACGCTCCGCTGCTAATCACCTCCTGCGATCCAGCCTTCGGGCCGTACCGCTGCTGCAGCAGCTTGGACTGACGCGGCACAGACGAGGTGGAACCGTTACGATCTAAGCTCTGGTGACTGTTGGATAGACCACGAGCTGCTGAATATCCGAGCGCTCCCTGGCTACCGTACGGTGTACCACCAGAACGTGGACGACCGAGCGAAAGGCTACGCTGTGCCTGTTGCGTCTGCTTCGACGCAGCGACACTGTAGTGATCGAGATGGCTTGCCAGATCGATCATCTCCTCCTCGGGTGCCTTCAACTCTTCCGTTACCAGCCCGGCAGCACCTGCACCCTTAGCGGAAGCTGCCATCTTCTTCTTTTCGTCTTTAAGTCGCTTCTTTTCCTCCTTTTCCTTTCGTTTTTCCTCCTCCAAGCGGCGTTTTTCGTCGTCCCGGGCACGCTTCTCTTCCTCGCGGTGCTTGCGCTCCTCCTCCTTCCGGCGACGCTCTTCCTCTTCGCGCTGATGACGCTCCTCCTCTCGGATGTGTTTCTCTTCCTCCTTGTGGCGTCGATCTAGCTCCTTCCGTTGCCGCTCACCTTCCTCTCTGAGATGTTTTTCCTCCTCCTTGCGGCGCTTTTCCGCCTCGTCGTGTGCACGCTTTTCAGCTTCCTTGCGCCGCTTGTCTTCCTCCTTTTGCCGGCGCTCCTCGTCCCGTTTGCGCTTCTCTTCGGCCGCTTTGAGGCGCTTCTCTTCCGCTTCTTGCTGTTTCGACTTGCTGCCCGCGCTGCTGGTGCTGCGCCGGGAGTCCACCGAAGGGATTGAAAGGTTCGTACCCTCCTGGTGGTTCTCCTGTTTCTGCTTGCGCACAAACGAAGGATGGTAGGTAAAGTCCCGCTTCTTGAGCTTCCGATCGGGCGGGATCGCTTCAATGCGCTCCTCCTCGTCCAGCTCGGCGTCCGTTTTCATTGCCTGCGGGATCGTCAAGGCGGCCAGCTGCTCGAACGCACTGGCCAGCGTATGCTTCACCGGATGATGGTGATGCTGGGCGGCCAGCTGCCTCATCTCGGCCCGATCGGTAAACTCCGACACGTCCGACAGCTCGTACGGCAGGTTGCCGGTCGAGCCGCGGCCACCGAGCTGCTGCAGGTCGGTCATGCTGCGCCGGCTGCTCATGTCGCTGAGCGGCAGCTGCAGCGTCATCGTGCCCTTCGGCGACTGTGTCCACGTGTTGGTGCGTCTCGTCGGCGTCGGCGATGGTCGGGGATGGGGTTCGTGTGATGGGTCGGGATTGGAAGCGCTTCCGTAATGATCCATGCGATCGCGGGTGCTGAACAATGGCGGTGAGGGTTCTTTCGATGATGAGACGGATTGCTTGACGGATGGTGCGGCGAGTGTCTTCGTGATGGTGGGAATGGCTATACTCACGATGGTTGCCGGTGGCAGGACGGCCGCCGCCGCCGCCATCGGGTGCAGATCTTTGCGCACCGGCTTGACGGGCGGTATCGGACCGGGCTGTGCGGTGGCCACCGGAGCCGGCTGCTGCAGTTGTTCCGGTTTCGGTGGACCCAAGCTTTGTTGCTGCTGCGCAAAGCTCGTTTGCTTACCAACGTCCAGCGGTGCAGGAGTCGGTGGAATAACGCCCAACATCGGCAGTGGCAGAGCGGATGCAATATTGCCCGGCACAGGTTCAGCTACTGCCGCCACCACTGGCAGCGTTTCGGGCGTGATCGGATCCGGTTCCGATTCAGTCGACAGCATCCGCTGCGAACCACGCTGCAGCCCTCCACGACGAGAACCGCCGCGCGAAACGCTCGACGATCGGCTGCGAATGTTCGTGTACTGGTCGAAATGGTCCGTCCCGTAGTCAGCGAACTCGCTCTGCGAACCGGCCAAACTCTGGGACATCGAACCCGGGGCCATTGGTGGACCGGACGGACTGCGCAGATTCTGCTGACTACTGTACCCACCATGTCCGTGACCCGCTTCCAGCGTTTCCCGACGATCCAGTGACTTGCCGAACCGGGGCGTATACTTCGAAAGCAGTGAGGATCGTTGCACTCGCTCCGGCTCAAGACTGCCGCCACGGGCAAACTTCGCCACCGGAGTGCTCTCCCGTCCCGAGAGCCCAGTAAACTCCTGCGAGTTGTTCATCGGGTTGTACCGCTGTAAGAGCTTCGAGTTCTCGAGACTCTTCTGGCTGCTGTACCGCTGGGCGTCACTGTAGTTCTGTGGCATCTCGCTTCCCTTCTGTGATGAAGTTTCGTACTCGTGTTGCTGCTGCTGCTGCTGATCGTCCAGCGAGTTCGGCTGATGGTAGTACCGGCGCAGCAGCTTCGACTGATCGAGACTACGCTGGCTGGTGGACTTTTTCGGCGGTTCGGCAAAGCTGCCCGACTCGGGCCTTACTGATCCGCTCGCTCCGTGGCTACCGAGAGGTCTCGGTTGGTAGCGCTGCAGCAGTGACGAGTTCTGGAGGCTTCGCTGGCTCGTTGACTTCACGATGTTGGGCGGAGTGTCCATGGCGGGGCTAGTCAATGGGTCCTGCGAGCCACCCTTCGGTTGGTACCGCTGTAACAGAGATGAGCGCCGCTGTGGCCCACCACCGTTCAGTGCCTGCATGGACATGGTGTGCGGGTGCTGGTAACACTGGTTCTTAACACTTTCACACTGCTCTTGGTTTCTATACACTCAGAGGCAGAGAGTTGGAACAGTTCGTTTGCTAAAAAAATGTGAAGATTCGTGGACAATCCCCATTCAATAAAATATTTAGCTAAAAGGAATATTTTCTAAAGCAAAAGTGATGGCCAAGTTGAAGATCATCGAAAAGGTACTCCTATATCTCAACCGCCGTGTTACATCAACATTGTAGATTTCCCACAAAAGAGTGTGAAAACACACACTCACATACATCTACATGGCCACCAACATCTCTCAAGGATGTGTTTCGTAGAGCCGTTTCTCAACGATCCCTTCCATTAATTCATCTACACACAGTGTGAGGTGCAGTGCACCTCCGCACAGGGGTTTCGCGGGACACACACGATTGTCCGCTATTTTCGTGCCCAGCTTGAAAATCTCTTCCCACTCTTCCCCTTTGCCTTCCTCCCTGCCCTCCTCAAACCGAACAACTTGTCAACCGGACAGGGTTTGTCGGGGACTTATTTTTGGATCGTTGCGGGCAGCTCTACGGGCCAAGCGATCTACACACGCAAACCACAACTATACACGGGCGCTAGAGAGCCCGTCGTCACTCTTTGTGTCACTTGTAACGTTGTCCCCGCACACTGACGGCCCCAGAGGGCACTTTGCTTTCTCTCCGTGTAATTTCCGTTTCACCTCTTTGTGCTTATATTGCTCAAAGTCCTTTTATTTGGCAGAAATGATCGTTTGAAATTGGAAATTCATTCCACACACACACACACACACACACACACACACACTCATACACACTGCAGATTTGGGCACTTCAGCAAACCTAAAACGAGCTATATATCAACGGACACTGGCAAAGGTATTTGGCCCTGTCTTGTTCACACAAAAAAAAAAAAAAAACAGGTCACGACACTTCATTCCAACTGCAATGCACTGTTTTACACTATCACTTTGAATCTTTCGAGTTTCATCTATCTAAGTTGAAGAACATTACCACTGGTCACTACTGGCACACAAGTTGAACGACACAGCACGGAATCGCAGACTCAGGTGAACTACCTTTTGCTCTTCTGACACTTGCTCTCTTTCCTCTAGGAAACGTTACGCAGCAGCAGCCGCAGTATAATTCCAACAGAATGAATCTGATCAAATGTAACTTAAAAACCCGGAACTAAAGCAACAGCAAACAATTATTTTAAAAAAACGCACAACACGATACGAAAATAATAACGTTAAACCAGCGACAGCTTCCGGTGAGCAGTGATCGAATTTCGTTTGCAGGCAAAAAGGGGAAAAATAAAATTAAGATGATCGGCTCAGTAGCAGCACAGTAGCGGCCCCGTCGTTGTTGTGAACGCCAACATTTTCCGTTCGACACTGGCGCAGGACACTGTCGGTTGACGTAGTGCGAAAAATCTTTGAGCTGCCCGAAAACCGGCCATTCGTCCACCACCAGTGCACCAACCCGTGCGGAGAGTCACAAAAACATAACCCGAACGGCAGCAAAAAAAAAAAGATCACCATCCCTTGGTTACTTTACCACTATACACCCCCAAGCTGCCGCCGGTCGTCGGGCCGGTTGTTTGCGGATCGTGTGTTGATCGAACGTGCACAGAGTGCGCCCGCGCGCTATATTTAAGATGTGTCGTGCCAAAAAACCGAAAGTGCCTAGAGCATTCCCTTACGCTCTCTCACTTTTTTCTCTCGCTCACTCTCTCTCTTTCTCTCACTATCTCTATTTCTCTCTCGTGTGTTGCTCGTCGGGGCGGCATCGTTTGTTTGAAAAGTTGTAAATGTGTGCCGCACGCGTTTGTTGTGAGTGATCGTGGAGGCGACTTTGGAAGCAAATGTGGGAGAGCATTTGTTATGAAAATGATGTTTTCTTTTTTACAATAAATTGGATTCAAACGAAGGAAGTGGTCGTTCATCATGAAAATCGTTTACCAAACAGAGCCAACACTGTCCCTGTTTATCTTTCGTAAAACATGGATGGTTGTTTGATATAGGATAGAAATTGTCTTGTAAGAGTGCCGAATACGGTTGATGTTTACACACTCAGGCGAGAATTTCGGGTCTATATGGGAAACGAATCATGACCTGTTTTGTGTATGATCAAACGCTTAGCGTGACACCAAGTAGCAGCTTCTAGAAATGTATTGCTGGATGGCGTATACATTCTACGCATCCAACAAAACGAGGACAGCAAACAGTTTACGATGTATAAAATTCAATATACAGGATTTATTTAAAAAAACGAAACAGCAAACAAATTTCTGACAGGTGTACAAGCAACTAATGTCAATAAATAAAGAGATGTACATACATTAATTGCGGAAACCCCTCATGGACCATGGATCGGTTATTCTACCTTCAGGACGTTCAACAACCCCTTTATTACCGTTATAAAGCAAGAAACAGGCTAGAAAAAGACCATTATGTTCATCACACTCCTCTGTAGCTTGCACACTCCCGTCCAAACACACATCCAAAGACCATTTAATAGTGATCTGATGTACACGTTCCTGCCGCTATTGCACTTGCCATCAATCTTTTACCGTCTCGTGTCACAGTCTCACTCATTCCCAGTACGTCGCAAACCATCCATGCCTTCCACTGCATTGCACTTTACACACATCCAAAAGGGATCTTAGTGGATGTTAGTGTTGGCACCTTGTCAAACTTTACGGTTGACTCATCCGTTTTGCATCCTACCTGTGTCCCAACCGGTGAACTCATTCCTCAACGGTAAAGTGTCAACGATCCGTCAAACGTTGAGTTCCGTGCCGTTGTGTCTCATTCATAATTGCAAACACGAGAACCGCTGTGAAAGGCGCACCCACAGAACTATCCTGATGCGAGTACTTAAAACACTCGAGTTACTCAGGTAAATAAAACGAAAAAAAGCGAAAAGCAGGGTGTACAACATGCTTCCGCTCCCCGAGTGCCAATAGCGGCTTTGCAACAGTTCGCTCAACCACGAAAATAGCACATCAAGTTTCGGCTTTGGCTGCACAGCACTCTTAGCCTATTATTAGCGAAGGATGGATGGCGTACTGTTTCGTTCCTTGCTTTTATCGTAACACGGTCCCGTCCTGGTCTGTGAACTAGACGGCGGGGAGGCTTTGGGTGATGTGTTGACGCAATCATGGTTTTGTTGCAAATTCTTTAGAATTTCCCTTTTCCCGATTAGGGTCATTTAGTAAGGTACTGTCGCGATACACAAGATTACAGCCTATACTTGACACAGTTACTAATAAGACGCTTACAAATCTGCACCGTTCTACTACTTGATCTTGAACACTTACACACTAATACGCTACACAAAGATCACCCCTTCCTTCTACAGCACCCCGATCGCAAGCAAAAGCGCAAACGAAAGCATCTCTTTACGTACCTCATTTTTGACCAACGAGTGTCAACCTTTGGCTGGTCCGTTTCCACCACCGGTACTGCAGCCGATTCCGGTTCCGGTACCGGTTCCGCTGCTGGAGCTGCCGGGCTTTCGGCCTGCTTCGGTGACTCGCTCTCCTGCGCTGCCTTTTCCGCCTCCATCAGCAGATGTTCCTCGGCGGGCGTCAGCTCCAGCTCCTTGCTGCACTCTTCCACCGGGGGCAGCTCCGAGTCCTTGAGCGAGTCTTGCTTCTTGCACGGTGAGGCTCCACCATCGATGCTGCCCGTATCGCTTTCCTCGGCCAGCGTGCTGAGATGGGTACGACGTGCCTCCTCATCGGAGGACGTCGAATCAATGGAAGATATCGGAGCCAACAGCCCTTTGCTCGCCAGCTTGATCGGTTCCTTTCCTTCATCCTCGGACGATTGCTGCAATATCTCGTCCAGATGCTTGCGCCGACCAAACGTCAGCATGTCGTCGGCGAACTTCTCGTCCTGGAGCTGGAGCGATATCTTGATCTTGTCGTTACCCAACATTTCTCCCAGGATCGGGTCCAACCCTTCCTTAATGTGCTCCTGACGTTTCAGCTTAGGATCTGTGACCGGTTCCGGAGATGCAGCTTCCGCCACCGGTTCCTTCTTTGGCTGTGGCTCAAAGTCTTCTATATCTTCGTAATGATGGTCCTTCTTTTTGCGAGGTGCTTTCAGCGGTGGTTTAGCTTTCACCGGCACTATCGGTGACTCGGGAACCTCAACCGGCGCAGGCAGCACACTAGCGATTGTTTCCGTTTTTGGTGGCTCAATAATTTCGTACCGATCATCCTCAACTGCGGCAGTGTCATCCACCGGCGGTGCCAACACTTCCACCTCCATAACGGGCTCTTCCACCTGCTGCGACCTTAGTTCCTCGTCCTTCGGCAGCTCAATGATCTCATCCGGTACGACTACCGTACTCTTGGACGCTTCCGTTTCTACCGTAACCTTCACGATCGTCTCTTCATCCACCACCACCGCTGCCGCAATCGCTTCGTCGCTCGGCTGGCGGACAACGTACGCTGGAATTTCTCGATTGTTCAACCGGGGCGATTCGCGCAGATTCAAGATCTTCTGGTCGGGCATACCGCGCGGTTCCGATGCTGCCTTCTTGCGGCGCAGCGTGTTCATCTGCACCCGGGCCCGATCCAGCCCCCGATCGGCCATCGATTTTGCCCGCTCGAGCGACCGGCTAACGAAGGTGCGCGTCTTCTTGCCCTGTCGGGTGAGGCTGTTGCTGAAGCTGCGTATCGCCGGATGCTCATCCAGGAAGTGTTTGATCTCCTGCTTTACCGAGTGGCGACCGCTCGGGGATTCCGGTTCGTGGGATGCTGCCCGCTTTCTGCTGCGCCGCGGTGACTGTGGCTTGGGTTCACTGGAGCTAGTGGCCGCTTCCGACATCTCAGGCTCTTCACAGTGTCCATTCGAGGTGGTCGCCACTTCGATGTCCATGGAGCGTTCTCCATTCTGAACCTTAACCTTCTTTTCTGCGAGTGTTTCTTCCTCGTCTAGTTCTGTTTCACCATCAACCTTTCGTCGACGGTTCGATGCGGGTGATTCGGTGGGTGGTTGCTGTGCTTCCGCACCCTCCACCGGTTCTCCTTTGTACAGGTGTGTCCATGGATAGCCTCCCTGGTGGGTTACACGTGTCAAATAAGATGTTTAACGAAAAAAAAACGACAAAGAATTAGTATTTCTTCAACATTGGAAGCAACGCAGCGCACATTGACAAAAGCATCTCTGGTCGAAAATTGTATGCCGGGTTAGTGTAAGCGAGGGCGCATGAGTAACATTAACGTCCAATTGATCTCCCCTTTTTATGGTTCAAGCACTACTACACTACAACGAATAAGGAAGCCGATTGAGTATTGTTTGTTTCGATGATCTGCCCAACACACTAAAGCACAGACACACAAAATTGGCCGATACCTTACATCGCTTACCTGTTCCTTGGACTTCTTAATCTCCTCCCAGAGGTACGTCTGCGGTGGCACCATCGGCTTATCGCCATGCTCCTTCAACTCCCCTTCAGAATCCTTCTCACCGGGTGACGTCACGCTCGCAGGCGATGCTTCAGCGGAAGGTTCGTTCGCTGGCTGTGGTACTTCTGCGATAAGCTCTTCCTGCTTATTCTTCGCTTTCTGTTCAGATTCTTCCGCGTTAAGCTCTTCCTTCTTATTCTCCTCTTTGGGTTCTGACTTTACCGCTTTCTCAGTGGGCGAGTTACTAACGATCGTTTCAACCGCTTGGACACTCTTTTTCTCTTCTTCTGGAAGGCTTGGCTCAGTAGATTCTTTAACATCCAACTTCTCTACTGGCGTCGGTGATGGAACTGTTTTCAACTTTTCCGCAGATTTTTCTTCTTCCTCCTCTTCTTCCTCTTCTTCTTCTTCTTCAACCTCCTCTTCAACTTCTTCCTCTACTTCTTCCTCCTCCTCCTCCTCTTCCTCTTCGTCCTGCGAGAGCTTCTTCTGCACCGGGATGTTCTTTTCCTTCAGCGCGCCCTCCAAATTGCCGGCGAACGAGTTGCGATCGCTCGTCGACTTGTCGGACGCGGCCGCAGCAACGGCCACCGATACGGCTGTCAGCTCAGCTACGATCCCCGTCCGCTGCTCCTCCAGTACGGTCGATTCCGGCTCGCCAGGGCTGCGCAGAGACACTGTTGGGAGGGCGAAAAAAAACAAGGTAAACAAAAGTAGAATAGCATCATTAGTATTCGCTCGGGTACGCTAATTGATTGCGAGATGAGAAGAGGCGTCGAAACGTGGTTAACACTTTTATTCTCAATGCTGTCGAATTTGATGCACGGTATGTGTGGTGTGATGCAAATGAGTGTTAGTGGGTGCAATTGCACACTGCAAGTAGCGCGAAAATGGATTCGGTGTCGAAAGTGAAACTAGCTTCGAGTAATAATTCAATCTTTTCACGAGCTGTTGCTATATTGCAGCGAGAAGATGTTGCCATTTTACGTTCGTTTACACGGTACTCTGGTAGCCAAAACCCCCCAATCGTAAGCATCCCGTTTTAACTGCCCTGCATTGCATTGCTCTCACGACCCAGTAAGTGCTAATTCCATTAACATTGAGCACTGTGTGATGGGTTGTTTGAGCGCGCAATAAACATGCACAAACTGCTCGCAGAGCCGGCGATGATGGAATGAGAATGGGAGGTGGGTGAAAATGTAGCACCGCACAGGGCCGCACACACAAAAAACGAAATCATTTCTTCAATCCCTCACATTAGGCTGTACAGTCACCGCAGTTAACAACACACATTTGGCACACATTTGCACAACACCGGCACTGCCATTTTTATGTACATTTTCTAAACGCATGGAATATCCGTAGCTTTATCGTGTTTGGGCTCATTGCTGATGCTTATGGGAAAGGAAAATTGCACAGCAAAAGGACGTGTCTAGCGTCTGATGCATCTCTGTGACCAACTGGCAGAGAGCCGTGTGTCGGAAACTCCATCGCAAAACTCCATCCCCGTCCGTGTGGGAGCATCGTCTCGTCAACGTAAACAGAGCAAATGCCTCTCGAAGGAAAAACTGCAACCAGACCGCGCGATTGTGCATCCTGTTCCGACACGGTGTGTTATTGTGAGGCCCAGTGAGGCGCTGTGCGCATGATCGTCGAAAGCATTACCGTAGTTTGCCATTACGCCGAAGAACAGAACGATCATTTCATCTCCGATTTGGTACCCGAGCGGGTAGCCGTTCTTGAAAGACGGGACAGTCAAGAGAGACACGTGTGTTTTTCCTTAACGAACATGTAAACTTTCTCACTCAGTGCACGTGCGATGCAGGGGTACTCTGCCACTTTCACAATCCCCCATGCACAATTCAGTATTTGTTGCACTAGAAGCTTCTTTAAACAACGATAGCAGCATCAACAAATGCTTCACTATTTAACGATTATATCACTCTCGCGATGCTCCTCGTTCAGCGTTACCATTCACCACTGAGAGCAGCACTAAGCGTTCAGGCGTGTGGCGTGTTTGCCGTAATGCGGGGCGGCTCAATATTTACATAATGATAAATTCTGCCGGCACGGGAGAGTGAGATTCGCGCTGTAATTGTGGGTGTTTCACAGGAGAGCTAACAAATACACGCACACACACACACATTAGACACTAAACGGTTGATATTTTTGGACAGATTGTGAGTCTATTCGAAGATGCTTGGCTAGCGTGTAGCAGGCGTTTAACAATCCCTCCGTTTGGCGCTTCCACGCAACATCATTGCCTACGGGCAGCGACGGTGAAGCTGTGTCAGAAGAGAAGGGTGGGTGGGAAATGTTCGGTTCTGTTAATTGCACATCCTGTCCGTAAACGGGGTGACGCACAGCGTTCCCGATGGCGTTCGGATTGTGTTGGAAAGCATCGCGGTTATGTTTCGGTGCCGCCAAGCAAAT
This sequence comes from Anopheles merus, assembly GCF_017562075.2. Classification (NCBI taxonomy): domain Eukaryota; kingdom Metazoa; phylum Arthropoda; class Insecta; order Diptera; family Culicidae; genus Anopheles; species Anopheles merus. Next base: position 25,168,888 of record NC_054083.1, on the reverse strand, counting down.
GGCGTCAAATGGTTTGAATTTTCGCGAAATACGTAAAACACACTGCACTCGGCTACGTTGCCGATGGAACGGCACTTGCCGATCGACTGATCGGGCGGTTAAAAATCGGCTCGTTTGCCAGAAACGGCTTCCGGGAAAACGTGACTAGGGGGCGCAATCGGAAACGGGACATGAGGTGTGTGACGTCGGGCGGGGATGTGGGTTACGTAACGCGCCCTGCTTCAAAGGAACGGCGCCACGAGGGCGGAAGGTCATGGACAGCCGTAGGGTTAGGCCGCCGAATCGCACTAAACAGCCACCGCTTCCGCGTGATCGATCGCGGTTGGTTGTCCTTGGCGCGCATCCCAGTGCAGGAGCGGTTGGAAAACGCGGCCCGCTGAGACAATCAACGGCTCAACGCGCTCGACACTGAGTAACAAGCAAGTGAGTTTGGTTATTTTTAACACCGGGCTATGAGACAGATTTTACAACTCTACCTACTTTTGGTCGCATTTCGAGTAATGACTGGCACTGAACTAAAGACTGGTCGTTATTTTACGACGGTAATGGATCGTAATGATTGTAATTATAACTGTACGCATTTTCACCAAGCTTTTCTTCGGGATGTTAGGCTGTTTTCTACTGAACTTCTGGGCGAAAGTACGCACATGTACCGAAGAGTTTGCGCTGCCCGAGCAAGTACACCGTGGAGGATCTGCTGTTTGCTTTCTCATGCAGAACAACTTCCGATTGTAGCGAACCGATCGACCGTGACGCCCGTTCTATCATAGTAAACGATAATCTCGCATCAATCTTGAAGGGTTCGGCACATGATGGTTGGGTTGGAATAGTTTTGCCATGCCTGTTTGAACGGATCTTCCCTTCCCCTTTATGGATTGTTTATAGAACGCGTCGATCGTTTATAAGTCTGTCGATGCTGTCAACCGGCAATAACCGATTCGTTCATTATGAATTATCGGATGTTGATACGGGCTTGGCACGTTTTTGCTGTTTGTTTATGGGTTTGGATCTGGTTCAGATGTTTTCTTCTTCTTCAATGGATCTGAGTTTGAGATGTTGCATTTTGTCTCATCGAATTGTGAGACGATTTGAGATAATTTAGTGTAAATGATTATGAATGATACGGATTTGTAAGTGCCCTGCAGCCACTAGTGAGTAATTGCAGTTTGACATAAATGCAACAAACATAAACAAACTTAAGTTGAAAGAATAGCTTACATATATGCTTAAAAGTATTAAAAGATATAACAGGTACATGGACGAAACAACGAATTAATACCTTTTAAGTCGAAACAAGTGACAAAGTTCGAAACAATCTATACAAGTCATGTGTTAAATTTTGAAAGACAAGTATATGATTATGTTTTTGAAACAAATAAATTATGAGGAATCAACTAAAAAGTGTTTAACAATTATATGATTGTGATAAAACCAGTCTCATTTCTTACAAAAATGAACTAACAATTTACAACACAAGCAAAAACGCGCTATAGGACCGCAGGGGCAACATATCAACATGGAATAAATGACAACCAAAAACGACAAATTTCTTCCGTTCATAACTGTTGAAGTTTGCGCTTTTCTTTTGAATCATAAAAGTTTATAAGCAATAAACCCATCCTACTTACAGTTTTAGATCAAATTTGAAAAAAAACTGATAACTTAAGACATATTTTCTTACGTAAAGTTGCACTCTTAATGGATAACTGTAACTTTTTATTTGTTACAAACATCGTCCAGAATATCAACCACCTTTCAGCCTAGTCTTAAAACGCTGATGCTATTAGATAGAATCACGTTCTAAACATCTATTAAGTTTTTTTTAAACTGTAAGATACTTTGAATGTCGTATTTTGGCAGAATTAAAAACATTTCGTTGCTGATATTTCTAAAATCGATTGAGCTGTTGTGTACCGTATTGCTTCGAATTACGGACAATTAAGGAATTTAAGCATTTAATATTTTCTTACTAGTTCAATTTTAATCTTTCAAACCACTGTATAACTCACTTTACTAAATCAAATCTTCTACATTTCAAAAATAAGCTTTCCAATCATTTTACTCGAAACATTGCAAAAAAAGTCTCAACATTGCAAAGATATTTTGATTCAAATTACGGACCGTTTCGAGAACATCTTTCAAATTAGGAATGCTTTAAATTCGAATTCCGGACAGCCTCAAAATTTCATCTATAATCTTCGAATTCACATTCATACTACACATTTTTTGGTTTATTTTTTAATTTAAGTTCCGAACATCTAATTTTGAGTGAAGGAGTCCTCTTAGTCCGACAGAACGACGGTCTTAAAAACAACATGGTTTGAGTGCTGTTTTTTCGCTTGTAATAGTAGATGCATAGAACCGAAGAACTGCTACGCGAATTGACGGTCTTTCCCGTACGGCCATCAATGCATACGTCACATATATTTTCAAATATCGTTATTATTATGAATGTCTAATAAAATCAGACATATTTTTTATTGTTCCCAGTACATCATGGCAATCATATAAAATTAAAAAGCGGTATAGCCAAGGACTAAATAATTAATTTAAACTAAATAATAATCTAAATAATTAATCTAAATAAAAAACACGGGGAATGTCCGGAATTTGACGCTGTCCGTAATTTGGATCATAACGGTAACCTTGTCATATGCTGCACGACTCATGCAGTATTTTTTGGCTGTCCACAAGTAAAGAGAGGGTGTAGTAGGTCTATGTTGAGGTGTGCAAGATAGCGTGCAGGCGTTCACCATTGAGGCCAGGATAACGGATTTGTAGAGGAAGGCGCGAGACTGTGAGCGGTTTCGGGCACTCGTACACCAAAGCTGCGAAGCGTTTGCAGCGTGGGGTAAGTGAGTAAGTAAATAAGTAAGTATAGCTTTGGTTTAACCCTTTAGAATTGATAGAAATCACTATACTATAAATCTTGGTTTGCGCATATAGTAAGATGCATAATTCCATCTGATTAGACACAAAAAAGGTAATAAACCATGAAAAATGAACATGAAGAACAACACGGGTTTTTACTACTTTGATAACTACGTTGTACTCAGTTTGTCAACTTCTATTACTACTTCTGCAAAACTTTTTAACATAGTTAGCTTTTGTTTGATTCAACAGACATGCAACAGACAAACAAATCCATGCGTCTTTCCCCATATGTCAGCGCTATCTCACAATGGGAATCTCCCAATAATATATAGCCCCATATCAAAATACGCATTCCCGGCCTCCCGAGGTCAAGGTCAATGCAAGTGTGCAACCCATCCAGACAGACGGTAGTAGCGCATTTTATGTGCAGATGCTCCGGGTCACCCCTAAACCTTACGCGAGCTAAACGATAAATCAGTCCACCGAAACACGTACTGACGCATCTCGGTCACCGGGCGAATCCCGAGTTCCCTTCATTCATACCACCGATGCCACCGATGAAGATGACACCGATGCTGCTGTCCCTGCCTATGCCTTAGCGTCTGCTTGAAGATGGATGGTACACTTTTCATGGCCCTTCGAGCGAATCGATTCGACCAGATGTTGATGTTTCGGGGAGTTTATTTTGATGAGCTTTAGTGCGACCTCGTAAAAAAAGATGTTTTTTTTCTCGTTCGTTTCTTAACAGCCCGTGTGTATGATGGCCTGTAACGGACGTCAGAAGATGCACAGCCATTATTTATTGACAGTGAGCACAACGTTCGGGTGTGCGAGTGTATGGCAGAGAACGTTTTAGACCGATTTCTGTGCCCGTTTTCCCACATTTAGCTGTAGCGCTGTGGTTGGATATTTTAAACAAACTATTTAAATGTAAAATGCGTGATGTACGGGAAAAAAACGAGGTCAACGAGATGATTTGATTTAAAAGATTCGAAACTATTTGCTCGCAACGATCCTGTTTCCCGTGCGCAATGTTCTAAACTATGAGGTTCGAAAGTCGATAAATTCCTATTTTGCCTAGTTGTAGTGTACAGCTACAGTAAATTCTGCCAGTGGCAGTTTCCAAATTTTTAATTGTCGCTACCCGGTCTACGGGCGGGTACGGTTCGACTGTAACGGAAAGCTATATTTAGAAGGAATGTCCCTGATCACCGTGTCGGTTCTGGTTGGGACTCGAGGCCAACACGTTAGATCTTATTGCCTCGTGTTATTCTTTTTTCGTTGTTGCTGCTGCTGCGGCTGCTATGGCTGCTTTTCTTCGCTTCATTCGCCGAAACTCAACTGCAGTGATTTGTGTACCACACGCACCAGCAAATCTTGATCGCCCCAAGCGACACAAAAACCCTCAACTGCACTTTTTTGACTGGATTGCATTCCACCGCCTGTAGGTGGTAAGGGACAGCGAAATTTAAAAAAAACTCTTTGGAATCGGTCAACTTAGTACCGAGATCCCCACAGTGAGTGTCGTTTCATGGCCTCGACTTCACTCGATCAAACTCGATCATCCGCTCGGAGGTTCGGGGCAGTTTTGAGGTTCAACCGGTTTGGCTGGTGCCGCCAGCTAACCTCACTTCACGATGAGATCGCCCACCGGGTTAGGCCGGGATAAATATAGCCTACGGTCGGTTGTGTAATGGCCGCAAGGATGACACCGGTTTGTGTGAGTGGACTGAAGCAAGAAGAAATGCACGAAACCTAGACAGTGCCCTGAGTGCCCCACAGGGTGCTCTTGATGAGTATGTGTGTGTGTGTGTCTGGTCGGGGGAGTACTTCTCTAGTTGCACCTACACACAGAGAGACCTCCGTGCTTAGTAGTCGTCCGCAGTTGGGACAGTGGTCGATCGTATTTAATAATGCACGTTGGTCGGAGATGCCAAATGCTCGATGGAAGATCGGCAGGGTCGATTCCATATTTACCCACCGACAACAGGTGCGACATACAGCAGTAACTGGGCCAAGGAACGCGATGCAGCCATACCCAAGAGTGGTTGTGCGAGTGTGGTGATCACGCTTTGGGAAGGTTGGGAATCCTCAGTGGGAGCTGTTGGGGGTACTATTTAAGGTCACTAGGACATACGGGACAATATTGAAGAGGAGTCTTCTTGTAGAGGAGGATCGCGGGATAGAAAAGCAGGAATATTAATGGGTCGATTTGTAAAAGCAGAAACGTTGAGAATTGGAAATTTGTTCATTCCTCGTCAGTTTCTTACCTGCTGCGGAGTCTGGTACCGTTTTGCTGTCGCTCTCCATGTTTATTTACTATTCATAAATTTCGCACTACAAATACACATATACACTCACAGTCACAGTCCCATCGGTGCACGATTCTGGTTATTCCTAAATTAACTTCACTTTCTTGGTTTGTTGCTGTTGCTGCTGCTGCCTCACATTGATGTCACTGCAATTTACAGCTTCACGCGCGTTACACGTTCGAAAGTGTGTCGTCAGTGTGTGTGTTGTTGGATTGGGAGGTTTTTGCCGTGCTGTCGCTGAACTTCCGATTTGCTTGCTCTATTTAATAAATAGGTATAAAAATGTATTTTTCTTTCTCGCCCAACATTCTCGCCTGCAAGCAACAGATTTTTCTGCTTTTTGCAGCACTGTCGTATCGGTGTACTTATTTATAGCGTAAACTCACTAGCTGACGCATCGGCTCAGCGGTTCCTTTTTTTCGAGTTTGTTTTCCCTCGAGTTTCAATTTGAAGGAGCTTAGGGGACGGAAAAATTCGGTAGCCCAGTGCGAGCTCTGTTGCGTGGCTGCAGGATTATCTGCTGTGTTGCAGAAAGCGTCACTACGAAGTCAGCAATTCTTGTCGATGAAGAATTCCTTCGTGAACACCGTTCGATTGATATCAGACACACACAAGCACACGCACACATACACAGAAGATCCTGGTGGGAGATCTGGGTGAGGAAGAATTCTATAGGACCACCAGTCCCATACCTCGAGCTGTTGACCGTCGCGATCTAACAACGGACTGGCAAACGGTGGGTGCACCAACTGCTCTTGCTCTCACGCTCTGTATCGCGTCTTCGTGCGTACCGTGCGTGAGCACCTGCTACAACCCACACGATCGACACGAGGTGAAAGTACACTAAGAACCGCACTACAGCACCACCAGATACCAGAGATGAAATTGGGGAAAAAATAGTCAATGATACGATCCTCGCTTCAATACCTTTAGGTGGATGAAGCAAGACACTCACAACACAAAACACACACAAAACGATGACACTAAAATGAAAACAGAGATACCCAACGGTGTGGAAAACAAAATAGGGGAAAACAACTGAAAAGCGCGATCGCGAACCGCCCGACCGGACGAGAGATGTAAATCTTTACGCCAGAAGAAACGGAGTGCAGATCTCGTTAGATCATCGCGTAACCGACACCGGAGGAGAATGGGTTTTCCTTCTAGCGCTGGGTTGAGCGAGGGTGCAATACAGTACAAGGGTGTATGTTTTCTCATTTCGGAGCACCGTTCGCCAGCGATCGATATCACGAACGCGAATTCTTGCCCATTTTCTCTCGCTCGCTCTCTCTCTCTCTCTCTCTCTCTCTCTCTCTCTCTATGTCATTTGGGAAAGCTCTCACGATCGTTACTTTCTCTTAATGATCGAGACGTGTGATTGAGAAGATTCATGAGCGCGGAATACATTTTCAATATAATTCGTAAATAAATAGTAATTGGAAAAATAATGTTACTTACAGGACAGGTATACACGGATACGGATACGGATACTGAATATTTGATGTGACATTTTTTCAAATCTAAATAAGACTAAGCTCATCCACATCCATCAATAATGTTAGATATTGTGTAACAAATTAGATGCTGCAAATTAAGTATCCATTATTCGACACAAATACAAACCGGTGGACTTTTTATCAAGTGCTCTTTACACTACTTACTAAGAGAAAATGTCAAATCATAAATATGATATGTATTGTTTATAATATCTGGAAACATATCGTCGTTAGTCGTTAAATGGTAGTCCAGGCGCTTCAAATTTCTTTAATGACTCTTCAGAGGGTTCTAAACGACTCAAGCTCTCGGTTTAAAAGGAACCATTTAGCAAACGGTAAACGACTGTAGCATTTTAAAACAGAACAAATAAGCTGATAGCGTTATCTATTGGTGGATAGCAAAAGTGGTGCTTTCATTACTTTCAAAACTGTAAACTTGTCTCATTATTGTTGTATGGTTGCTCATTGAAGTAATATAACGCAAGAACTAAAACAACGATGCGATGTCCTAGTTCTAGCGATGTATTACAGTGGAACGCCGTTTATTCGCGGTTATTGGGACTCGATGCCCGGATACTCAGATAACTCAGGTTGAACTTTATGTTTGTTCAAGGAAAATATTTGAAATATGCCATGAATTTTAGTGTTTTTAGTGAGGACAAGGAATGTCACCTTTGTATTGAACTATCATTTAACAACAACACGGATATACGGATAGCCAGGTTAAAGATACCCGTTTAAACGACGTCCTACTGTACTTAAATGCGAAATTACACAACAAAAATAAATTTCAAAATTTTAAAAACTAAACTCTAATCTCTGACAAACAGTACAGAAACATGCGAGAAATGGTTGATGATCGATGGTATTGAAACTTAAAAGTCTGACAAATTACGGCAATGTTAGTGATGTTGTATGGAATTATATCCTTCCAATTATTTTAGAAGGCGTTTAAGTTTAATCTGTGGCGCTTGTGAAGTATCACGGGAAGCTCATCATGGGTTCAAATATCGCATGTATCAATCCTCCTATGCTTAAGACTGACTATCCTTCTATCCCTACGCTAATAAATCACAGCTCCCGATTGACTCGAAACGAGTTTATTGCGCATTAATAAAACGCTCATTCCAAAATTTGAAAACTCATACAACAGTGCAATTTAACAATGAAAGCCTTATTTTGTCAAGCACTGTTTGTGCGCATCGATTGATAGATCTTTTTTACCGGGCGACACAGCTGTCAGGCTGATGTTATGATTTTACAACACAACCAGTGTGGCCAGATTATTTTGCCGGTTTTCGGTAGGCGCATCAAAATTTTATCGGTAGTTTTCGGTAGGTTAAAACTCGAAACTTAACTGAGTTAAAAAAAGTAAAAGCGAAAGAAGTGTTGCGTGATGGGGGGGGGACCTAATGCGCAAAATGAAAGTTCCATCTCACGGAAATATGCATCCTTTATCTAAGATATGGATTAGATTTGGTTCAGCGGTTACACAAATGAAGGTCTTTCTGAAGTGTCGATGTGAAAATTGTACTGGGAATTGTAAGCCAAAGAAGAACTAAGATGCACATTTTTTCTCAGTGGTGGCAAGTAGTGTTGGCCGTTCCGGTCCGAACCTAGTAAAAAAGTTCCGTTCTTTATGTAGGCCGTTCCGTTCCGATCCTTTATACAAAATCGTTCCGTTCCGTTCATTCCGTTCTTTCCGTTCTTACCTTTCATTCCGTTCCGTTCCGTTCATTCCGTTCATTCCGTTCCGTTCCGTTCATTTCGTTCTTTCTGTTCATTCCGTTCTTTCCGTTCATTCCGTTCCGTTCAATTCGTTCTTTCCGTTCACTCCGTTCCGGTCTTTGCCGCTTCAATATTGTTAGCAAGGTGCTATCGTTCGTGCGTTCCGTTCTTTGAAAAAACCGGCTTTGTCCGGCTGTTGCTTGCTGCATGCAAGATACTTGTTCACTCTTTCTCGCACACAGTATGTGTTGCATGTGCACTCTCCCATGCTCACAGGAATATTCATCACACTTCGTCGCGTCGCGTCGTTTATAAAAATCGTGATAAGCAAAACCAAAAATGGTGTTGCATTTGGTATTATGGTGCAATTTATAACATCTATTATACTTTTTGTTATAATTTAGCTTATCTTAACTAGACAAATAATTATTATAAAATTTAAATATGTACTCATATGGCAGAACGGGTTGGAAGAGATGTATTATAATATGTGATTATGAATCCGCACGATATCCGCTTGATCTTGGCACTCGGCATGATTCCAATATTTAGCCATTCGATTCGAAGCATTCTGTTCCATGCGACAACCGTTTGAGTGCCGTGATGTTGTAAACGATTTATGTGAAAAAAAAACTATTTGTTTTAAGTAGTAAGTGAAATTCAAATAATTAGTCAATCTCGTGAAACAATCGTCAACTCGTACCACTCAATAACATCGGCATGGGTAAAAGCCTCGAATGGATCGAGCCCCCATACGCTGGGATGATTATCCTGCTATGGGCATTGAAGTTACTGATAGCCAAGCTTATTAGTGGTACAGGAAGGCTTTGACCGAAAATGGTCGTCGCATCTAAAAAGTTTAAAAAATGCTAGGTAATAAATGCATGCTTTATATTAGCACAGCTGGTACAGCTTACTGGACATAGGTTGAACCCATCTGCATTTGGTGATTTCAGCATGATGATTTAAGAAACGCCTTTTCATATCCTGTCTCAAGTAACAATCCCCACCTCCCCCCCCCCCCCCCCGGATGACAGTTTGGCTTCTAAGCTCTGGGCCGGTTCTTTTGCACCCCAGGTTCACGTTCCGTTCTTTTTGAAAAATGAACTAGTTCCGTTCCGTTCCTTTTTTTTAACGAAATTCCCAACACTAGTGGCAAGTTCTTTTTCTCGGGGATCCACCCGACCGCTTAGGGCCGCAGCAGTGCTCCATTGGATACGGCTTTATCGTACGTGTTGTCATTTGATTTTCGCTGAATTATTTAGATTGATTTGATTGTTTGGCTGAGTTTCATAGTTCAATGATTAAAAAAATTGAGATTTTTTGCTTGAAATCCCAGATATACATATCCCAAAACAACGGACTTCGGATCCGATCCTGGGCCAGACCCGCACCGTGTGTTTGTACCTACCCCTCGACTGAAAATTTAATTCTCTTTGTCTGTCAGGTGAGCTTAAACCGCGGACAGCGAGATTCAAATTGAAATTTAAATAATTTTCTTTGACGAGCAATTCTCGGAATCCCCACAACTGACATTTTCTACTTATTAAGAACATTAAATTTTAACGGATAAAACTAAAAAGTGCCAGGCAAAAAAACGTGCTTCAGCGCGATAAGTAACAAATGAGGATAGCGATCCTTGAAACAGCAACCCAAGCGCCACAGATTAAGCTTGAACGACTGAAAAATCAAATATCTGTGATTTTCGGTAGGATAAATGGAAAATCGGTAGTTTTAGGGCGGTCATCTGTGAATCTGTAGGCATATAAAAAAACGGTAGGAATACCGATAAATCGGTATTTCTGGTCACTCTGAACACAACATCAAACGTAAACAAATCGTCTGCAAACGATCGTTTGCATCGATGCAATCTTTTGTGTGATAATAAACGCCGCCTGCAGTGATAAACTTGGCTTGCATTTTTTACACTTTTTCAAACTACCATCAATTTTCGTCAATTTCGTCGAACTTTGTGCGTGACGCACGGAGCGAATGCGGGCGTAGTGTGTAGTGCTTGGCTGGGTGATAACATCATGTCGTTGTACAAAATACGGTACGTTGAATGTGATTTGTCTGTTGCTCATTGTTATTTCAATTACCTTTAATTGGGAAAACCATTTGCTTTTGCAGGGTGGCTGACTTGGAGAACATCTTGGAACCGGATGAGATAGATCTGAAAGTGCTCCGAAGCTTCTGCTTCAATGGTATGAAACGCCCACTGGTTACACCGCGTTTTCTATGTAGGTCAGTGCTGTGTAACCCATTTATGCTTCTCCTGTTCCGTAGGCATACCGGACTGCAACGGATTTCGAGCGCTGTGCTGGAAGCTGCTGCTCGGCTATCTGAGCCCCAAAAAGGCAACATGGCCAGCGAAGCTTGCGAAGCAGCGCGAACTGTACAAACAGTTTGTCAGTGAGTGTCGATAGGCGGTGGTGGAAATCGCTTTCGCTGAGCGCTATTTGTTTCACGCTGAAACACGCTGCTATTCTTTTCAGAGGAAATGGTAATTTCGCCCGGCGAACAGGATGGCCCGGAATGTATCGATCATCCGCTGAGCGACGGTCCGGAAAGCAATTGGAGCACGTTCTTCAGGGACAATGAGGTGTTGCTACAGATCGACAAGGACGTGAGGCGGCTCTGTCCCGACATTTCCTTCTTCCAGCAGGCAACCGAGTTCCCGTGCGAGTTCGTGAAAGAGCGCGAGCGAAAGCTGCACGTGCGAGTCGCTCCCACGACGCTCAGTTCCGCCAACGTGGAGCGGAAAGGTGTCGGTATGACCAAGGTAAGCAGAGACAGGCGGGCTTTTGTTTTTTTAAACACGTTAATCAACGTTACTTAACAATCCTTTCCAAGTGCGTTAACTAACTAACATCGTCTGTTGTTTTCCCTCACAAATAAACCACGACGCTCAAAAAGCAAGTAGGTCTAACTAACAAAAACACTGCTAGACGGTCTGACACACAGCCATCTCACACATCTTCCCATGCTTTTGTAGATCAATCTCATCACGAAACGGGCGACGGAAAGCTACGAAGCGATGGATGCGGGCCAGGAAGCGCACTGGGAGGTGGTCGAACGGATACTGTTCCTATACGCGAAGCTTAACCCCGGCCAGGGGTACGTGCAGGGCATGAACGAAATCATCGGGCCCATCTACTACGTGTTCGCGTCCGATCCGCACCTCGAGTATCGCCGGTACGCCGAGGCGGACTGCTTCTTCTGCTTCACCGCGCTGATGAGTGAGATACGGGACTTTTTCATCAAAACGCTCGACGAATCCGAGGGCGGCATCAAGGGCATGATGGCGAAGCTGTCCAACCTGCTGCACGAACAGGACGCCGAAGTGTGGGAACGGTTGCGGGATCAGGAGCTGTACCCGCAGTACTACAGCTTCCGGTGGCTGACGTTGCTGCTGTCGCAGGAATTCCCGCTCCCGGACGTGCTGCGCATCTGGGACTCGGTGTTTGCCGACGACAAGCGGTACGATTTTCTGATCAAAATCTGCTGCGCTATGATACTGTGAGTGTGGGAGGCACAGGGAGCCGTTGTACCTTCTCGAAAGGAAATGCATTTTTTAACTTTACTCTCTTGACAGCTTGCTGCGGGAACAGATATTAGAAAACGACTTCGCTAACAACGTGAAGCTGCTGCAGAACTTTCCACTGATGGACATCAATCTCGTGCTGCGGAAAGCGACCTGTCTCGACTAGCGGTTTCAGTACGTACCGGGGAGCAATCCACTTTTTGATACATTTATTTTCAATATATGATTATTATTTTTTTATATAAAACACATACACACACTCAACTCGTTCCAATAAAACAAAACAATCAAAACGAACCAATGCACATTAATAAAAATAATTAATAATTACCGAATTTCGGATGCAGCCAGAGGAAAGAAAACACACATAAAAACGGGACACGGTTTTTCTTCTTTTCACTTAAATTGCAACAGTTTTTTCTTCTTCTGTTCGGTCTGGCGCAGTATTACAATCCAGGTTGTGTTGTTCCCGTTGCAAGGTTGCTCTGGCTGGCCTTGTCCTCTCAACAATTGTGGGTTTGTTTGTTTGTTTTGTGTGTGTGTGTGTGTTTACTTTGCTGCCCATGCCCCCATCATGCATTTGCGCATGCAGTGTAGGTACATATTCATTTTAAATTTCTTGTTTGCTTACTTAGTTAGTTGTTTTGCGATTTTCATTTTTATATATCTTTTTGAAAGAATCAATGACCATTATAATTTTTAATGTGTGTATATATATACTTGATTCTAGTTATATTGCCACGCTATACTAATAAGTAGTAAGTCTTTTAATTTGTTGTTATCTTGCGTACGATTTACTTTTTTGTTTTCTGTTTTGTTTCTCTTTTCTATTAACTCATGTTCTATGCAGAAGTTCAATTGTTGTAACATGCACACACACACACACTCATTATTTTTCGCTCTTCCTCTGTTTTCTCTGTTCTTTCTCTTTAGGTTGTTTGTTTTATGTTCGTGCTTTTCCCATTGTTTTCTATAGTTTTGTTCCTACTGGAACGTAGCACTGTTACTGTGTTGTGTTCCGTTTAAGCTACTCTGTAGTTTGTTGCTTTCTCAATTACAGCTCCTGCTTAAAAATATATTTTTCGACAATGCCTCCTATTTTGTATATATGCTCTCCCTTACAATCTATAACTTGCGGGCTTATCATAACGCTTCTCTCTGTGTCTTGTGTGTGTGCGTGTTTGTTGTGTATGATTTTCCAGTTTGAAATCCATTTAGTTTTCTCGTACACAGTAAACACTTTCACGTCTTCCTGTTCGGTTTTCATTTCCTTCATTTTTCTTCCCACTTTCATCCTTAGATTCGAATGCTCCGGTAACACGTGACTCTCATCATTGGTCTTACATATTTGTTTATATTATTTTTTTGTTTTTTTTTTCTGTCATTTTTGTCAACACATTTGATTATCATTTCGAAACACTTTTCATAACTTTTCCTTGTTTTTATTCCGTTTCATTTGCTCACATCCGTTTGTTTGTTCCTATCTATTCTTTTAATGGTTGTCTGCGTGTTTTTTGTTTGCTGTTTGGAACGTGTTTCCCGTGTTGAAGGTTTTAGTATATTTGGTTAACTTCTTTTGCATGTTTTGAAAATCGCACGATCGATTCATTCAACACGCTTGAACGATGATGAATCGTTTCGGGAGAAACCTAACATAATTGCAGGTGTGTCCGTTAGTATGTTTATATATTTAGTGATAAATTTGTTCGTCTTTCTTCCCTCTTTCGCTCCGTCGTAGCCTAATTTGGTGGTGGGATGTGGTTTTGTGCTTCGTGGTTTACTTGCGTTTTGTTTTGTTGCTAATGCTGAGTGTGTAGATTATGCATTTGGGGTTCGTTTTCCCTTTTTGTTACTTGCTGCTACTCGACCGGAGGGAGGAGGCTAAAATTGACATTTTTACTTTAAAGGGTTGATGTGGTTTGCAGAGAAAAGGGGCCAGTAAAACCAGTCCTCATCCGCTCTGTGGATTATTGGTTGAACGATCGCAACGAACCGGTATAGAGGGATAGTGAAAGATAGAGAGTGTTGTTTTTACTTGTTGAATTGGAGTTTGAGCAAAGATAAGGTCCAACAGGTGGTAAAAGATGTTTTCTCCAGGCGGCTTTTCTTATACAGTATACAGACTGTGCACAGTTGTGTAATAGTAGAAGTGGTAATATTAGTAGAAGTACTAGCAGCAGTGGTAGTAGTACAAAACACTGGAAATGAAAATCGATTACTACCTAGCTGTTGCTGTCTAAGTCTTTGGAAATGTCTCACTACATTGTGTTGTTGTTTTGAAGGTTTGTTTTCTGAACACGTCCAAATTCGATAAGGATTTCTTTAGATAGGGTTTGAGTTTGGTTTATTTTTTTCTTCAATTTTCTGTTCTACAAATTTCGCATTTTTTTCCTTCTGTATTTTTAGGTATATACTTTTTTTTTTCTTTTTTGTGTATGCTTCTCAGGCAAAATACTACCCATCCAATGGTACGGAAATATCCATAACAATCAGACAGCAATTTGCTTACAGCGTATAGAGCGTGCTTTAGTAATAAGTTGCCTTGCCCGAATACTCTGCGACAGTGTTAGTGCTAGGAGAGTACCTTTGTGTCTTCCTTTTCTTTCTACTAACACTTACGTGTAAGGATATAGAGAGGATGAGATAGAAGAGCATAAGAGTAAATGTCGAAGGTTTGTTTTTCTGTTTCGTAGTAAAAAGAGATAGGATAGCATGAGGTTAGTAGAATAGAGATTTTTTCACTACAAAAGGTGTCACGAGGTGTGCTTGATTTATTGTTTTTTTTTCTTAAAATTTGGTGAAAAATCGGACATACGTTACGGATGTTCCGCAAAAGGATCCTCAACGAACCGAGCGTATTTAGGTTTGGTGTTTGATACGCCGGCTGTTCTATACTTTAGTGGTAGTAACGAGAGTGAAAAAGGGTGTATAGATTCTTTTTTTTTTTGTAGAAGGTTAACGCTTTTCTTATATGCTTTTTCACTTTGTTATGTTCCTCCACTTGGATCGATTCAATTGTCCTATTAATCGTTATGCTTGTTTTATTTTTTGTTTTTTTTTGTTTGTTGCTTTCTAAGACCAGAACACTACGAGCTCAAATTTGGTTAAATTTTGTCTTTTCTGTTTCATTTTTCATTTTATTTTTTGTTTCTTTGACTTGACAAGCTTCACTTAGATAATACAAATTCCGTTCTTTCTTATCTCATTCCACTGATAAACAGTAAGTTTTCTTGCTTTGCACTCATTAGCCTTCGTTTTGCTTACTTTCTCATGCTCTTGTTAGCTTACGTTTTGAAATCTCTTCGCACTGCTAAGCACACTGTTGATTTATTTGTTTGTTTGTTTTCTCCTTCCGATTTCTATTACGAATGCATACTGCGTGATTCTACCTTGGAACATTTAGCTCATGGAACGTTGGTTTTGATTTCGTATTGTTTTCTTGTGTGTTTTTCCTACGGCAAACTAATTTTGTTAACGCGCGTTTTCGGGTGCTTTCGATCCGTGTTGCCCGTAAGCGTGTTGGGTGTGGCATTTCATGTTTTGTATCTCTTGTCCTTCCAACCTTTCGGAGCACTTTTTTCCCTGATAAACATATCCGCATACCGGCAACGAAAGGCTTAGGCGCTTGAGAATCACATGCGGCTGTTAGGTATGCGTGTATGTATGTTTAGGTGTGTGTGTGTGTGTGTATTTATTCCTTCGTTAGTGTGTCAAGGAATGGGACAGTGATACGAAAGGATCAAGAGCACTCGCTCCGCCAAGAAATGCTCGTTAGTTTTATATTATAGAGCATTAACAAGGGTATTGCATTTGCCGATTTTTTCGCCCAGGATCTTTTTTGAAAAGGGAACATAAAAGTGACACACACACACAGACAGACCCACTCACACAACTTCAATCGAAACGGTGGCAGGATTTAATGATAGACAAGATTCGATGCCAGGGAATGGAAACATTTGATACGACGACTTTCAAACGGCAACAAAAGCATCATCCGTCCAAGAGGCACCGATCAACCGAGCGAAGAAATCAGGTTTCTATTCACGCAAGGCAACTGGCTAATGGCAGTGCGCATCACACCCAGGAGGACAAACTTCAAACGTAGTTAAAGATCACACTTTCAACGTTCGAGTAGTATGTGTGTCTGTATGGTGGGTTCATTAGTTCACTGCCATCGGTTTTTGTTCCGGTACAGTGCAACCCGAGATTGGAAAAAGTTTGATCTCTGCGAGCGCTCCGGAAGGAGTCGCGGCAGCTAGGCAACGCGGGACAGCCTTTCCTTTGAAGCTGCAAACCGTGGAGTGAAATAACAATCGCTCGCAAACTTCTGTATCACGGGAAAGTTTTGTTTTTTCATGCTCACTGAGCAAGCTTGTTGTTGTTGTCACTGCACTAGACGAACCGAATACCCTTGGTAGGACGGGTTCTTCCATTTTATTCCCGTCAATAGATATTGCTTCGAGCGATTGAATAATGCTGCAACAGAGGTTACCAAAAAACGATGCACAATCTACGACTAAAGCACTACTTAGCTTGATTTTCCGGTCGGCTAAACAGGAACTGGCGAGATTTTTGGGAACTATAATTGTATCCTTCACCCGGAACGCACTTTTGCGGAAACTTCTCACTAGGACACAGTCAGTAAACAGCAAAACACCAAAACAGCAAAGCACCAGAAAACAAGGCCGTCGGCCATTTTTAAATCGCTCCTCGAGCCTACCTAAAACTAGTGGAACGGAACAAGGACGTCCAAACCAATGCGAAGTAAGCGAACGTGGCTTGTCATAGTCTGCTTGACCCGCACAACATTGATATACCCAAACAAGTGTATGTACAAACGTTAACCTCAGCAGGCGACCCCATTGCTTACTCCTATCACCAATACAGAGGCAGTGAGGCAGTGCTGCCAGCGATGCCAAGCCGAAGAAGCCGAAGATACCCGAGCCCGGCACGATCACAAAATGGTGGTGATCTGGGCCGAGCCGGACGCGTAGTTGCTACCGTCGCCGATCAGATTCTCCAGATGCTGCTGCGGCAGATGGTGGTACTGCTGATAGTGGTGCTGCTGGTGCGTATGATGGTGATGGTGATGGTAGTGATGGTGCTGCTGCTGCGGATGTGCCGCCCCCGATATGCACGTGATACGGTCCGGGACGATCGTGTCCTCGAAGTCACTGTTGCTGCTCACGGTACGGTGGTAGTGTTGGTTTTGCTGCTGCGAGGACGAAGAGCGTTCATTGCGACCGCCACTGCCGCCGCTGCGATGGCTGGAGGAGTAGCTGGCGACGCGCCCTATCGAGTTGCGCTCCTTGGAAGTGCTGGTGCTACCACCTGCTCCGGTTGCTCCCCCACCACCACCACCGCTGGCTGCTCCCGCACTGGCGTAGGAATGGTAGTAGTGTCCGGATGCGGCCATACCACCCGATTGCTAGGTGTGGGTCGAGTGCGAGTGCGCCACCGATATGGAGGTGGTCATCGCAAACGGGCCCTCGTCCTTGCGGCGCTTGTCGAGCGAATCGTACAGCGGGAACTCGCAGCACAGGATGAACTTAAGTGCCCGCGGCACCTCCGCATAGATTGCGGGCGGGATCGGTATCAGAGGCGACGTGCACGCCTTGTACTTGCGGTACTCCAGATCGCTGTTGGCGATTGGGGGGAGAGTTGGAAAACAGAGATTAGGATTATAATTTAGTAGAGAAAAACATAATTTAAATCTGAGCATGAAAAGGTAAAGTTAATTTCTTGGCTAGTTTTGGAAATCAGTTTAACGTTTTAATTCCCTTTAAACTGATCTCCTGAGCTTAATAAGAGAACAACTCCATCTAAACAGCTACATCATGATTTCTCGCTGATTCTGATATCATCCACTACGACAGTAGTCGACTAACCTAAATTGACCCAATTTCTATGATCGTAGAGTTTGTGAAGAGACAACCTAATAGACCAAGAATAGAAAGAGCCTTAAATAACTTTGAAATAAATAAAGGTTAAAGAGCCGCTATCTAGACAATATGCGACCTTCGAGTCGTACTTTGCCCTCCAGCATTCGATCTTGTTCTAGCTTTGTTCAACAGCTGTTTTTGGTCTTTTTCGCTGAATTCGCGTATGTGTCGCAGGGTATATTTGACTTGTAAAATAGCTGGAATTGGGATATTCAATTCAATTCATAACAAACTCGTTCCATTCATCTTTTAAAATCAAAACGGACTTGCTGGGAAGTAGTTACCAGATTTAACTCATTCAATCCTTATTGCACACATCATTACAGCTTAAATTTTTGTCCTACTGCTTACCAAATTTTGACTAAATACTAGCTGCCTCAGGCAGTATTTTATTGTTGCGTATACTAAAGCAACATCTCGAAACGAAATCGAATTGAAGCTTATGCTCAACATCGTTCGAGATCTAAACGAGTTTAACTTAAGAGATAGAACAAAATGAAGTTTAGCGTCATCTACAAACACATTTACTGTGCAGTCATCGTAAAGAGTTAGCAGCCTTATAATCAGAATTGCAAAATGTCACTGTCAATGTCATAAAAAAATCTGACTGAAACAAAATCCATATCACCGTCACGTACTCAATTGTGATAATCAGAGGTGATATTCAAAGCGATTAGTGTGATCATTGTATGATTGGTGACATTTTTGCAACCAACGCTTGGTCAGTCGCTATGTCATGACTTTTTTTTACTGTGATCAGTTCTGCAAAATGTCACTGACATAGTCATGACCAATTCCGATTGAAACAAAATCATGTCAGCGTCACGAGCTCTACTGTAATGATCAGAGGCGAGCCTCAAACAGTTGGTGCGACCATCGCATGCTTGGTGACATTGTGTGCAACCAACTCTTAAGGCCGGGCTACATTGATCGTACTCTCTGGTGTAATTTCAATTTTCACTAGCGCATCTGGCGGCGGCTGGAGGAACCGTCGTTTTTGATCGTCGAGGGAATGGTTGTGCAGGATCTCAAATGTAAGTTGTTTTTTCATCGTTTTTTTTATGCAAAAATGGCTGAAATACTTGCATAACGTATTTATCTATCAATTAAAAAGCATTTCCAGTCCAGTTAAAGTAAAAAAACATAGAAAAATAACATATTTTCTGAAGCGGCTCCAAATTGTTTGGCAAAATGCTTCGGTCAGCCGCCGCCAGATGCGCTAGTGAAAATCAAAATTACACCAGAGAGTACGATCAATGTAGCCCGGCCTTTAGTCAGTTTCTTGGTCGCAACATTCTCAGTCGGTGATCATCGCGATGGTCATGGGAGATGTACGGTGCTTGCGAGTGGTTCCAAGAAACATAATGAGCATGTTTTCTCGCTCTGTTTGATCCGACAAATAATCAAAAAGGACAGAGGGAGACAGCATGCTCATTTTGTTGTTTGAGCCCACATGCCAAGTATATTTCAAGAATGTCGTGATTATCACCGACAGAAAATGTCGTGACCAAGTGAGTGACCAAGAGTTGGGTGCTAATCAAAATGTCACCAAGCATGTGATTGATCCTCCAATTGTTTGAGTCCCGTCACTGATCATCTCAGTTGTGTACATGAGCTGATTTGAGCTTCGTTTCGTCATGAGTGTTGGTGACTGAAACAGTGGCATTTGGCAGCACTTTACACAGGTAGAAAAAATAATGATTATGCTTGCGCCAACATTAAGCTAAGTTTGTCAGTCAGAGTACCGTATTGGACTCAAGATTTCGCATGTCGTGTTCGGCATGTCATGCACGCACTTTTATTGAGTATCAACAATGAACGTCAAACTACCACGGATATGTTCATTGTTTTCGTTGGTGAAAATCTCGTGATGCGCATTGCATTTTGCAACACTGCATTTAATCGAACTTTCAAATGAATTAAAGTGACCGAGTCTTTAAAAAAATTATGCCACAAATGAGTTTAAAATGAGTCCTTGTTTATTTAACACTTCTTCTGACTCATTGCGCACATCACAATCGTTCTTTACGTATGACTCACTGGGCACATCACTATGGTTCATTACCTACTTCTCAGATGAAACACCTTCCAATTAAAACCACAAATTAATGTGTGTATGTATGGTCAATGATCCGTGTACCATAAACAATAATTGACTACCAATTGGAAGAAAGGGAACATACTGTGAATACGCACACACAGATTGTCAAACAATAAAGAAAAGAATACCATAAAATGACACATCGTTGCCAACTGAATATGTGGACGAAGAAATGAGCAAACTATTAAAAACAAAAATCCTCCTATTACCTCCACAACCTGTAACAGATGTTACTGCCTGCAATCAAACATCCATAACTTTCACCAGGCAATGCAACGTAGTCATCACCACCATCGGACCCGCTCCTCGCAGCAATAAATAAACCAATCATTTTAATCTTAAACGCTACCAATTTGCTTCCCTTCATAACACAGCGGGGCATAACAGATCCGTCGTAGCGTAATCGTGGCCATAAATCGACCAAAAAGCGGAATCCAATTTCCCACCCACAATACACGCCGACGTCTCGCTCGTTTCGGGTGTTTATCACGTTTGCTTACGTGACCAAAAAGCTTCACTAGTCCAACCCCCTCTTCACACACCCGAATTATTTGAAGGTAGAAGGCGGCGGCGCGTACGTACAATCATTGCTCGGCAGGAGAAACAACAACCCAAAAACTCCATTCTCACTTTCTTAGCGTGACCACAGGACTTGCTCTTTTCCTTTCCACTCGGGCGAAAGTAGTTATCGTTCGATTGGTGCTAGGCACGCAATGAGAGTGCCTTCCGTTCTGGTTGAATGAAGCTAGTTCACAGCAAGCAAAAAAATAAAATAAAATAAAAACGAGCACGCTTCACTCTTGCCAAAGATTTTCGCCGTTTGCGTTTGTTTTGCATTTGTTTCCCGGGGCTTTCTGGATCCAGGTGGAAGCGGTTTCAGCGGGCGTGCGCCTTTGTCAATCGAGTTGTTATGCTTATGCGTCTCGTTCATTTTACTTTCTATTATCGTTGTCTATTTTTTGCTCATATCGTTTGGCTTCCTTCAGCAATATGAAATAGATTTTCTTTTCACAAGAACTGCTCATTTTAGGTGGAATTATTTCACAATGTTGGAGCGTGGAGTTTCATGGTCGAATGTTCCCAGAAGTGTTTATATTTGCTCACGATCCACAGTTTTCCACTGGCCTCATGCATCCTGTATTAATCTTATGCCTTATGTAAACAGACTCTTCAGAAGGTAAGGGAGCCGACAAAAAAAGCCTCGATTTTCCCCCTTGGGTTTGAGTGTTCGAAAGCAAATAGAATTAATTGAAATATTATGTCTTTGTCACCCGGCGACGGGAAAATATTTACGACAATCTTGGAAAAACATAAATCGCTTGTCACTCACAATCAGTGTACAGTAATGCTCTCGCAATACCCGGTCGCCCCCGGGGAAAATGGACAAGGGAACGTTAAATTAACGCACCAGACAAGCTGACGCCAATAGCAAACATTGCCACCAACGGGAGTGGGAAACCATTTTGCGAAAGAATCAACGCCCCGGTCAAACGTTCGCTCCCTCTTCCCAACACTTTGGGCATCCCTTTATGGCTCTTCGTGTTGGTTTGATGCTATTATGTTTTGAACTGGTTTCAAAGCTCCATTTTTGATAAAAACGAATTTGTTTCTCGGAATGTGTGTATGTGTGCGTTATCTGTTAAGATGTCACAATACTTACTCCCGGTACTTCTCGTCCGCCGACCGCTCCCGGACCGGGATGCCGGACAGGAAGAGGATAATAAGGGTCGTAAAGATCGGCGACAGGATAGCGACCCATTCGATGCCCTCGATGACGTTCAGCGAAATTACGAAGATGCCCCACCAGATAACGATCTCGCCGAAGTAGTTCGGATGGCGTGACATCCTCCAAAGGCCTGTGAACAAACAAAAAAAAAAAGAGAAAGATGAACACACCGAGAAGAGGTTAAAAAAGGGACGCGTGTGAAAGGAAATTGATACGCTGCCGGGAGAAAGCGAACATGTAGCTGGATGGAGCAAATGTAGCGGGGCAAACAGGGGCAGAGATAACACCATGACAAAACGTAGAAGAACGAGAAAACAGATAAATGGAAGTCCAACCTGAGAAGGGATGATACAAATTTGGAGCAATAAAAAAAAGTAACGATTAAAGGTTTGCTTGGCTAATCGCGTTTTGATAACAGTGCACAGCACGAAGGACTAACCACGTTGGTGGGAAACAGATTGGGACGAAGATGAGCGCAGAAAGATGCAGGAGTGGCAAAGTTGTCATGAAATTCAATAAATGTCGCACGTGTCAGGTGCTTTTAGGAGCAATATTTTGGTGGTGGTGGTTTCATTTTTTTTTTTTTGGGCCAAGTTGTCCGAAACTTTTTCAAGCCTTTTTACTTGTTGCCAAATAACGAAGGGATACACTTCACATTCTGTTTCGTGCTTTTTTAAGAGCCGAAGGGATATAATAAGATTAAATTTGTTAAAAATGTTTGATAAAAGGCTTTCAAGAGAGATTGTGTAATGCAAATTGCATAATGTACAGGCTCAATTTGGGAGAAATTCACAATAATACGCCTAGATGTATGCAAAATGTTACACGCAATATCTTTAACATTACTTATGACGTATATTTTTAGTATGATTTTTATAAATTGTTATATTCAATGTAAAAAAAAATGTTTCTTGTGTAAAATATAATAAATCAACAGAACACTTTCCAAATCAACTTAAAAAAAAAGCCAGTGAAATGAACCAATATCAATCCATCTGGATCATGCGTAATTTAATACCGATAGCATGATATATTTCATTTATTATCTTCAATTTTCTCTTTATCTATCTCTTCCAAACCCTTTCCCTCTTCTACCCACATTACTGTAAATAAAGAGTTATTACATTTCAACACACTGAAGTGAACCCACGCGCAACCACTTTAATCGCTTCTGGGCGAGTTACTTTCCCCGGCACTCCGGAGGACACTTTTGGTACCAGAGGAATAGCATAACATTGTGCATAAATATGCTGCCCATGCTTCTACCCCGAACAGGAAGATAATTCCCGCGGGTGAGCTAATGCTACGGACACATCATGCGACCGCCGTAATGATATCATTATACAACGTTACCGAAGGCGTTCATGCTCGACGTTTTCAGTGCATATTTTTATCCCCATTCCCCATAATGACGGGGAAAGGAAGGGAAAGTATTTCTGGTTTTTATTTATTCAACCTTTTTTTTGCCTCCCTTTCGGTGACACATGACACGACCTTCATTTGAACCTTTTGGAGGCAGTTTTTTTGCTTGTGGCTCTGTCTCACTCGCTCCATTCGAATGATGGATGGAAATTTCAAGGTGAAAGACGTGTAAGATTGTTCCTTTTACCCTGCACAGACACTGAGCCTGATGGTAGAAAGGGGTTATCACCCAAACAGTGCACGTCCCTTTCGTGAGGGCTTACGCTAGCCGCCCGCCAGCGCGTACCCCCGTTTGTCGGTGTATCTTTCTGCCAGCTTTCTTAGTCCCACGAGTGAACCCTTTTTTGCGGCGCGATTGTGGTGTATAAAGAAACGATATAGCGCCGTTCCGTGCAGAAAGGGGCACACAGGGCTTAAGCAAAGTCAAAAGTGCACAACGATGAGCCAATAGCCGAAGCATCTTTGCAGCTCACGACGCGTACGGCACCAGCGCGGGAGCTGCAAAGATGCTTGCCCGCCTGCGAATATCTATTCACTGTCCGCAGCTTTCATTTAATTATCTTTCCGCTCGCAGAACGTGCCACCGGCGCGGGCGGGCCCGACCAGATGTAAATTGTTTTCGCTTGCGAGCTTCGATGCTTCTCGTATCCCGTGCCGTTGCTCCGTCAGCTGGAGTGGAAAATTAGGCACTTGCGAAATAATTAAAAATCACTTTGCGACGAGAGAAAGAAACAGCAAGCGATAGAGCAAAATAGAGAGGGGCCGAACGTCATGGGCACAACCGTGGATGGGTGCAGTGGGTCGGAAAGGTGATCTTTTGTTTAGCAGCAACTGGGATTGCGACCGTCCGGTGTAGCTCGTGAGTAATTACTTTGCCGTAATTTGCTGTGATGAATGCGTTTGGATGATTCCTGTTTTTTTAGTTTTATAGTGTTGCAGATGAAATAATTTCGCGTTTGAAAGAGGCTTTGTACGACTTTTTCAACTCGCGCTGTGGGAGGTTGCGTTGAATGCGTTTCAGTTATTTGTAATTAAAAGCAAAAGGAATTTAATCTCAAAATGGGATGAATGGTTTGTTGTGTGTGTGCGCAATGTTTCAATGCATTTCACGCCATCTCTTGAGACTTGTTATAAACATTTGGAAAGTATGAGGTTTATATGTTTGAAAAATTAATTGTTGCGAAAGTCACTTAAGAAAAGGAAAAAAATGTGGATATTTCTGCTGGGGAAAAATCACAAAATTAGTTTTTTATTCCTTCCTTTGACTTGTGTGGTTGTAAGAGGCCGAAGGCGCATCCTTCGGCTCTATTTATACACTCTCTCTCTCCCCACCGCCATCGTAAACCGGGTTACAAATGGAGGGCACCTTAGCCCTATGCCCTATCCTGGTAAGCCGTCAGAAAAACCCTACAATAGTCACGAGCGTAAAAGATTTGTCAGGCTTTCTATTTGTAAACAAACGCTGTTCACAACAGTAATATTTGTTCTTTTATCGAACATCATAATTGAAATGACTTTTTTAAGCTTCTAAATTATCACTTAGAATGTCAATGGTTGAACGATGTTTTGAAGGCAAAAAAAATATTGTTTGAACTGATAAAATTAATATTAAAGTTTTCAGAATTATTTTCATGACATTTATTATTTAAATTCAAATGGCCTCAAATCAAAATTACAAGAGATTATAAAACTGTTGCATACCTTCAGGCGCTTTACAAAACCCGGCAACTGTTGAAATTCTACTGTTTGCTTGAACAAATCAATGTCTTGCGCAAAAAAAAATATATGAAAAATACACGAAACATGAATTCAAAAACTCTAAAACTTCAGAAACATTAGATCTTTAGGCAAAAAACCCCCATTGTTACGTTATCCTTTCCACCCGCCCAAATCAATGTCCTTGAGGCCTAGTCTCCTGTCAAGATCTGCCACGTTTCAACCCACTCGCTAGGACAAAGATTCAATTTTGATTTATGCTCAAAATCCATGTCCGGATAAATTCCCTTGCTCCATGCTGTGCTTGCCGTACACAATAGCGCGAAGCCTCAGCACGGCACAGCTCACGTGCTTCCTGTCGTGAGTCTTCGCCTTTTCTATTCGCCTTCCGAACCATCCGAACAATGTCAGCCGGCAATACAATGGTTCGTGTCTCCATTTCCTTTCGCTCTTGCTGTGCCTCTCTTGTGCTCTCTCTTTTCAGGTCCCTGTCACCGGTGGCCCAGTTTTTCTATGCCATCCACCCCTGCCGATTGGCAGACGATTGTACGATTGGTACGACTGTGCAACCAGCTCGGTGCCCTTGCCCTTGACCGTGTGTCTTTTTCACCGTGCCCAAGCATGTAGCAAATGATGAGCAAAACGGCTTGAACTATTTCGAACACGACAACGGTCGGCTGTGGCAGGCAATCCTGTGGCGCTGCGAGAACAAGGAAATGGATTGTTGTGTGCTGTGCAAACGTTTACGGCCTATCGGTTGATTGGGCACTGTCGCTGTCTCGTACCGAGGAAGCAGTGACCCAACAAGAAAAAACCTCCCTCTCGACAAGCCGCCCTTTCGTTCGGAGCTTCGAGACCCTCAGCAGAATGTGTCCCAGTGCCATCTCCCCAAGGGATACCGGGCTGCAAATGAATGATTTATTTGCTGGCCAAAGGGAGGGGCAAAAGGCAACCCGATACCAGAACCCATCGGGAGTCAAAAGCCAAAGGTATCGGTATGACGCAGGATGGAACAGTGGAGTGCCGGAGCGAGACGTAAAATTCGAGGATGGAGCCCCGGTGACGTCTAGCTTTCACCGCAATTGTAAATTTAAACCACCAGCCAGCAGCAGTAACAGTTGATGGCTAATGCCGTACACGACCCGGTACTGTCGTCGGTGTGTCTACCGCAAGCGTACCCGGCTGCGTCGAACAAGTTCACGAGCGTGTGTGACCGCAAACGGAATGTCGACTGTGTCCAATCCAGCATCAAAGCATGGTCGCGGGCAACGTTGCTAATGGAGACGCCCGGTAGATGTCACCGTGGAGGTGGAGACGCCCGGTGGTTCACAGGGAAAAAGATCCATGTTCGGTGGCGATTTATCCTTTCCACTCGCTCATTCTCGTTCGAGTGTAAATGCTTGACTAATCAGCGAAACCCTGCGTACCCTATGAACCCACCACGTCCGCTGTGAGCCAATGAAACCATGCGGCTGGTGACATCGAACGCACAGAGAGCAAAGGGGGAAAAGTGCCAATTTAGGTGGATTATCGACAGTCGTATCGGGCTGATAGCGATACGTCCCCCGGGATCACCCCGGGAGAAGAAAAGCGGGCCAATTTAGGTACATGATTAATGAAATAATTATGCAAGGCAGGCAGGCTGAGGACATCTCCTGCGCACATTGCGCTTCGACGAGCGATGTGTTTTAACGTTGCTCTGTAAGTGTGTGCGTGTGTGTATGTTTGCTCGAGCTAATGATTGCCGGGAACCGTGCTCCAGTAGTACAGCAATAATGAAACGAACTTTCAGTGGCGTAATATGACGCATCGCCGCAAAATTGATGAGCGATACGAAACCGGAGCGCGTGCAGGCCTTAATTATGTCATTTCCCGTGCACAGATGATTGAGTGGATCGTGTGTGCCGATGAGTGGGTTGGGACAAAAAGTGGAAACCATGTTAAGGGCTTTTTGCGTGACTGTGTACGTATTTGTGTACTGTGTTGCATCGGCGATCGTTTGCGGTATTACTAGCCTGCTCATTGTACATCATTATACGTAACACGAAATGGACTGTGCTGTATTTTAATTTTAGTATTTAAATATAAAAGTCCTTATTTATAGCATTTTAATATTGGTGTATTACAAATGGTTTAATACTTTGACATTCCCAAAGTTTTTAGAAAATGCACAGACCCATGAAGAAATTGTGGCAAAAAGTTAGTAAAAGAAAATATCAAACACTGCTTTACACAAAAAATGAAGGGAACAATGTGTCATTATCATTGTTTTATATCCCTCCCCATCCCCCCGAAGGGCGTATAAATCGAAATAGAGAACAAAAGCATTGTCTACAGACGTGTCATAGCATTGGCTTCTAACAGCGCCTTAAAATATGCAATTGGTTTGTTTTCAGGCTTGTCCTGATTACTAACCAGTCTCTACGATAGAAATTGAACATTCATTTGCATAATTTTAGGCGCTACACAATAACTATCACAAGTTGTATTCAAAATTGACGAATAAAAAATATCCAATTTAAATTTTCTTTAAAGCTTACTCGAGTGCAAATGTAGACTAATATTGAATGTTTTAAGTTTCATACAAATTTTAATGATTTCTGCACTGTAACTTTTACCACAGAGCATTTCCTCCTGGTCCTGGCTCTTGTCGCAAATGTTTCTCGCTTAAAATACAATATATTATTCACTTGCATGTTATCTATCCAACAACGTCCATTCGCAAGCGTCACCAGTGCCTTGTCCACAAAACTTTTTTACCCATAAGCAAATATAAATATACGGCCAGACCCCGAGAAGGGTCATCCCATCTGTCGTATTTTATACAATTGTTTGGCTGTGCAAGCTTACCGAGCCGTACGATGGACGACGGGTGCATAGTTTCGTTGCACATTATGTGAAAAAGCTGCCGCTTCTACAACAGCTGCTTCACAACACTGGCGCAGTGAGCTGCAATGGACAGCAGCAGCGACAAGCTTCCGGCCACCGGCCGTACCATACTGTGCTCCGGTCGGGTGGAAAAGAACCATACCATTTGGTGTGACGTGACGTGCAGCTGGCAGGGATTGATGCAGCCGGCCATTCGTTGTCGGTGATGCGTTGTCTTCATTGCACGAAGCAGCTCATCATTTTTGCATTTCGTTGAAAGCCCCGCTTGAAAGGGTATCAAAAATTTAAACACTAAATCGGCAGCAAACGGAAGCGTTCCGGCATCCGACGCCATTGTTAAAGCAAAACGGTGGCACACACTTTTGCTCATAGGCAAGTGAACACACCACACAAACATCCCATCTGCTAGTGTCAATATTGACCTTTCTTATAGAGAAAAATTTTATGCTTCTTTTCCTGGCCTTCCCTCCCATCAGTCACTTCCAATCATTCTAATTTAAACAATGTGATTGGGCAAGCGAAAAGGAAATGTGTTCAGCACCGGAAGTGGTTCGATCGTCTGCAATCTAACGCTCATCAGCGGTGCTGATGAGTTATGGTGTGTTTGCTATTTGAGTGCAAATAGCATCAGTAAACATCGGTGGCTTCCTTCACATGCCGCCAACAATAGGCCATTGTCATGTTTGGAGTATGGTAACATACATGACGATGAGTTAGACCTTGAACAAAAACAAAAAAACAATATGTACAAATACAGACACACACATAGGATGTACATTTAGATACACACGGCCAAGTTCGCTATGTTTCGGCACGGACAGCACTGGTAGGGAGGGCTTGCAATAGGCAAAAAGACACAAATTCATGCGCTGTATGATAGAGTTTCACCTTCAGCAGGGTCCATGCAGAGCAACCACATTGGCACGATGCCACCCGTGCATGGGTGTCGGTGAGTGTGCGCTAAATTGTTCACAATCGTTTGCATCCATTTCGGTACTGTTTCTGTTTTTTTTTCCGGGCAAGGGCAATCTTCAATCCAGCAAACAAACAAACAAACCAATCTTCCCCGACGGAGCGAAACCGAAAAACAGACAAAATGGGAGAATGGAGAAAAAAGGAACGTGATCCGATTAGTGTCACCGTTGGAACGGTTGGATCGTAAGCCGGGTTCGACACACACACAGACACATCGGAAGGATGCACCTATTTATTGGATCATAAACGTACCGTTTCTGGCTCGTTTACCACCGTTTCGAGTGATCGATTGCGACACATTGACAAACAAATGGTACGGTTTTGCGAGGGGGGAATGGATGCGGCTGGAATCGAATGCGATGGAATGTGCAGTAAAGAAGGTCGCTGCAGAATTGCAATGTTTGCAAATCTCCGATCGTAAAGCGGAGAACGATGCACTGCCATTGCAGTGCAGGGATTATTAATTGAACGTAAAACGATTGCCAGTAATTTATTGTGCCACCGCCCGATACGACGCTTAATTGGCCTAATGGATGGAGACAGAATGGTAGGATTTTACTGTTACTGTGTGATTTACAACCTGGCGCTACATTGGATTGGTTGCCGCATTATATCTCAAAGTAAATAAATGGTATTTATAGGTAATTTATGCTCTTTATCTTAGTTGATTGTTATCAAAAAGCTTGTTAACTTAAATGTTATTTGATTAGTTTCATAAAAAGTACTCCTTTTTAGTCGTTCTTTTTGAAGATTACTTTACAATTTTGAAAGCAAAACAAACATGCTCTATCTTCACTGCTAGCAATGTGACTAACATTTCTTCGCTTCGTTTAAAATAGGAACTTCCATCTCGCGCAGACAATGAGTTTGATTGCACAATGGACTGACTTGTGACAGACTAAAAAAAACTACCACATTCACCCATACTGACATTACCATTAGCATAATGATAATGCAAGCTCGGGCGCATGTGAGTTTAATTCTGCATTGTCTTGCAGTTGCAGTTCTGCCCATTTCCCGTTTCTTTTCCCTGTACGTCCAACGAACACAGCCAAGCACTTTCGTGTCCACAGTCAATCCTATGCCACACAAGTGAATATTTGCTTTAGCACGAGGTAGTCGACATGCCGGCTGCCTGGCAGTTCGCAGACATGCGGTTGCACTTTGGGGTGGCGCGAGAGACGTGTAAAAAAGCCCCCTGCATAATAGTAACACAGTTCCTGTGGAGTCATTAAAAATATCAAGAGGGAGGAGAGGGAAATAGAAGGAGAGATAGAAATGGTGTAAAATATAGAGAGAGGGAGCGAGAGGGAGAGTTAGAGAAAGAATGAAAAAGTGAGCGAGAAATGGAAGGAGAAATTAATTAACGTACATGAGCTTTCTTTGCATTGGACAAAGATAGAAAAGGGGAGCAAGGCCGTCGTAGGCTTAGCTATATTTAATTTTAACATCAAAATTGAATTTACTTTCGCCTCAATGTTATGACTCACGCAAAGAGGCTTGTAATGGGAATATATCTAGGTTAAAAGAGATTGCCTTTTTTACGCCATAATTGTATACCTTAGCGGCCTTTGGTGAACGCGTGAAAGTATGCAGTTCTCGAGCCTTTTACATTCATTACGTTATCATTTTGAAGAATAAGTTTAATACGAATAAACGTATTCGTTGGATGGTCAAAACAGGTTTATTAGAAATAGTATACAAAGATTACCATTAGAAGTTGCATTTTCGACTCTACACTTTTCATTACTTTGGAGTAAGATCCACTAAGTAGTGGAGATATTATTTTTTAAATAATTTTGTAGCAACAAAATGCCAACTAAGAGGCAAATTAAGCCAATTGGCTCAAAATCTCTATTGAAATACCAGTGCCTTTTATAATTATTTCATTTATTTTATTATTGTTTCAAAAGCATTTCTGAAATTTCACATAAAACTAGCAAAAAACCGTATAAATATATTTTTGCATACATTTAGGCGCTAAGTAAGGCCGCGATGGGGTAATCTGTCCATTTGACATAATTTATTAAGCGATAAAAACGATCAAATTGCATACCTTTAGGCGTCTAGCTACTGGAATATGTGAGTGGAACATTTTATGTCGCTTTGCGTGTTAATATTTAAAAAAAAGTGTAGTTTAAATTCCTTCTCACATACACCATTTACACGACACTAGTGTCTGAATCCGTCAATGAGGCTACAGCAGCACGAGACCAATTATTTCCTTACAACATCCTTGTGTGAACGACTCTTATCGCTTGACTAACAAACCTGGCACCCGATCGATGCTAGCTCCGACATCGAAGAAGATAGGGATTTAACCTTCCATCTGCTCGAACCACTTGTCTGCCCGCACCCTCCATTGAACTGACAGCATAATCGTTTAAAATCTAAACCGCTCGTTAATGTCAACCCTCTGGGCTGGTCTCGAATGCCATGAGCTGTTTTTCCACGGCTACCATCCAGGGACCCCGGCGAGTACAGCCAGAGTACGGCCCGGGTCGGCAGGCACTCACTTAACAGCGACTCGAGAGTATCAATTGGCGTACGGTAAGCTCATATACGAGACGAGACGCGGTCGTCCGGTATCTGTGTGGCCCTGGCGCTTCGATGGTTAGTGCTCGTGCAAGGACCGGGACCACGAGCAAGCCGCCGTACCTTGGTGGTAGCTGAGAACTTTGATGAGGACTGATTTGTTAGTTTATGGGTGTAAATGAGATAACAGCCGAGCGGCTACAGCGCTCGTCACTTGTGTGCGGTGATGGTGATGCGTTGGCGGCATGATGGTAACATTAAATTAGATAAACGATATGATGAGAGTACAGGAGAGTATAAGGTATGGTTTGTAAATGAGTGTGGCCGGTATTTTTAAGTAGAATTTAACTCATGTTTGGTAAATGGATGACTAGGATCCTTAATTCAGACAAAATCTGGAGCCAAATGGAAACAAAATGTAAAAAAAAACAACAAATAAAACAAAATTTCATCACATCCTTGAATTTGCTTTATCCAATTGAAATCCAAACGTAATTCACCGCCTTGTTTTCGTAACCATCAGTCCCATTTTTGCTGTATAAATAATCTGCTTGCCAAGGTAAACAATCGCATGATTATTTTTTATCGCCGTAAATCTTTCTCTTCCCATACTAGGGACACGTTGATTCCATACGCCCAACACTTACACTGCTATGAAGTGATGAAACACTTTTTCCATCAAACTGAGCCCCCATATCCGAATATGCGAATGGTTGCGCAACCTTAAGCCTGCTGGGACGAGACTCCACCTCGGGCTCGGGTATAAGCCCAATATCCAAATGAGGAATCCATTTCCAGGAGAAAGCCGTTCCTCAATTTGTACACGGCAGAGCAAACGGCAGCGCGTACGTATCTGCCTCCGTGCAGCTCAACTCATACAAGATACCCGTAATCGGATTAGTATGCGAGATGCCACCGAATGGCAAATATTGATCGGGTGTGCGGGGAAGGTAGAGAGGACAACAAAAAATAGACAGCAAGAACCATACACAAAAACCCCGGCATGTCTTTGCGCAAATTCGGCATCACCGTAGTACGGTTCTAATAATTTCGGTACAATGTTTAGCCGGCCATTTCCATCGCTCGTCATGCTGGCTCGAGAAAACATGATCATCGCACTCTTGGTACGAAAGTTTCGAGATAGAGCATTATGAGTGGGTTTTTTTTTTGTTGGCGACAAAACGCTACTCACATCCATTTAACCACCAGAGTGAAAGCAAAGCCAGGGATTTAGTGCAGCCGCACAGTGACGAATGCCGTGTACAACGGTGTGTTTACCGTGCAGCTGTTGTGTACTACCAGGGGCCAGGATCAGCCTCTTTGCTCGCGTGAACCGGCCGCTCGGGGTTGAGAACCGATGTGATGCATTCAATTATGTCGTTGGCGTACAAATTGTCCAGTGCCGTCGGAGGGTATCGACATAGGTAGTTGAGAGTGACGCCTCGCTTGAGACGACGCCTGTATGGTCTAGTTGATTGCTCGGTTTCCCCTCACCTGATTAGGTATGCTTGATTAGTGTGCACACAACGCAAACTCGGTGCGGCACAGATGGTAGTGTTTTGCTGTTGCACTACAGCAAGACGAAACGCTGGATCAATCTTTTATGGAAGGTATTTTGCCTGTCCCTCGAAATGGCCTCTGATTAATACTTCATAATTGCAAATTGTGGCAAATCAGGTAAAGCTGACTAGGCAGCAGCGTTGTTCGCATGTCGCGTATGGTGGTATTGAAGATTAAACAACAGCTTAAAACTCCTTGAAAGTGTGCATGGAACGGTATTGCATAAATTTAGGCGTATTGTCGTAACAGGTAGGTCACATATTACTGCTATTATAGCGGGATTTTGCATTTCAAATTTTAAACAAATTAATCATCGAAAATCAAAGTTGTTTCCAAATTTTAAGTATTTCGACAAATATTGCGACCTTTTGTGTCAAAAATGTGGCTTAATGGTAACGCATTGGAGAAAATATAAGAAATGTTATATTCTATGAGACAATATACGCCAAAATGTATGCAAATAAATGAAAAATAGGTTTATGAAACTCGTAACCTTTCAGATTTGCAGACTTTTGGTAATTTTGAAAACCAATGATCGAAAATGTACAACACAACTTTAAATGGCTACAGTTTCCCACCCAGTTAATTTAATACTGCAGAATTACACGCGCTTTCATCTCATTTTGCAAATTGATCACAATTTCCCCATCAACTTTACGATAACAGACACACGCACGAGCCCGAAATGCGTAAACGGTTCCACTTTTGGCAATGTCGTTTACGTTCCATCCCGGAAATATCCCGAAACTCATTTACGGTATTGAAATTCACGCACACAACTCAACGGAACACAACTCAATAAAGGGTATGAAATAAAACACCGCTCAACGAGCAGAGGGAGTTTTTTTATACTTTTTACACTAGCGTCGATGACAGCCATACGCAAATAAGGAATGAGAATACAGCGCAAATGGAATGTAAATTTTTGAAACCCCCACAAACGACCGACGAAAGGTGCGTTCGTCTCGGTGGAGCAGTAACTGCGAGGCGCACAGCGGTAGCCCCATTTGAAGCCGTCAAATTTATGAAACTCATCACACTCGTGAGCGAAACTCCGGATGCCGGTGAGTGGTAAGCTTAAAATGTAATTTAAAAATAAGAAGAAAAAATACGAACAAAATATTCCGTGTCGAAAGATGTGGGCCAGGCAAAAAAAACCTCAAGCTCCCCAACTAATGCGTTCACGTGGTCACGTGGCCTGGGGAAACAGGACGAACGGTTTCATGATGTGAATTTTAAGGAGAGAAATGCCACCGAGAGATGGAATGTCGTAGGGCGTCTTATCGGTCGGAAGTCGGGCCATAAAAAACGGCCCGTGTCACAAATCGCAATCGCTGATGAGTGAAGCTTTCAAAGTGTAGTTAAAACGAAGGTCTTCCAGTACGATTGCGAAGGCTCCGTGGGGAAGGCGCTGGTTTAGAAGGAAGCTGAAGGAATGGTGGAGTAAATGTCTCCAGATTACCAGCTCAAAAACATTTTGAAGACCCAGCAACGGTTCCTCTCCGTATTTGCCGTCCGCTTGCCTGCCCGGGCAGTGAAGGGCAGCCCGCATTCTTGTACGGTACACAGTTTATGGTTACATCGAAAGATTAATGGCAAGCGGAGGAATAAAAAGCAGCTTGAAGCTTGAATGAGGGCCTCCCGCTGGAGGGTGGCTAAAGGGAACGCGAAGCCTAACGTTTCGTGTCGTGCGTCGCACGGGGTGATGAGCATGACACCGTTAAAGTGGGCACTAATGAACGTCCGACCGGCGAAAACATTAAACCGAAGGTTACACCGTCCAAAAGGGAAACCTTGTCGTTTTTCTTCTGCTCGTTTTGCGAGAGCTTTTGTTGCTTACTTTCTTTCCTTCGATCTCTCTCTCTCTCTCTTTCTTCCACTTTCTAACTAGAGTAAAAGAAAACATTTGAAGAGTACGATCGTGATCCTGAAATTACTAAGCACACGACGAAACAAGCACCGCAAAAGCCTACATTTAGGCGCCAGAGAGCGTTTTAATTTAACTCCTCGTTGTTTTGTAGGTGCGGAATGGTTTCTCCGCGCAACAAAATGACAACAGCTATACTTACCATCGTTGCAAAACTTGCCCTGATTGATCGGGTCCTGGCGGAAGGAAAATTTCTGCAGATCGGCGTACGTTTCCGCCAGCAGGCCCGTGATGAACATGCCCGTGCCGGCCGAATCGAGCGTCGTCATCGTCTTGGGCGCTTTCGGGTACGAGTGTCTCGGTGAGTTAATGATAATGACTGGCAGCGATACGACGAACACCCAGACAGCCTGTCGGAACGGGGACGAAAAAGAAAACACGCACACATTAAAATGGGAGGAGAGCAAGAAGGGGGCGAACGATAAAACACATTAAAACGAAGCAAGCGGCATAGAGCAGCGACGAGCGTGACGAATGACGAATAATGAAAGGCTTCCCGTTCCTCCTGGCTTGGTTGGTTGTGCCGGTACGACAGGGTGTATTAATTAGTACCCAAATGGGAACGGGGAAGAAACCTTTAGTACGACACGAGAAAATAGCTTCGCACTACGCTGGGGACGGTACGACGGGAAGCGATCGGAGAATGTTGTTGATGTTTTTATGTTACGGAAAATCTTGATAGTGTTGTAAAAAAACGGTGCGTTGTACGGAAATTGGTTGTGATGTTCTATTTTCGCATTTTCTGCTACCTCGAGTCGCGTGCAACTGATCCCAGTGCTTTAAAGCTTTCGCAGCTGAGCCTCGGCTTTGTTACAAACAGTTTTCCTCTTCCCAAACAGCCCCCAGTGCTGGATAAACTTTTTCGATTTCTTTTCTCCACTCACCGGCAACGGTATTCGTGGAAAATGATAAACGGCAGAGGGAGGGAAACAAAAAAAGTTTTAATTCGTGCGTGAATAACTTTCTATCGAAGAAGGTGGAAGAACATTTTCTCCGAGAAGAAGGTACGTTCCTTCACTACGAGGGTGGAGCTGAATGTTTTTCATTTCATAATTTGTAGCACCACATTTTGGTAAGCAAACGGTGGGAGTATGGTGGCAGATGAGTGAACATTTATTTACTTCAAAAATATGGCTCCAACGCGATGGTTTAGCTTACGGCTGGGGGAGGAAAGAGTCAACATTTCTTCTGCTGAACGCTTACTTTATTGACTGTCTTTATAATTTTATGGTGTAGCTTTACGTCGTCGCTGCTCGGCATACCACGACTGGTTTTTCCTTCTGTGTGCACAAACAATGCAGATTAAACCTCCACCAGGCATTATTTACTTTTGGAGTGTATTTTGCGATATGTGCTCAGCATTGTGATGAGCTAGCCGGTTATTACCAATCACATTAAAACTTGGCCATAAGCTACCGAATCACTTCGAGACAGTATTGCACTTTATAAATTAGGCAGAGCAAATGAACGTATCCAATCATTGGAAGTGATGTAATGACGGTAGGCTCAAGTGTATCTATTCTCTCGAACGCTCATGCTGAGCGCCTAAAGGTATGCAAAATGTAAAACAATTTCATTTATGTGTGACGTATGTAATGAACATATTTTCATTACATTACATTACCATTCTTGTTTGGTTTGTTTGTGTTTGGCCCAAAACCTTGCCGATGCTTACAATACTTAACATTTTCAGCTAACTTATCTTACCTACACAGATTTTTTTCTCTCAAGCTGAATTTGATTTTTGAAATTATCATATTTCATACCTTTAGGCAATTAGGGAGGATTTGCAAGGGTAAATGTTTTCAATTCCCCGGACAAAAAGGATTCAAAATTATCATAATGCAAAAAGGCATATGATCTTAAATTAGTTCAAAATTTTGCATACCTTTAGGCGTGTAGTAAGAGTAGACGAAACCTTTCATAAAAAGTATAACATTCTAAAATGGGTTATAAAAAAACAAAACACGTTCTAGTTAGGTCAAACTCTTAGCACACCCGTTAAGTAAAATACAACATGCTCGACCTGGGTGCAAATCTAGTTACAAAACGCTGAGAATACAAAATAAAAGCCGTCATACGCTGTACTGCTTTTGAGAGCACCAGCTCGTTATTGTATTAGCCAGACCTGAATCGAGAATATTGTTGGTTCAACAAAAAATCAAAATTGAAGTTTTGATGGCATTCAAGGCATGATAAACATAATAG
This sequence comes from Anopheles merus, assembly GCF_017562075.2. NCBI lineage: Eukaryota > Metazoa > Arthropoda > Insecta > Diptera > Culicidae > Anopheles > Anopheles merus. Next base: position 25,131,933 of record NC_054083.1, on the reverse strand, counting down.
GTCAACCCAACAAAATAAAAATAATAATGCATACCTTAAGGCACTCTACACCCAGGCGCAGTTCAGACGAAGAAAGATACACCATTACGCTCGTGTTTTGTTTCGTACCTAAACTATTCATCATATCTTAACGTCAGTGACATTTTAATATTGCAGGCCAAAGAAACACTTGGCCATTTGCCATTCACCAATACACACAAGATTAATTGAACTTCATAAATACTCGCTGGAAAAGCGTGTCGTAAGTGGATGGCGCAGGGCAAACGCGGCCGTGGCTTCGGACGAACCAAGCGCTTAACCATTCGTGGAACAATTTAATAATGTACCATTAGCCGGGTGCTTACAATTTACACTGGCTGGTGCTGGTGCGCGAGAAATGGGAGTATAATGGGCGATATTTCTCCCCCTTCCTCTCCCTTTATCTGGATGTGCAATCGCGACGCAAAACCTGCAACTAACTTTCCCCACCGCCCACAGCGAAGAGCAGCCGGCTCCCAAACTGCTATTAACTGAGTACAGTTTTCCGACATTTATTTCCATATAACATCGTTAAAAGCCACCTCCTGCTCTTAATGGAATGGCTCCCGGTGCTATTGTTTGCCTGGGCGATGGAGAGAGAACTCGCCTCGACTTGCATTTAGCTGCATTCGGGAAATGCTTTCTCTGCGTATGTGTTTGTGTGTGTGTGTGTGTGTGATTTTCCCTCGTTCACTTCATTTGTTTGCTTTCAAACACATACACATACGCTGACGTAAAAGTGCATATGGTGCAGGGTATCACGCACGTGTGCTTCTTGCAGTAATTACCCGCCACTGGGTGGAAAATTATTTATACACTTCCCGGTACACAGACTGCCCGTTCCCCCTCCATCCGGTGTTTGCGTGACCATACCCACTCCTTTTGCTTGCAAACCGTGTGCTCGGCGTGAGATCGAAAATTTCCCCTCATGCCCAGCTCGTTATCTTTCAATCCGAAGCCAAACGAAATTCGGACAAGCTTTCGAGGCGGTCGAAACAACTTTAGCAAACTTCTCGCAGAACCGTCCTCCCGTGTAGTGAGGCAAGCGTAGGGATGTGTTCCGAGTAGATTATGTTAGTAGTTCATTTGCATGAAACTGACACTACCTTGCCAAACCGAGCCCGAGGGGTAAACCAGGGCTGCCGACCGACCGGAGGCAACAAATCAGTAAAATTAAGGAATCGAAACAAGCGGCCTAGTGAAATAATGTATCGCTTGCAAATGGAACGGGGTTGGGAATTCAAGACGGGCTCCGTGTCCGGAAATTACTAGCACCGACGCTCGCAAGCTGTTTTCGTGGGTCGGGCGGGATGAAATATTGACTCGGGAAGTGTAGCTCCCGGTATCCGGCCGTTGGGCTTCATTTGACGGGAATTTCCTTCCCCAGGTTTCGGGAGGTCCGGAGGAGCATTGAGCCAAATTTTCGAGCAAGGCAGGAAGAACGAGCAGGCGCTATAAACCGATTGCGCACTTCATGAACAGGAAGTGGGCTAGATATTTGTTTTCGCCGGCGGTTGTGCAGCTGCGGAACGTGCAGTGGTTGTTGTTGATTTATTTTCACTGTCGAATAGCGGATTATTTATGCGAATGCTTTCGTTTTGAAAGTTTTTATGCTGGTGCCGTGACCAGGATGAATGGTGGAGCTTTTTAATGTTCGGTTGAATTTAAAAGCAAATGTGGTTTTAATTTAAATTCACGGTAATGTTTCTTAACCAGCAAAAAGGTTATACAGTCGTTGCCACCGCTAAGGCATCAATTTTTGACAGTGCGCATCAATTTTTGACTCTAACGCACCTGTTTTTGTCTACAAGTCATCAAATTTTGGCTCTTGTGGGAATCATGATAATTTTACAAGCTATTTGGGCAGATTTTTGACTATTTTAATTTTGAATCCCGTTAACAATACCAAAACCGTGTGGCTTGACTGTTTTTTCTAGAAAAAATAATGATATTTTATGAATTCTAAGTTTACACCTGAATATACACGTCAATTTTTTCACTCTGTGAAGACTTCCACAATGGACACAACAATTGTTTTAGTTAAAATTATATCAATGAAAGTATTCATTACTTAACTGAGTTTCAATGATTTCGGAACACACAGCTTCAGAAATTACGTTAAATTTTGTAAGTAAATCAATTGACTTAAAGTCTAAAATTGATACCCAAGAGACAAAAATTGTTGCGCACTGTCAAAAGTTGACGTCTTAGAGACAAACATCGTAAAAGAGACAAATAACTGTAAAACGGTTCTGCATAGCATTTTATCATGTAGGTTTTATATACTGCGGAACAGAGAGTCAAACTCAGCGCATTATATTTAAAATTTGCACTGAGATTGACACTAAGAGTAAGTTGGGGTACTATGCGATAGCTGATTCGTGTACTAGATTCATGCTAGCATATTCATATCGATGCAATCGTACCGTAAGTTGTTCATAGATGTTAAAATGCTTTACAAGCTATTACTACCCATTTTCTAGCGACTTTACACTAAATATGGTAAGATATGGCAGGATCCTTCAACTGAACTGAACTCTAACTCCTAACTCTTATTTATTATTGAGACCTCATAAAACACAAACAAGTATTTTCATCTAATCTTTTAACCATCTGAAACATTGATGATGCTTAACCTTTCGCAAAACCTTGTTGAAGTGGAAAGCTGTAACGAATACGCTGGCTGCCTTAGATTTTTAATTTAATAAAGGTTTTGGAAAATATGATTGCTTTTATCTTTTTGCAGTATTTATGGTCATAAAAAGCAAAGGGCTAATAAAAAGTGACAATATTGAAACTAGAAAAAAAGATAGGTATTTGAATGCCAATTTATTTCGTCAGCAAAAAAAAACGCACACAAAAGCATCAAAAAGTGCCATCACCCTACCTACCATCATCATCGTTTGATCGGCCAACCAAACGCCCATCGAGAAAGAATGTATCACAAAGGCAAACACAAAATTGCTCTAAAAAGTATTATTTATAGTTGTGCCTCCGTTTGTGCTTCATATTCCGCCCTCCGTACCATCCACTAGTGCCAAATGCAAATGAAACTAGCCGGATGGGCCAGCCCAGCGCTGCTTACGAATTTATTGGAATAGCTCTGTCAAAGCAAATGTTTGCCTACGATCGTTTCAACGCAAACGCTGCGAACGATGTAGTACACGGACGGTTCGCACAAGCGTTTGGGGTTGCATTATTGATCCAGCATAGAATGGTGTAGGACAGTGAACAAGCGTGTATGTGTGTGTATGCTGGCGTGTGAACAAAAGGACCCACCTTTTTTGTATTCAAATTGGCCATCCTCGCCTCGGCAGCAACATCAAATTATCCGTGTTCGTCCGACGAACCGGTTTGCTCTATTCCGTCGAAACGAAATTAATTACAGCAGCTACAATAGCCCGGGATATCTCTTTCTTTACAATCTAATAGGATGCAACCGACCGATAAGACTGCGTTCGGCACAACTCCTCGTTGTATGAGTGTGTGTGTGCGTATGTGTGTGAGTTTGGTTGTAATGTTGCTTCATTTACTGCGTTCGTGCAGCGAATGCAAATGCTGAGCAAATGTTTACAAAGTATCGATTACAGCTTGTGCGTGCTGTTGCAAGCGGACGGTCGCAGTGGAATGATACAGCAGAATCTCATAATGTCATAATATTTTAAATAGCTTTTGGATTGAATTGCGATTGCGATAAAATTAGCTCATCAAAATATTCAGAGCGATTTCGCCGAGCGCTGCTTAGACATTTGCGTTCAATATTCTTCGTAATCTTTGACAGCTTTTCCCGAGGTGTTGTTTCTTTCCCACAAGGTATTACCATTTCTTAGTGGGGATTATTTATCGTCTCTTCCAGGCACTGCACGCAGACAGCATGGCTAAAACGACAGAACAGCTTTCAGGGTAATAAAAAAACGTACAGACAAGACGCCTAAAAGTAGGCAATCTGGCGCAACAAAGCATTGCGATTTAACAGTCGAAGATATTTTTCGCACACGAAAGCTACCATAATCTTTGACTTTCAGCACCAGGATCTGCCGATGTGTGTGTGTGTGTGTGGATGTGTGTGTTTATCTTTTCCAGCAAGACAATGCAAAGACTCGGAGCTTGCTACCCTACAAATTGGTCCTTGCTCTCGTTACCGAGTCCATCGCAGGGCACGGGCCCTTATCGGCACAATGAATGTCACATAAAACGCTTCATTGATTCCGAGTGTGACCCGAAGGCGAAAGCAGAATCTTCAATTTCCATTCCCTCCAGCGCTTACTTTGTAAGCGCGGCTACAACGGGACGGTACAGCGAGACGGAAAGCTGCTGCAAACGAGCTGAACGGGGACACTCACCTGAAAGGTCCAGAAGACGGCGAACCGGATCACATTGCGCCGATTGTCCTCGAACTGCTTGTCGCGTCCGATTTTCACGATCCGATAGAGCAGATAGCCGGAAAGCCGGGCTCCCCAGAGGCACACGAACACCGTCACCATTAGCTGCCGGCTGTCGTAGGGCTGTCGGAGGGAAGAGAAAGAGAGGAAAAAAAAGAGAAATGGATGATTCGAGAAGCATTAGCAGAGCGCAAAAACATGCTTGATAAAAAAATGCCTGATTTCTGGTAAGGAGCGGTTCGTTGGAGATTATTCTTTCGCAGAGCAGTAGAGGCAGCACAGATTTAATGAACTGGACACGCTGCAGTCGCTTAAGCTAATGGATTCCTTCGGAAGCAGTGTGAAAGTGATAGGACGGTCGAAAGAATCTGGAATGAATCACATGCTTTTACAACCATGTACACACACACACACTAACATATCGATAAGCGAACGGTTTTCCCATCAGCCGAGCCGAACCAAACGCTTAATGTGTCCCATTAGCAATTTCCTTCCGTTTCGGAAATATCACCGACGACACCAAGCGCTGCGCTTGGTGCTGGTTGATCCACAGCACGGCTCACCCGCACGCTGTATTTAATAAAGTCATTTTTATTTTGGGCGACACCACCACGGCTTATCGATGAAGCCACAAATGATTGAACAGCAACAACAACGACAGCATCAACAAAAAAACTGGAATAAAATTCGCTTACACCGCAACCGTGTGATGGTGGTTGATAAAATCCGCATCCGCAATCGATCGAATATTTTATGACCTTCGATCCGGGTGGGGAGGGAGGACCGAGTGGGCAATCGTGGACGAGAGATAACGAAACATCGCCCAGTGTTCTCGAATATCAAAGCGAGAAAAGGTCCGTAGTGTTATGCAGCTTCCTTTTTTTTCTTTTTTGCATTTTGCGAGGAAAGCTTTCGTCTAATGGTGTGCTGTGGAGACGGCAGCCCGCAAAAATGGGCTTTAGTGCACATTTATGATAATCGATGGTAAAATATTAGTCTAGCACTTGTCTAGGTTCGCTCGGTGCGGCAGTGTTTTGGCGATTGTGGGGAGGAAGCAGCGCAGGGAATGAAACATAACACACACCAGCTACACTGTCAGTACAAACAACAGCCCTGGGGATGAAGGTGAATCAAGCACACGGACTAGGTGATGTTTTGAGATTGTACATAGAACGATTTCGCTAGTGTGCGCGCCGATGCATTTATCCTGCTGCGGTATGGCTTCCGAGCGGTGAACCAGAAAGCGCACGAATGCGAGAGATAAGCGGCCCGTACGGGGGTGGAATTGAATATGCATGCACTTTTTCAATCAGCAGCAAGCGCCGGAAGTGTTATGATGATGCGACTCGGGTTGCATATAAAAACAGGAAAGCGGAAAAACAATGTTTGAGTGGAAAGTACTTATTTTTGAAGTATGAGTGTACTGTGAAGTATGAGATAAAATCGTTCCCACTTGGAATATCGACATTGTGGCAATGCAAATAAAACTAGTAGTATGTTCAGGGCAAAAATGATATTTCAACAAATATCTACGACAACACGATTAAATAAATAAATAAGCGTACAGGCTGCAGAAGCAGAAATAGCATACATTTAGGCGTTTTTGATTTTTTTGTTAATTAGCATTTGTTCATTTCTTCCAACGCCATAATGATAAAAACAATCAAACGAATCGTTCTCTTGTCCACAAACATTTATTGATTTCAGTTTAGATTAACAGATCGCCGGTGTTGATTGATGAGACTAGTTAGCTAGCAAACTTTTTCCCCAAAATGCTTCACAATCACTCTCCACACTTTCGTCAACTTTCTACAATCATTGCCAACATCTTCCCCAAACTTGCATTCAACAAGCAACTGGACAGTTGGTGCTTAACTCTCCACCCGCTCACCACGTACGGTAAGTGTATTAGTCGCCCGAAGCTCAATTCTAGAGCGGTTTGAAGGATCGTTTTCCCCCCCCACACATTTCTCCGGATGTGAACAGAAACTTTAATTTTGAAGCAAAAAACTTTTGCCACACAAAACTTTCAGTTTATGGTTGCACCGTACGGTGTTTTGGGTCATCTTCGTCAACGAAGCAAAACGAAAAAAGTACAACAAAAAATCGTTGCTTAATCAAAGAAGCAACACGAAGCAACAGACACTAGCTACGGTTGTGTGGTGTGGAGCTCGGCGAACAAAAGCGAAACTCAACTCTCCTCAACCGGTTCACTTCTTTGGCAAGCACTTATGCGCAGTGCATTCATACTGAGTTCGGGCTTTGTGTGCTGGAAAGGGTGCACTTTCGTCTAGTCACTGGAAACGGTAGGGGTAGAGTGAACTCTTCTCGTTATTTGTCCACCAAGTGTCTGTTTTGTCATTTTGTAATTGTGCAAATGGTCATTCGGTCAGGTCAGGACATCACGACCAATTATCTAAGAAATTTCAAGTAAATGTGATAAATGTATGACCATCTACATTTCACGACACTAGCCTGCTTTGTATATAGAGTTTGACAGTTGGCGGCTAAAATCAAAATATAAAACTACATACAGTGAACCCTCTCTTATTTGACACCTCTCCAATTTGAAAAACCTCTCTTATTTGAACATTTTGCACAGTGCCTTGATTTCCAGTACATTTTTGTTTCTCTAATTTGGAAAACCTCTGAAATCTGTGTCCCTCTTATTTGACTATAGTGTTGCCATGGTTATTGAAAGATGTATGCTCAAATTAGCGATTCTGTTCGCAGTTTCCTATAGCAACAGTTAAGGCTGCATACTAAATGTTCTGACTCTTTCTTGTTTGTATGGACCTTTTATTCACTTTCAACCTCTGTAATTTGAAAACCCCTCTTATTCGACAGTCCTATCGCCTCTCAAATAAGAGAGGGTTCACTGTATAAAACTAGCATGCGATTTTTAGCCTATCTTATTTTAGTCTCAAAGGTAGAATTAGATTTGAGTACCTGCTCGATAAAATGTCAAAACAAGGTCGTGTTTTTCATTCATCCTTGACGACAACAGTTTGACAACTAATTTCTGAATAAAAAAAGCTTCATTTGACAGAACGAGTGAAATGAATTTCCAAAGGAACAGATCGTTTTTCATAGTAGCGCATACGTGGCAGACATTGGTCTATTCATCGAAGATGTTGCATCGAAACAAAAATGTTAAGGATATTAAGTCGTTCAGATTTGATTTAACTTACAATTCGCAATATTTCACATGTTTGAAGTACTTTTAGTAAATAGAATGATAGAAAGATGGTAATAGTATTTTGTAAATTTGTCAAGTTACCATAAAGCCTGTTTGAGCAAAAGTTTTCACCCGTCCCGTCAAAAAGTGACGTTCAAATTTGGTTATGAAAAACAGACATGGTCTACATACTCTTTCGAAATTTGTATGATGTCTCCCACAATGTCGCCCAGCAGAAGCGATAAAAATCAACCTTCTAAATACATACACCTTGGGATAAGCTCACCCATATATTACACCCACTTTGATAGCTGCTCGAAAACTGCTATACAATGCAAAGCAAATGCAAGTTGAAGGGCTTAAATTTCACCCTACAGTCTTAAAAGGGAAAAGGGCCGATATTCCATAAAAAGATTACCAGGTAACTTTGGAATCCCTAGCTGTCAAATGAAAAAAATTGAAAGTACACTGGATGGACCGACCTGTTGTAATTTATGGATTTTGATAATTTCATGAAAAATTAGTCCTACATTTATTTCGTGATATGTATGATAAGATTGCTCTATTTCTGACGATTCAGATTGATTCATCAACCAATGGAACTACTAACGCCTAAATGTAGGCAATCACCGTGCACAACCTCATCGTGCAAATCAAATAAATTAAGTTGATCACCTTTCTATAGTTTATACCAGCGAAACTTAGAAACTGTTATGTTCACATTAGAAACTAGACTAAGATGCCAGTAGGAATAAAAGCACTGCGAAATCAAGCAGACCACCCGATACGACTGATTGAAATTCTACGTTCAACATTCTCCACCCACATGCGCTCACCCAGATGGTTACGTGAGTTGACTCAATTAAACCAACCGAAAGTCGATCACTAATCCGATGAGCTGAGGCGAATACAAACCGGAAGCTAAGAATCGCCATCCGAAGGAAGCCAACAGAAAAGAGCAGGTAACACAGGCCGCAGACGTACCTCTAGGGAGCGAACACAGCGGACAACCTGCGATAAATTGAACCTTTACAAGCATCTCATGTTCGAGCGATGTGAACGCTAGAAACGTGACCAACGAGCAGGACACTCAAAAAGCAAAATATTCACTTTCGCCCCTCCCGGGTGAAAGTGCTCCATACAGGACCGTTGGGTTTTGCTTTCGATGGCAAAGAAATTCGATTTGATTATTCGCAGTTCCTTCTTTCCGGTTGGTTTGCCGAGAACAAAGCTTCCAGCAAAAAAATACGACTCACAAGCCTCTGATTAGTAGTCAACGGTTCAACCCGGCATACATTTCGCCCACCGGTAAGCTGCGGTCCTTCTGTTTCGTGGCAATCAGTCAACCAGCACGAAAAGGTACCACCGGAAGGAGTTTGTTTTGAAGTTGTTTTCGGCGATAAGCAATGGGAAACATCCGGCCCTCCGGGGAAGGGTTGGTATGGGAAGCCGACTATTATGCTCTTGCTCCAAAAATGAACACACCAACCGCCTGAGGAGGGCACGTGACTTGAGCGTGTCGTGACCAAGAGCCAGCGCCGGCAAGCTGTTCATCAAACAAACAAGAAACGATTCAAAGCACCTGTGTCGTCCTTCGGGCACCGTTATCTGCCGCCGGCCGCATGCTTGTCGCCGCCGACGAGCGATAGTTTTCCGTCACGAAACACACGAGTCATGGACGTGAGTGATACTTGCCCTTCGTGTCGGCTTCATTGGAATACCAGTGTCGACGACGGGTTGAAACTTTCTATTGACACAAACTGGGTGGGAATATCTGTTTTTGCTTCAGATAGCAGCACCGGGTCTGATTGTATTCGGGGCACATCATCAGAAACACTACACGGCGGTGCTGTCTCTGTCTCATCTGTTGCGCGTGGAATTCGTTTTAGGCGGTAGGGAGCTTCCTCAAGACTCCCTGCGTACTCTTCGTCGGCTCCGATTCCTTCATGGGGAGTGCGGGTTGCTAATCAGAATTTGAATGCAACACCATTTCCTTTGCAACAGCAGCCGTCGAAAGTTGTTTGGCCGGGCGGCGCTTCGAATGAGCAATGAAGTTTGCTTCATTATCAAATGATAGACAAATGCAAATTTACCCCATGCTGTGTGATGGAGGGAGATGGGGTAAGAAGGGCGAAGCAGAACTTTAAATCCGGCCAGTCCGTTGGATGGATTGGGTCCATACGATAAAGTGTAAATTTAATTTCAAATATCAACTGTACAACGCGCTCGTTGATGTGGCGGTAACGAGTGGCGTGTTGTAGAGTATGGAAAAAGAAAAGCTTAACCTGAACATAACTTAGAGCATTTTACTTGATTAAAATTAAAAAAACTAAACTGAATAAATATACGAAAAGCTGTTAAAATGCTTCAAATAAGGCGATTTTGTTACATAAATTGCATGCGTTTAGGCTCTCTGCTAAATAAATAAAAAAATATGTATTAAATAACGTGAAAACGCCGTAGTGTATGCAATAAATATGTTCAATTTTGCACAAAATGTACGTTACTGTGAATACATCTTTCTGATACAATCCTTTAACGTTTATTTGAATATTGTATTGCTTAACATAAAACAAGAAAATTATCACCAAATAACAATACAGGATTTGAAATTTTTAATCACTATAAACGCATGGCGAAATACATTTAAACATGTTTAAAGAGTAGTTCCTTCAAGTCAAATTATTTCTTTAAGATCAACATTATGATAGCCCTGACATGTTCCGTGGATTTTTATGTTTTCAAGATGAATGTCTCCCTAAGGAAACATTCTCAAAGTTGCATATCCGACATTGCTGCAGAAATTATATAAACGAATTAGTCAGATATTCATCACTCAAACGACTCGGTTGGATATATGTATCTATTGATTTTGTTATAGTACTCGAAGCCATAATCTGGAATAAGTATTTGCAATCTTGGCGCAATCTTCAACACTTATGCAAATGACATTTATAGGCCTGTGTTTGATACAAGAAAACGAGTTTTTTGGCAAAGTAATATTTGCACAATCTGAGATTCTCCGTTTTTTTGAAATAGTAAGGTGAGTTGAACAGAAGTTTACAGACATATTTCATTCAGCCGTTAAAGTTAACAATATTTGCTGCTACGATACGCCATTGCAATATGTTGATTTATATCCCCTATGGCAACAATCTGATACAGTCACCAACTTGCACGACTTAATAGCATGCCTGTTATAAGTTCAAATCACGCATGGATCATATCCCCATACGTAGGACTGACTATTCTGCTATGGGTAATCAATAAATCACTTAATACCAAACTCACAAGTGATATAGTTAGGTCTTGACCGTCAACGGTTGTTAAGTCAAAATAAAAGGAGAATATGATTAAAATATGTCTAAGCTGTAGGTCACTGAATGATTAGCCTTATAGGAATTCCAATATACTTTAAAAAGACGATTGAGATACACACATTGCATACAATTAGGAGTTCTTTCAATAAAATACCCATTCACACGAAGAAACGCCAAAATGTATGCAATAGAAAAAAACGAAACATGCTGTTTGCGAAATCGCATTTCTGCAATCCTTCAACTATAATTAAACTATTGATGTGTTAACCGAGCTACTAGTACTTACTACTTCCGGCATCTAAAAGAGCAGATGACACGCGTCATAGCTCGTATATAGAAACCGTTTATTCAATTGTGAGGTAACCCTACACGATGAACCATCCAGTTGTAAGGGAAAATAGTTCAAACTATCTTATTACATTCAGCTGGCACCGGTTAGCTATTCACAGCACAGGTTCTTAGCACGCGTATGAAAGCTTGCCCTCTCGGACGAGCATCACATCAAGTAGATTGTTACGTTACCAACCGGACGGCAGAGTGTGCTCACCAGCATGGACGAGGACGAGCAAAAACAATCTTGGATTTTATTTACCTGCGTTACCTGTAGTGTACATAAAAGCAGCACCTACTCGACCCTGTTTGCCGCCGCCCGACAATATTGGGAAGTACTCGGGACGGAGGGTTCGTTTACCACGAATCATCTCCTCCACTCAAGCGCTCATCGCACCACCGAAACCACCACGGACTTACGTCAGATTATGGGATTTGTAGTGCGCCGAAATTTCATAACCACACTGCTCTAACCCTCCACATCGGTGGCAACACACTTCGGGAACAAACTATCAAACAATAACGATAAGAGGTGCTTCTACCCGTTGCTATTCTTCGCACAGAGGGTAATGGCAAGAAACGAAAAAAAAGACCACACCAACCACATATCTCGTTGGAGTGCAAACAAAAGCCCCCTTTGGAGCATAACCCTTCTGGTGAAGTGGGCAGAAGCTTCTGGCCATATTAACAAACAACAAATTTCAGACCTTCGTGCACGAACCCCGGCGCTGTCCTTCGTAATCCAATAAAATTCCTAACTCATCTCCCCTCCCCGCTTGCTGCTCATATTACGCGGTGAAGAGTATCGTTGACTACGCAACACCTTCATCATACGTACGAACACACATACAAAAGCTTCATGCACAAACAACCATCCATAGTGTTGTTGCTCCCGCGCAAGCCATGCGAGAACGCTTCCGAAGAGCGGCGGTAGGGTGAGTTTGCAGAAAACTACGAAATGTGTGGCACACAATTTATCATCACACCAGACTCAGGACAGACGCGCATTGCCTTGGCCGCACAATGGTACTCTTCGGGGTTTTTTTTTTGTTGGGAAGCTATGGAGTTATACTTTACGGACACACATGAAAATTGAAGATGAGCTTTTTGAAATGTAAGTAAAGAAAAACAGCCAAATCCCCCCACAATAAACGAGGTAAACTACTAGTGATACGAGTGTATCCATCTAGTTTCGCTGCATCAGTCAAGAGTCTTTTCCTCCCTTCTTCAAACGAAGAACTTCACAGAAGAAAAAGCAGGCTACACGCGAGCTTAAGGTCTTCAACACCGGCAAACGAGCATCAAGCGCTACCCTAGCCGAGCGCCATGATTGATGATGAACCACCCAGCGTACGAGAAGCTACTTCAAACACAATCCCTTAAAACCTCGACCTCCTCGCCAAGTATCTCTGTGCCAATTTACCAGTCGATTTTTCACCCGAAAATCATTCTCAAGGATATTGAGGTCTTGCAGCACGCCACTAGCCATTGGAGTGTTTCGTTCGGATTCGGTCTGAAGATCTTCCCCCTGCCAGGGATTGACAGGGCGAACCGAACTAGTCAGATATGCGGCGATGCAAAGGTCAAACAAGTGGAATGGTTGGGGAGAAACAACAGGATTGCAATAGAAGATTTACTCCTTCTCCACTGAAAGAAGCACTGGAGCTGCTAGAAGTGTCCTACCGCGTACGTGCACAAGCTTATGATCGCTGTGCGTGTGAGTGTGTCTGTACATCCTGCCATCTATATTTCCTTGTCTAGTGCGCGTTGATGGCTGCCCATTTCAAGCCAGGGGCAGCATTTTGGGAAGGATGGGCAGGACGTTTCGTTAATGGTAGGATTGTACGTGAAACGAGGTTCGTCGTTGACATCGGCACTACTTATAAGCCCGTGTGTATGTGTTGCATGTTTGCTGCCCACTTCCGGCTTGCAACCGACAAGGGCGACGAAATGACTACGGGAAGAACTAACGAACACAGCAACTAACAACACAGACACACACACACTGGTGGGGGAGGGTTCGTTGCTTGCATTATTCTTGCGCAAAGAACAGAACAGTGGCTGAGTGTTGTATTGGGGTCAGCATAAAAGTGCCATTCCAAGTGGTGAGGACACGGATACACTCACGGACAGGACCGTCATAAAAAAATGCGCTGAAGACGTTGATCCCACAGGGTGAAGTGAAGAAGGCTTTGAAGCAAAGGTCCTCCTTGTATGTAGCTTTTTTATTTTTTTGCTACTGTGTCTAGGCGTCTAGGCAGGTCGCGAACGAGCGAACACACTCCAGTGTGAATGTTTAGGGGTAGTTTATTTACAGGATGTGCTGCAATTTATACGCCCCATACGAGGTTTTGTCAGTGACCCCTACCACAAGTCAAGCGATGTCCTCGGCGAGTCGAGGCGAAGTTGCCTGTAAGACCTTGTGGACATTCCTGAGTACGAGCGTTTGCTTTAGTGCAGCCTGTTTTATGACGAGTTTAAATGTCCAGCAGCACCTGCTTCCGGTGCTGTTTTCCTTCCCAAACGGGGAGGTGAAATAAGAAGCTTTATGACAGTGCAATTTGCTGTTGAGGGTTTTTTGTAGTTTTCGCTACAACTATTCCGAATGTTTGTTGTGTGTGCCAATTTGTGTTTTTTGTGTTGTAAAATGTGCTCAAATGCAAATTTTGCACAGTAGCTTCCAACAAACACGTACAGCACCCAACTGCGCTACACAAATTGCATACCTTTCGGGCGATTCATTACGCTCCATGAACCATTTGCCCAAAGGTATGCAATTCGCGTGACAGCTGCGTCTTAAAACTTTGATTACAGGATTACATGTACAGCGCACTGGCCGGCTCGCAAGCACAGGCAGGCGTACAACGATGAAACTTGTGTAAAGTACGGTAATCATGTGAGATGGATCAATTCTTCCACGATTCCCATCGGCGGTGCCATCCGTACAGGTGCACAAACAAAACTGAAATCGAAACAAACAGTCCATTAAGATAATTTGAACGTGGTTATTTACCTTCCTCCTCTCAAGACGTTGCCTTACACCGTCTAGTTATACAGTCTTCTTTCTATCTTAGTTGCCAAACGATGCATATGCTACACGATGTACAGCATACAACTGTAGAGCCACGTGGGGAAGCTCAGTAAGTGCAAAATCAATCTATTGAATGGTTGTAATATTTATAGCAATTTTGCTCTAGGTATTACACGCTTGGCGCACGGGAGCAAAACCATAACCCCACCGCGTACGATGTTTTCATTGCAGCACCGAACGTAGAGAAGAGACTGCCTTTGTCTCGCCACGCTTTCCGTTTCGTTTTCCACGGAAGCTGAGCTTTCCATTTGCCATCGCAACGGTGTAGAACGCGAACGTGACTGACATATCGATACGGAAGGCGCAGTCGAAACAAGGCCACCACACCGCTGCCGCTGTCGTGCCTGAAATTCTAACAACTTTCCACCGACGGTAGGTGTTGCCGTGGGCTGGTTGGCTGGTTGGTGAGCGGTAGTAATAATGACAGCGCATACACACATAATTCTTTCGGTGTCAGTTTAAAGAGGATCCTCCAAACAAAGTGAGTCGAGTACGGAACAGCGCCACAGCGAGAAATGACTCAATTCTGAACCCGCTGGTAGCCCCGTACCCGTAGCCATTTTTCTTCTATTTTTGATTTTCCCTTGAGGGACGAAAGAAATAAATGGTTTTAGACTGTCGCCTCTCCCCGTCATAGTTTTTACGAGCGTTTCTTTTTCCCACAGAGGGTTTGTCCCCCTTTTTTTGGTATGTCGCTTTACCGTCACACGTTGGATGAATATTATACGAAAGGAATTCTTGTATGTGATTACGTTTGAAGTTATATTTATCTGAATTAGCTTTGGAAGGACCCAGGCGAAAGAGAATGACGATTGACATGAATTGGTAATGCTTTCCAGCGGTTGCGACGACAACGACGACAAGACTGTCTGCGGTGTGCGAGAACGACAGGGTGGAGCAATGTGTAAATTTTAAACGAAATGGAGCTGTCCTTTCTGTCCCAGAGGGGAATTGATTTGTGATTATGTTTCTTTTTAGAATATTGGATTCTGAAAATAGCTGCTGCTTGCTTTTTTCATCATGTTTAAAGGTTTCATAGAGCCAATAAACACTTTGGTGCGGTATGTTGTTGTGGAATTGTTTTTAAAATGGAATTTATGCTAAAAACATAATCGTGCACTACAAATTGCATAACTTTAGGCGTTTAATATCGCGAGGCCCGACGGTGCAGAAGAATTAGATAATCATGATCACATTACTGTACCGTAAACAGCTTTTTAACATCATTTACGGACTTCACAACTTCCGAACGATCTGTAATGGTTTGGCGTATTTGCTGTACGTGCCACTCCGGCATGTCGTTTGCCACCGGCCGAACGCATTCATACCTAACGAGTTCGCCCCCGAAAATGTCTTATCGTTCGATAATGCCGTGGATCTATTTCCCAATTTCCCAAGAAACACGTTTCGTTCTGACGACGTGACGAAAGCATTTTCTTAATGGCATTCCGCACCGAATGCCGATTGGATTCCCAGCTCCGAAGGAACAGGTGTACATTGGAGCGTGGGCCGGACGGGGCGGGGAATATAAACGACTCTCCAATCCTTCCAACTGTTTACGACCGACTTGCCTTCCGGTTCGTAGGCAACGACTATTGACAATTCATTTATTTTTAGACTTTTCTAAAGGTCGTTTTGGGTGTATTAATGAGGGTCGGGAGGGGAAGATACAGTCCATCAGCGAAAGGAATATTTTGTCCCACCGCCAGTTTCGCCAGCAACATGAAACACTTCTTCGATGACAATTGATGAGTTTTTGAAGCAGCCTGTATCGAGAAGGGAAGTCAGCTTGAGGCTTGACGTAGATGTGACAGGACAGGCAGGATTCTTGGAAATAACGGGCGGAGCAAATGAGTACGAACCGAAACGCGGAAACATAGCCCGCATTGTTTTGAAGCTTGCCAGAGCATGTTAGCTGGAACGAAAGAGCGTAGCGGAGAAATTGTGGTAATGACTATAGCTGGTAAATAACTTCCGGGCGGCCGGATGGGGAAAATCCTGGTTGTGATGTAAGGTTTAGTCTTTCTTATTGTGGAAGAGAAAATTGTGCGATCTTTGTTAATGGCGCAGCGCATTATAAGACAAATATTACAAAATATCAGGAAGATCATGAAGATTGCATATACAAAGGTAAGTTTAAATCAGAAAGTAAAAATCATTGCTTGTATGGACAAAATATAAAACAACAGATAAAATTAAGCATTCAAAGCCTTGATGTATGCAATCTACTTAGAAGTAGAATGTTTCTTGTTTACAAATGATACAACACGTTTTGAATTGCTTACTTTGAGTTAAATTTGAAACATACTGGAACATTCTGCGCATTGCATACTTTCGGGAGAATATCACTCAAACAGAAAGCTAAGTATTGAAAGCCTTAAGGTATGCAATCTGCAAGACAGCATTGAGTTTTTTAATGAATACGGTCCGGATGAAATAATGAGAGACAACGAAAAACGCTTGTGGTAGCTGGAGGGAACATGCACTAATGCTACATCGTTACAATTACACATACCGAAAGATTTAGTGTTTTTAATTAAACCGTGAAACACACCGTCCGCTTTCATTCGACTGCTTGTTGCAGATACAATAAGCTACACGCTTCACCAAGAAGCCAGCATAAATCTTGCCACACGAATCGCAGCGCACTCTTTTCACGAACATCATTGTACTCATTGCTATTAAGTAACGCTTCGACCGTTTTATACGTACCCATCCCTTACGCGAAAGTACTCGCATCCAGCACAACGTTTACTTGTTTCGAACTTTATCGATTTAAAAGGATCTACTCTCGGGGCTTCCACCTATCCTACTTTGTCTCTCTTTCTTTGTTTGTCTCTCTTTCTCTCTTTCTAAAGCTCTCTCTCTCTCTTTCTCTCTAGCTCTGTCTTACACACTCTCGCTCTCCACCAATGCCACCCACCCAGCAGCACACGAGCATACGTTTTCCGAAAATAAACCGATCCTTACCCGGTAAGGCGAGGGACGCTGATTCCTCCTCCCAGATGGTTTTTGACTGCATTGCAGATGATTCTGCAGCTGCCGGGTGTTGCACGGTGCTGGTCCAAAGGCGCAGGGAGGGAGTGAGTTTTTCGACTGGAGATTTTAAAGCCACACCGTTGGCGTTGTTGTGCGATTCGGTTCGCTTCCGACAGCTGCTCCCCCATTCTCGGGCCCGACCTGCAAACTTTTTGCCCCCTTGAGCCCTCTTGATGCCCTTGTGCTAAAACACAAATTTCATTTAACGCCCGCTTCTGCCACGTACTGGTGGGGGCAGCCCTTTGAACTGTCCCATCCGCACGAAGCGTGTAAGGTACGAACGGCGATGCACAGTTTCAAAGCCCACCGGCAGACCCACCATCCCAGCCGGTCAACACCGGTGTGGCCCACACCTACAGAGAGGTATTAAATACTTGTGCGCTGCCGGTGGGTGGCTCCCGGTCTTGGGAAAGGCTCTCAGGCTGGCTGAAATTGATGGGAAGCGATGTGCAGCATCTGCCAAGGACGCTTTCGAGAGTTTCAGTTTCGCTCCGTGCTGGAAGGTGTATGAAAGGCGTGCGTGTATGTTTGGAAGTCGGTGGGTGAACGGGAAGGGGTTGAGATTAACCTATGGAAAAACGCCAGCAAATTGTATCGGACATCGGTAGCAGGACGCCGTTGCTGTAGCTGGCCAACTCAGGACTAGGCAAACACCTGTTTCTAATTTAGTTACAAAGTGTTGTGCAACGATACGGTCATTGTGTGCGAACTATTTCCGTGCGGGCAGCACTTCCGGGAAATTATTATGTGGAGCAATTCAGTTTTTAATGCGATCTACTAATTCAATTGTTTAAATAACTAAACTTAAGTAAGCCTAAAATAGAACATTTGCAAGAACTGGCAAAGTTTTTGAAGGCGTAGAAACTTTCGTTAGAAGTTATGTTATAAAGAGAGAAATACAAAAGTGTGCATACATTTAGGGGCGAAAGAAGACAAATGTATAATTATGGCAAGTTTGTCTATTAATTATTCATGAAATTAATAACAGTTTAAGAATATTTTTGATGAATTCTTATCATTTAAAATTCAATTAAATCGTAAAAATAATAATATATGAGGTTTCAAAAGCATAAATCTTACATTAAACCATCAGTAGAAGTCAAATCAGTATATAGCATACATTAAGGCGTTTTGTTCATTCCCCTCAAAGTTTGTGTTTGAGATTTTTACTTTTCACAAATCGTAACTTCAAGCCAATTTTTTTTTTCTGAACAAACCGTAGTGGTCAATGATTGAGCAGTAAGGTCTACAAAAATATGGGAATAATATTACCAGAAAAAAAAACAAAACTCTACACTTGGTTAATTCAATTCAAAGCCCTGCTGCCATATTTTACGGGATTAAAATTGTATACTCCGCGCTGCTAATAAAACCATTCCCGCTTTTTAATCAACCCGTAAAGGAAGCGACTGTGACTGTGGCACGGACGAAGAGGAAAACAACACGCCCAAGTAACCTTCAATTGTAATGGTCTGATTCCCTCGCCCGCAAGTTCTCTCTAAACGACTCCCCCCCTTTTCAACAACTCCCGCCTACAAGACGCCAAAAAGACATCGGCCCGAACAAAACCCGGAAACGTACACGCTCGTGGCCGTCCGTTTGCGGGCTGGGTACAATAAAATCGGCTCCCACATCGGCTGCCCGTGCTACCCCGGGGCACGTGGACTTTTTTGGGGAGAAGCGTTGCGTTGTGTTGCGTTGACCCAAATCGCTATCTTTCGAAAGCCACTCGCCGTATTTTTTCTTCTCCCTGCTCCCGGGAAGGCGAAGGGGTGAGGATTTTTTCTCACGACTTACTAGTGCGTTCTATCGTGTCAATGGCAACAACAACTTGCCCGTTTTCCCCAAAAAAATAAGAAAAAAAAACAGATAAATAGTTTCCTGAACAGCCGGAACTAAAACCCACCGAAAGCGAAACGGAACGGAACCGTGGGAGAGCTTTATTTTTCACACACAAACACACGCACACGTTCAAACTTTTCACCATTTTTAGTACAGTTGCTCTTGTTTGCTGCCTTTCCCAATCCAGTTTTGGCCTCTTCTAAGCCGTATTGCGCCTTCGTTTTTTTTTCTCGTTTTCTCTCACTCTTTCGCCCTCGCTCCCTATCTCTGTATCTCCCTCTTTCTCACTCTCTCATTCTAATCTCATGAATTATTCAGACGCTTTTATTTGGTCGGTGATTCCGAGTGAGCGAAAATCAAGAAGCGTTTCGCGTTGCGGTTTCATTCAAGCCAGGCAGCCGAGTCCTTTGGCATTCGCACGGTTTGCCTGTTTCGTGCGGCATTGTGGTGTCTTTTTACTACCCAGCGGCAGCAGGAATGGTGTGCGAGAGTAGCACGTAGTCGCCGTCATCCACCGTGGCTAGGTCAAATGGAGTTAACGGACACGTGTGAATGTGTGTGTGTTTTAACCTTCAGCGGTAACAAAACTACAGACACGGTGCCAGGCACCAAACATGGAGTCTCATTCTTATCTTGCTTCTGAACTGCGCCATCTGTGAGGTAGGTGGCAGTTTAACATTTGTCCAGAAAAAAGGGAGGGGAACGGGGTGGACACCAAACCATACTGATGCTGAACTACGGTGACCAAAGAAGGACACCGTGACAACGCAAATTGGATCCACGTGGTGGCGCTTTACACTGGCGAATTTGTCGTTTTCAGTTACGTGAAGTGTGAGCACTTTTTTTTTCTTTATCCACTGTCCACTGTAACTAACCCACTCACAGGTTGTGTTATTCATTCGGTTTGGTGTCGTATTTCGCACTTATCACGGGACGTGCGGTATCACTCTAGTCATCCGGAAGCAGCAAGCAGATGGTCGGGACTTTGCAAGCAGAAAGGCAATCAAAATGCAGGAGCAACAATTTTACGGTAATTTTGTAAGGTGAATTGCATAAATTTTGGTGCTTTTGTGCTGTGGTCAACTCTTTTCCGCCCAATAGCAGGACATTCGCTGGACAAAAGGAGCGCAATAGCGACCGAAAAGACCCGACAGCGAAAAGACATTACCGAAACGGAACAACAAAACAAAGAACGATAAACAAATTCCCATCTCAAACTGCACAACACCATAGATAGAAATACAAAAAACGCCAGCAAAAAATACACCCAATCTAACTTTTCACTTCACTTTAACTTTTTCGCTCCTTTGTTCTGGTTATTTTCTTTTTTTTTACTGTGCAGCATCTTTCACGAATCAAGAGTGTTTCGCTACCCCACCCATACCAGCGTGGAATTCATCCTGAAGCGTTGCCACAAATTTAACCACACCTTGGCCACAGAAATACGCCTTCAGTGCAAATAAAGGCTTACCCGGGCTTGGGACGCGCCTCACGGTTTGCCTTTGCCCGGGGAAAGCTTTTCCCATTTGCCGCTGCTCTCTCACCCTTTGCATTATTTATCTATGCATTCGGCCGCTTTGCATGGCGAGAAAATTCATTACCTTTGCCATCCGGCCAAGTGATATGCTGGCATTAGCAGCAGCACCACCACCAACATCAACAGCGAATGGGTACGATTTTTGGCTTTGTTGTTCGGCGTGGTGTGATGCTTATGGTGTGACCAATGAACAGTTGCAGAAAGAAGAGACAAACTTCAAACGGCTCCCGGTGCCACAAGCACAGTGGAGCAAAGTAGAAAAAAGTAGTGGCTTTTTGTTTCCGCAACACTACTTTGTGCGGGGCTTTGTGCGAGGTTGTGTATGTGTCTTTGTGGAGAGCAGTTCGGCTGGGTGCTGTCACAGTGTGATAATTTATTTGCTGGCGAAATTGCATTACGAGCCGGCTTGGGTATGCCGAGCGACGGGCGATTTATTTGGTGTGGGGAAATTAAATTTGCAATTCTTTTCTCTCGACAGAAGCTGTGGGACGACAGGAGCTGGAGCGGCAGGAAGAGAGTGGAAAAGATAAACAGAAGGGTAACTTTTCCCAATATTAAATAGGGTTGTTATTTCGTCAATCCAGCATATCTTTTCTCTAAGAGTCTGGTATGTTTTATATCAGTTTTGTTATCAACTTCTAAAAGGTCTAATTTTGCTGTATGACATGTTTATTTGCTAAAATGCATGTGTTGTAATGCAAATTGCATACTCATAGTCGTTGTTGTATATATTCTATTAAAATTCTTAAATAAACTTTCTGCAATTCTTGAATTCTGATCGTTCTGCAAAACGATCGCATTCTCAACTACTAACAACCATCATAAACAAGATTTCCTCCATTACATCTGCTACAAAACAAGAGGATAAAGGTTCGAGTCAAGGATTATCATTGAATTATTCATCAGACGATGCTAAATCATCGTTTATGAAAATTTAAACGTCCTATTACAATCTATTTCCTTCCTTGAAACTCCACGGGGAATATTGTAAAACGCATAAACACACATACATACATACATACACACACACACGGGACACTGTTCGCCTGTTGCATCGCGACATCGCGTAACCATACCGATAAACTAATCATAAACTGTACCCTGCACAGACCCAGCAGCCCCTCCTACTCCTACCAGGAAGGATAAACGCTACCAAACCGCGTTACGGTGACACGCTTCATAAAATGCATCGTATGCAGTTGACACCGAATTGGCTTCCAAACACGCTCTACCCCCCCATGTTTCCCACAAAGCGGGTGTGGTGGCGTTTGATTCCACACCCGATCAGCCGCTTCATAGTTCGAAATTCAAAGGCAAAATAGCGTGTATGGTCGTAATATTGATTTTTATGCCAATGCTGTCAGTGGGGGAGGCGGGACCCGAACAGTATGGTTACACTTTGTATAAATTGAGTTTTTACCGCCAGGCAGCAGTGGTAGTGCCGTACTGTTGTGGATGGGTTTAAGTACAAATTGCATATGGTTTCGTGTTGTTATCTGACATCTCATGGGGCTTCTTGACAGCAGACGTTCCTTGATAGAAATTTCGCTTCGTGGAGTGTGAGTGAATGTGTTTTTTTTTGTGTTGGTCACAAGCGAGAGTCTGTGAGTACGTTCAGCTTGTGCTACAAGGTGGATGTAAGAATGGCACAAAACATATGAATTCCATTTGGTTGGTTTTGTAGCGATGTATCGCAAGCGTAAGATAGTTTTTTTGTTGCCTATCCTACACTACACTATCTTGTTCAGGAAATATGGAATTATATGTCATCTTTACATTCCATTACATCTTTACAGGACACTTTAAATTCAACAGGAAAAGCGAGATGTCCGCTTGAAATTCTTCCATTTTGTTTGCCAAGAGGGCTAATACAGGTTAACAAAAATAGCGTAGTAATAAATAGATTATTTATGGATAGTCATTTAATCAAAATGTTCGTCACTGTAGTTCAATTAGATTTTATAGCAACTCTGGTTCTTTTAGCGGAACGCGCCTAGAGTTATGCAATATTTTGTTATAATAGAGAGTTATATTTTGTATCCACTACTTAATTTGGCCAGATTACAGGTCTACCCTACTCAATTTCAAAGAAATCCTTTATTCTTCAGAGTATGCCGATATTAATGGCCTCGAAACCCAATTCAAATGATGTACTTATGACAACTACTAAAAGACCAAAATCCTAACCGAAACCCGTACTGTTCCTGAAACCAATACATAACCTTTTCCTGTCCAAGAACTACACACAACATAATAACGGACCTGAATCTAATACCGAACCAATATCGGTACTGGAATCGATGCTGAATCCATACCGGTCCAGGAACCAATACTGATTATACTGGTCCAAGAACTGATCATCCATACTGCTCCAAGAACCTGCCCTGGAACCTATCATGAACCCATACTGGTCCTAGAATCAATTACAAATCCATATCGGTCCTAGAACCTATCATGGGCTCATGATAGCTCATACCGGTCCATAAATAGTTCCCGATTTTATTTATTTTCAGAATCAGTACCCAGAACAGTTCAGAAATTGAACAGTACAGAAATCGGCGTGGGAATTAGCAAAATAATTAGTGAGGGAAATAGCGTAGGAAAATTAGTAGAATTTGTATAGTGATTAACCATTTATTATCAAACTATGTTTATGTAGTTTCTGTTACAAATTCTCTAAAAATACGTTAAAAGATACAATTCATAACTTTAGGCGTTGAACAGCCAAACCACTCCACCCGGTTGGTAACAAAGACAACATTTTATGGCACTATAGGACCTACCCTGGACCGACAAAGACGTTCGGAACAAATACGAAACATATAAACTACCGTCGTAGAACGTTCAATAAACCGATTCAAAAGCAATTCCCACTCACCTTTAGCGCACGGTCGATCTGCCCGAGAAAGAACGTCAGTAAGGCAAGGATGATAAAGTTAACGCCACCGGCAAAATCGGTCAGCTTGTCGAGCTGAAAGATGGCAGCGATCAGGAAGAAGATGATCTGCATCACAACCGTCACGATCGCGCTGATCGCGAAGTGATCCTCGTCCAGTACGTTCACCGCCATCTTGCGACACACGTTTTCTATCACTTTTCACACTTCTTCTTTTTTTTTGCTTTCTTGTTTGGTTAAGAAACTCAATCGGGGAAAAAACGTTGCACCGTTCGCACCGTAAACTGCACTTCTACTTCATCGCACTACTACTTTTTCGGTTCACCACGCGTTTCGCGCTTTCTAATCTACAACACTCACGTGTGATTTGGATTTATCTCTCTCTCTCTCTCTTTCTCTTGCTCTATTCACGTTTCATTCTATTTCGCTTCCTCTTGTTCAAGTACCACTACCCTCACAACGCACATCGACTGTAAGGTGAATATTTTCGTCCATTCGATGCAATCCGCTCCTTTCTGCTGGACATCGATTTCTACCACTACACAAACACATACACACACACACACACGACCGTCTTTTTAGGGGGGAGGGAAGGAGGCCCGAGTTTTCGCACCGCACCAATGTCCACTCGCTGTGCAAGGTTCACACAATCGACAATCTATTTATGTCTTACCATCTTGTGCCACACATTGGCGCACATTTTTGGAAGATGGAAAGGGGGAAAATCTATCTAGCGGCAGGGCAGACACTGCTGGGTTGGGATAGGCGAGCCCCTGCTGGGATGAAGGGTGGAACGATGGGAGGGGGGATTTTCTGATTTCCGACTCATTTCGTGCAGTGTCGGCCGAAGACGGCGACGCAATCCATACCGCCGGCCGGTTGTCGCTTCATGTCTCGCTGCACGGTATGATGGTTTCGATTTTTCTCGCCACCGTTTTGCTCGGCCGGCGCTGTTTGTTTGGTAAGTTTTCCAAACGGAAACGATGCGGCCGGCAAGTTTGCCAAAAAAGAAAAACAAAAACAAAACAGAACCGTAAAGCAAATTGAACCGAAAAGTTGACTATATTTATCCGTGCGCTCGCGTTTGTAGGGCCTCTGTTTGAGCGCTGTGTGCTCTACGTTCGCATATGTTCTGTTCCACTTTGCTTCACACAGCTTCACACGGGCGTGCGTTGGCACGCTCTCTGAAAGAAGGGAAAAAGAAGGAAAGAAAATCAATAATTGAAAAGGAAATTCAATGTTATGCTTCACATTTTTCGCACACCCCTTTCTTTCATTTAACAAAGGGGTGGGGAAGTAAAAAATCATCAAACCAACAAAAAAAATACATTCCGTCTCAACTGGGGTGAACAAACATAATCGCATAAACTTCATGACCTTCCGTTAAATTTCCACTCGCACTCCGTAAAACAAATTATCACTTTCGCCCTATTCCCCGCGTTTCGCTTCCTTTCAGTGCCTTTGCTTTTCGTTCGCTTGTTTGTTCATTTTTGTAGTTCAATTATCTGTGTTTATTTTTTTTCGTTTTCGTTTTTGCTGTACAGTTTAATTTCTGCTTAAAACAAAAAAAAAAGGTTCGTTCATTTATTCCTTCAACTTGCATGCGCGTGTGAACCGAAGCATCAGCTGTATCGTTCAAATTGAAATCTGCTAGCCTACCAATGCTGTTGGATTGTGAATTGTACCCGTATAGTTTTCGATTGATCGTAGTTATCATACTTTTAAGGACTGTAGACGATTTATTGTGCAGACTATGATTTATGATGAACTCTTATAACGATCTAGGGCCCGAATTAGATTTTCACATAACGATTATTTCGTGTTCGATGTAGCTATTTCTTTTTCTATTTATTTCATTATTTTCTAACGTTAAATTCAATAGTTTCTTTGAATACTTTTTTGAGGTTCATATTATTCAAAAATAATATAAAAAATTATATCGAATTATGTATGAAAAAAATTGAATGCCTTATTAAATTTATAAAACAACTAGGTATATAAGGCATTTTCAAACCATGTCAAAAATAAAATAAAACACAAATGTATAATCCTTACAAGCCGCGAAACATCACGCTCTTTGTGATGCTTGCATACAAACAAACAAACAAAAACACGTGCCCTAACGAACATCGACCATGCGCCTCCATTGCGATACAGCGTGGCGGATGGAAAAAAAATAATTTATTTCTATAAAATCAACGTTTCTTCTCGATGTCTGCAACCGAGTTAGTTTTTAATTATACCAGCCTCTCCTATACTCATCTTCTCCCCTCTCACCATATCTTTCGATATTCTCCACTGTGCAAAAGGTGCTATGTGTATGTTGAGTTTTTGGTTATTAATTTTATCTCCACGATGCGTAAACGAGCTCGATTGCTCGTTTTTCGGGTTCATGCAACCCCCCCCCCCCACCTCTCCTACTCTTTTTTCAGCAAGCAAGGATGGGCTGTGGTTTCGGGTTTGTTAATTATAACACCACCACTACAACCGGGCGGGAAGCAGCAAAACTCCCCATATCTTTCTGTGTGCTGCTGCTCTGCTACTCGGGCGAAAATAATGAAGCGGCTGGTTGGTTTGCGTATTGCAATCAATTTGCAGCAGCTGCAGCTTCAGCAAACTCGCAAACGAAAGCGCGAGCCAAAACAGCAAACGCCGCTCTAATTAAACTCCTTCCGGCCACATGCTAATGAAGTGAGCCATTCGACGAACAGCTATGGTGGGGTCACTTTGGGATTGGGCTCGATTGACGCAGGCGAAAGGGCGTTTCGAGGAAAAATCGGTTTCGCCTATAAATGGTGGGGTGGGTCGAAAGAAATTCATCCACTGATCTGTTCCGCCCCGTTTGATGCGCCTCTCGTTTGCTCATTTTCATTTTCATGATTTATGGCCGCTGTCGGCGAAGTTCAAGTTCAAGCGCTGCTAATGGAAATGATCCGAGCGAGTGCTCATTTTTTCTCTCTCCGTCGGAACCCATCTTTTTTTGAGGGCGGTGTTGTGCTTTCGAAAAACGAATATTTCAAAATGAGAAGGATAGAAAGGCTATTGAAGAATCTTGACCGATTACGATTCATTATTGCATTAATTAGTTTCACCAAATCGAGAGCAGAATATATTAAGAGTATCATGAAATTAGTTTGATAAGAAAATCGATTAACATTTTCAAAAACACTCCATTGAAAATAAAATTAATAACCATAACTACCAAAATTCGTTGTGCATTATCAGTAGTCAGAGCTCACTGTTCGTATTTCATGACATTTGCCTAATGTTGAATATCATTTATATAATATAATTATCGATGCTACAAATCAAATATTAAATTTGAAGTTTAAATAATGATTGTAACTATTCAAACAATTTTAACGTTTAAAATGAACATGAAAAACTGACATGAAGGTAATGTTCCATTTATATAAAATATAAAATTAGGTTGAAACTTAGAGTATTTACTTCAAATATTTTTTTAAACGAAGTTTTCCAAGAGTTCTCAAAGCTGTGGGACGCTCTATTGACTCTTTATTAAGTGAAATGAACTTAATGTATTAGGAATTGGATTATATAGCACTCGTTTTGGACAAATCCCACAGGAATTTCCAAGGATCCTGACCAATAGGAGTGCCATAGAGACCAATTTCCAACACATGAAGTTCACTTCCTATAGGAAAAAATCAAAGAAGAATCCCACAACTATGAGAACTCCGGGAAAACCCTATTCTTATTTTTATTTTATAATTTAAGTATAACGTATCAAATGAAAATATAGTATTTCAACTATTTCTACCTTATTGCATAACATTATTATTATACAACTCGAATTGTTCTAAATTTAGGTCACTAGAAACCCATGTTTACCGCTTTTAGCAAAATTCTATATTAAACCGATTTCTACCTCAACTTTATCAAAGAAATCGAAAGCAATAATCAGTGCGACATTCCTTTTTTTAGCTCGTTCTTTACATACATGAAGAAACCATTCTCTTTACCGGGTAAAAAACGTCTCGTGAAAGACTCCCGCCGCAGGCAAACCCCTAAACATAGGCTCAACATTGGGACAATAAGTTAAAAAAAGAGGATACGAGGTTCTGCTGCAGACGGAAACAGAGAGGAGTTTAGCAAACGGAGCCCGTACGCACATGCAGCAGGATTGCATTCCGCCTCAGATGAAGGAGGGGGGGGGGGGTGATGGAGGGCGGAAATTTCTCCCGCTCTCGTTCCAAATAAATAAATACATCCTCTGCTCGGCCTTGACTCGGTTTCACTTCGATGGCGCAAACGAACGTTCCGTTTTGCATTTATGTATGCCTATGTGAGTGAGTGTGTGTGTACGCTTTTTTACCTTCTCTGCTATTTACATAGGCCAACCTCTGGTCCAGGACCGGGAGCAGCTCCCAGGCCCCAGCTGGAGCCTGGCCGGAAATCAAATATAAGCTGTTGCGCCTGCTTGTTTACCGCTGCTGGTCTCGCTCGTACTCACGCAGCGCACTTCCAGGGGCAGTGAGTGTTTCTCACGCCTATCAGCTCTCTCTCTCTCTTTATGTCCTATCCATGCAAACACACACACACACACACACACACACACACACACACACACACACACACACACACACACACACACACACACACATACTGCCGACAATTAAAGCCTCAAACATCTGATCGTGGTTTCGTGGTGCGTTTTTTATACTGCAAATTTCCACCACCCGAAATGAGGGGAAAAAGAAAAACCAAAAAAAAATAGCAAAGTAAATGTTAGCCGCTCATCCAACACACATCCAATATTCTTCCCTCATTTTCTGTCATTTGCTACCCATCAGGTGGTGCAACAACAACAACAACAACAACAACAACAACAACACGCCGCCGAGAAAGGGAATCACAAAAATCACCAGGCGTCCGCTTACACCACGTGGAGTTTGTCCACTGGCAGGTTTGTGGAATGATCATTTTGTACACATCGTTCGTAGAACGTTCGCTCGTCTAGTCTAACGTTCGCGATGGGTGGCCTTCATGCGAACTTTCCGCTTACCGCATTTTACCGACCTGTTTCCACCGTGCAGCCGTCCACAGCCAGCGCAAATCCCGCTCGATCGATTGGAGTCTAATTAAAATCTAAAATGGAATCATTCCCATTGCCCTGCCGGTGGTCTGTCTCCGGCAGTGTGCAGTTTTGGTAGCGTTGCTGGTAGCTCGGTGTGTGGTCCGCTTTTTCAAGGTGAGTGTTTCAACTGTGCTCGAACTGTGTTTCATGTAAAAACTCAAGTAAAACCATTTATTTTTACTAAGGGCACCATTTCGAAAATCTTTCAATGAAAATGTTAACAAAAACGTGTCTGTTGAAAAATACAACAAAAAGTTGACCGTAAAAACTATTTGAACTTAAATTCAATTGAAATCCAGTTAAGCGGTCAACCTTTCTTCGGTTCATCCAGCTTTCCGTGCTCATCCGAGACAAAGTGAAAGCGAACGATTGATGCCACTTTATTGAATTAATTTCCCATCAAGTATAAGGGGGAGGGGGGGGGTGGTGAGTAAAAGTTTTTCCCCCTTCCATCTTTCCCGTCCGTTCGGGTTCGGGTGCACAAAAATTGGACCAATTTTCCGAATGTTCGTCGCCCGGTTTTACCACTACCATAGGGGCACACACACATACAAAAACACACACACACGCACAAGCGTTCTACTACCACCAGCATTATTTTCGCCATTTCACCTTCGAGCCAGTTTCACAATACACCCACCCCCCCACCAATGACCGGAAGCTGCCATGACCGGTCAATTTAAATTAGTTTCCGCACAATAATTCTATTATTCACTCTTCCGGTGGTCATTCTGAGGAGGGGAGGCGTGATAGCCACAAACACAACACACCCGTACACCCGTGTGCCCGTGTGGGGCTGGGAGAGAAGGATTGGGAAACTATTTTTACAACCCTCCCCCGCGCGTTGTATCCCGCGTCCGCTAGAACTATGTGAGCGCACACACACACACACACACACACCGGTTGCTTGGATGGGTGGGAAAACGTTCCGAAATTGCACATCGCGTGTTCGAATACAGTGAAGCACCGCCGGTTTGCACCGCAGGAAGCTAGTGGACCGTTTTTTCCGGATTTGGCTCGTAAAATAGAAACCCACCAGGCGTCTCCACCACCACCGCACGTGCTCCGTTCGGTTTCACGTCCGTGTTTAGACAGTCGCTCGGGCCCGACGGGTCGCGTGTACGGCAACACTTTCCCATCAACAGCTTGCACCGAGCGTGATGGTGTGTTGGTGATTGCCATGAGTTGAACAGGATTCTGTGCTGTTCGCCACGGATTTCGAAGGCTTCGGATTGTCTTCCGGAGATTCTAATTAGAAGGCTCTATGTGCAGCGGATTAGATTAGAAATCGGGTAAGAAAATTTGCTAAAAATAACCCTGTCGCCCTAAAACCTTGCAAGCAAGCTTGAAGAAATATACCAACCACACAGATACGATTGCCCGACGATAACGCCAACCACCTACAGACACACATACACACTCCGTCCCTGGGCTTAGGGCATTCCGTGCTCGCAAAGTTCTACACAAGCCCCTCCACAAGTGCAAAAAATACACCGAAGGAGGCGGGAACGAAAAAGAACGTGAAAAAAGAGAGAAACGCTGCAGAAGAGCATAACGCGTTCGCGCGAAAGATGGATGACAGAAGAAAGGCGCACCGTACACAGTAGGCGAGCTAATACGAAACGAGAGAAATCGCGCGCGCTCCTTGCTGCTTTTGCGACAGTGGCAAAAAACAGTGGCAAAAACGGGAAAACACA
The DNA here is from genome assembly GCF_017562075.2 of Anopheles merus. Classification (NCBI taxonomy): domain Eukaryota; kingdom Metazoa; phylum Arthropoda; class Insecta; order Diptera; family Culicidae; genus Anopheles; species Anopheles merus. The sequence goes on along the minus strand of NC_054083.1, from coordinate 25,101,505 downwards.
CACACGCACTCGGATGGATACACAGCACTAAACCGAAACCCCGTACTTTGTTCTTTGATGTGGGCTTGTAGCTACTAGACGAGATGATGGAAAATGGGAAACAAAAACAGACAGAAAAGAGATGGCTTTCTCTGCTCATGCAAAAGGATCCTCCAGGGATGAGACGACCAACCCTCGTACGGCGGGGATACATTCCAGCGTGGTGGGAATGTAGTTTTACTATCAAGCGTATCGTAACGATGGGGCCGCACGCTTCGCGGGAAACGGATGCTTATCCCCCGAGCTTTCCCAGCTGTAGCCAAATACTAACACTGTCACTGCTGCTTCTGCTGCTGCAGCTCCTGCTGCTGCTGCTGCTTCTTCTGAGAACAACGAACAACTCGCCGTATGTATGCGAACAACCGCGAGCGCGTGCAACCGTTCGTTAAGGGTGCGAACCGTACGAGACGAACACTCGAATGCGACTCACGAGCGACTGCCTTTGCACGCTGAAGGATTGCACGTTCCGCAAGGATATACCTGTTCGCTCTCGCGCGCTCTCTCGCTCTCTTTCTATGGACCAACGAGCAGTTTCCTAGGGGTTGCGTATTTTGTTGTTTCTATACAACCGGAGACACACTACTATCAGGACAAGAATACGCATAGTGTCACTGCCGAGAGTGAGAGCCGAGAGTAACCAAAAGACAGAGAGAAAACACTTGTAAACGAATTCAGACGGGGCGAGAGTTGACAGCTAGCTCCCCATATCGTAGAATGCCGCGGACAAGCAGGGACCATGCGTTCTTTTGCGTTACAAGTTGTCATGGTGACAGCAAGTGTATGCTTTTTTGACCATTTTCTTGTGCAGATTTTCAAATAAACGATATTTCTCGTAACGCGTGATGCACAAAATAGTACAGTAACCACTAAAAACACACCTGCAACCGTACGCGCACTAGAAGATTTTGAATCCTTTTCCCTCCCAAACACTCCAAGCGCCGAAAGGTTCGTTCTCTCTCTCTCTCTCTCTCCCGCAAGCGTATCCGCACAGGCTCTTCGGCTCAAAACTCGCGTAAACAACGCGTGCTCTATTTTTCCTTCCCTGCAGCTACCGTTACGGCGACAGCGATTCTCTCTGTTTACGCCACGCCACAGTTGCGTTTGCTAGCGCCCGTCCGCACAGTGTTCGCCGCTTCATGTGTTTTCGGGCCTTTTCGGAATGTTCAGTATCAATTACGGGCTGATTTTTTTTCACCTTTGTAAGGTATATATTTCGTTTTTTTTACTTTTAAATGGCATAAATCCTCTTGGTAAGTATGCCAGAAAGAGAATAAAGTGTAGTAAACAGCAGTCATGAAACTAATAACAATCAGCAGAAAGTATTGTAGCGGAAAATTGCAAGGAGAGGATGTAAAAACAAGCTTTACGTTAATTGTATCAGCCTCGGCACTGTTTCTGTTTGAAGAGAGTTGATATGTTCTGCAGCGAAAGCAGTGTACAGAAATTGCACTTTCTCGTTTTTTTTCGAGCACTTGAAGGTTGTACTTTTTCGTAAGGAAAAAACAAAACAAAACAAAATAACAATATCGATTTCATATGTATACCTACAGAAATAGTGGATAAGCCGTTGGCTTTTTTGTTGCTGATACGTTAACATTGTTCCTCCGTTTTTTTTAAACCGATTGTTCTGTCTCTCTTCCTCCCCCCAATGGTAAGCCGCTATCAGTGTATCAGAATCCAGTTGTTAGTGTGGTTGTACGTCAGAAAGATGGGTAGATGCAGCAGCATGCTGATGCAATCCTCGTCGACAACCAGCGACACCTTGACCCACTCCTGCAGCCACTCGATCATGCTCTCGGCGCTCAGATTGTTCGCATTCAGCCCCCGGAGGTAGCAGGCGTGCTTGAGCGACTCGATCGGCATGTTGTGTACGCCTCCCTCCCGCTTGATCGCCATATCCATGTGGTGTACGACGTAGGCACGCTCGCTGAGCCGAAACCGCCGCAACAGTCCGGCATGAATGTCGTGCAATCGGCAGAGATATTTCTAAAATTGTCAAAAAAACAAAACCCTTATTAGTAAAATGCTACAACATGCTACAACCCATACAACACGTTCGTGCACTTTCACGCACCAAATGTGAGGACGATAAGCTGTTCAGGTGGAACGGCGGCCGTTGAAAGACTTCCTTCACGTCCAGTATCTCCTCGGACGTTGGGTGCAGCCCGCTGCCGAGCAGGCCCAGCATGTAGGCAAACTTTTCGTACGCCGGATCGTGCGTCTTTTTCAGCGCGTCCAGCTTCGACTGCATGCAGCGAAAGACGCGCCGATTGTACAGCAGCCGATTGCGCAGATCGATCTGCACAAAGTCTAGCTTCTGCTGTGCCGACCAGAAATGGGACGTCAGCAGCGTACGGGGGTACATGTAACTGGAAAACGAGAGAGAGAGAGAACATTAGAACATTGAAAAGGCTTTCCATAGACTGTCGGAGCCCTGTTTCACTCACGCAAGTGGAAATATCACATAGTTCGCGAACGGCAGCGCCGATATGAGCAGCACGGGCGCCACCTTCCTCATGTCCCGCGGCATCTGGTAGTACAGCTCGATCTCCTTCCGCGTCAGGCAGCGCAGATCGTTACCGTGCGAGTAGACGATTTTCGTGATCTTGACTAGCTTCTTCATGTCGTTGAAGAAATCGCGCACGCCGACCAGAAACACCCGGTAGACGTGTACCGCCGAGGGGAACTTTTTCTCGATCACCTTGTCGTAGTTTTTCACGTAGTCGAAAAACCGTGAAAACACGTACCCCTGCACGTTGCGCTTCACATTCTCCCGGCTGTACTTGGCCGCCAGCCGCTCTTTGGTCGATTGCTTGTCGTTGTCGCTGTGTGTTGTTGGGTTGGGGAGATGACAAAACAAAACGTGACAGCCGTATTAATACACACACATTCTTCCAATACCTCTAATTGCTAGCACAAGCGAAATCGTGTGGCTCTTCCTTTTTTTCAAGGCTACCACCCTTACCCGTCCTGTTTCGGACCGTCTCCACCGGCGGTGCTCTGCAGGCGGAGTGCACCACGAAACGCGCCGCTGCCGACGAACGAAACGGGCTGACGCTGCTGTAGCACGTGCTGCTGGTGGCGGCACAGCGTACGCAACAATGTCAGCGACATGGTTACGGCCAGCAGACGCAAACAAATTACACCAGAAACGCACGATTTTTGTTGCTTTATTACATCATATCACTTCCCTCTAGCTGCTTGCGAAACGGCACCACAACACACACTGCAACCGCACCGGCGAATGTTTATCTTTTTTCTGACAGCTACAGTGCCTGCTGGCAGGGGCGCTACACAACACGGAGCAGCTGGGCGAAAGGGCGCCACTGACTGATGCGATCCGATTGTGTTCAAATGATGTGTGTAAAAATGAAAACGGTACATAAAGAGGTTTTCATGACTCTTTCGAATGTAAACATTGCAATGGGGGTTTCCAAGTCAGTTTCGAATGTATACATTGTTATTCAACGCATGCAAAAAGTTGTTCCACATCGATCTGACATTTCAGGAGCTTTATCATAATTTTTTTTTCTTCAGTATGATTTTCAACACATGCAGAAGCATTGACAATCAACAACACATTTACTTTAAATAATAGATAAATAGATAAAAACTTACCATTGAAATGAAATATAATTTGCTTGATTCTACTGAAAGCGAACATTAAAGGGGTTTCCAAGTCATTTTCGAATGTGGACATAATTATTTACCGATTCCAAGATGTTTTTCAACAGCTTTCAAATGGTTTATTTGTTTCAAAATGAATTTTCAGTTTTTACACATGATTTTCAACGCATCGCAAAGACCTGTTAAACTCAATCCAGCTTGAGATGTGTTGAAAATCATATTTGAGAAAATAAACATTATAATAAAGGAAATGAAATATCAGATCAATGTGAAAATCAAACATCTTCCACGCGGTGAATAACAGCTTTTACATCCGAAACTAACTTGGAAAACCCTGTATTTTACGTTCGCGAGATTCAGCAAATATATAACAGTTGTTGAAAATCATCTTGAGAGATTGGTATAATACTGTGAACATTGACTGTGTCATTTAGTAAGTTCCGGGATGTATTCTAGAACCGCTTCGGTATACGGCGTCCAGTAGTTGGGTAAAATTAGCTTTTTTTTCTTTATCGTAAAATAAACTGCTAAATACGGGTAAAAACGTCTCATGTTAAATATTACGTTTATCTAGGTATTTCAAATAATGCAAATAAATATACTTTCGGGTGCAATAAAAAAACTACAACAAACACACACCAGGAGGGCAGCATTTTTTGTACTTTTAACCATTTAACTATCATCTTTTATTTCGTCATTTTTCAAAACACGTTCATATACTTTTTAATTATTGATTAACTTAATAGCAACTTTTTGTGGCATTTTTTTGTTTCATCTCTCTCAACAGCTATCTCTCTATTTAGCTTTCGATTTTTGGGTTCAAACGTTATTTTCTTTTCTTATTGGGTATTTTGACCTGTGTGACTCAAATTGGAATAAACGCCGGCAGCGGACCGAGCGCTTTCCGACGCAATGCCGGAGGTCTTGTATCTTCCTCCCCGACTTCCTCCACGCCATCACTGTCGTTCTTTGGATCGTCCGGTGTAGGTTCCGATGGCGAGTAGCACGCATCGGAACGGTCACCGCCGGTCAACGTCGGGGCAGTTTCGGGCATACTTACAATTTGTTCGTTACCTTCCGCGGGACGGTTTTCTGTCGCCATACTGTCGTCATCATTCTCACGATACCGTTGCTTCATTTTGTCCACTTCACCAAGCATACGCTTCAACTGGTTACGTTCACTAGCACTCATCAACTCACCCGTTTCGCTGCGGTGTTCGGTTTCTACCGTTAGTGATTGCCTTTCGTCCTTGTAGTACCGAACATGTGGCACCGTCGCAGGTTCCTTGGGTTCCGATTTGTGCGACACCATCGAAGTGGAAGGTTTGTCCTGCTTCTTTCTGCTCTCTTTCTTCCCATGCGGATAGGGACAACGGGCACGGTCGCATTTACCTTCCTGCTCAAACGTAGGGCACTGAAACACGTGCCGATTGGGACACTGGCAACCAAAAAGGGAGAAAACGAATAAAACAAAACATACACACCCGATGATGAGTAAAATGTGGCATCAAAATAAACATCCCCATATCTAATCCCATTACCTTGTCAGCCAGTGAGCAGAACCCGTTCAGAAATGCATCACAAATGCGCACACTTTCGCTCACTTTCTTGTGCAGATACGGGCACGGATCACGCACGCACCGCCCCTCGAGGAAGAACCGGCACACGGGCATCTTCTCCAGCGAGGTAATGTCGTGCGACAGCAAACATCCGTCGAGTAGGCATTCGCCGCGCAAAAACCGCTGACAGATGCTAACGTGCTTCGGATCGTGCACCTTCGGACATTTGCCCCGCTGGTGGGCCAGGCATTTACCTAGCCGGCGGTAAATATGGCACGGTTCGTTACATTTCTTCAGCTTGCTCGTCAGCACCTGTATGCTGCGCTGCTTGGCCACGCTCAGATGGTTGCGCGTCCGGTGGCTATCCGTCCGGATGAACGTTCCATCCTTGCGCGCTTTGTACGTAAGTCCTCCGATGTCGATACGGTTTAGCCGTGGTTCGGCATAGCCTCTGGAGCCTGTTATTGGCGTGGGCGGTGAGGTGCCGCCAACGGAGCGCAGCTTCATCCCGGTACGGTCCAGGGCGAAGCGGACGCCTCTTATGATCAAAAAGTGTTCTTTGGTTTTGCGCGCCGGTTTTGCCGGCGAATGTCCAATGACGGATGATGATGATGGTGCTGTTGCCGAACGGGATACAGATTTTTGCAGCTTGTTCGTCGAGGACCGATAAAGCACCCCGTTGATATTGACCAGTACAAGCTGCTTGTTTTTCGACGCGTAAGCAATCGTTCCCATCTTACCCGTTGCGGACTTTTCGTGAAACTTTACCGCGGTTGGGTTACGTTTCCTAAAACAAAACAAATTATGTAGCATCACGAGCTGAGTGGTTTAGCAAAAAGGGTAGCACAGATTTACATACAATTTCAACAACTTCGGATCGGTTACGACCACCTTTTTCGGTGTGATGCCATCTATCCTCGACAAGGCATAACGTTTCACGAACGTGGGCTTCTGGGTGAGGGATTTTCTTACTGCTGGTAACCTTCGATCGATTCGGAGACTTTTCCTTTCCGGTAGGGCATTCATTAGCACCCTCGGTTTCACAATTTCCGGCCTCGCAGCCGTAGGTACCGCGCTGCGGATCAGTTTGTTCTTCCCTATCCTAACCAGTGGGGCAAGAATCTTTGGTGGATGCACATTGCTCGACGGTAGCATCTCCTTAGCAACTGATTTTACCATCGCAGTAGCAGTCGATGCGTCACTCGGTAGACTGACGGTGGAGGCACGAACGAGTTTTCTTCTTGTATTTTTAATTATCGGATTAACAGTCCCTGTAAATGCGGGTTTGCAAGGAGCAAACGAATGTGACACCAGTGGCTGTGGCTGGGGCACGTTAGGTACTGCTGGAAGTGCTGCTGGTGCTGCTGCTGTTGTTGTTGATGGCATTACCTGTTGAATTCCGAGCTTGTCCAGAAAGGCAGGATTCAGGTGTATCTTGCTCTGGTGGGACGCTGGCACGACTTGCTGCACTTCCGGCTGTCTGAACGAACCATTGGATGCTAAAAACATCGGGTTAATGTGTGCTTTAGCAAACTTTGGATTGATAAATATTTTCGACGGCTGTTCGTCCATCGCTTCTGGCTGAGGTTTCATTGTTGTGCTCTGGTGTGGTGTCGCTTGCTAAAAGCACGGATACGTTATTTCAACACTAACTCCAAACAGGCCAACTGGTACGTATTGGTTTGCTGTAAAACACACTAGATTGTTTCGCTATCACAGACACAAATATTGGCTACTGCTATTAATTCTATACACGCGCGAATTAAAAATGAATATCACCATGTAATGAAATAATACGTAATTTGTGCGTCACCTTGGTTGAAGCTGTCATCACAGCGGTCGATCCTGTGGTCATATAGTAGTCACGTGATATTTTATATTTTTCATGTTTATGAGTATAGATCTTTTATGAAAATAGAACGAGGCTTAATAATTTGACGAATTTTGTAGAAATCATCATAATAATCGGTATATAATTTAACAAAATTCGTTTCCGACACAGAATGACAGCATACATAACTGACTGTAAACAAAACTGACAGCATGTACGACATTTATTTCCGACACAGTGGGCTCGCCCCATGGAATTTTATTTCCAACCTTGCACACTGTTGTACATGGTTGTGCGATAATCGCGTTTGAGAAATACGCATGCAAAACTGGATAACTGTAGTGGTGGCCAAAAACCTGTTGTCGACTTCGATGCTTGGAGGTAGGTTCGACCAACAATTTTTTAGAATCAGCTAGAATCTTCCCGAGGAGTCCAGAACCATCCAGAATCGTAGGTGTCTGGATAAGCGATGGGTAAAGTTGGCAAACGTACGAAGCCGACTACGATCCCACTCCGACAATTTCAGAACTGACTCCGAAAGGTAGGGCCGACCAGCATTATTCGGAGTCACCGAAAGTAGCAGTCGTCCAGAAACGAAGTGAGAGTCGTTTGGGGTATGAGTCGACCGGATTCGGCATCCACCGGAGTTGACTGGAGTCGGTCGGAACGGAATCGGCCGGATGCTGTCGCAAAGCATTACAAGCGCTAGAATAAGCTAAGAGCTATTCTTAGAAACAAATGCCAGTTTACAAACAACCCAGTGTATGCACAAAGCAAAAGACGAAAAAACGAAATGAAATGCCGGCCTGACACTGACCGGTTTTGGGCGACTCCGACCCCAGTTTGATTCTGATTCCGGCAGACACCTGTCGACTCTGACTCCGATCGAATGCGGACGACTCCGATTCCGTCTCCGAACAACTCCGACTCCAGACGCCTCCAGACAATTCTGATTTCAGCTCAGACTCCGAACGACTTTGGTTCCGGGCGGAACTAGTGTTTCCGATGTTATATTAGACAGAATCGGATTAATAATTACCGCAGTCGGATCGGAATTGTGGCTGCGCTCCAGAGAGCTGTCTGGACTGGGAGTAGGCCGAGGTCGAACTCGTCCGGAGTCAGAGTTGGCCGGAGTCAAACCAATATGAATTCTTAACCGGAGCCAGAATATATCGTGCTCTTGGTAAGCTGGCTTCAGAACTCTGTTTCTAGACGATATACGACTTTAGCAAATTAGAGATACGTAACTTCAAATTCTGAACCAATTTTTTCTACATGAAATTTGCTCTCCATGTTTGATAAAACGTCTTTCACGCTGTCACTGATATTGACTCCGATTCCAACTCCTTTTGACTGGGACCGACTACGACCGATTCAAACTCCGGATGCTTCCAACTTCAACCACATACGATTACAACTCCGAGTGACCGTTATTGCGCCCCCAGATGGAACTGATGGAACCGTTCTCGCTGTGGTGAGAATCAAATTAACAATAGCCGGAATTGGTTCGGTATAGAGGATACGTTCTATAATAGTGATGTGCTGTTTGGAGCGCATCGACGACCCCTATCCGACTCCGGCTGTTGTTAGTCCGACTCAGACTTCGGCAAAATTCGAACCGCTAGTTCCACGCGGAGTCGGAATTGTCAAAAGTCTTTCGGAGTCGAAGTCGTCCGGAATCGTTCGGGGTCATTTGGAGTCGTCCGGAGTTATTTAGAGTTGGGGTCGGAGTGGGCCGGAGTCGGCCGGAGTCGACCCGAGTCGGAGTCATTTGGAGTCCTCCAAAGTAGATCAGAGTCAACCGGAATTTGTCGGAGTCAACAGGCGCCGTCCGGTGCAATGTGCTTGTGATAAGACATTTCATTTTGTTGTGGTTTTTTACCTTCGGTTTGCGAGTATATTTCGTATACAGGCCTTTGTGTCGAAGTTGGACTCCGGCCGACTCCGGACGACTCCGACAACTCCAATGACTCTGGACGACTCCGAACGACTATAGATGATTCCGACTACCAACAGCTCCAGCCAACTACGAACGACTCCGCACGACTCCGGACGACTCCGAACGACTCCGCACGACTCCTGACGATTCCGAACACTCCGGGCGATTCCGGACGATTCCGAACGACTCCGGATAAGCGGACCTAGCTTCCCAAGTCGGTTCCGAAACTATCTGAATCGGATCGTAGACGGCTCCGGATGTTTGCCAACTTTACGCATCACTATTCTATACCAGCGGTTTTCGACCCGGGGGAAATTAGTCGTTTTTAATCGAAATTTCACAAAATGCTACGGACCATAACAAGATTATTCGCTTTTCAGACGTCTACTTCCTGTCGCAAGAAACACACCATAAGATCGTCGAAAGCGAAACATCGCAGAGTTAGCATAAAATGTGTCATACTCGATGGAGCAGCGATCACCAACAACCAAAAGTGGAGCATCCGCCCGAAGGCGGCATCGTGAAGCATCGGTGGGATAGGCTTATAGGCCCAATAGGATAGGTTGATATGCCCAAATTGAGATGACAGGATGGCGTGGAGGCGTCCGCCATTAAGGCCGGGATAACGGACTGTCAGACGAAGACGCGAGACCGTGAGCGGTTTCGGACACTCCTGAGGCAGGCCAAGATCGCAAAGCGGTTGTAGCGCCGAATAAGTATGTTTCTCGCATAACTATATGCTAAGAATTGTAGGTTTTGATCAGCGATTCGTTGTATAATGTTGCGAACAGTGTGTTGTCAACTTAAGACACCACTTCAAACCAACTTAAAGCATTGGATGAGACATTCAAAATGACTTGTGGTTCCTGTTGCAGGAATCATAATACTCCTTTAAACCCCGTAATGCTAAAATATGTGTTTTGCTGTTACACATTTTTCACAAATCTTCAACTATGATCCTCTGAAGTGGTGTACACAATTGTTACGGAGAAGCCTTTAGATTGGTAGCAACAGAAAATCATATATACATGTTGTATCGATGTTTGTATTTGTGTAAAGGCAGGGTGAAGAGATTTAGAGGGTCAAATATTAAGGGCTGAAAACTGAATATGAGACTGAGCTGAAAACTATTCCACATGTAAAAAAAAAACAATGTCTGATATGTATAGAAACATGATAAACAAAACTCATACCCTAGTACTATAACGGACTTGAAATAAAATTTAAATTTCATTGGTTTCATAAAAAAACGAGTATAAAGCGTTCTACATCTATAAAGGTTCCAGTTTAATTGTCTGTCTGTAAGGTTGGATGGTAAATGATCCAAAAGTAATATTCCTTCCTTTGCCTGGCCTCACCTTAAATAAACAGCAGTCCAAACAATCCAATCCTTGCATTTAATTAAAATAAGCAGCCCTTTTTCACACCTAATCAAGCACACACATACACACACACACACACACGGGGTCACATCTCTGAGAACTTCCGGGACGATTAAAGCTCTGGCCAGAATTGAACAAAAACAACATAATAAAAACAACAGCGTTTTTTGATAAAATTGTACAAACAAACCCGTACCCAGTGTGTTGACGGTTTCAAACACATCCGCACACCGCACCGAACCGGGGATAATGTCCTTTTTAGGTTCATTCATGCGCTCCACAGGATGCTGGAGGCCCAGATTTTTAAACCCAACCACACCAAACGCCGAACAAAACGTACAATATGGAAGCGTCCGGTTTTGGTTGTCCTGTCAGTCGAACAAAAAGGAAAAAAAAACGAAGGAAAGGATGTAAAAGGTGAGGATCGTGGAAACTGTTGGGAACACAGAAACAACAGGTATTTTTTCTAATATTTTTCACTGTTTTTGCTTTGTAATGTACGTCCCGGACAGGTTGAGCAGTAAAATAGTTCAGATGTGTTTTTTTGACGAAAAAAGAAGCATTATCAATTCCAATTGCCTTTCCTGTTTGGTCGTTGAAGTCTCTGGCTTAAACAAGAGGATGCTCAGATCGGGCTGTGTGTGCGTGTGCATGGAAAGAAGGAAGCGATTACCATTCAAAACAAAGCGACGATCGGCTGTTAAACCCGTGTGGTACCGTTTGCCCAGGAAGCAGGTTCATTGTGTTGTGATCATCGTCATCCGCAACCCGAACCGGGACGACGTTTGCGTACAGGATTTGCGACGTTTTAATTGTTGTGCGTGAGTGTTATTGTTGCGTCCCTTCCGGTCGGTTTGCTTGTAGGCCGCCTCTGCACGTCGACGCAAATAGAATCAATTTATTTTTGTCCAATTCCCCAAAATATGCCACATTTCCGATGCGAAAAAGGATGTGCCGTTTTGTTTACATTCCATCACTGCGCACTCGCACACAGATGGTGCTAGCGGTTCGATCGGTTCCACACACTCACGGGTAAAGGAAGCGACGGAAAGACGACAATGTACACATGTTCCGTATTGCCTTATCCCTTCTTTGCCGCCTTCATCATTGCCTTTCTTCACCTTCCGTTGTCATGCCACAAACGTTCACCTGCCCCTTCCTGGGTGTAAGTTCTAAACCCCAGCGGCAGAACCATTCCTTCCCAAACACACACACACACGCAGGAAGAGCTGGAACGGTTTTCGGTTCTGGCCGTTTGGCTTTATTGTTATGCGGACTAATTATAATTACAAAACAAGGATTAAATTGCCCCTCGCCCGGGAGTTGCGGCCCCGAACCTCAAACCCCCGAAAGGGAGAAAGAACAGACAGCACAGAAAGGATAGCGATAATAAGTTGCGGAAAAGGGACTGCGGAGAAAGCTTTTCTTCCATCCCTTTTGCAGTCCCTTTTGCGATCCCTTGGCCATGCCCCGGACCATGTCCCGAGAGTCCCTTTCTCCTATCCTCGGCTCCGGTGCGCGTGGATTGGCAAGGATAACTACACCTACCTTTTATGCCGCGCCACATAAAACAAGAGACGGTACAAAACGGCTCATCATCGTGAGTTTCGCTCTGCACGTTGCACACGTTTGACAGGAAACGGTCTGTCTTGGTTACACGGTACACAGAAAAAAGTCTTATCTACTTTCAACGCCCTCTTTTCGGTAAATCATCCCAAACCGGACACTGCTAATAAGTGCTAAAAAATGCCGACCGCTCATATCCGCTTTATGTAGCAGATTGTGTGTATGTGTGTGTGCGTCAGTGAGTGATTTTCAGCTGGAAAAGTGCATCCGGTATGATTAAGGAACGCGCCTAATGTCGTGGGAGAATGTGCTCTTTTTCCTTCCTCGGCGGTGAATATCAAATCTAGTGTGGTTGGGAGCTGACTTAAAGCGTGGAAGAATAATTCTAGGACAGGAAGACTTACACAACCGAAGCAGGTATCATTGCAGGGGACAGGGGAAAGCGCTCAGACCCCTCGAATCCTATAAGCTCACGGAAATTGGTCGTTCGATTTATCACGTTGACAGCTCGGGAACGATCGGGAGGATCGGTAAGAAGGCATGCGATGAAGGCGTTTGATTCCGTCCGCTTTATGTGTGATCAAAACAAGACGATTAAAGCCCGAATTTCGGAAACTCCAATACGGTAGCGCGTCCGCACCATGTTATGTCCGGTAGCTGGACACCTTTTTCTGTACGGGGTTTGTAATCCTTCCGGGAAATGGATTGTATACTCTCGGTGATCTTTTTATTGGTATTGTTAGCATCTTTCTCATAGTTGTTGCTGGTCTTTCAGGCATGTTTTGTAACCTTTCATGTGAAAAAAGTATGAAGTTGTAACGTTATTTATTAATTTCGTCATGATATGCTTTAAAGGCTCATCAAGAGGCATCCATAAATTACGTAACGTAAAGAGTAACATCGTTCTGGCTACATTTGTCCATAGAATGACAAGATGTGACGTTGAAAACACCGAACCACTCTATCTTCTGCGAACGTTACACCATTTATGGATGATCCCTAAATAATACTCATTAATAGAGCTAGAAAATTTTATAACAATTGTTTAGATAACAACAGCGCATCTAGTGGATTTTCTTTTTTGTTTTGGTAATTAAATATCTAATTTTAATTAAATTTATTAATTTAAATGTTTTAAATGAGTTATAAAATTAAAAAAAATGCATCCAAAATACATTCCATTACACAAATATAAACCCTAATCCCTGACCGGATGTAACGATCTACACTGCCGTTTTTGCCATTTCCGGAAGAGAACCCCCCGGTGCCATTTGCCACAAGCTCACACTTCCTGTACTGCCAGGATTCGGCTCTGTGTTTGCCTAGGCTGTACAAAAGAATTAATTATTGCAGTACAAAGGCCTCCATCCCTGCAGTTCGGCCTAGCCCGGCAAGGTCCTTCCTGCCAGAGCAAGAGACACTAATTGTGTGAAATAAAGCGATGCACAACGCTCCAAGGCATTGCAGCAAAATCAAACATTTGCCGCAAAAGTTCATAAATGAAAGGAAAGTAGCAGCAAAAAAAGTGGCAATTCGTGTGCAATTGCAATTCCCTTTTGGGTGGGCTCGTAAACCGGAGGAGCGGAAAACCCGCCCGTGATGAAGGTTCAGTTTTGGCACAACAACGAAGACCGATGATTTTACGACTTTTACCCTCAGCTTCTTGGCGGATCCTATCGCCCGTCGTTGGATTGCAAGGGAAGGACCAAGGATCAGGGAATGTGTTGCACATGTGTTGTATTTCCCTTCTTCTGGCGTTGGTAGCATTCAAAGCTTTTTAACCTCTTTCCCTGTACGCAGTCGTGCTGCGAGCGTCTTCGTCCCGTGGCAACAAAACGTGACAAATACAATACATTTTCAATCCCGGGATGGCCGGGAATTCCGCTTCCGATCGGGGTTTCCTCGTCGACTATTGAGTTATAAAACCTTCTTTGGCTTTCTTTTGCCTTTCTTGTGCTGCGCATTGTGTGCTGCTGCTGCTGCTGGCCGGATGATAGCAGCAAAGCAGCACATCCTTTTTGATCGTTATTACTAGCCGACCAGCGGGGGTGAACCGGAAACCGGAAGAGAGTCGAAACCAATTGGACTTTGGGGGAGGGGGGGGGGAGGAACGGTGGACGGTTCGCGCGATCGGATGTTTATTTCCGCGTGCTGTCGACGAGAAACCGGAATGGCTTCAGCTGTACTTGTGGGTTTGCCTGGGTCAAATGGACAAAACAAAACTGGAAATCAATTAAAACTGACATAAAAAATGGATCATTTATAAGTATTGTTAGTGATAGAAAATAGAGAAAAGGAGTGAACAATGATAATTGTTTTTCTTTTTGTAAAATTAAACAAGATGGTTAACAATATTCATCAACCCGGCCGCTCATCCATATTAGAATTAATTGAAAGTGCTCTTGATTAACCTTTAAGATACGAGTTGCTATATCGATTAAAATCGCTTGGTTGTAATACACAAACTGCAGTAATTGTACCAAGTATTCGTTCTGAACCTTGTGGGTCGAAAAAATATAATTTTACTATTAGAACTTATGGTCCTTCGAACCGGAATAAAAGTGGAGACCTTTGGATTTATATTGGAATATTGGATATTAACAATAATGTTTTTTTCTATAAATCATGTCATTTTGTTCTGAGTAATGGGTTTTAGTAAGATTTAGTAAGTTATGAGCCTATTCGTGACTTATTTGTCGTTTGTCAAATTAATTACCATGTGGCCGCGGACTTGAATTTCACGATCTACTATGATCTTGCGAGAAAAACTAAACTATGCGTGGAACTGGCTATACCAGCGGTCAACAAACTTTGTGACCGAAAGAGCCAAATTCTTCAAAAATGTTCGTAGTGTTTCATGTGAAGAGCCAAATTAACAAACCAAGAGTAAAAATGTGTGAAAGATCTATGAAACATATGAAATAGCCTTAACTGCTTAACTTTCCTTAGCCAAGGTTTCAATGCACTTTTTATTGGACTTTTTTGTACTCTTCCTTCTCGGTATTGCCTATCTATATCTGTTATGTTATTCAAAGGCTCTTTATTTTGTAGCATTTTCCTGGTTAATGGTACGGATTTGTACGTGCTGCTTGTCTTAAGGCCGACTGGCAGCTTGTCCATGAGCTGTTAACGGGGAGTGCTCTATTCAAATAAATGTGGAACATTTTCCAGGCTTTTTGATATTTTGTGAACTCAGTGAAAAAAAAAGAAAGACTGCTGACTTTTCCGCAGTGTAGACTCTTCCCTCGTACTGCACTGCGACCAGATTGATACCATTATAATTGATATGATGTTTTGTTTTTTTTTAAAGGGATATAAATGTAGAATTTTAGTGAATCTTATGTGCAAGATTTTTGGAAGTATCGTCAATGGATTTTTTTTGTAAGTATCGTCGATGGAACGTGGAACGGATGTGATCGGGTGTGATATAGCAAGTAGTTTTAAACACAAATAAAAAGCCAATTTTACAGTAAGAAAACTATTAGTAATTCGAACAATTTCAAACTAAATACAAACCCCAAAATACATATCACCAAATGCTATATCTTAAATATCTACATTATTACCACGTTTTAATTGTAATCTATAAATGTTGTAATACAAACATGTACCGTAGCAAAATGGCCCGAATAAACCATAAAGTTAAAAAAAGAAGATAAATATATTTCTATTTTTACAAACGTAACCTCTTTCCTGAACGCATTCCCTCTCATAAAACACTAGATCAGCTGAACGTTACTAACCTTAGCCAAGTAAGGAGAACACATGATTTATTACAATATCAAAAACCTGACGCGGCACACGTTTCTCATTTGTGTTTCGTACGCTTTTTGGTTACATCCTCCTTTCGTTCGTCGCTGCAGCGAAGGAAACAAGGCAACCGCGTGAAATGTGACACTTTTCTGACGTTGGAAAAAGGATACTCCCGAAACCCATCCGCTAACGGCCGCTCGCCGCTTGATCGCCGTGGATGGGTAGGTGGAACACGAACGATCTTGTTCTATTCTTCCTTCCTCCAAAACGAACCAAACCTTAAAGTGTGTCCTTCCTAGATCACCATCTGCACACAGAGACAGATTGCGCACCGGCTAATGGGTGAATTATGTAAATAGACGGCTGCACTTTCGGGGAACTTGCCTTTCAAACAGGCCCATCGATTGCCACGTGCAGCTGCACAAACGGACGAAAAGGCAACAAATACGGGGGAGAAAGAGTGATCCCATCCCTGGCACGATCGCGATTGCCCTAGGTCGATAAGGTGGTGAGGGGTTTGCTTTCGGTCCCCGTGCATCAAACCCAACCCCGACTTTAAATTGAATTCCACTTTCGTGTTCGTTGCAGTCGCTGCAGTCAATGAAGTGCGTAATTAAAATTAAGCAAAAGAACGGCGGCACATTCCCGCTTCTGGCTCCCGACGTCAGCTTGCGTACGATCGTCACCGTGATTCGACACTTTCCGGGTGGGTTTTTGATTTTTCTGCTTCTTTCCGCACATGCAGCATCCTTCCTCAAAGCTATCAATCTGATCTGCTTGCCGCTTCCTGCCCTGTTAGGGTTCTGTGATGTTCTTTTTTTTTCTTTAATCCTCGCTCGACAAACAAAGTTCGTCCTTTTTTCCCGAGCTGCCGGATGATGTTTCGAAAATCGAGTGTTGAAAAACAGCACAAACTGACTCAAGCAAAGGAAAGGAAAAAAGGATGCTGCTCTCCTGTGGCAGGATGTTTTTTTATGCATTCCCGGTGTTGATTGTGAATGATTTTACAGAAAAAAAGGATCGTCCACTTCCTCTCCACATTTGACATTGCTGCATGGCTTCACGACGCGGTTAAACGGATGAGCGGATATGTAAAGAAAAACTTCATTCCGATTGCTTGTGTTGGAAGTGTCGTATTTTTTGTTTTGAAATACACATGCACATCGTTGTAGGTTCGATCTATTTGCGTTCGCCCTTTCATTCCCCTCTGCAAACGACCGACACAAGGACAAATCGGGATCGATTCCGGGTCGCCAAAGTAAATACAAGCGATACGATATTTCCCGCGCGATTGATACATCCTTCCCCGGTCGGTTACAAGCGTTTGTAGCATGAAAACCAACAACAAATCAACAACTAAACCCCACCCCATCTGACCGACCGCAAGGATTTGGTCCTGTTATTTTATATTTTTTATTTTTTTGGTGGGCGTCGTTGCACGGGCGAGTCGTAAAGAACAGCACGGGATGTGTGTGTGCAGATAGAGGTTTGTTTGCGATCCGACACAAATCCACCGGCCTGAAATGGTCCTTTTTTAACCCAGCCTTAACCAGCGGTCGATCGGCAGATGACGCTCAACGATCCGGTCGTTAAAAAGGGCTGACGACCGGACGAGCATCATGCCGTGGATGGCGGTACAGAGTAACGAAACGCTCATATTTCCTCCCGGGTGCCGGGTCAAGCCTCGGCAAAGGGACTCTCGAATCGGGTTGGTTTGGTTTACAAATCAGTAAAACTGTCATGCGGGAGTTGTTTTTTTATGACGCGGTGGTCTAGTTCTTGGCTCGAGACCGCACATGGTCATTTTCAAAATGATCGTAAACGTGAAGGAGGAGTAGGAGGATGCCAATGGATGAATCTATTTTCAAACGGATTTTACAACCTGGAAACGTTTGAAACGGCAGTAAAATGAAAACAGTGAAGCAGATCTGCTCACTTGAGACTCGTAATTAAATGCACCAAAACACTATAAAACAAATCGTAAAAAGATAGATACAAATTACTGTTTTGTTTGTATTAGTCGTTGACTTAAGGAAATAATTATTCATAAAACTCCCGATCCACCGAAATGTTTTGAAAATGTTCTTGTTTTTGTTTTACTCTCCATTTATTATATTACATACATGTAACTGGTTTATTTTTTGGCGAGGCTCTGCGATACTAGAACCGATCAGCTGTTTGCTGCTTGGATGTGTGCGTGCGATCGCTTTACTACCTGTAGCACTATGGGCAAGTTACGCAGTGCAATGTGAACAAAGTGGACATTTGTTTATAAATTTTTTTATAAAATAATATCTTACTTTCAAATTAGGTACAGTTGGTTCTCGAGTTATGCGATTAATGCATTCCAAAGACAACAGAGTAGTTCGAATATCCGTTTAAGCCAACTATCGAGATTTTCACCAATTGATGTGTAATGCAGTGATATCTCTCTAAGACGTTGTCTCTTCAAGATGAATTGTTTCTTTAAGATAAATATGTTGACAGTCCCGTCCTATTCCATAGGTGTTATGTATCTTCAAGATGAATATCTCCCTTAGGCGAATATCCTTCAAGCTGCATATGCGATTTTTTATAAGATTAATTGTTGGGTGACAGTTGATAAAAATATTGGTGAAAAGATGCCATGTTTTTCCCGTGGATACTTCAAAACTTCAAAAAGGGTCCCGTGGTACAGTCGTCAACTCGAACGACTCAATAACATGCCCGTCATGGGTTCATGGGTTCAATACTAGAATGGACCGTCCCCCCGTAGCAAGGATTGACTACTCGGCCACGTGGTAATGAATTAAGTCTCGAAAGATTGTATAGGCCGGCATGTCCGCGTAGGACGTTACGCCAAATAGAAGAAGAAGAAGAAGAACTTCAAAACTTCATAGCCACAGCTTCATTAGTTTTCCTCAACATGAATATCTCCAAGCAGACGGTCGATTGAAGATTCACCTTACCGAGATTTCACTGTACTGTAATTTTAATTAATCTAGAATAGTTAAGACGAATTATTTGATGAAATTTATGTATTTTGTCATATTGGACAAAATAGTGCAAAAAGTGTGAAATTTGAAAAACTGTATACCTCGGAATTTGCGTAAGTCGAAAACTGCACAGTCCGGTCTTTTTCTTTTTCTGGTTGACTTGCTTTTTAGTTGAAAATATAGGTGAATTTGGGACTCGCCGAATATCTGTCATTATAAAGTATATAACCGAAGTTGAAGAGTCGAAATCTGTGATATCGTGTATTTAACTGAAAGCAACGTTAGAGAATCTTTAAATTTTACTAAAAAATCCTTTTACATGATATAAATATTCAAGATTGGCTAGTTGGGGAATATTTATAAATGTGTATGTAACGGTTATCAATCATTAATTTAATAAAACAAAACTTAATTTCTTCTAAGTGACAGCTTTAAACTGTCAAAATCGTCGTAAAGTTCTACTGATGATTTCAGACTGAAGTTGGCATGCCAACGAAGTCAACTAGTGAGTTCAGACTGTAACTTCAGCTTTTATTTCTTCTTGTCATAATTTTAAAATGAAAATAATCAATTCTATTCAAATCTCTCTGTAAGCTTTATCAAGGTGAAATAAAACCGTCTTAACACTCTGGGCGCTGGGATTTTGCATTACGGTTTCTGCGGAGAACACAGTACAAGATAAGAGAGCGATGAGAGCGTTTCATTGGCCTACGTTCACTCTCTTTAATTTCTTTAATTAATCGATCCTCACGTACGATGCCGCTTCGGCAATATGCGCTCTCTCTTTTTTCCCGCTGCAATACGCTCTGCTGAGAGTTGATGAGAGACCAATCACAGAGCAGGAGAGTGAAGAAAGCTGTGATTCCAAAGCGAGCCTCACAGCGCCCAGAGTGTTAAAGCTATTTTATGCTATTTCTATGGTCTGGTATATTTTTCAGGAATATTTTCAATGAATTATCTCATGATTGAATTTGATTGAATGTTTCTAACCTTGAGACACACACACATTTCTATAGCAACAAAAATTTAAATAAAATAAACAAATAAATAAAACATTTGCTCTCGTGCAATCGCCATCCTAACCCATAGTGCCTATCCGGTGAGGCCATCTCGCTTTCTCTCTATCTCGCCCAACCATCCGGCTCTCCCGTTTCACTTACATCGTAAGCGTTGCACCAAACAAAACCATGAGCCGAGCATAAACATCCACTCATTCCTTCCTTCGTTCGCGGAAAGCAAACATCGGGCACAGCGCAGCATCGGCAGTTGTGTGAGCTGTTAGTGGTTTAGTTCTCGCGACAGCAGAAACAAGATCGTTTGCGTTTGTGTGCACGTTGTGTGCTCTGGCGTGCGACCGTTGCAGTTTGTGCGAACGAAGTTCTGCAAAAGTGCAGCAGCAATTTGGGCCGCTCGAGGGCGAACGTCGATCGGCCGTGTGTTGTGTGCGCGATTCCAGTGCCAGTGTGTGATGTTTTAAATTAGCTACTTTGTGCACGGTTTACTTGCCTGTGTTTGTGTGTGTGTGTGCTTCCATTACATTAAACCTTGAGGTGTAAAAGCGGCGCTTAGCTGGGCAAGCGGAAACAAGCGGTAAAACATAAACCCCGAATCGGTGAAGTGAAACGCGCGCAGAAAAGTGAAGCGAAAACAGTTTGCCAGTGTAACGATCTAGCGATAAGACGGGCGATCGCGAGCGATTCTACCTGTGAAGATTGAGCTTTTTCCTTTTTTTTTTGAGAGCGCAAATTAATCATATTCCGGGAAGTGTTCTACAGACCTCGCGCAACGAACCGGCAAACGCGCAGCGAACACCCGGCGAGAAAATCACTCGCCCGTGAACTAATTAGAAATACGATAATCAATTTGGAGAAGGAGAGCAAAAAAAAACAAAGCCACAACTCATACAAGTCGTTCTGGTTTCCTTTGGGTGTTTGTATCG
This sequence comes from Anopheles merus, assembly GCF_017562075.2. NCBI lineage: Eukaryota > Metazoa > Arthropoda > Insecta > Diptera > Culicidae > Anopheles > Anopheles merus. The sequence continues at coordinate 25,080,895 of NC_054083.1, read as the reverse complement.
TGTTTCGTGTGGCCACGTGTAGCAACTCCGGTGTTCTCCGACGCTAAAGGAACCAAAGTGAGCACAAAAACAGAACCCTACAAGCAGTAACATCTTTCGACTCAAACATCTGTCGAGTCTTTGGCAGCTACCGGCACGGCATCATATACCTTGCAACCAATAGCACAACAACAACGGGGTTGCAAGAGTGCAACAGTGTGAGTCCAACCACCATCATCATCGTCATCATCCAGCGGTGCCTTCGATAATCTCTGTAAAACGAACGTTTCAAAGCATCCAGCTGGGTCCCGCATTTCGTAACCAACTGGCCAGTTTAGGGGTGAAGCTCAAAACACAGCAAAAACAAAAGGAGGAACCAAAAAGGAGAATCACGTGACGAGCGGGACGAGCGCATCCAGATCACGCAAGCAGCATTAGGAGGCCGGAGCCGGCAGCCGGTAGACGCATATTTGCACCCACTTTGTTCTGTCCGTTGCGCTTGCTTTCCTTGGGTGGAACGACAGGGCAGCCCCTTTGGCACGTGTTTCTGTGTGCGTGCGTGTGTGTGTGTCTCTCTCCCTCCAGTCCAGTCGGTTAAGGGCACACGGCACAGGCCTTCTTCGGTAAGCGGCAGCGACAGCATCTTTAAAGCAGCAGCGCCGGCTGATTTATTCCACCATCGAACCGGAAACATCTGCAACCGATCGACCGGGGCAAACGGTGCTGAGATTGCCGGTCGCTGGTGACGTAAAACGAAACGAAACGGTTTCCGATTCTGTTTGAAGTTCGTTCCTGACAAGCAAGGTAAGCTTAAGATTATTGCAAACATATTTCTTTTTCCAATAGAATAATCATGGACCAAAACGATTTCGTTTTATAAGTGTTTGATGTTTTTTGGATGATCGGTGTCATTTACATGACTTCGCTTTGAAAGTTCAAGACAGGCTAATATTGAAATAAGACTGTACTACTTGTTAAAAATTCATTTGAAGCATATTTTACACAAAAAAGGCTCTTTTTACACCAGCTTTCATTAAAAACAAAAGCAAACTGTGTATGATTCATATTCAAATACGCAGTGGAGACTCATTTAATAACCCTCCGCGACGTTATGAGTCAAAGCGCATTTGCGTTCGATAAAATATAACGCCGCTCCATACAGAGAAATTCCATGCACCTACATTTTCTTTTCTTTTCTACTGAAAGTGTAATTGGAAAAATCGACTCATCAACTCATCGATACACCATACCCCCGAAACTCACCCACGTTCAATCAGTCAGTACCCTACTTCTTCGCAACCCTCCAAACGTTTGCACAAAATTAAATCGTGCCGCGTAGTAGTGAACTAACAAAAAAACCAAACCAGCAAGACAAAACAAAATCTATGAAATTGCTTCCATGCCGGGCGCCGTACGCTTGGGTGCAGACTTAAAACACAACCACGCACTGCATCTCGATCCCCATATCCATTTGGGGGATAATACAACCGTTTGTGTTTGTTTGTTGGAACGTTCGTTTCTTTCCCCTTTTGCCCCTTTTCCCCGTTGAGATCCGCCGCGTCACGATTGAATTGCTTCGAAAGTCCCCTGCTCCCGAAAGGCTAAGTGGTTGTGGGGCACACACCCTTACACTCTACGGCTTTCAAGTGGGTGGGTGTCGATTGAGCGACAAAAATGCGCCAACATGTGCGTGTGGTGTTGTTGTGTGCCGAGAAGATCGCTCCGCAGAAGCCAGGAAACGAGCGGCCGAAACCATATGTTGGCCAGGCGGTGCAAAACGGGAATGCAAGTTGCCAAAAGAAACTCCACTTTTCTTTCCATTTTTTCGTTGTTTGTTCAAGTCGAAATCGATCAGAACCACTTTTCCCGGACTTTTCCCCGTCCAATCCAATGCCACCACATATGGGCGCGTGTGTCTATGTGTGTTACCATATCCGTCCGACGTTCTTCGTCACCGGCTTTGATTTATGGAAATGGAAACGAGAAATTGGATTAGGGATACTCAGCTTTGGTTGGGAAGCCAAACGTTGCCGCCGTTTGTTCTACACCCAGCGGCGGCAGCGGCGGCAGTTCCGGTCGAAGGGGTTAACTGGAAACCCGAAAACGGAAACGAACAACCCGGCCGGCGTCTAATAAGTGGCCCCCATTGCGACTTGTGCGTAATCTACTTTTGACAAGAACACTCATTTTCTCGGCTCAATCCTTCGTTACTGCTGCGGCTCATTTTCCTCTTTTTTTTTGTATGTCGAGGGCGTGTATGGGCGCCCTTTGGTAGCATGGTGTAGCGGTAATGAGAAGGTGAAGAAAATGATCGGCCCACGGAAAGCAGGTCCGCCCTTCATCCGGGTTTGGGTTTTTTGTTGTTGTTTGTCGACCCGTTTGATCGCATTTCCCGATCGCGGCGTTTGAACTTTTCCCCTTTTCTGGCCAAGTGGCCACAGCCAATAAGTGGGAAATGGGTGCCAAACGAACCAAAGCGGCCAGCATGCTTGTTTTGAGCGTGCATACATACACACGTACGGCGTAACAGGAAAGAACAGTCTACAGACCAGCATCTTCTTCCCGCCGTCCCCCAGGGTTGCGTTCTGTAAGGGTGCGTTTTAATGAGCGTAGGAAATCTATTATTAATTTACGAAAATCTTACACCATCCCGTTTTGCAACGAGAGTGCGCGGCGAAAGAGAAACCGGAAGTCGCAACCGGAGGCATTGATGATTGCGTTTTTTTTGTTGGTAGTTTGCGTATGGTAAGGGAGGGAAGGCAAAGGAGGAAATGCAAAAATGGAAGGAAAATAAACAAACGCATTGGATTTTAAGACGGGTGTTAATTGAGATTTGTGTTCTCGAAATTCAGTCAGAATGGAGTTGGCATACTTGGAGCAAGGTCTCAATAATATTTTAACTAGCAACTTGTATAGGGCTTAAGCAAGGTTGAATCTACAAATGAACATTGATAGTGGATTGAAAAATTATGTTAGTACATTAATAACAAGGGCCTTTAACAAACCTCTATCGGAAAAATAGGCAAATTAGTTAGTTAGGTAAACAAAAACAAACACAAAACAGATAAGTTATATTTGATTAAAACAATGAAAATAATAGTAACGGTTAGAGATTCTAATTATTTAAACATCTAGGTAAACAAAAAAGAGGAAAATAATAGACTACACTTGGTATTAAACTACAGAGATATTTGATCGAATTATCATTTGACAGATGCTAATAGGAAAGTTAATAACAAAGGAAAAATAACCAGCAATTTTTGAAACATGAGAAAAGCAAACTAACAAGTGACAATAAAACATTTAAAAGTCAGTAGACAAAGAAAAAAAGTAAGAATCATTTAAATATAAAAACAAAAAAAGACAAAGAAAAGACAAAAGTTGATAATGAATTGTCAATACGCGATATTTTACAGCCTTATTCATTAAATAATGTTGATGACGGAATAAATTAAGAAAACAAAGTATACTTGTTGCAACATAAAAATAGGCAAGTAAATTGGCATTTTTTTTATGAATACAATGAAAAATCTAATAAGTAGAAAACAATCAAAGAAAAAAAAAGAATTATTTAAACTAATAACGTAAAAAGACAAAAAAGACATTAATAAGGGTACAGTAAAGGAAAATGTTATTTTGGTCTGTTTATAGATGATGGATCATTTAATACCAATCGAACTGATTTCAGATACATTCTTATCATTTATTCAGTTCAATCAATTGTAAACTGCTGTAACTGAAACTGTAATCAAGCTTTGTTGACGATAAAATAATGCCCACAAGATGTGAATAAGTCTGAAACAGTAAAAGATAAATTAAATTAATTACCATCGACCCTAAACCATGACAGTGAGCAACGCAATCAAGCAGCAAATCAACAAAGACCAACATTAATCACACCAGACAAGCCCGGGTTTCTAAGAAAAACCCGCACACAAACATGGAAAACTAATTCAATTTACGTGCCTGCCAGATCTGGCCAATCGATAAAAACCAAAAGCGAGGCAGAGGCGAGACGCGACAGAGCGTATGGGGCGAATTTTCTAAAACCACAAACTGCTAGAAAATGGGAGGAAAAAGATCATTTGAAGCATCCGTCCGGGCGATGACAACGAACTTACAAACACACACACACACACACACACACACACACACACACACACACACACACACACACACACACACACACACACACACACACACACACACACACACACACACACACACACACACACACACACACGCGCTTTGCTTCTACTTCTCTCCCTCTCTCACTCCTCGTTCGCTTTGTACATGCGAAGGAAAAACCCTATTTCCCGCATCGCGAAAAGGGCACCAAACCCTCGACCCCTTCCGCGGCGCGTATGGCCGATCTAATAATATTGAAGGTCTCACATTCCGGCTCGGAAACCGTGTGACCAAACCCGGCCTTCCGCTCACTGTGCGGTGACCCGGCCGCCCCGTCTCCTTACCCGCCTAATTTGCCGCGCGGACGGCGCACTTTGTCGACTCATTTCCCGCGTACACGCACACGCATGCGGACATTTCCTGCCCGTGCGTGCATGCGTTCCGTGCGTGCGTGTTCACACAGTGACCGCGTCACAAATACACGTACACGGGATGAGCGAGTCGGGAAATGGACCACCACCACCACCACCACCACCATTAGCAGCTCAAATTTCCCCCCAAAATTTCATCCGTGGTCATCTCCCGAAGCGAGGAGAGACACGGGCGGATGGGGGTGAAAAAAAACGCAAACCAAAAACACATCAAAATCCATTTCCGAAGCATCATCGAGCGGACGCGCGATCGTTTGCTTCATTTCAGAGCTTCCGTTTCAGCAGCGTCGAGAACAGTTGTTGTGTTCTTTTTCGTTTTTAATTCGGCGCGTCTCTCGCGTCTCCAAAAAAACAACTACATTGCAAACATTGCCAGGCGGATGCCTGTTTGAAATAGAACCCAATCCACACTGGACATCACCATTCGCTTCCATCCGCTTTGGAACGTTACACGATCACGATCGAAATTGATCAAAATTTAATTTTCGATAGCACGCAGCAAACACAGACACCTTTTTGAGGGGGGATCCAAGAGCATAATTGCAGCAGCACCACGAGAGGATAGCGCATTCCATTCAGCAGACGACGACGGGGTGGGCAAAAAAGCGCGCGCAAAATGTTTAAATATAGAACTGTCGAGGCTGTCGTCTAAGACTGTGTGATTGTTTACACGCGCGCGCGCGCGCGCCCTCACTGGCCCGCAGTGAGATGCCGGATGCATCACCACTACACCATGCCGACAGCGCACGACGGAGCACGAGAGAATCGATCACGAAATTGACTTCCTTTCGGGTTGCTTCCGGTTTTCTTTAACCCTTTTTTTTGTGTGTCTCTGTCCGGTGCCACAGCACAGGCCGGTGGCGAAATTGAATGAAAAGGGAAATTAGATCATTAGGGAAAAGTCGGACGGATGGACGGATGACGGATCTGTCTGTTGGAGGGAGAGGTGTTTTTTTTGGTTACTTGGTTTGAGATGAAATCTCGGCCACAGCGGATGAGGACGCTAATGATCGACGATTACTCGAGCGGTGATAAAGAACTGTGGGATACAGATAAGGCGAAGCGTGCGGTTCTGTTGGATTATGGGTTGAATTATAGACACTTTTAAGGAAGATTTCAGTTTTGTGGTCTTACGTAATCAACAAATTATCGTTAAGGTTCTCTTGTTATCTGAATTTGGAGTTCAAAAAATGTTTGTTATGTTGATGCGTTAAAGTTGAAGTTGGTTTATGTCTAGGCATCATTTTTGAACATTTGAAACATAGTCTTGAAGATCGTTGTTGAAATATCTCTTTTATATTAGGAGTTCCTCATTTTGTCTAACAGACATCTAACAACTATCTTTGAGATCAGCTATCGATGTTGCATATGGTATCTCCGGACTATGATGTCCTTAGGCTGTAAAACTCTATCATCACCTGTAGCAGAGCTTTACTTGAAATGTAATACGATTTTTAGAATCTCAGAGCTGCATCAAGTATAGTTCCATTATCTGTACAGTGTCAAGCATTAATGGAATACGCTCCTATTGCGTCAACTTTTTGGACGATCTTTTAGAATTCTAGAGATAGTTCTGGGTGGTCTAGTTGTGCGTCTGGAAGCGTGCGATGGAACAGAAGTCAATTATTGCTCTCATGACAAACATGACGCGCGGTCGAAGATTGATGACTTCATCAATGTAGAGCCCATCTGTTAGTCATGCATCAAACCGAAGAGGCAGCGGGTGTTGTTCTGGAACTAATTAAAACCCAAGAATATCCACATTCACATTTACCCTCAGACAACTCAGAGACCCATATCGATATACCAATAACCACTTCTATGCGTTTGTTTTGGAATTTCCCTAGATATTCCTTTTGCAATGAGCCATACTCCTCGAAAAACCCCTAACGACAGCTACCGGAAATGACACCGATCAATCACGGTAGGTCCCATTCGAGCAGTAGTTACTCCCGATGGGATCATTAATTGAATGTTGAAACGCTCGTACGAACACTTTCAATCGGTGAAAGTCCCCTTTCATCCCATCCATGGTTGTTACATCGGCATTGGTGATTCCTTTCCGCTGCCCTACCCGTATAAGGAACCGGCCGCACACTAATCCATATAAGAGAACACCCCAAAAAACTATCAAAATATGCCCGCACCGCTTTGCCTACCCCATTGGCTGACGGGTTGTTGTTGCCCACAGTCAGCGGATGCACTCGGCATGTTTAACTCGGTGCGGGTTTTAACATCCGCTCCTACCTCACCCCAACGGGAGATAACGGTAGCGGTCGGCCCTGAACGGCCCCCGTTGTCTACAGGAAGATAACGTGATAAGACGACGAACCGCAGCAAGTAAAGGTACTCTGCGCGATGGATACTTATTTTTGGAAGCGCCCTTACGCCCGTGACTCAGAAGACGGGCATCCAACGGGCAGCACGGCGCACTGTTCACATTGATTCATCTCGCGTGTATTTTTCTAATTTTAGCCCACACGATCGTACCTTCCAGATGAGAACTCGGCTTAACTCTCGCTGGTACGTTCGTTCGTTTTGCCGTCGCTGCAGAGAAGACACGATGGCCCAGTTTTCTCTAGGACGTGTCCGATTTCGCTGTGATCACAATGTCGTAACCGTAGATCACCAAACAAGCACAAAAGGTTGAATTGTATTGCTTTACCGACGAAAAAAAAGGCGATAACGCGGCGGAAGTTTATGAACAATCCAGCTCCCAGTCGATTGGTATTGGTGGCACTGTCTCGCCCGATAGGGAAATTGTGTCACAGCGTTGAGAAAGGAACGAAAACATATGATTTCACCAGAATCAATTTAAATAACCTCAATCGTGAAACCGGTAGTGCGTTTCAATTGAAAGTAGATTACAGAGCGGGACAGCAACACATAAACAAATTTTGAGTAAAAAACGAAACCTTCAAAAATTTCGCCTTACTCAGCAGGCTTTGGCACGATCACGAGCCGCCAACGTTTTGTTATGACGTCTCACCCGGGCGGGCTGGTCGGCAATTTGAAAACGAACCTTCCATTACCGCCCCAAAAATGCCTCCAAACAGTGACATGGTTAGCCAAAAAAAGCACCCAAAAAACTCCATACCCAAAAAAGCGCATCCAATTTTTTTTGTCCGTATACCCGAAATGGATGTTTCGCCACAGCTTTTGGAAATAAAGTGTGTCACGTGGTTGGTTGTAGTTTTGATGGATGGAAGCAAAACACACCTTGAAGCTTACCACACCTTGGGGAAGTTGTTTGTTGTACATCTCCAAATTTTGGAACCTTTTTGGTTGGGTGGACTCATCCTCAGCCTCGGAAGAGAAACGAAAACACATAAATAAAGGCGGAAACCAACCTCAGCAAACCTTAAATGTGCCGTTTATCGCACATACAGTCTACGAATGGAAATTCGGCATTCTAACTTTGCGGTGCATTGAAATGACCATATGGCACTGGTTTCCTTTTACCAGAGGTTTATGCCGGATTTTATCAAACTTCGAACACCAAAACAGTCTTCCGAACAAAACTGAAAAAGCGGTTTTTGCTCCCAAAAAAAAAAAAACCTTCACACCCGCCGTAACTGTACACCGTCTATTAGCGGAACGGAACTGAACGATCACGCGCCTGCTGCTGCTGCTGCTGGCCGCGATGGGTGTGTGTGCTCTCACATCAAAACGCTCTCGTGGTCTAGAAATGATGTGAAAATTGCGATCTTCCCCCCGGGATGTTATGGTGTGTGAAGATCGCTTGGAAACTGGGGGAGAAAACTGGGGAATTTCCTTCCCATCCCATCGGCGCTGCTCGATTGGCGGGCCCCGAAAGCGCACACTCTAGGAATTCTTTCCCAAGGTTTTGTGTGGTCTCGTTCTCTGTGCGGGAAAAACAGCACAGCATCCAAAGGTGAAAAGCGGATAGCATTATTAACAATTTACTGCAGAGCAGAGCGTCACATCCTCAATAGCAGTAGGAAAACGAAGCGTCTCAGAAGCGTCAAATGCTTCGATGTTTTCAGCCTGCGGTTTGTATGGTGGACATGACTTTCAGAAACTAAGACCCCATTTTTTCCAGATCATGAAATCTCTATTTCACGTTTAAAGCTTTTATACGCACCCAGAAAACCCTTTTTGTATTAAAATGATGATTTAATTACCACCCAAAAAAAGCCCATCTATCGAACGTTAACCTGCGGCACCAGCGCGCGCTCTCTAATGAGAAGGTGTGCTGATCTTGTGCGATGGTCTTAATCTCTCTTACGCTTAGGATCGTTTTCACCGGACCGGAACAGAGCGCGCACACAGCTGAGGAACGAAATTCCGAACCTTGGAGGTGCAAATAAACAATAATTTAGCCGCGTTCCACCAGTCGAGTGCCTATCGGAAAACACTATTTTCCAAATTAAACGAAGGCGGAAAGGTGTGCACAATCCGATCGATCGGATAACATCACTGTGTGTGCTTGTGGTTGGAATTTGCTGCATGCTGGTGGTGAAGATCGGCCAAATCTTGAACATCTTCCAACCTGTTGCTGGCCGCATTAGAGAGGTGAATTTTCCAGACCGACAGCGCTGGCGGAGAAATGGAAATGAGGCATTCCCGTAATGGGATCGCTCACCTGGCAGCAAAGGAGGGCTAGATTAATGTGGAATTAATTCCACCAGCGGTCGGGAACGTCTTAGGGGCTACGAGAGACGTATATACAGCACCAACAGCTGCTACTCCGGCTCCGGTGGGTGTTGCTGCGGCAGGCAAACAATTGGAGTGTAAATAACGGTGGTTGCCCTCGATTCACGCCTGCGGCTCCCAAAACCTCCCCGCGATCGACATCATTATTGCGAGCGACGACGAGAACGGAACGGCTTTCGAAGGGTTTCCGCGTCTCGGTTATGGTCGGCGGATTTCCAGTTCGTTCCAGCACGCGGTTTCCCTTTGCCCTCTCTACCTCGGGTGGGGGCTTCCTCGGTTTTGGTTGGAAATGTGAGAACATCTCTGAGAGCTCGGGGCTAAGGTTCCTTTTTCCACGATGTGTTGCAAAGACCACCGAGCAGCTAGAAGTGGGATCTAGCAGTTTGAGGGAGACGGCTTAGAAAATGCTGCCGGATTTTGCGCAAGAACAATGCGATCAGTGCGCGCGCGGTTTCGCTCTGTGTGTGGAGACCGTGACAGACAGAGTTCGACTTGGCTTACAGCAAGCATTCGTTTCCCACAGCCTATTCTTACTTCCATTTGGCTTTGAGCAGGAGTTGGATTGAGACTGAAGCACATGGCAATGTTGTGACGTTCTAGTCGGGTCTACAACCACCAAGCCAGCCGCTCGGGCGCAGCGAGGAGTGGATAGCTTGGGAATTATGTTTCGCACCAGCTCTTATATTACGCGTCGGCAACTGCAGCAACTGGAGCAACATCCCACCCAAATGTGCATGTACTAATGGAAACGGTGGCAGGGCAGCTTTTTTTTTTGTGCACACATTTTCTCATCGTCCATTCGTTCACTTGAGTCGTCACTTGAGTCATCGTTTCCTCTTGCGTTGTGCGTTGTTGGAGTGTCGTGTTTTGCAGCAGCTTCGAAATATTACGACGTATCGAACCTCTCCCTGGCAGGTTACTGACATGACATCAAATCGTACTGGTGTTGGGAAGTTTAAGGGAACAAAAACAGAAAAAACAAGCGCTAGAAGTTGTTGAAAAACAATCTCATAAGACCTCTCCTTTCTCGCGAGGAGTGCAGGAAATTGGAGGGTTATCAGGCATCCATGCACCGAATTTGAGCTGCTGCTGCTCGTGCTGATAGTAAAAAACCAAACTTCCGTACACTGGCCGCGGTTGACTGGCGCCAATCTCTATGGGAAGACGAACCGACACCGGCCCTATCTGCGCCCGGTTTGAGTGTTTTCAAATTGATAGGTTCAGTGGTTTTAAAAACTCCTCGACTTCGTGTCAGGGGTACGTACTGTTTCAAATGCAAAACCTTAATTAATGCGGAGGACGACTGCTGCAAGTGAAGCAAATGAACCAGAAATGAGCCTCCGCCTGCGTTGGTATGTCGAAAGCAGTGTCTAGTGTCGCGTCTCTCGGTGCGACAGGATGCCAGAGACACGCGCCGGTAATTTAAACGTCGAACAAATGTCATTAACTCGACCGGCGTCGGCCCACGTCGCACATGGAGTGAGAGAGAGAGAGAGTCAAGCGACGTACCTAATCAGTCATCGCACTGCTCGAGGGGGAAGATTTTTGCACAAAGGTGCACAGGGCACACTGATAAGTGCGTCGCGTCGTTATGTGGGCAAGTGCCTCGGTGAACTTCGATGATCTCGCAGCAGCCGACCGACACCACCGAGGGGAATGGTGTTGAAGCGGAGCATAAATTTGAAGAGAGGATGGCATATTATGCTCAACGCCTTTTTTTATTGCTTCTGTCTGCCTGTGCACCATGAGCACACCTCATTTAGCATTGACTTCGATACGGTTTTGCGGTTGTCTGCACTTGTACACACGCTCACGTACGTACGGCGAACGGAGCGAGCGGAAGTGACGCCACCGGGCAGCACCGACCGAATGTCGGTCAGCCAAAACTGCGTCAGGGTAATTATGGCGGGTGAAACGGCGAATTTGGCTACCGTTTTGGAGGTGGTTAGCGGCATGAATGATTAACGCGCTTGTTTTTTTTCGTTTGCTGTTCGTTCGGATATTGGATACGCGTTTTCCCCGTCCGTACGTGTTTACCTTGAGCAATACAAGTTTGTTTGTTTATCCGCATATAAACACAGCGATCGAGCGGAGGGAAAGAGAGAGAGAGAGAGAGAGAGAGGGCAGGAGTGCGACTCAGCCACCGGATGTAGCGGTGACCATGATCGAGCAGCGTCATGAACCGATCGGTACAATTATCGCATGATCGGTTGCGCTGATGGCTCACTCTTCTCGTTGTAGCAGAACCACCACGGGAAGGAAGCGTGCAATTAGCGCGTGGGGAAAAAATGTCACAATTTCCTTTCGCTTTAACATTGTGTGACTCCACGGGACCAGGGGGAAGGAGGTATTAGCGGGAACGCTTGATTGGCAAGCCAGAACCAGCATGTTTTGCTGCCGCAAGTAGGTTCGGATGCAATTCCCGGGAATGAAGATGCCGTTCGACGTTTGCGTGGTTTTCCATTGCCCGTTAGCGTAAGGTTCCTGTTGTCACAGCCGGAAGCGAGAGCTCCGGACGTCCGAAACGTGAACTCTGGATGGAAGAATAAAGGGCACACAAATCGTTCTTTGCGCCACAGCATGTGGTAGCTGCAATTTGGCAGACAAACATTGCTAAACACAGCGAATTGAGAATTGGTGGGAAATGAGACTAATATTCCTGTTCACACACAAAACAACCGCCCAACGAGATCGCCGCATGTAACGCAATGAGGGAACATCCTGCCCTTCTACGGTGGCCTTCAACCCGGGAGCGGCCTTTCCGTTCAAACTCTCTTCATCGCTCTCTCTCTCTCTGTCTCGCTCTAACCCACAGAGTTTGCCCAGTTTTCAAAATGTCCAATCGTAATTTCCACCGCCTCTTCTTCCGTCCCGAAAAACCTAAATCACGCTGAGGTAACATCCGTCATACTTTGCGGATCATGTCGATCGACAACGGCTCGATCGTCGCGATGAGTGTGCGCGTTGATTTATTTTGTTCGTTCGTTTCGTTACGTTTCGTTTTTTCCCTTACACATTGCCCCTGTTTGCACGTAAAGCACACAGCCGGAACTCCGGTGTCTGTCCGGTTGTCTCCAGCGGCGAGGTTTGTAATTACGTTTGGCAATTGCTTCCAGCAGGTGTGGCCTGGATTTGCTTGTTTTCGAGCACAACAAATCCAGACGGAAGGCTCCACTCCTGATATCTTTAATTCCACGGCCTTCTTTCCGTGCTACTGCTTTCTGTGATGTATGATTTGACTCTTCTGGGGACATCTGAGGAAGAAGATCTCGACAAACTACCGTGTCGTGTCGCGTCTCTGAAGACTCTAGTATTAGGTCGTAATTCGTTTGCGTTGTTTTGGAGTAGCGTCTGGAGTAAAATTCAATTCCAATCCCGCGGTCATAAATTGTGCTACTCTGTCTTAAATCACGACACACACACAATGTGCGCCGACGGAGGACATCCGTTTTGTTTGGCAACACAACAGGCAGCAGCAAAACGGGAAGTGTAACTACAACGACCCCTTGGGACCGACCCCGATTTGGCCCGGAGGACCGCGTCTTACCGAATGCACACATGTGGCTATAGAAAATTGAGGAAACGGCGGCAGCACCAGCAGCAACAACAGCAACTACCGAGCACATCCGCCTGTGGCCCATCCGCGATAGATGCGTAAAGTATTTCCGTTCGGTTATTGGTTTTTGCGTTTAACGTTTAGATTTCATTGCATTGTGTGTATGTTGTGGCTCTCTCTCTCCCTCTCTCTCTCCCATTCTTCTGCTGCCACATTGCGAATTATTGTGTACATACCTCCGCTCGGAGCTGGAAGTTGCAACAACAGTGCGCTGCTGTTCACCTACTTTTTGGGTTTGGGTTAGCAAAGAAGCAAACGGATTTTGGCGCTCCGTCGAACGATGTGTTGCGCGCGCACCGGAAACAGCCGTAAAGCAAAACGGTAGAGTTTAACGAATGCAGCAACTCTTTGGAATTTAATACTGCATGCGCAGGCTACGCTCACAAGACGAATCCAATAGGATCGACGACACGATCCTCGCTTCAGCCTGATTCATGATCCGCCTGATCCGCGAGACTCCGGAATGGGAAGCGATAAAACAAGGTTTATTGCTTGCTCTTAGAGCTGGTCATGTAGACTCACCCTGGCAAGGATTTAGTTTCCATTTCCCTGTTGCCGTGTGATTGCGCGAACATAAATCTTCACCCACACGCACACACACAACCAAGGTTCCAGAAAGCAATGAGCCACGGGGAAAGAAAAAGAGCCGCCCGGGATGGAGAGTATTCCGAGCGGATAAAGCCCACAAAAGACGAGATTTACTGGAGCAACATTTGCTCCACTGCATCTACCAACCGCCCTACTCCTTGGGCTCCTCCCCAGTCAACCGCACAGACCATGAAGCATGAACGGTGGGCCCCCGGTAACACTGGAACGAAATCCATTAGATACCGATTTAAAAGAGCCGGTAACCGGATCACGAGGGCGCTTCTTTTGGGAACAGGAGAGGGCGAGGGAGGAAGACAGAAGAGAAGCAAAAGCGGAAGATTGTTACAAACCGGCCAAGAAGTTCTGGGGACGGCCTATGAAGAATCAGTTGAAGGAACGCCATCCGGGCATTGGGGCAAAAGGAAGCAGACATCCGACGACCCCTGCTGCTGTTGCTGCTGCTTCTACTGCTGCTGGGACAGGAAAAGTATTACCGGGAAGCGACGCTTTTTTATAGGATAATTACATAACTATCAACGTAAACCGAACTTCGTCGTCGCTCCGTTGCCTCTTCTGCTTACACTGCACACACACACACAGAGAACGCCCGGATGGCCGTCATCCGGTCGGGGGTTGGCATTATTAGACTTTGATCGTGCACAGAAAAGCGCATCACGACGATCGCAGCACACAGATCATAAATCCACACTTTGGAGACATAGTTCAGATTCTTCCACTGGTTGGATGGTGTGCGAAACAGAAACCAACCAACCGGCATGCTGTTTTCTCTGTGCGCCACCATTTCCTGCTCACTTGCGTAATAGTAGCACGGAGAACGCAAGAGGCACCCCGACCACGTGGTCGCGTTTTGCGCGAGATGTTTGCCGAAGTGTTTTGCGCTCGCGCGCTCGATCTATATTTATGTTTTGGAATGCGCTTTGCGCGTGTAAAACTCACGCCAGTGGATTTTCAGTGGAGAGCCGGGGAAAAGCAGAATGGGAATGGGCTGGTTTATTTTTTGCTTCGGTTCGGTTTAAGCCGTGGTCTCTTTAACCAAACGCACCGGAAAAGCCCCGTGCGTCGAAAGGAAACCCCGTGACAGCAGGAAAAGGAAGAGAGCATGGTGAAAGAGATTAATAAGAGAGAAGAACAACAGCAATGAAAAAAAACAACGTTGTCGTATACACAAAAAAAGGAATCCCGGAGGACGACGCACGCACCAGGAAGCCCAACGCCGCACGGAACGAATCGAAAGAAGAGGGCAGGAAACGTACTAGAACAGGAAGCGACACCCGGAGACCCTTTTTAACGAGAGACGAAGGAAGATGACGAAGGAGGACGAAAACGGGCTTAAAAGGCTCGCGGCTCCCGCGTGTGATGATGATCCCGCGTGTGGTGTGGTGTGTTTGTGTGTGTTTGGGAATTTTGTTCGCTTCGAAGAAAGCGAAGGAAATGAAACAAACGCCCTGTGTGCGTGTGTGGCGCTGAAAAGATGTGAAATAGCGGACGGTGGTGGGCACACAGCACAGCAACATCCGCCAAGGGGACGGAAAAAGGGGACAAAAACGTGCGCACTTGCTGCCTCCGGTGCATCTGCTGCACAAAAGGAGAACACAGAGAGAGAGAGCGGGAGAGAAAAGAGAGAATACCACAGCGAGACGACGTTAATAAGGAAGTTGATTCGTGTATTATGGTCCCTGCCGAGTGCCGGTAGCCAACTGTGTGGAATCGGTCCATTCAGGAAGTCCATTCAAAGTACGTGACTGGGAGGATGATGATGTTGGCCGTGGAGAGAGGAATTGCTCTTTGAGGCGGTTTTGAGGCCCATTAGCGCATTGCTTTGGAATTAATTAGATCGAACGGAGGGAGGAAGGATGCAGCAGTGTAATTATTGATAAATGAGGGCGATTGAAGATGACGCTGATGACGGCTTAGGAACAGGACGTATTTGAACAGGAATCTTGTTATCTAAATTTCTGATGTTTACATTGCGTGTGTCAAACGTGAAGCAACGATACACCGACACATAAGTGATCGGTAAATTGCAAACTTTTATTTCGGCTCCGGGCAACTCCCGACGACTTGAGACGACACACGATAACTCACGACAACTTCGGACAAAACTCCAGATATACGAAGTCCGGACTAGTCTGAGTGAATTCGGATGAATCCAAATGGGTTTGAATGAAGGTGCAAATGTGCAGATTTATTTTCGATGCAGTAAGAAATCCACGGCTGGAGTTGTTTCAGTAGCCCCTGGATTCGAATCAATTTTAGATTAGGAGTCGAATTCAGTCTTTAAGAGTGTGGGTCAGAGTGGATCTACGACTCGCCGACAGTCATCCGGCGTAAAGCCTAGAGTCGTCGGGAGTCGACGGAAGTCATCCAGAGTAGGATTAAGTAGTATGCAGTAGTCCAGAATATTTCAGAGCCGTTGAGATTCGAATCTAATTTTTACTCGGAGTTTGAATCAGTCTTTCAAAATCCAAAGTTGAAGTGGATCCAGTACTCGTCGGGAGTCGTCTAAAGTTGTCTGGAAATGTCCAAAGTCATCCGTATCCTGGGCTTCATTTGGAGTTGGATTCAGTCTTTCAGAGGCGATGTCGGAGAGCATCCAGCACTCGCAAGGAATCATTCGATTTCTTCCGTATCCGTCAGGAATTGTTCGCGGTCGTCCTAGTCTAGTCGTTTTTCATAGTCGGAGTTGGATCCACGACTCGTTGAGAGGCATCTGGAATTAAACGGAGTTGCCTAGAGTCGTCCAGAGTCGTCTGGAGTCATCTGAATCCTCGAATCTATTCCCGCTTGCCCATCGCTATAACACACCCGGGGATTCGGGGATGTTCCGTGCGATGTGAATTTAGATTTCCTGTCCATCTTTCTTCCCACCAGGTTCATCCCTGGTAATTGCTTAATTTTATTAACTTCGTCTGCGTCTGCACCGAACCGCCAGCGTCTCTATGGCATTGCGTGGCTCTACTCTAGACCCTCGCTCATCGCTACTTCTCCGTGTTAAGCACTCACACGCCACCATTCCACAGCCTCCTTCATTGACAAGTCCCGGTTGTGTTGTTTATCTGTGTCGTTCGCTTTCGCTTCTGTTCTATCTGTCTGGTCTGGTCGGTCTTGCTCGTCTCGTCGGTCGGACGGACCCGTCTGTCTGGCGTTGATTGTCTGGCAGCCAATACACACGTACCCGCCTATCGTACGTTGGCGTTTCACCACCACCCCGCTTTCTTTCAGCCATCTATCACTCACACCCGCGCGCCCGTTTAACGCGCATTGACATTCCGCGGCAGCGCGAACGCGCGCTGCGATTTAACGCATTTTGAGATCTCGCGTGTACACGCCGTTGATTTCCGGTGTGCGATATGCTGCAAGGGGGTGCAGCATATCCGACAATGGGAAACCCCCCCCGTGCTCGCACACGTAGCTTTTGCGTGGGCTGTGGGTGTTCGTCGTTGCCGTCCCGGTCGCGAATGAATTCAATTAGCCGCAACCGTGCGCAACACACGCGCCATCGAACGCCGCACGTCGGACTTTGGTCGAATTGATTCAATTTATTGAATCAAACTAAAGGGAGATAGATGTAGGAGGGGAAGTCGAAGGCCAATAGAAAATCAATTTTAAATATAAACAGACCGAAGAAGTCGAGAAACGTCAACTTTCATGTCAACAAGTCGAGAAAGTGAGGGAGGAAACCAATTCGACCCTTTTAAAAACACCAAAACACCCCATCTTCTTTGATCGAGAGCCAACTAATTTCCGCGCTGACACGGTCGCTTGTTGGCACTTCACTAAAATCACGCACTGTCGCACTTCACGTCGCAGGCCGCCCCGTGGAAAACTGCACACGCATGTCGTGCCCCTTGGCATGCATGAAGCGCCTGGACGATGTGGCAAGAGCGTGTGGTGTTTATTTTCCCAGCGCCATTCAAAACAACCGCGCGGGGTCGTCGATCCCGGCAAGGGTGTAAGACGGTGCTCGCTGACGGAGTGCTGCGTACGTTGAAAGATCAAACCACGCACATGGGCGTCACAATCTTGCCACTTGAATCACTTCACGGGCGCGCACACACTCGTCAAACACACACACACACACACACACACACACACACACACACACACACACAACACACACACACACACACACACACACACACACACACACACACACACACACACACACACACACACACACACACACACACACACACACACACACACACACACACACACACACACACACACAGAAACACCGTGTGATACAAACATTCCTTCGATCTTGAGAAGGGGCAAAAGGCAGACCACAGCGAGAAGAGCTGGCATCCGTTTCCGGGATCCACCCGGGATGCGTTGAGATGTCGTCTGTGCCTCCCCGAAAGGAACGCTTGGCGGGAATGGCCGTGGCATAAAGCAAGGAAACGCATCTCCAGAAGCTGCTTCCGCTTTCCCAGGCGAATCCGTGACATCCGGACATCAAGCATCATCGGCGGGCGCCATTGGAATAAGCGTTTGCGGTTGGAAAAAAAACACATGTGAAAAGATGCGTCGTTCACAGCACGCCTCATCGCCTCATCATTTCCCGTTCTGGTTAATGCTCCAAAGATGGAAACGGTCCGATATTGAACGAGATCACCGGCGAAGATCTGTCTGTGTCGGCGTGTTATGGGTGGGTTTTGGAACGCTGGTGGAACGGATTTTGTACCCACACACACGCACACCATCAGTGAGGGCGCGATGAAAGGTTCGCTTTCAAACCAGTCTCGGGAACAAGACGGGAAGTGACAAGATCTTGTAGCCCTGGAGCGAACTCCAACTTTGGGTGGTCATCTCTTCAGTGTTCTCTGATGACAACTTCACAGACACACACACACACACCCGGACAAACTGCTGGAGGTCCAACTGTGAGCATCCAACATTCCGATCGCAATCCGATCGCCTGCTAGAGTGCTGCTCGATCGATCACACCTTTTCGGTCATTCGCTGCCCGGAAGTGCATTCATCTCGGCAGCGGCAGCATCTACCCTGGTGGGAGGAAACCCCGGGCAATGGGACAAAAGCCCGATGCTGCGGAAGCCCCATATGCACCAACCAGTTCACGATAGAAATGCAAGGTCTCCGCCGCCATTGACGGACTTCCTCCCGCAAGCTCCAAACGAGAGGAAGATAGACATTATAACACACGCAGAGAGATACAGAGAGAGGCCTGGAATGACGAAATCGAGTTTTGTCACCGGAACAAAAGACTATCACCCCTCCCTGAGGGCAGTTACACATCGGACCATTTCCGCTGGCTGCGTGCAAATGGGCGCATTGTTGTCCGATTGTCGTTGGCTGTTACACGATCGGCGTGTGCATTGTGTGGTCGGTTGGTTGACTTTTCCTGCTCCCGCGAGTTCTACGCGATTGTTGTTCACTGTGACACTGTTTCTGCGCACGGATTGTTGTTCGACCTCTCCCACTGACGCCTCCACCAAACAAAATTGTGTCACTCCATGGTCCATGATTGTTCTAACGCAGTGTACGCGCATATCACCTTTCCTTCCGCTTTCGAAGCTTTCTAAACATCTCTTTCCCTTTCTCGCTCTCTCTCTCTTTTTGCTTTTTCCAGATAACTTCCACAATCACCAGGATGCAGGTGGAAAGTGCAACGAAATGGCGCGTCCCACCGCTGGACCTGTCCGCCGTCAGCGTGCTCACGAACGAGGCGGAAAGGCGCTGGAATCACGGCTCGGGCAACGGTACCAACAACAACGGTAGCAACGGGGGCGCAACAAACCTTAATGGGCGCGGCGATTCGGGCACGGGCGGACACACGCAAACCAGCGCCAAGAAGATCCAGTACGGAGCGGATGGACTGCCAGTTGATCCGCGAGACTGGACGCGCGCGAACGTGTGGACGTGGCTGATCAATCTGGCCCAATCGGAGGGGCTCGACATCAGTCCCGAGCTGGCGCAGAAGTTCCCCATGAACGGGAAGGCCCTATGCCTGATGAGTCTCGATATGTACCTGAGCCGCGTGCCGATTGGTGGCAAGATGCTGTACCGTGACTTCCGCGTCCGGTTGGCAAGGGCGATGAGCTTATGAGCAGCGCAGGTTAAGATCAAACGTCAAGTAAGGGAGGAGGGGAAGGGGTGTGCTTGTTGCCACCCGAAGAACTGACTACTAGAAAGGGGGGAAAAGGGAAAGTTTAGTTAGTTAGTGGAGTGATCAAAAGGGCGTGGGGAGGCACTGTTTAATTTATCTCGATTTATAATGTACTAGAGCGCACCCTAGTTACCATAAGCTAGCTCTCCAAAGTATTGCACAGAAGATGTTTTTTTTTTGCTTTCGCTCCCAAAAACTTCAATTTAAAGCGGAAGGTACACGGAACCCTGAGCGATGGCCGGCAGTGGCAGCGGGGGCAGCAACACCAAAACTTTACAACATAACAGAGACAAAGAGTGGCAGACTATGTACAGTCGTGTACATGTACAAAGAGGAGCTTAAATAACATTTACAAGGTTTAATAGAAAGAATAACAATAGAACTGTATTTAAGTGGCGTTAAGTGATCATGAGGGCCGGGTCAAAGCTTATTCTATCTTAACTATCAATTGAAACAGGCACATAGTTTACTCACTTTTTTGTCACAAATGATCATTCTTTTTTTATGTAATTGTAATATAGTCTAGATATAAGTTACTCTAGTCAGTAAATGCACAAATATTAAAAATCAAGAGAGTGTTTGAATTGAGCGAGAAAGAAACTTAAATAGCAAATTTTGCTGGTAAGGATTAAATCCGAATCCGATGCAAACCGAAGTCCCGGAAGATTCAAGATGCGGATTCGTTACGGCGGGTACGGAGTTGATTGGAGCTGTTCGAACTCGTTCGGATTCACCCGGAGTCCTCGGGAATCGATTGGAGTTGTTTGGACTTGTCTGGAGCAATCTGGACTCGTTCGGAGTCGTCCGAACTCGACCGGCGTTGTATGGTTTCTTCCGGAATCGTCAGAACTCGTCCGGCGTTGTATGGTCTCTTCCGGATCGTTTGGATTCATATGGACTTGTGCAGATTTTCTAGACTTGTATGGAGTCATCTGGGCTTGTCCAAAGTCATTGGAGATGTCTCGAGTTTTCCGGAGTCATCTGGAGTCATCTGGAGTCATCCGGAGCTATCTAAACTCGTTCGAAGGCGTCTGAACTCGTCCGAGGTCGATAAGACACGTTTGCAATCGCATGGTATCGTCTGGAGTCGTCTGGATTCGTCCAGAGTCTTCCGGACTCGCCCGGAGTTATATAGACTTTTGCAAAGTCGTCGCAAAACGTCCGGAATCGGTTGAACTCGCCCTAAGTCGTCTGAAAGAAGTAATCGCATGGACTCGTCTGAAGTCGTCTGAACTCGTCCTGAGTCCTGAGTGAGTATGGATTTGTACGGAATTGTTTGGACTTGAATGCAATCATTTGAGCTTGTCCGAAGTTGCCTGGAAATGTCTGGAGTCATCTAGAGTCATCCGGAGTTATCTGGAGTCGTCCGGAGTCGCCCAGAGTCATCTGGAGTCGTCCGGAGTCATCTGAACTCGTCCGAAATCGTCTACAAACGTTTGGAATTGGATGGTATAATCAGGAGTCATCTGGATTCGTCCGGAGTTGCATGGACTCGTACACAGTCGTCTCATATGGGCTTTTACAGAGTCGTCTCGAAACGTCCGTAGTCATTTGAATTCGCCCGAAGTAGTCTGAAAAAATAAATCGCATGAATTCGTCTGTAGTCATTTGAACTCGTATCGACTTGTCGAGAGTTGATCGGACTTGTCTAAAATTGCGTAGTCGTTGCGTGGTTTTCATTTGATGATGGGTTAATTTTTTCACACCCTGAGTTGGATTGGAACTAGTCTATCTATTGGAACTATGGATCCCCCGTCAGCCACAAGAATTGGATACATTAAACAAGTTTCAGTACTTGAATGAGATCGAGTTCCGATGACTCCGGACGAATCCAGACGACTCCGGACATGCCTAGCCCACACCAAACAATCCATTTTATTTTATTTATTATCAAAGGTAACAAATACAGTGTAGTGAGAAACGGAAAGGAAAGAATCCGACAGACTAGAAATTCGTCCAAGATCTCCGATGCTTCTTTAGTGCTGTAGAACTTGTAATAAAATATTTATTCTTCCGTTTTGCGTAACAGCCATTTTGGTGATGGGTCACCGTATGAATAACGTTCCACGGAAACCAATGATAGTCATCTTTCCGATCTTCTGGAAAAGAACTCAATTCGACAAGGGAATTAAACTGTATCTAGTTTTGTAGGAAAAAGAACGTCTATCAATTAGATCACTTCGATCATATCGATCGATCATATTGAACGTAAACACTCGACCATAAGCCTCAAGTCTCCAGGGGTGCGAAGAAAGGAGGTTTTGGCATTATACATGGAATTTTTTGCTCAAGCGATTAATTAAATTTCATTCTTATTTAAAATTTTCTCAATTTTCATATACATGAATAAATAAAAATTAAATAAACACAATTTTACAAATTAATTCATCTGCAATTTTAAAAACATATCTAATTTTTCATTAGAAAGAGCGTATACATTTGACCAGAATTTTGAGAGCATCGATATTTAATTTTGTCTACTGGGAATGTTCTAATTAAATTCACCACAAGCTCTGTTCGCACTCAAATCCGATCGCCCGATTCCACTGTAAACTGGAACGGCATATCGCTCCATTGGCCCCGTAAGGTTGGTAGTCGGATCCTGTTTCCTGTCCTCCATTTTGCCAGCGCCCAAAAAAGCCGCTTTACTAATCTGCCCGGCTTTGTGTGTGGTGTGTTGCACGGGGTGAATCTGCAGATAGTTAGCCGTTAGCCGTTTTTGTTTCGTTCTATTGTTTGTGTGTGTGTGTGTGTCCCCTGTGTACTGTGTCTTTTTCTAATGGCTACTACAAAATCTAAAGGTACGCTGGAACACATTCATCGTTGGAGATCATTTCTTTAAACCCTATTGTCATCCTTTTTGTTTTCCTTCTTCCTGATATCAGCGATCGCGTTGACCGCTGTGGTAAATCCCGCAACCGCACAGCAACCGTCACCGATCATACAGAAGATCTCCCCGAGCGGCAACTGCACCGCGGACGTTTCGTTCGAGGCGTACAAGCAGCCGAAGAATCGATCGAAACGGCGCAGCTTCTCGCCGATGGTACACCAGGACCGGATACCGTCACCGGAGCTGTCGCCGATCGAGCTCAGCCAAACGTTCCGCATCTCGCCCCGTATGAACACACCGAGAGCTACGGAGCGTCAGGACGTGGTGGGCAAGACGTACCTATTGGCCAAACCGATTCGGTAAGTGTGTGTGTGTGTGTTTGTGAGGGCGTGTATCAGAGCTTTGTGTTTCATCCTATTTTCTTTCCTTCTTTCCTTTGCGTACACGAGCAGTCCTCAGTACAAACGATCGCCAAAGGAGGATGAAGTGTACGTGGTGACACCGGTGGCCAAGCGTGAACTGGAGCATCGCATCTGCGTGTCCAACATACTGAAGGACATGGGTCTGGAGAAGTACATACGCATCTTCACGAAGGAGGAAATCAACTTCGACGTGTTTCTGACCCTGTGCGAGAAGGATCTGCACGAGATCGGAATCCACTGCCAGGAGGACATAGAGAAGATACTGGCCAAAATTGCCGACTACAACATGGGCGTGGAAGGCTAGCCAAGAAGTGTGTACGTGTGTGTATGTGTGTGAGACATGCAGGTCATTGATCTCGATTCGCAGCGGAGGAAACGGTCGCTTGTATAGGATTTTAAGTTATGTGATAAGCTTTCTATGTGTGTATTTGTGTGATTTTAATAAAATGATACTTGAAGACTTTTAGTAGGAATAGTTAAGGATATGAATGCGCAGCTGGGAGTTTGTTTATTTTACATTTATTGTTTGTTTGTTAGACATTGAAAAAGTGTTCGCTTACCTCAGTTCGCACCGAAACCATAAATCATCCGGTAGTACATGAGGTACTCGTTCTCGTACTCGCGGTAGCTGCGGCCGTTAAACAGCTTTGTCGGGGGCACGAACTTCCGCAAGTTGTTGGCAAGCGCAAAGTTGTAGTACAGCCGCACCCTGTCCATCGTCTGACGCGAGCTGTTCGTCAGCGTTTCGATCTTATCAAGCAGCTCGCAAATCTTGCCATGGTTCGACTTCCATCGCTGCTCCAGCTGCTCGTGGTCGCAGGCCGGTGCCACCACAGTGCACGAATCCACCGTCGAGCCCTGGGCGTGCTGTTCTAGCTCCTGCAGTTCGGCAAACTGCTTCAGTGACATTTCCGCACTAACACCCGTGCAAGGGAGAAGGGCCAGTACGGCCGGCAGCTCGAAGAAAATGGCCGGGTTCGGTTCCACACTGAGCAGAATCGTTTTCGAGTGCGAAACGTACTTTGCGATCGGGATCTGACGGAACACTTCCAGCTCGCGGACGAACGAGGGCAGTACGGCTGGACTGTAGGTGGGACCGCCAGTACCACCCACTCCGCCCAGCATCGTACCGTCCATTCGACTGAAGGAATGATCGCTCAGGTTGAGCGTGTTGTGATTGTTTCCACTCTTCTGGCGCATCGTGTGAACCGTGTGCTGGCACACGTACTTGGTGTAGTGTACCTTTTGCTTGATCTGTCGCACCTGGTGCAGTTCCGCCTCCATGTGTTTGGATATTTCCTCGATCTGGCCGTAAATGCCGCGCAGCTGGCCGAGCAGCTGCTCGTGGTTCTGCACCCGCTGCGTGTACGCGTGCAGCTCCTGCCGCTTGCGCTCACACTCGCGCACCATATAATCGATCTGGCCCTGGTTGTACTCGCGCGAGTTCCACTGCACCAGATACTCCTCCAGCGCTTCCTCCGCCTCGTCATCCATCACGTTCAGCAGGGCCATCTTGGCCTCCAGCTCGTTCGCGCTCGGCGTATACTTGGCCAGGTACTCGACGCGGGCCGCATTCACCTTGTTCCGGCTGGAAACCACGTCGAGAAACACGTTAACGTGGCTGGTGTACATCTTGGTCATGCTCGTTTGCAGCAGATCAAGATCGGACAGCGTCACGCCCTGTTCGTTTTCGTCGCGTCGGTTCTCATGCTCGGCAATTTCGCGCAGATGCCGATCCTTAATCGCCAGCAGCACGTTCCACAGCAGATGATTCGGAATGCCGCGCAACGCTTCGCGCAGATCCGCCCAGAGCTTTTCCTGCAGCGCACAGCCCGCCTCCTGGTTCTGCTCCTGGAAGCTGTCGTAAAACCGTGCGAGCAGCTGGATACACCGTTCGATAGCTTTTTCCGCCGTGTCTGGCCGGCACGTATCCGAGCGTTTGATGGGCATAATGCGTTCGATGCGTTGGGCAAGCTGGGCTTCCTTTTCGAGGCTTGCTTTCAGCGTGGTTTCGTGGACCAGGTACAGTGACACCTTGGCGTACAGTTCTTCCTGCTTGTTCATCAGCTGCAGCTTTTGGATGTCTGCAGAAGGGGTAATGGGTGGGTGGTTAGAGAAGGTGGAAAATCCAGCAAAAAACATTCACTCTTACTCACTTTTCTCTTTGATTTGTAAGTTGAACGAGTCGAAGCTCCCAACCGACTGCTTTATACGGTGTCGCGTTTCGTCTATTTTCTTCTTCAGCTTCTGCATCTTCATGTAGCGCTGCAGCTCCACGGGCAGTGTGTTAAAAGATGCATTCTGCAGAAAGGAAAACCATCAATTTGTAGCAAATGGAAAATGTATTGCCTTGAATCGCCCTTACCGCCACGATGCTGTCCATTTTCTTATAAATTTGTAGCTTGTGTGCTAGCACGTTCCTGCGCATCGCTTCAATTTCTTGCCGCGAGCGCACTTTTTCCATGATGTGGTGAAACATGGTGCTCTGCTCGCCCCGGAACGACCTGCGATGGTAAGTGGAAATGCCCTCTGTTAGCTGGGTTTCTGGCGACGTGCGATAAAGTACAGCTTACTCACTTTTTCAGCGTCTCATCGGGCGGAATCTTTTCCGGCGGGCAGCCGAGCTTAGTTGCCCACGCTTTGAAGCGCATTATTTCATCCATTTCGGGGTGGAAAACGCAATTCTTTCGCAAAAGTGTTTGGAGCGCAGTGGGTCAGCTCGTTCACAACACAGCCACAGTTCGTTTGATTTAAAACAACGGCTTGCGTTGGCTGTCATTGCGAGATGGTTGTCAAATTGGCAGAGTGCTGCTAGCGCCATCTAGCAGACAGTAGCGAAAGTAGGGGTGATTTGATTTTGTGAAAAAAACGAGAAAAGTTAAAGAAAATTATTCAATAGCACGATTTTATGAACTATTTTCGTGAAAGTTGAATAAGTACTGTTAAATAACATATTTTTTCTCTATTTTTGCGTAATTTGCCCATTTCAAATGATGATTTGTTCGTTGCTCTCAGCTGTCAAACGCAATCAACGCGAGAAGCTGTCAACAAGGAAATGACAGAATGGACGTACCTGGTCTTTTGGCAAACATTGCAAACAAATAAACAAACGCGTTCACATCGGAGCAAAGCAATACGCGGCGGCGATGTGCAAATGTTTGCGTGCCCAGGAACCAGATAAACGCCTTAAAAAATGAAGAAAGAGGGCTCAGAGGCGACGCCCCGCCCGTTTAAACTATAAGTATCACCAGTTGGCACGTGGACGTGGTTTGCTGTGCTGTTTTGTGTAATCGTGTTTGGCTTCTTCCCTTCCCCTGCCTCTTCCTGTCATTACAGCGCACCAAATCCTCAGCCTGACCGGTATCAACTTCGAGCGGAAGAGCATCATCGGCTTCGTGGAGCTGCTGATTGTGCCGACGAGCGATTGGCTGCCGGTGATACGGCTGAACTGCCGCCAGTGTCGCATCTATCGCGTCATCCTCGACGACAGCTATGAGGCGGAGATGCACTACTTCGACCCGTTCCAGGACATTTGCCAGGGCGAGACGAAGAACAAGTCGCTGGAGTTTTTCTCCAAAAGCCACCTGGACGTGGCCCGGCAAACGGACGCGGACGAGAACAAGGGCGAGCTGGTGATCGTGGTACCGCCGGAAGCGAAGCACCTGATCTCGGAGGGACGCGGTGTCCGCATCGGGATCGAGTTTTCGCTCGAAGATCCGCCGGGCGGCGTGCACTTTGTCATCCCGGAGGGCGAGGGTACGATGGAAGAGCGGGCGGCGCACATGTTCACCTACGGGCACGAGAACTCGTCGCGCATGTGGTTCCCCTGCATCGACAGCTACGCGGAACCGTGCACCTGGAAGCTGGAGTTTACCGTGGACAAAACGATGACGGCGGTGTCGTGTGGGGAGCTGGTGGAGGTGGTCATGACACCGGATTTGCAGCGCAAAACGTACCACTACGTGTTGTCGGTGCCGGTTTGTGCCCCGAACATTGCGCTGGCGGTCGGGCCGTTCGAGATCTTCGTCGATCCGCACATGCACGAGGTGACGCACTTCTGTCTGCCGCAGCTGATGCCGCTGCTGAAGAACACGGTGCGGTACTTGCACGAGGCGTTCGAGTTTTACGAGGAGGCGCTGTCGACGCGCTATCCCTTCTCCTGCTACAAGCAGGTGTTTGTGGACGAGATCGACAACGAGTGCAATGCGTACGCGACGATGACGCTGCTGTCGACGCATCTGCTCCACTCGATCGCGATCATCGATCAGACGTTCCACTCGCGCAAGATGATGTCGAAAGCGATCGCGGAGCAGTTCTTCGGCTGCTTTATCACGATGGAGAACTGGTCGGATGCGTGGTTGGCGCGCGGCATTGCCGAGTACCTGTGCGGGCTGAACTCGAAGAAGTGCTTCGGCAACAATGCGTACCGCAGCTGGATTCGGGACGAGCTGGACGAGGTGGTGCGGTACGAGGAGAAGTACGGGGGCATCATACTGGACTGTAGCCAGGCGCCGGCACCGCCCGCCGTGTCGGCCATCAACAACTCGCCGGCCGCGCCGCAGAAGGCGTACAATGACAATCCGTTCTACTTCCCCATTAAGAATCTGCACACGATGTCGCCGAAGTACATTGAGCTGATGCGCAAGAAGTCGCACCTGGTCATACGGATGCTGGAGCACCGGATCGGGCAGGAGCTGCTGCTGCAGGTGTTCAACAAGCAGCTGGCGCTGGCGTCGAACGCGGCCGGCACGAAGATTGGCAGCGGGCTGTGGGGCCACATGCTGATCTCGACGAACGTTTTCTCGAAGGCGATCTTCACGGTGACGGGCAAGGACATGTCGGTGTTTATCGATCAGTGGGTGCGGACGGGCGGGCATGCCAAGTTTACGATGACGTCGGTGTTTAACTCGAAGCGTAACACGATCGAGCTGGAAATTCGGCAGGACTGTGTGAACCAGCGCGGGGTGCGGAAGTACGTCGGCCCGCTGCTGATTCAGCTGCAGGAGCTGGACGGTACGTTTAAGCACACGCTGCAGATCGAGAACATCATCGTCAAGTCGGACATTACGTGCCACTCGAAGAGCCGGCGCAATAAGAAGAAAAAGATTCCACTCTGCACGGGGGAGGAGGTGGACATGGATCTGTCTCCGATGGCGTAAGTGTGGGCATGCAGAGCACAGCCGCTTCTTGAATGCAATAATTCCTCTCTTCCTCTTTTTCAGTGAATCTCCGGTCCTGTGGATACGGCTCGATCCGGAAATGACGCTGCTGCGCTCCGTCAACATCGAACAGCCCGACTTCCAGTGGCAGTTCCAGCTGCGCCACGAACGCGACGTAACGGCCCAGCTGGAGGCGATTAAAGCGCTGGAAAAGTACGCCACCCCACAGACGCGCCTCGCCCTGACCGACACGATCGAAAGCGAGCGGGTGTTTTACGAGGTCCGCTGTCAGGCGGCCATCTGCTTGACGAAGGTCGCAAACGCCATGGTCACGTCGTGGCAGGGACCGCCCGCGATGCTCACGATCTTTAAGAAGTTTTTCGGGTCGTTCAGCGCGCCGCACATCATACGGCAGAACAACTTTACCAACTTTCAGCATTACTTCCTGCAGAAGACGATCCCGGTCGCGATGGCGGGCCTGCGGACGGCACACGGCATCTGTCCGCCCGAGGTGATCCGGTTCCTGCTCGATCTGTTCAAGTACAACGACAATTCGAAGAACCACTACTCGGACAACTACTACCGGGCGGCGCTGGTCGAGGCGCTGGGCAACACGATCACGCCGGTCATTTCGGTGGTGCATCAGGGACGGGCGCTTTCGTCGGAGAATCTGTCGCAAGATGCCAAGTAAGCAGCTTGCAAGATCCATTCCGCAGTCAAAGAAGGTTAATTAATTCAACCAATTTCGCTTTTGCAGGCTGGTGCTGGAGGAAGTGACGAGAATTCTTAATCTGGAGAAGCACCTACCATCGTACAAGTACACCGTATCGATCGCGTGCCTGAAGGTAATCCGCAAGCTGCAAAAGTGTGGCCATCTACCGACGAACCCGAAGATCTATCGCAGCTACGCCGCCTACGGCCAGTACATCGATGTGCGTCTGGCCGCGATGGAGTGTTTGGTGGATTACGTCAAGATCGATGGCCGTTGGGAGGATCTGGAGCATCTGATGGAGCTGCTCGAGACGGATCCCGACCCGATGGCTCGCCATCAGCTCGGTCGTTGTATGATCGAGGCACTGCCGTTCGATAAATCGAACCGGCACCGTCTGGACCGGGAAGCGCTTGCGCTGCGCATTTGGGAAAACATGAAGTAAATTGAAGAACAAAAAGGCACGATATCGAAGCACGTGAGTGACATTAATTCTTCCTTTTTTTCCTAGTTCGAAGCTCTCGCACGACACACGGCTCCGGTGCGATATGGTCGATCTGTACTACACGCTGTACGGTGTGCGAATGCCGGCCTGCCTGTCCAACCAGGAGCTTGGGTCGATTCTGCGCGCCCAGAAACCTTCGTCCGGCTTCGGCTACTCCGATCGGGGTGGCAGCCGGCGTAGCTCCCCTGCCCCGGACGACGCGATGCCCCTCGCGCCGTACACGATGAAGCGCGACCGGTCCGCCACACCCGAGCCGGCCGACGTGAAGGAATCGTTCGATATGATCGAGATCGGCGACACGAAGGTGATGATACCGCGCAGCCGCGACGGCTCACCGTACGACGATGCGGAGAGCCGCGCGCGCGAGGAGCAGGAGGACAATGAGCGGGTGGCGCGGGAAAATCAGCGCATCATCGAGACGGTCGAGGCCAGCATCAAGAAGGAGGCCGGCGAGACGGGCAACAAGTCGATGGAGCAGGTGAAGGAGGAGGTTATCGATCTGGACGACAACGATCCGCCGTCCGGTGTGCTCGAGAAGGAACCGCCGTCGAAGAAGATCAAGGCAGAGTTCTACTCGGACAACTCGATCTCGCTGCCGGGCATTAGCATGGGCAGCTCGAAGGGAGCGGGCGGCCCAACCGGCTTCGAGCCGGGCATGTTCGGCAAGGCGGGAATGGCGAACGAATCGTCCGCAGCGGTCGATCCGAACAGCTCCAAGACGGATGGTAGCAAGGTAAGCATGCCGGGCTGGGGCCGATTGAATGTGTTTTTGCAGAGCAAATGTAAGAAATATGCTTTTGTTTTGCAGAAAAAGAAAAAGAAGGACAAGAAGAAGCATAAGCACAAGCACAAACACAAGCACAACAAGGACAAGGACCGGGAGCGGGACCGGGAGAAGGATAAGGATCGAAGCGGGGGTGATCGCGACCGGGACAAGGGCAAGGACAAGAAGGATCCCAACATTGTGCGGGTGATACGGGAGGAAACGCAGGAAACGCTCAGCTCGGCCGACAGCTCCAGCCGGGACAGCAATCCGACGACGCTCGACTTGACGCTCTAACAGGAAGAAGCATTAGGCTAAGAAACTCTAAATAACGTAGTGAAACGGAAACTAAAAGTATAAAATAAATAAAACAACTACAAGCGATTTGAAAATGAACGTTACAAAAACGGTCGGCAAGCACTGGATGCGACAGTATGAACCTGCAGCTGTCGGCTACCCGTTCAACAAATTACTGCAGTTTGTAAGCTCGCGAGATCGCTCCAAATCGGTGCGATTTTCCCTCGTGCTGGAGAGTGTTTTTTAACGGCGAAATGACAGTTTTTGACGTTTGGAGTGATGCTTTTTGAGGATTCAAGATGCCGAAAGTATAGTGCTGGTGTGCGACTGTGTTGGTGGACTAAATTAAATGGTAAAACAATACACTCCACCACTCTCTTCACCTAACCCTCATTCATTTCATGTGTGTGCCATATTAGCATTTTCGTTCCGTCGTCTCACTTGCTCATACATGGTGGGTTTGTTTATAAAGATTTTGAGCGGTTTGAGCTCATTCATCTCTCATATTGCTCGTACATATTCCGCTATTGCATCAGCTGATCCTTTTATGTACAGTTGCTGGTGACATTTTAGGTGGTAAGCAAATCGCTGCATCTTGCTCTCTACTTGCTATACCCGTTCTTTGCTCGCCTGGCGTTTCAGTGAGGGTTTTGAGCGTTCAAGATGGCGCTCAAAACCCTCACTGAAAACGTCAAAAAGTGTCATTCCACCCAAAGTCCATATAGGATACAGGTCAATGCATAGCTCTTTTTGCACCAATAAAATGATTTGTCAGTTCCCTCGTTCATTTCTACACGCACGCACACAAGCTCCAATTAAACGAGGTGTTAATTTCGCAACTAGTTTTACTTTTTACGGTGCTTTTTTGTCGTTTTTAATTAAATTGAGTCAAAAATATATTCCAATGTGATCTCTCAGCGAAAATTCATTAAATAAAATAAAATATTAAAATCAAATTCAAATTAAAATTAAATACTTTATTTGCGCTACATTATTCAGAATAACAAAGTTTGTTGGGTGCCCAAATAGCCAAAATTGCTTAAGCAGCTCATTTTGGCACGCTAAAGATCGCTGCTCTAATTCGCCTTTTGCAGTAGATAAACAGCATCAAAGTTCTATGTGGGTCTTTCAAACAGCGCCTAAGCAGCCTCCTTATGCCATGATGCCAGGGATTATTTTTCTTTGTGTTTTATTTTCAAGCAAGCGTCAACGATGAAATAAACAACAAGATTTGTTTCGTTTAAACACATGTGTATATTTTTAAATAAATTGTATTAATGAATTACAAAAAACTTTATACAATTTACTGATAATTCACAATCACTTCACTCAATATTCATTCTTCAATTAACGAATCTAACTTGTGCAGCAGCAATGAGATTATTGCCGGCGTCCGTCTTTGACACTTTGACATGAGCCATCTCGTACCGATGTCATGCATTAAAAAGCTATAAAGTTCCACCAAGTTCGGTACGCTTTTTTAACAAGCCTTCAAGTTCTATCATGAACCCTACACATAGTGCTAATCAGCCGCAAAGTTCCAAAGAGTACCATGTGCCTGTTAAAAAGCTCCATAGTTCCGCAAAGTACTTCTTATCTCTTAATCAGCCACAAAGTACGACATCGGAACGATTTTTCGTTAAACAGCCCTAAATCAGCTATAAAGTACGAGCTGGCTATTTGGGTGTTTTCGCGATGTATGGTACTTAAAAGTAATTATTACACTTGAAACAATTCCCAACAAAATCGTTTTAAAGATGATTTACAAATAAAAACCTAAAATTTATGAACGTCATGCAGCACCCTACACAAAATGTACCCAAAAGAACTGAACGAGACAACTGTCAAGCCGAACCATCTTTTATGTCAAGTCCTTAGGCATGCATCGACCTGTACCTTATATGGACTTCGATTCCGCCTTTCAAAAACGCTCGCCAGCACGACTGAAAATCGCACTGATTTGTAGCGGTCTCGCGAGCTCTGCCAACTGCAGTAATTTGTTGTACGGGCAGTGTGCTGTGCGCGTTTCGCGAAGCGCCGCTAATCCGTGCCGCTGCCAATGTCCGGGACGGATAAGCGAGGTCGGTTTGTTGTAGTTTGATGGGGGAAACAGGAACATTTGGTATTATTATTTTTTTGGGTTGTATCCACCGAACGAGGAAACGCAGAATAAATCTCGGCTGCCGCACGGTGAGGCAGCAGAACGGCAAGCGTGCCGCGTTCAAGGTGTGTGTGTGTGTGAGTGCTGTGTGTCCTGTGTCCGTGCGGGTCCAGTGACGACAACGACACGCTGCGTTCCAGCAACAACAACAACAGCAGCATCAGCAGCAAACGCAAAGTTCCGCACAATATCCAGTGGCAGGTCTGTGTCTCCTCACCTGAGTGCGCGCGTGTGTGTGTGTGTGTAGCCATCGCTCTCCTTGTGAATCCTGTGAGTGCAAGATCTTCCACTCCACAGTGTCCAATGGGGTGAATGTGGATGCGGGGAACTATCATCTGCTACAGTTACGATCGAACGCTCCCTCGCCCCCTCAGCAAATGGCAAGTGGATTGGAACCGCTTCGGTGGTGGTCGTCGTCGTGCATCGGTAGCCGTGCAAGAGTGTGTGCGGCCCCCACAGTGCCCCGATCGGGAACCGGAAATTTTGGTCTTCCCTGGAAACTGTGTGTGTACATGTATGTGTGGAATGTCCACTCTGTGCCTTTTTTTTTGGGGTTGATCTGGAATAGAAGGGCAGCATGAGAAAGATATATGAAACGCAACATATTACACACCGGTGTGCGATAGGTCAGGTGATCGATCGAACTCGCCACCCGGCACCATTTATCTGTGTATGTGTGTGCATGTGTGTGTGTATATGGGATGTATGGTGGAGCGGAAGGGAGGAATGTAAAAGGGCACACCGTCGCCGGGAACGGAACCCATCGCGTGGGGAAGCTCGACACACACAGACATACACACACACACGAGAAGCGAAATGTTGAGATGCATGGTTTTCGCGTGGAAGCCGTAAAGAAGAGGAGAATAGCCTAAGTAGGAAGAAAAGGCTTGCAGGGCAGGACAGGTTCGATGAGCTAGTTGAGGCACGGACGGTACAAGAGCAAGAAGCGCAAGAAATAGCAAAGTGCACTAGCATGCCAAGGTTGTGATGGTGTGCCGTGATGAGTGTGTGTGTGTGTTTGTGCTAAAGAAAGAGAGAGAGAACGAGAGGACGAGACACCAGCATAGCCACGGGGACATACCGAGCAGCACGGCAGCAAAAGAAAGGGCCTAAGAAATGGGCGAATATTGTGTTTTTTTTTGGAGGATGACGACGGTCGCCACCACGACGATATTTTCGCTCATTTTATGCGTGCTGTAGTGGCACATACACACACGCACATACGGGTCTATATATTAGAGCATAGAAAGAAAACATCAGACAAGAAGTGTATCGGTGTGTGCAGCAGCACCGCTCGGGTGTTTTGTTTTGCTTTTCTTGCAAGCAGCAGCAGCAGCAGCAGCACCAGCGCCCTACAACAGAGCAGCCATCGCGTGTGAGAGAAAGAGAGATAGTGTGTAGTGAGCGAGAGAGCGCGCGTAACCAACCTGTCAAAAACGAAGCGCCCTTGCAGTGGGCGAGATCTATCCGGGGTGAGCTGGTGCTAGTTGTTGCTGGATCGCTCTGACCGCGCGCGCGTGTGTGTGTGTGTGTCCTGCACACGTCCTTTTGTTTCGAGTCCTTTCCACGGCATTCGCTCTCTTTTCCTCCCGCCGCGTGTGTTTTGTTCGCCAGGTGTGTATGTGTGACTCACCGCCCTTTGCTCGCAGTAGAACACGCGCGTAGGCTTCGCAGTGTGCAGCCAGAGTGTCGGAATTTCGGAATCGATGCTGTTGCGATGCTGTATGTGTGTCTGTGTGTGTGGGTTGTACGTGTGTTGTGTGACGGATTTTGTTCATCCTCCCCCCCCCCCCCCAAAAAAGGGCTCTTTAATTGTTGCTGATTATTTTTTCTCCTTCTCCTTTTATCACAGTGCCGTGTAAACAGGTGTGCGTGTGTGTGGTAACGCTTTCGCGCGATTGTTTCATCCCAATTGCAATAACAACACAACAACAAGAAGTGCGTGCGCGTGTGTGTGTTTCCATTGTTGGCCGTCGTTGTTGTGTTTTTAGTAATTGTAGGAGTGTGTGTGAGTGTATTTGAAGGTGAAAAATAAATAATAAAATTCACCTACAAAAAAGGGAAAGGGTGAGAATTAACCTTAACCACCCACACACACACAAGAGCTGCCTCCCAAACCATCCGTTGTTTTTGGCGCTCGAAAAGAAGAAGAAGAAGCCGTTTGTAAAGGTAAAACGGTAGGAAGGTGTTGGTGAGGGGTGTGTGTATCGTAATATAGTTGTGTAAAAGTTGCAAAGCGTAGATAAAAATCAATCCCCCACACCAAACCCGGCGTGTGTGTGTGTTCGTGCGTGCGGTAGTGGTGGTTCGGTACACACCGGTGCGTGGGTAGGTGTGCGTGCGTGTGTGGTAAGAGTGATGATGAGCGGGGTGGTGGGATTAAGTGGCAGCGGGAGCGTGGGCGGAGGCGCGGGCGGCGGTGGTGGCAGTGGCGGATTTGGCAGCGGAAACGGTAACACGGTGCCACCGAACAACACGAAAGCCGCTAAAGAAGGTAAGTGACACCGTGACTCAAACACACAAACACATACACTCACTTAAAATCTATGATTTTGCAGAAAAAATTGGAATACAAAAATAATATTAATATTTTTCCCCCTTCTTCGTAATTTTCTTGTTTTATTGCACTCGTTTCTCATCCTTCTAATTGGATGCTTCTTTCTAGTAGTGGTAGTAGTGGTGGTGGTGCTGTTGGCTGTCTTTTATGGACCCACACATGCCAGCTCACACTTCACCACAGCTCTTGCCGTGGGTGGATCAGCTTCAAAAACCAAAATTTGTCCATAAATATTCGAATCACTCTTCATCCGCCTCCCCCGACAGAGGGAGAGAGAGAGGCCACGTTTCAAGGTTGCGCCCAAAAAAAAAAAAAAAGGTTGGCCCCAAACGACACACGCCCGACAGGCATGATGTGGTCTGTGCCCCGAAGCCAAATGTCTCTTGGGGATGTTGTTGTTTTTTGTTGCAATCAATGTCCGTTGCTCTACCTGTGTCTGTTGGTCGTTTCCATTTTTAATCAAATTTATGCGATGTACGACGACTTGGCCAGCATGCCATCGGTGCTAATTGATAAACCTTGGAAGCAGGAGAAGGTTTTTGGAGCGGTTGATTGTTGTACAGTTACGTGTGGATTGTAGTTTTTGTTTCGTTCAATAATCACAATTTTACGTGCATCTTGCGTGGAAATGCCATTTTCCTCCGCCCCCATTCTGATAAGGCTTTTATAAGGGCCAACAACCTCCTCTAATCGGTTGCAAAACGTTTGCCTCACTGTTTTTACCATTATTGAGGACAAGTTTGAAATTAACGAGCGTGTGTGTGGATTGTTTTATCTCAATTCTACATTGAGTGCGGGTGGTGGGCTTTTTTTGTTATCCCCTGTAACCACCTCCATTTTCAACCTGTTACTGTAGGGTGCTCTCATTTCCTTTCTCGCTAACTTATCGCAAACCTTTGGCTCAGCGCCTTTTGGTGATAAGCTGCACCGACCACAAAGCGCGGTACCGATTGTCCCAAACCCCTTTACAGTGGTTTTTGTGTCCGATTTATCCCCCCCCCCCACCGGTGGTATCAGTTTTTGTAGGTAAAAGATAATCTTATCGTGCGCGTAACAAAGTTTTGCACAATAAATGGGCTAGCCAAGAGAAGGCTTTGTAAAATAGCTTCCGATGAAATGATATTAACATTCTGGGAAAGTGTGATTTTAGGACAAAGCGATTCTTCGATTTTGCACTTGCTAATTCCTCTCCATTTTGCGCGAAAACTTCTTCCTTGCGAGTGTGTTTGCGTGTGTGCTTGTGTGCAAAGTCACGTCCGGACTACATTCCAATAGATGCGACCTAAAACCTACACAACGGGGAGAGTACACGAGATGAGTGTATGGAGTGTTTGGCAGGAGAACCGTAGGCCCCTGGGCGAATGTCGCACGAAAAGAAACAAAGAACTAATTCGCACACAAGAAACGGCAAAAGTCAATGAAATCCGTCCGGTGCAACAGCGAACCCGGGGTGTGTAAAATGGCGAGACAACGCATGTCTCCCACCGGACCAGAAAAGAGTTGTGTTCCCAGCGCGATCGGATCGGGCATCTGGTTTCACTGACTAGTGGATTCGTTCGAGAGCTTAAACCTTGCAATTGACGATCCTGCACTCTGGGTTTGATCCGAGTAGAAAGGCTTCATTATTTAAATAATTAATTGTACAACAATTGCACCTTTTTTTGTAGTAATAATGGGGATTTACATGGAACGTCTGGAAAAGTAATGTATGCTCTGCTGAAAACCGCCCTGAGATCGGGTGTCACACCGTGTCTCGCGTACATTCCTTCTCACGATCGTTGCGCTTGGCGGGCGCAGAAACTTGATCTTGCTTCTTCCGTCTAGCCAGCATCTTCAAACAAACTTGCTGCTGCTGGTGCTGGTTGTGGTGGGTAAGGAAACAGACAAAAGCAGCCAATGTCCTTCGATGGCTAAACTCTTTGCGGTGTGTGCGGGGTGTGCGTTTCTTCGTACATACGCTAAAAAGGAATGTGGAATGAACGGCGTTGGTTGGACACAACAACCTGTGGAGGAAGGCGCAAACATGGCTAAGAATCGATGCAGACCGGAAATATCTACAATTATTGCACCCTTTTTGCTGGGAACGTTCTTTGCATTTGGATGCAAACAATTATTGTGTGGTGAGTGGGAAATTCCGTGCGTCGTTCCGTGACGTATTTCATCATGCTTATGCTGGCCTTTTTGTATACATTAAGCATTCTCATCATTAAATTGGATGTAATCCCATTAGCCGCCTGACACTACCGCAATACTAAAAGAGAGATTTTGCTGTACCAATTGCATACCTGCAGGCGTTTATCGCGTCTCATCTCTAGAAATGCTTCTTTTCAATCGCTTTGCTATCGGTGACCCAGTTTAGCAGTCGGTCTGTGAGCAATAAACCTTCTACTAGCATTTACAATACACACACACAATGCAGACAAGAAGAAAACGAAAAAAAAACTGCTTAAATGGCAAATGTCATCGAGACGGCGCTGCATTGCAATTTCGCTTAGCGCGCACAAGCCCCAGTTCGTTGGCTGCGTTGGATGCCCTGATGCACACACGGACGGGGCTGCATTTGTGCACTGTAAGAAATTGTTTTGCAAACAATCGATTGCCACGGAGTGTGTAGCACCACAAACAGCTCGGGGTGGATTTTTTTTCTCTTTTTACTTACTCTCACTTCACTAGAACATGCTTCACACTACTACCACATCCGCTTTTCGCAACTGGCCGCAAAAACACTTGTATGATGTGTGTGTGTATGTGGAGAGAAATCTGTGGTGCATCATCCTTTTTTTCAAATTCCCAGTGGAAATTGTGTTTTTTTATCTCTTCACTAGCCCTGATAAAAAAGAGAGACAGTAATCGCTTTCGTACCAAATTCACCGTAAATCTCGGCTTGCGCGAGCGCGCGTGTGTGTGTTTTATGCTGGAAGCTGGATCCATTCATGCGAATAGGTTTGCATCATCGCTTCACCTGCTAAAACGCTTAATGCACAAAAGTGAAATGATGTTGTGCTTTTCTTTCGCTCGTTTGCGTGTTTTTCTCTTTCTTCCTCTTCTTCTCGTGTGTGTTTGTGTTGTCGTTTTAGTTTTCGCTTAGAACCTTGTACCGGCACTTCGGTTCACATAATTTCCCGCTTGTTTTTTGTTGCTGTTGCTGCTTCCACTTGAACGTGAAACACTTAAGCCAGAGTGGCGTGGCGAAACTAGAACATATGTAGGGAAATGTGTTGCGGTGTGTTTTTGTTTGTCTTTGCAGCTTTCCTTTCCTCGGACACAAATCGGCACAATTGCAGTCCAGCGAAAAAAATCTGGAAATATGCAAGATTTCACTGATAACACGCTTTAGCGAGCTTGTTGGGGAACTTCGCATTCCGTTCTTATTTTCCTTTACTGCATACAAATGCAGCGAAGTGTCGTGTTTAATGTGCATGCATTGGAACGCCACTTATCGTTTTAAGCTGGAGCAAAAATGGAATTTTCAAAAATAAAGGTAAATTCTTCAAATTAAAACGGTTGAACAATTTTGATAAACTGGATAAGCTGTTAAATAGGTTTTTTTGGCTCTATCCGTAATGCCTATAAAATTCTCCCTATCATTGCTTCCATCGCTCGTGCCATTTCCATGCTGTTAAGTTAGGCAGCAATTGCCTGAAAAGAGAGATTTTCCGACCGAAAAAACGTGGAAAACTTATTTTATGTACGTTCTTTTTTTGTTCTTGCAAACCTTATTTGATGGCGTCTTTCCACCTACTTCCTACCTGCATTCTGTTCCACGCTGGGAGACAGTTTTTTTTAATGATTTTTTTTAATGTGTTGTCGTGTTTCGCGTCTTCTTTTACGGTACGTTTGTTCCAGTTTCCGGCTCACTTCCGACAGAGATTGCAGTGCAGTGCTTTTGAATTTTGTTCTACACTCCGGCTCCAGCGCTGGAGCGGATTTTCTACTTTTCTTCGTCTTGCTTTGTTTTGTTTTCATAATTATTCTTCTGCTAAAGGACCACCGAGCAAGAAAGGAGGTAAAAAATTATAAGAAAAATGCAAAGACAACGTGCATACGAAATGCAATCGTTCTGTTGCAAAACATTTTTTGCCTACAAGAGCACAACGTTCACATCAAACGTGGGACAGAGAGCCGAATGCAGTCCGCTTATAATTGATTGTAACTGCAGTGGAAAGTAGAAAGAGGAGGATGAGTTGCGGAATGGTTTGTAGCTGAAGAGGGGAACGCTAGTGATTGCTATCTAATCCATTTAGCGGAAAATGTAAGCCTCACTCTGGGACGGACAATTCTACTTCAATCGAGTAGTTGTGGACCGTTCTTTGCACTCCGATGAGAAGTGGGTACACTTGAGCAGCGTGTTTGATTGAGTACATTTTTTTATAGTAATGTTTCAATGGAGTTGCTCGTATAAATAAAAAAAAATCATTGAGTACGTAATGCGGTTCGTCGCTTCTATCAATATTATTCATCTAATGTACCACTTAGTCGCTTTGATTAAATTTATGATTATCCGATTACTAGACGCATTGGATGTCTTACAAATTACATGCAAAAAATTATCTCAACATCTACCAGTAGGACAAAGCTTGGTTGGTTGCTATCACACGTCGGTACGTATGCGGATTCTGATATTAATCACAGTCACTTGGACGTCATATTTAGGCATAGAATTACTCCTTTACGACCGTTCGACTGATGTCATATGATTTCAAGATAATTAGCGTTCATAATCAATTACACTCCGTATCAATTATCCCGCCCTCCAGAAACGGTGACAGTGCGGGATAATTAATCTAAAGTAATTTGCATCCCGTACGTCAAATCTCTCGCCGACACCCATCCCCCTCTCTTCGTGTTCAAGAAGGGACACTAGCATGAATCGTGCCTGAGAGAATGTGCGAACTCGTCAACCTGTCGGTAAGGGTTGTCCTCATGAGGATTATATTCTTTTCGATTATGTAGAGACTTGCATCCTCAAATTTTAATTGAATAAAATAATAATTTTGTATGTTTCTACAAAGTACGAGTGCTTTGATCTCCCGTAAGATATCTATTCTAAATGAAATGATTATTAAAAATGGAACTACTTGAAACGACCAAATTAGAACATCAATACAATGATGCCTATGAAGGCAATAAAGGAGTTCAGGAATGGTTTAGAAACCAGTCTAAATTTTCAAAAGTTCTTATGCTGTTTGATTAGTGCTTCAAAACGTCATGAGAATCACGTCATAATCACCACCGAAAACTATGAAAATATGCGTGAGTCTCACTTCTGATCTTCGAAGTAGAGCTCGTGACGCTGACATGATGTTATTTCAGTCGGAATAAGTCAGTAATAAAATAGTCATGACATAGTGTCTGACCAACGCGGTCGCAAAAATGTCACGAAGCATGTATTGGTCACATCAATAGTTTTGAGTATCGCATCTGATCATCACAATTGAGTATGTGATGCTGACATAGATTTTGTTTCAGTCAGAATTTATGACATTGACAGTGATATTTTGGAGCACTGCTTATGATAGCTTTTGAAGATCAGGAATTAGAGATATCGAAGTTGGAAGTTCGTTGTCAAGAAGAATTAGCCCATCGTATGTATAATTCTGTGAAAGAGACCTACGAAACATAAAATTTATTTAAAATACTATAAATTAGCCAAGAAGAATATTCAGCTATCATGGGTCAAACGTCATATCATGTAGGTATTGAAGTTTACTGTTTAAAATACTTTGGCAAGCTAAAGAGGACACTTTTTAGAGGACCTTATAGTTCCAGCACTTTCATGCTCCTCTCAAGAACATTTATTGATGCGCAGTTTAGTAATTCATTCGATATTATAATGAAATGAACGACCTGATCATGACAATTAAATGGCGCCTAAAGACCTGACAGTTTTTGAAGATACGAATCGTTGAAGCAGTTTAGTAAATATTGTCTCCTCAGGGACAACGCCACGGTTGCTCGATTTCGAACCGCGAACGTGTTTAAATAACCCA
This sequence comes from Anopheles merus, assembly GCF_017562075.2. Lineage (NCBI taxonomy): Eukaryota > Metazoa > Arthropoda > Insecta > Diptera > Culicidae > Anopheles > Anopheles merus. The sequence continues at coordinate 25,039,932 of NC_054083.1, read as the reverse complement.
CCACGTCGATGCAAATAGTTGCCACTAATCACGTCAACACAATGCCATGCAAGATTAACTTCACGGAATGTGAAACATTCTCCCCTGGTCCCGAGCGCACCACCCAGCTGCTATCCAGCAAATCGAGATCGTCTTTCCCGGCCACACCCCCCGAGACATATGGGAAGCACAGCGCAGCCCGCTTTGGGACGATAAAATTGTCATCGTTCGATTCTGCTGCTCGTTGTACTCGGTTCGTTTGGTTTCCGGTGGAAAAACTTTCCCTTCTTTCCAATGGTACCAATCTTCTCCCCACAACCGCTGCTCTCGGGCGAGGAGTGGCGGCTCTTCGTGGTGCTGTCTTGAGTGTAGGGTTTCCTTTTATCCGGTGTCTCTACCATTCCACCGGAGTGTTATGTCCAATGGAATGCCTTCCCCAGTGGAGTATCACCTTCGCCTGGCCACGATACTGCAGACAGTATTTATAGGTGCACACTCTGGTGTCCCACACACACACACACAAATGCTGCTCCTGGTTGCACCAATTTAGGTGACGCGCGGAATTAACGCGCTGGGGTTTATTTTTGTCGGCAAAATATTTACGCACACGCGCGCGCATCGTCTCAACCCGTGTCTGGATGACACTTTCGCTCCGGCCGTGTGCTTGTTGGACTGTATGCAGTTAGATTTTCACCTGAAAAGTAGAACCATTTTCCCTCGTTAAGTAGTTAGTTCGAGCAGGGCAATAGAGAGAGTGAGAAAGCAAACTTTTTTTTTTGAAAACTCTTGTAACCGATCCCCGGCTGCGAGCCGCGCAAGGTATCGTATGCGGGAAGCGACGGACAATCTCATTAATCACGCCACCACGTGACTCGGATTTAATTCTGCTCATTACTATGCACCACCACTGCGCGCTACTATTTTCATTTGCGAGCATTCCAAGCTCTCGTTCTATCCTCCTCCCCTTCTATCCCTCCGTACATGTTAAGTTGTTTGACATAAATTGGAGAAAACATACTTAAAGAGCTTTAGGCCACGGCATTAGGCTGATTGAATTAATGAAGCAAAGTAAAACATTATACGCAATGGGCAGGCGAATACATCTCTCCAATACTGCTCCGTGTACACGCTGCACGGCGCTGGAAGACTTTTGCAAGACACGCTGCTAATATAACAGCTTCACGTGATTGGAATTGACGTCTTTTGTGCTGTACCGGAATGATTCGGGTTGATGGAAAAAAAAGTTCCAAATATTTGTACCCCACGTCCCACGGTAGCGGCAAGACCTTCTTGAGTAGCTGATCACGATTCTTGCTGCACTGGAGAAGACACGTTTCCCCGAAGAAATCCTCTGACACACACTCACACACAACGTGCCCCCTGTCTCCATAGAAAGCGTTCATCATTCAGCCATTTATCATCATTTGGGTGATAAAAGGTGTAACACAAAAAGAGCGCGAAGAATTTCGTCAGCCCCTCCTGATGTTAGTTCCGTGGAGAAAGATCTATCTTTGCTGGGCTTTCGCGGTGTGCAGGTTAGCATGCAACGCTATCATTCCGGAGCAACTTTCGGCAAATTAATCATCTCCACTTTGCTGGCAGCTCCGGCAAAGGTGGCTCTAATTGAAGGTGATGCATAAGTGGAAGCCAAACTTTCTCGAGGGCGCTCTGCTGACAGGATAAAAGGCGCATGCATAATCTTCCTACTTAAGGTTCATCTAGATTGTTCTCTGTACTAGGATGGGCCTATTGGAGCGATAATTTATACTTCCTAATAACGTCACAGTTGAAGCGGGTGCTGCATAGTGCAATGGATAAGCTGACGGTGTTATATTGAAGAGGTTATGGGATCGAATCTCAATAGAAGCAATTACTGATTTATTCAATTATACAGGATGAGCAGAACTGTAAGTCCGGGAAATCATTAGAATGATTTCCATTGAGTGGCTGTCTTCTCCGATATGAAGAAGAAGAAAAAAAGTGAATGAAACAACGTTATTATTAATGTATCGAATTGGTTGTTGTGCGAAAAAATCTCGATTTTAGATTGCCGTCGCGTCATTGTTTTCGGAGCGCTTATTTGACCTTATCTCATGCATAAAGCAACTCATAAACAATATCAAACGGTTGATTAAACCGATCCCTGCTTCGATCCAATTTCGTTGCGAATACAATGCTGCACCAGACCGTGAAAAATTCTACCCCATAATCCGCTACCGACGATCATTTATCGGCTTTATGCGCGCTCATCGATCGATACGCACCCAAGTTTGAGGCTGCCGGCGACTACTACGTCGTCGTTGTCGTTGTGCTCGCCGTGTTTCGATTTTCCAGCCACAACGGAATTCGATCGATTTACAGAAAAGTCGTTCTACTTCCGTATATCCGAGCGGTAGTGTGGTGTTAGTGATGGTTGAACCCATTTCCGAACCCAATTTCACTGACTGCCATCCGATAGCCTGCGATGGTGTGTTGCGGGGTGTGATGTAAATACAATCTATTTGTCAAAGTTTGATTGTTCGAACGCACGCTAAATGGTGTCCGTCGGAGCTTCGGAGGTAGTGTTGCGCGGAAGCCGTAGGGTGGAAGCAGCGCAAGGAAGCGCGTTTGCTGTTTGATAATCCCATTATCAACCTACTTATTTCTAACTGCAGCAGTAGCAGCAGCAGCAGCAGCAGCAGAGGCAACAGCGCTTGTAATTCACGACGATGTTGCTATGGTGGGAGCGATGAAGTAAAGCTGTGGAGCAGCAGTATCGTATTGTGATGGTATTACAAAATGACATTGTGGCCGCGTTGTACTTTTCCTTCCACTGCCAGTTCCGTGCCGAGCTCTGTGGTTGGATAAAGTGTTACAGTAGATGACGCAATGCGATGGTGTAATAGGTGCAGTCTTCTATTTGCTTTTTCCGTTTTGCGTGTGTTCTGTTTGCATGATAAATAAGAACTGTTTTGTGTGGCGCTTAAATAAGTCACGTTGGGGCGGTTGGAAACAATTGAAATTACACATCTTTAAAGAAGTTTTTTTTTAATGAGACGAAACGATTATCAATAAAAAAAGAAATACGAAATTTAGCAAAATGATTATCCCTTTTGTTTGGTTTGCAGTAGTGATGGGAAATTCGTTTTATTTCACGACTCGGATTCGGATGCGAGCCTATCGGAATCGATTCGGACTCGTGAGTGCAACGGGTGCGTTAGAACGGATTTGTAATCAAGACGAGGTGCAACTAGATAGAGTATATACGAGTAATGATCAGTAGGTGCACGAAATCATACTGGGTTTGCAAAGTCTTTTCCGGATTTGCACATAATTATTCACCGCCTCCAAGATGTTTTTCAACAGCTGTCACACATTGTATTAGAATCAGAATAAAATTTCAGGTCATACACATGATTTTCAGAACGTAACAAAGAATTGTCATGTTCAATCCAACATAAGACGTGTTGAAAATCATGTGGATGAACTGAAATATCAGTGTGATGCAAATGCAATATGTTACAGCTGTTGAAAAACATCTCGCAAGCGATGAAAAATTTTGGTGACACTGAAAATTGAATCTGAAAACCATGTAAGGGCCTCCGACCTGTTAGTTCAGCGAGTTCGCATAACCACTACTAGTTATTGTGCAGATCGAACGAACAAATGAACGAAAAAAAACAAAAGCAAAACACCAAAAAGAAACATTTCGTATGAGATAAATAATGGAATTAAATCCGTGTGTATATAAAAAAATTGTATACCTAAATTTTACATTCTCATATTCAAAATTAAAATAGGAAGCTGTTTATCTATTTATCTACCTTCTATCTGGCTGACTAGGTTCAACCAAAAACTAGCGCACCAAACAACGAAAACCAAAACATAAAAAACCTATTGAATTTGTGATAACAAACATACATATTCGTGTTATAGGAGTGTCCCCACGAGGTGAAGTCCTGATGAGCCCGGAAAACTGGCGTTGTATTATACTGCATTAAAAAAAAATAGCCTATCTTGGCCGGAATCGTTCACGGAATCACTGAAGTTCTCTTGCACCTACTGAACCTGCTTGTATCTTTCGGGTTGACCTGAACAACCCTGGAAGCGATATTATGTCGACTCGAAATTAGGGATGGTTCCGAAACGGAAGGTGCCACTCGTTCCTCACATCACTAGTTTACAGCTTGCGAAAAACTCTCCCCGATTCGCATCGATAGGCTTATCTGATGGGTTATCTCGCTCACGCTCACGGTTCGGTAGCCACCTCCAGCCCGTTGATGACGTCAAAGCAAAACCTCTAATGATGAGGTGATGCCGGTTTAGTGCCATCGCTGCTAACAAAGTTTGAAATTCATTTCATCGGCAATTTTATTCTGCCCATTTCTGCTTTATCTCACAGTACGTACCCTTCCGAATGATGCTTTTGCTCTAAAAAACAAAGTGTTTTTTTTGGCATCCCAGTTTGGGTGGGGGTGTGGTGGGATTTAAAAATCTGACCGGCCCTTTACTGGCCCTTTTAAAAAGCCGAATACAGGTGGGGAACAACACCCTTCGGTAGGCAAGGTAATTGGTGGGGTAGGCCTGGAAAGCTGCGGCCGTTGGGGTTGAAAGTTTGACCGGCCCCGGTTTTCTCATCACCAACCTCTCCGACAAAAGATGATGGTGCTGTGGTGCTGCACGTGGAAAAGTTTTATACCTCATCGTGAGCCTCTCCCGGTTATTATTTGCTGGTAGAGTAGAGCCAAATCAGTTGGAAGGGTAAGAGAAAAAAAAACACACCAAGCGTGCGGAACATCTAGAAAACATTTCCCGTTCCGTTGTTCGTTGTAGGTTAGTATGAAGCTGTCAAAGTTGGCTCAAGATAGACACGGGAAATAGGAATGTGGGATGTTATTTTTCGAAAGCTGCTACTGTGCGAATGAATGGTTTAGTAAGGGTCGTTATTGACGTCATAGAAAGCGATCCAAAGTTGATAAAAAGGTTCTTTTTGCGATATGAATGAATGTAGAGAGTTTTGGGGAAAGAATTCAAATAAAAAATATGACTATAAATGAGTGCTCTTTTCATTTGTGTTGTATTAGTGTTGAAAATTGTTAAAATGTTGCAAATTTTATTGCGAAATAAATGTTAGCTATACTCTGTTGCCTTCAGATAGAATTATCTGTTTTATTTACCTGGTTAACAGTACATCTTGCTAAAATGAATAAAATGTTTCTAAATTTTGTTTTTTTTTTCTAGTTCATTATTTTATCTCTATGATACTTCCTTGTGTTTTCTTCCATTGTTTATTCGTTTTGTTTTATTGTTGTTTATAATTTGTTTTTATTTGTTTATTTACTTGTATGAATGACAATTGATAATTGATTGTTTAGATAATTGAACCATATTTAAGATATAATTAAGCTAGTTTGATAGATTTGTAAAGGGAATGCATAACATTTTAACTGATGAATACAGTCTTAACTCACTGCTTGAATATCGATTCCCTGCCAAATATTGAATTTGAGCTTTTTCGTTGGCACGTTTTTCCATACAAAAAATTTATGAAATTTTGCTCAGCAAGCCATGAGATTTTTGTGAATTTTTCAAAAACCGGGTTTTCAATACAAACGCATGCTTTTTAATTGAACTGTCAGCCAACTATCGAGCGTTCAACTAAAAAGCATGCCAACTAAAAAGTGTTCAACTATTGTACTCTGACTGTATATTATTTTCTTATTAAAATTCCCAATTTGTTATTTATTATTTATTCTATTTATCATGGTTAGAATATTGATTGATATTGACTATTTTTGCTTTGTAAACATGTTCAAAATCGTCACCATTTTTGACTGATTCATCGCAACTTTGGCATCCGAAAAACGTCATTAACAATTCAAATCCAACACCCTCTACCTTTTCCCCCCGTTATGGTTTCGTTTGAAAAGCCATGTCAAAATAAATACATACCTCACGGAATTATTTTGGTTCTCTGTGGCACTTTGATTGAAGCATTGGGACATTCGGGCGATATCCATTCGTTTGGAAATATTTTAGAGAAGCCATAGCAAAAAAAAAAGGAAAATAAAACAAACAAAAACCAAATCGGAGCTGGTGCATCTGGTGCATCTGATTGGAGATGGGAAGTGGGAGAAAATAAAATCAACCCACTCCATTTCTGTTGCAGCTTGGCTGGCTAACGTCATCATCAATCTCGTTTCATTTTCGTACGCGATGTGTTCGGTATATGAGCTGCTGCAGTTTGGTGCGGCCCGTTCCGGGTAAATTGGCGCTGTGTGTGTATAGGTTTGGAGTCTCAAAATAGTGCGATGGGTGGAATGTTAGGAAGAAAAATCGTTTCCACTAATTTGAACGTATTTGTATGATGTATGTTTTCCACCGTTGTTTGAAGCGGTACAGCAGCAGTTGCTTGCTTGCTTGCGCTGCTATTAGTATAAGATGAAACAGAAAAGCCGGGCTCATTTGTTATCCTCTAAGAAGGACTCCGAAACACGGTTAAACGACGTGGTATGGCTTTGCTGTACCGTCTGTCAAGAGCTCGTTGGGTGTGTTCTACTGTGTGGTAATGGTGTGCCGTACATATCGACCATGGTGTCATACCCCGGGCCCCCCCACCAAAAACACTCACTCGCATCGTAAAGTGCATAATAGTGCATCTGTCACGAGGCACATGTTTTCCCATTTTCCATCCCGAGAACATTGCAGCCAAAGGTGTATGGCGTGGTGGTGACACATTTTAGCTGCACCGTTTACGTGTCCCGGTGACACAAGAATTAGGCCACTGCGGCAGAGCAGAGCACAAACCGGGAGGGGGTAACCGGGTCGGTCGTTTCGGGTGGCCCAAAGCCAGTGTCCGGTCATGTCGAATTATGACGTTGTTTCGCGTGAGATCGACTTCCGCACCGGTTCGGGTTCGTTTGCGCTCTTCGTCTTTGGAGTCAAGCGGGATGAAAAACCGGGCGATTCACACAAAAACGGTTAAAATCTCTCATGGCTGAGCTCTATGGGGAATGTATCTACAGTGAATAAATGTCTGCCAAAGACTGGCAAACGAGATTTGACAACAACGCTCGCCCTATGGTGTTCGCAATCCGCACGGAAGTTGAACAAATAAATTTAGTCACACTGAGAATCATAACTTCCTCCGAGAGTGGGTCCTAGTGGAAAAGTGTTGGGTTATATTTTCTTTTTTGTATGAAAATGGTTTGCGGGGTCCAATTTTGATGTTCAAAAGTGTGTTACTTCAAGGTTTATATGGAATAAAATAATTAAAAATAAAATAAAAGCAAATTATCGAGTGGCCGATTGAGTATCAATTGATTTTTATCATGTATTGTGAAAACAAACCTGAATAAATATCTAATTTTATTATTGGAGTTTCATTTTAATGATTTAAAATAATATTCTGATTACTTCGCTCAAGAAGGGAACATCCATAAATTACGTTGTATGATAAGTTCTTTGTTGGAAGTTACTTTTAGTTTTTATTTGTACTTGTACAGTGTCTTTTCATAGTTCATCTGGGAAGTTCTGCGTTTATATTTGAAGAATTAGCTTAAGTTGAATCTTGAACGTGGTTTCCCTTAATGACGTCAGTTGCTAGTATTTGTCATTTCACTGCCACTGGTTATGGTCGTGAGCTTTGATTGTTTAAATTTAATTTTGTATTTAAATTATAATTTGTAATGTATAATTAACGAAGGGGCGGTCCCGTGGTACAGGCGTCAACTCGAACGACTCAATAACATGCCCGTCATGGGTTCAAGCCTAGAATGGACCGTCTCCCCGTAGCAAGGATTGACTATCCGGCTGCGTGGTACTGAATTAAGTCTCGAAAGCCTGTATTTCCGGCATGTACGCGTAGGACGTTACGCCAAATAGAAGAAGAAGAATTAACAGTTCGCCTCTGTGTCTCTACAGAGTTTTTCAGTGGATCTGATAACTTTTGCACGCTTTCTGAACACCTTGTGAAATAATGTCATAATCTGTCAAATCACAAACAGCATAAATGTTACTTAATGTTACAAAGAGTTCAGGAAGTAGACGAACTTATCAGATCAAAACGAAACCTCCTGTAACCCAAACATATAAATTGCTTTAATAACATAAATTTTATCATTTCGAATGTCTCATAACTTATCAATTCGATCAGAATTCCACTGGATCAGAACTTAGAGCACAGGTCAATTTTATGACACCTTTCAACCCACACCATGCCGGTCCCAGGACCGGCGAGTGTATACATTCCGATATAATTCCCCCGACGGGTCAAGAACATTTCGAGTACAGAATCATTTTCCCTTGGAGCGCACTGTTCCGGTTCTAGCTTCAAAGTTCACAAAGCTTCGGAATGTTTGCCCAGTCCGGGAAGGCGCTTCTTCGGGTCTTTCGATTCGCAGCACCGTTGCCATTTCCATACCGAGGCCAAAGAAAATTGCGTCTGTGCAAATACGTAATCGAGAGCAATCACCGCTCCTTGGTGACCATTTGTGTCGTACGAGCAGGCAGGCGGCAGCGCACGGTGGAAGTCGCCCGGCGTCGGAAAAGGATTAACGTTTGTGCATTGAACGTCAAGAAAGCAGAGGCATTTGCATCTGTCTACCCGGGCAGATGTTGCTTGTGTGCGATGGGTTGCGGGCGAATGGTAAGGCACAAACGGTGGAAGATGGAATTGAAAGTAAACGCATCGCACTTTAAGCAACGGGCGTGAGCGAGTAGCTTGTCCTGACCGCAGCCAACCCGCGCAGGGTGGTGATGGTGGGAGTAAACTTGATACCGTGGCGATGGTGCTGCTCAACGACATCAGATGTCGTGTTTATACTGCTGCTGCTGCTGCTGCTGCAAGTCGATATCGATGAGCAATACTGTGGCAATGAAAACGATACCATTATTGGTTTGGGTTTGAATGGGCGCTAGAGCTGCCCATTGACCTGTTGGTTGTGGAGAAGGAATTAAATGTGTGTGTGTGTGTGCTACGGTTGAATATGGTGTTGAAGGTGGTTAACCAGCAAAAGGGAAGGCGGCTTGTTTTGAGTGGTAGCGTTGCCAATTCTCAGCGTAATGGTTGATTGGTATTTAAAGTTATTTTGCCTAAGTGCGTCGTAAACGTGGCGGAAGGCGTACTTACATTCCATTTGAACGGTGTGTCTGCGGTGTGTGTGTTTGTTTGTGCACGCAGTGGGAGAAGATATTCAATAAAACTGCCTCGAATCTAGTAGATGATGGAATAAATGGCAAGAACGATTAGAATTTGCATTAGGGTAATTCGTGTCACCGTTTGTTGGTGTTTGTAAACGAAGTTGCCTACAACGTGGTGACCTTAGAATCATGTTATTAGCTAGCCATAATGTGAGGATATTGAATCTATACATTTTTCAGATTGAAATTAGGTAAAATAGTTTTATTACTTTTCAAAACGTAGTTCCGAACAGTTTTACATTTTCCTAGAACATATTATATCAAATACAGATGCACAACGAATGTGTTGTTGAATATGTTGAGTTTTTTTTCGGGCTGAACATTTAAGAAGTTTGGTTAGACGACGTTTGTAGTGATGGGAAAAATGAATTATTCGTCGGAGTCGTTTCCTGGCTAGCTACGAAGTTTTCTGGAATCGATTCCGGATAGTATGTCCGGAATCAATTTCCAGAGTCGATTCAGGAATCAGAATCGGCTCCAGAATTGGCACCGAACGGCTTCGGAATCAGAATCGGTTTTGGTATCGGAATCTGGTCCGGAATCAGAATTGACTCCAAAATCAGAATCGGCTTGGAAGTCGAAGTCTGGTTTCGGCATCTACATAACAAGTGACGTTTGGATCTAATGATTCTACGTATTGATATCCGCAAAGAATCCAAATTTACTAGTTAACAGTTCATTCTCATGGAGATTTCCAGATTGATTTCTTTTCTGAAATTCCTTATTTCAATTCAAGAACTAATTCTCATTTTGGTGCTAATTCTCATTTTGGTGCTAATTTTCATTTTGGTGCTAATTCTAATTCTGGAGTCAATTCTGATTCCATTTTTGGAGCAAATTGAGATTCTCAGGCCAATTCCAAATTTCAGAGCCAATTCTGGATTAAGAGTCTACTCTGGAATTGGCTCCGGAGTCAACTCCAGTATCGGAATCGGCTCCGGAATTGATTCCCAGCAAACTGTTTAATGTAAACGACTGTTTAATATTTTGTACTAAAAATGTTCAAAAATCAATTAAATCTAATTCCCAATTGTTTTTTTCTTATATTCTTTATTGCAGGTTTGAACATTTGAACTCCTAGACACCCTTGAAGTAGTTTGAATCGTCCTCCAGCAATTCAGCAACATGCCTACATAAGATTATAGAAAGCAGACCTTCTAGACAAGTCGTAGGTTTTAATGAATTTATCTGTTTGTCTATCAAATTCATTACTCCTACCCTTTTCCTCACATCATCAAACAACTTAGTTTGTGGGGGCCACTACGGGTCGTCTGCTGCAAGTTATGACAGCTTGCGTCGATTACAAATATAATATCGTCTAGAATAATGTTATTTACCCCGCGCACCTGATGCGTCATTTGATCGGAACACACAAACACACTATTAGTCCCGTGTACATATTATCGCGTGTGTTTGAAGGCGGTGGCAAAGTTAAGCGAAAACGGTCGTTTCATCCATGTCAGCATAAATTTTCAAACCCACTCGTGCGTCGCTCGGTGGTGCGAGTGTTGGAGCGATTGAGCGGCGGAACAACCCTTTCGCTGGCGAGCTCTGCCGGCGAAGCGAAATACATGGCGGACAGGTGGCCAACTTTCTGGCGCACCCTGGCGCAAGCTCAAGAACGCTACGGACCGAAAAATCGACTATTAAGTAAAGTCATTTAAGGCCCTCTCTCTCTCTTGCTCTCCGCTTTCCATCCTGATAGAAATGTGACCGTCATTCGGAGGCGAATGGAGAAGGAAAGTGGCGTTTATGATTATGATATGGGTATTTACATAACGGCCACCATCGCTATCCATCTTTGCGCGGGACAGTTTGAACCGTCGAGTTGCCGCCCCGAAAGGATTGGGTTGGGCAGTGAGTTTTCATGCTAAAAGACGAATTAAACGCTAACTGCTGCCGCTGCTGCTACATTTTCCGGAGCCACATAATCGTATGTTTTCACTGTGGGCTAGGGGCCGGGGAGGACGCTGGATGAGTAACAGGTGGTCGTGCTGAGGGCGGCTTTTTTGTGTGTGCCCCATCCCCTGAAACACTGTATCCGTACATCGAACCATTTAATTTGCCACTTTATTTCCCCCGAGATGCGAGGATATTCTCATCCCGATTAATACTATTCCCCTGTCCGTTCTCGGGGGCAGAAAAAGTAGGGATAGATTTTGGTCTGAATTTTGCCTGAGGGTATGAAGCTGGCGAAAAAAAAAAAAACTCACTATTTCGAAAACTGATGAAGGCACTTTTCAAGCTTTTCCGCCGCCTGGCTTTTCCTGACCGGCCCTGGCCAGTAACGACATGTACTATTATCCATTTGCTGCCCTGTTGGTGCTGATGAGTGGAGTTGTATAATGGAATCCCTTTGCCCCACCTTCGTTACGGCCACACGGCCTGTCGAGGATTGCTCGGTCGTTGTATTACAACGTTCCAGCAAGGCCCGGGTTTGGGGCAGGGCATGAATATTTTATGGAAATTTGTAATCACATGAATACTAGCCCGGGATGCAAATGATTTCACTTGAAAATGTATGTGAGTGTGTTTGTGGTCTTGAGTTTTGCTCTTCGGAGGTGTTAAGCAAAAATGGACGAAGAATTAGATTTTGTGTAACGTTCGATGTAAAACGCAAACGGCAAATGTCGTTTGGCGAAAGGAGTCAAAGTTTTTTTTTTTTACTTTAAACAATTTTTCATTGGTTAAAAGTGGAAAAACATACGCGGGATTTAAATAAACGTCGTAAAAAAAGGTCCTTACATCGTTCGCAACAAAAAACTTAAAGAACTCTCACCGTTCAATCAACACAGAAAAGTCGTCCGTTACCTGGTCTGGTACGTTAGATACTGCCAGAGCGTATACAGTGCTAACCAAATTATTTTAACGAGCCCCGTAAAAAAAGAGGGAATGTAAAAATGTCCAGCTTAACTGGCGCCATCATGTGTCCAGGCAGACGCATCCTTTTAGGTCCTTTCTGTCCTAGAAGAGATTTTTTTCAAGCTTTCGGGAGTGCGAAAGACCTCACAGAGGACTAAAGGGGACAAATACCTGGTACGAACTGGTGAACTCTTCTTCTCGCAGGTAACTAACCCAAATGGGCAGTTCCTGGGTAGAGATCGTACAACGGAAAGGATAAGGGACAAAGCAAAAACAAACAAAAAAACTGGTTAAATGGTTGAGGAACAGATCTTGTGGATAACAAAAAAAGAAAAGTCCCGATTAGGTAGAACGGGATGTAACTTCAGGGCGAAAATTTTTATACACTTTTCTTTCTGGTGTAAAGTTGAAAATAAAAACACCGAAAAGAGAAGGATTAACCCACGAAAAAGCGAACACATGCTCGACACTGTTGGGCTTTTTGGCTATTTTATGTTTTATGCTGGAATCAAATTATCGGTGGACAGTGTGCTCTATGCTCGGTGCTGGTGCTTAGAAAGCGTTGCTTTCGTTGGGTTGCTGTAGGAATGTTCGCTCGACTAGGGAGTCGCTCGTCCGTTACTCATCTCGGAACATCATCATTTATGTACCAGGGCGTGCAGTGAACACAAAAAAGTAGAGTAAATTTATCTCTCTGACATTTTGGGCTTCGGAGAATGGATTGTGCCTTTTTGGGTAGGAATTTGTTGGGTTTTTTTGGGATTTTGGAAAAATATGCTGCCAGTAGACTCTCTAGCAGCTCTTGAGGCGAAATGAGTGCAATGGATTGTAAAAAAGCTCGACATTAGGTTGCTGGGAGATGAAATATAGATTTTGGTGTGTGTAATAGCTTGTCGTATGATTAAATGGTGCTACTTTACCGACTGAAGTGTATAGGAACTACTTGAACCATGCTTCCATTCTGGAAGAGTTCAAATACCCATGGGAGGATCTTAGACGGGGAACTCCATACAGTGCCTTTGTAATATTTATAGTCGTTTCAATTTTTTGGAGTATCGCCGGTCAAACCTACTAGCAATTTTCTATAGTACTATCGCTTCATGAAAAGTTTGTACTATCTATACTAGTAAAGGAACAATGGTTTTGTCCATTAGATTGAATTTATTGCCCATAGAGCTTTTCAGATGGTTAGCAATGTATGATAAGTCTCGTGTTCTATTGTTGGAGTCTTTTGAAAGGCAAGGGCATTTGAGATGATTTCTATTGTTGGGAGTTTGGCTTATTAAAATAAAAATCGCCTTCGACTGTAAGTTTCTAAGCAGATGTCATCAAGGACATTCAGGGTGTAAATACTATCCGTACAGTACACTATTTATCTGCGGCCTATAAACAGCTTTGACGCGTAAGTTAGAGCATAGTATGTCTATGAAGAATGTAAAACATAAAAGGAAATAAATCTAAAATATCCATCGTTGCTATTATTGTTTAAAACTTCAGCTTTTATCAAAGATAGTCCAATCAAACATGATAAGGACGTTCGGGAATCATTTCCTCAATACTCGATTCATTTCATGTCTTTTATTGCATGTCGCTTTTATAATGCTTTGAATTCAAAACAGGTTTAGGGCATAAAAGGAATATAATTTTCATTCTACATTGTAACTGTTCATTGCATCACTGCGCTACATCTAAAACAATATGCACCTAATCATGCTCTATGCTGCTTGCTGTCAAATTTCCCTAAAACTTGCCACGCAACGCGGTGTGGGCAGGGCAGCACGAACTTCTGCAACAGAAAATAAAACATATGATAATCGCATCAATCAGAACTATATTAAAAGAATTAAATTGCAACATCCCCCACTGCCGTTTGCAACAAATCGCCCAACTTGTTCCAGTTATCGAATGTTGGTCCGGGGGCTACGTGTGAACGAACATTGTTGCCTGTGAGCCCCCGAGAAAGAGCTGTTTTTGTAGACCGCCGCTTGTTCGCCGGCAGTGGCAACAGCAACAGTAGCAGAGCAGCCCCACGGGGTGGCTACGATCACGTGCCGATGCAGCACAACCCATTTCACCCACGTTTCGTGTCACGTTTTTGGCACCGACTGGTAACGAGCGGGTACGTGCTGTGGGTGCAGGGACTTCTTGCCACAGTCGGTCGAGATCGATCGAGCAGTATTTTGCTGCTGTGTGTGTGTGTTGGAACAATCAGCACAAACGGAAACACGAAGCACGTTTCTCCGTTCGAAGCAAAACAGTGTGTTTTATTTTCATTTGTTTTTTTTTTATCCCTGCATAAGCGTTCTTGCTTTGGTTCAATCAAGCAAAAAGTACTAATATTTTATAAAAAAAATGTGCTTAAACTATCTTGAGTGACGCTGCCGAAATAAAAAAAATAAAATAAAAACGTCTTAAGTTTCGTACAAAAAGTTAACACATAACTACGCATAGCATGATGGTACATTTTTTCGTTAAATTACTTTTTTTCATAGCTCTTCTGACTTCTTGCCAAGCGATTGAATGTGACGGTTATTAGATTGTATCAAGCGTTTCGTGATGAGCGGTACGTCTTACCCGGTACACTGCCAACCGTTTCCTTCGCTGCAATGGGTTTGATGCAATTTCTCACATTGTGCAGAAAGATGAAATTAGCACCATCTCGCTTGGTGGCGCCCTTGCCCACAGAACGGGCTGGGAGGCTAGAAAAAAGAGAATCCATTATGATACTTGTGCGATCTAGCCCTAGCCCTCTCTAATAGCTTAATTATTGGCGACATACCGCTAATTGGATCCATTTACCATCTCACGGCTCTCGCGCTGTGCGAGGCAAAGTGTCAAGTTTTTGGCGTGTGCAGCTGGTACACCACCGCAGTGGCGAATCTCGAAGGCGAATCTCGTACAATGTGGCGTTTTTTAAGTAAGGGCGTGGTATAAAATGTGCAGGAAAGGTAATTAAATGTCAGCGCAATGACACGGTCACTTATATGAAATGTTTTGTCAGATGATTGACGTTAGTAGGTTTTAATTGTTTGGAAGGAAGACAACAAAATCGACATTGGCAAAATAATGCCGTTAGATTTAACTCTTGCCAAACGCCTTCACATCTTGTATCAAAAGCAGTTGCAGGAACCTAACAGCTTGAATGAAGTCGTTTCGACTAGTTAATGAAATGAGAACTCTATTCGAATTATGCGTGGAGTGCAATGTGATGAAAATATTTGAATATTTTTTTATCATTCTCTTACCTTATGTTTACTAATAGCAAATACTCCTTTATGAACAAAAATAAATATATAACTTTATGACAATTTAGGAAAAAAACGGGTTGAATCAGGACTTCAGTTACATTCATAAATTACGTAACTAAAGCAATACCTCCTCACTTCTGAGTATTTTATGTTATTTATATGTTGGTTAAGTGTTGCGATGGACTAATTGTAGTGGTCTTAGCCTCCAGCAGCAGGAATTAGCCTCCTGCAGCAGGAGTTCAAAACCGGACGCCTCCACGCCATCTTACCACCGACATTTTAACGTTACACGCCCTCTCGGTCCTTGTAGGTGACTTAAAAGGACTTTTTGGGATATTCTTTATGTGAAAAAGAGTAACGCTGGAAGCAACCCCCATTCTAATGATTATGTAACAATATGCCGTACCTCCGACAAATATTTTCTTCTTCCTGATCATTTTTTAGCTTAAAAAATGTTTTGAAATAAGTGCATTTTATATCTTTAACGTTTTTTTTTCTGGATTTCCAAACAATCATTTTTTTAGATTATTACTTACTCTGAATCCAGACTACATTCAATGTAATAAATCGTAGTGCTGGACGATTATTCCCTTGTGCCTTCAGAGCGTAACGTATTTTATGGATGGTCCTAATTTAACTTGTTTTGTACTGAAACTGATCAACAGCAAGGCTTTTTTAGTCTTTTGTCATGAAACAATGGTTCAAATGATCTCTTAATGTCCTCAGAGTGCTACGTTTTTTATGGATGATCCTTTCATAATTGAATTGGGTTTTGATGGATTTGAATCAATGGTATGGCAATTTAACTTTTTGTCCTAAAAATTAAATAAAAATGGTCCAAAATAAGCTTATATGAATGCAAGCTAATTTATTTTTGATTTTTGTTAAAGAAATACGAAACACGAACTATAATGAATTCCAATGTCACACATTTTTATACGATTTGATTGACTACTGCTCTATACTATTCATTGCTAATAGTAATCGTTTGCTCGAATTCTTTACAAATCACCCATCACCATTCCAGTTAAATGATGGGCAAAAATAGTTCTTCATCTTTCAACATTCTATCAGCGTAGTACGGCGACTGTGTGGTGTGGACTGTCTTGCAAAGGAACTATTTTCTTTGGCGCATCGCATGTCAATTGCACGTGGCTGCCCTTCACACTCCAAGGCAGCGATGTGTCCGTTTCATCCTCTGTGGTTGTTGTCGGTGGCGCAAGAGACTTGGGCGGGGTAAAGTTATTGAGTTTGTTTTTTCCTCTCTTCCATATTTTGCACGACTCTTGGAATATCGAGCGGTCTCACTGTGTGTGTGCCTGTGTGTCAAGCCTTGAATTGCAAAAGATGCTACTGCGGCATCGATGCGGCCTGGCGATGCGCACTTTGATAGAGTACCCCGCGCGCTCCCTTGAGACACGGCGCGGGTAGGGGTGCGCGATATTTTTCTTTGCAAAATCTCATTTGCGTACGCAAACCCCTTCCACTCGGTATCGCTTTGCGGAAGGCAATTACCATCTCACGCGCACGGATCTCCGCGCGTTTGGGTGAGGGCTGCTCGCGATGTGTCCTTTTTTCCCCCCCCCGATGTGCGCGCGGGTTTGATATTTACGCAAATGGATTTCCGATCGTCTGGAAGCAGGCGGGAGGAGCAGCACACGATGCAGACATTTCGTCTACCGAATGGGGGTAGCGGCACTATGCTGCCGCGCTCTTCTTTCGCTTCCGTTTTGACCCGTCCGGACCGAAAGCTCCACACATCACATGCAGTCGACGCACGGCGGGAAACTATTTGCATGCACGCGCGCATTCAGACGGAAATGGTAAATAGTATGTCGCATGCAAATGTGTCCCTTCCATCATCAGCATCGGTGGCAGGTTGTGGCTTTGGTGGCTTCGGCGGGCGGGCTTGTGTGCTAGCTTTGCGGTGTATCGTTTTCCGCTCCACGCAGGAAGACCGGATGAAGTCGTCATAGATAGGTTCCCCGTTTTTTTTCATCTCTCCCGTAACTGCCTACCTCAACACTCAATCCGTCAAAGTTTGCTTCTGCTGCTGCTGCCGCTTGCCTAGCTGGTTTGCTGTAGCATTTTGGCAGTAGCAGGTGGCTTTGTGTTATGCTGTTTGAAGGCGCGGAAAATAAGTTCGGTACCGATTGGCGGAAAAAGAAATTGCATTTCGCGTCAATAGAGAGAAAGAGAAAAAAAAGTCGAGTCACACGCAGACATCATACAAAGAGACACAGCAAATTTGTTTTGCGCTGCCTTCTCGCCGAAGATGCCATTAGCCTTTCTTGGGCGGTGTTGGCGTTGGTTCATGACCATCGTAGGGACACGATCGTCACGCCCGTAAAGTGCAGGTGCTGTTTAAGATATGGTAATTTAATATGCAAACAGCACTGGCGGCCAATGCTCTCCTGGTCCATTGCCATCCCGTGCAAATGTGTTGATTTGAAGAAATAAGAACTGAAGGGAAACAAAACAACGGAAAACAAGCTGTTATTTGGATCCTTTTTATACGCGGAACAAAATGATGCTGGTTCGGTGTTGCTTTCAAATCCGTTTCTAATCCATGTTGTATCGCTTTATCCTTTCGGTTCTGCTGTGCATCTGGGATGGTGATTTGATGCAATTTAATATTTTTTTCTTCGCCATGGTACGCGTTTTTCCTATGCATAGCAATGAAGTGATGGAATAGAATAAAATGTAAACAAGAACTAGTCTGTCTCGTGTTACCGGTTCGTTTGCTCTATTGTATTAATGGAATGCATGTTTTTTTTTTCAAAATATTTTGTGTTAGTGAAAAAATGCTTACAGTTTTGATGATTCCTGTCAAAACTGGATTTTTTTTAAATTTTAAATACACTGGATATCAGATAGTGTTTGTGACAGCTGTTTCAAATTGAAGGATGAAATATTTTGATAGAATTTTTTATTTCTGAGTCCTGTTTCTTCTTTATGTTTCCGCAACAAGCCGTATTTAGTCCATTCTCAAGTTTCTTTTTGGGGCTTGGTTTATTGTAACTATTTGGTTTATTCATCACTGCATAATTTATGGTGCGTAAATGTATGTATTACAGGTTTTACGTATGGTGGAGCTCGGTTTGTATAAGATTAGAACCCACGAATAGCGTGTTGTCAGATCGTACGACTTGTCGACTGAGTCACTTTTGACTGCATCAGTGGCAATGCTAATAGTGTATTTAAGCATTGGTTTTGTTTAGCAAATATTTGCTTGGACATATTTGTACATGTACATTCTATATTGTGAGCGATATTGTGAGAATGAAAAAAATCATGATTGTATGTTATGCCTTTCCGTATACATGAAGTGAAAAAATAATTATGAATATACTTACTTACTTATCCGGCGCTACAACCGCTTTGCGGTCTTGGCCTGCCTCAGGAGTGTCCGAAACCGCTCACGGTCTCGCGCCTTCGTCTGCCAGTCCGTTATCCCGGCCTTAATAGCGGACGCCTCCACGCCATCTTGCCACCTTAGTTTGGGCCTACCACGCCTCCTTGTAGAGCCCTAAAAAGACTTTACGAGCTGGGTGGTCCGTTTCCATGGGTACAACATGGCCAGCCCACCGAAGCCTGGCGAGCTTGATACGCTGTACGACAGTGAGGTCGCCGTACATCTCGTATAGCTCGTCATTATAGCGGCTCCTCCATTGTCCTTCCACACATACGGGGCCAAGTATCCTCCTGAGCATCTTCCTCTCGAACGCGGCCAAGAGGGTTTCGTCAGATTTGGACAGTGTCCATGTCTCAGAGGCGTATGTGAGTACCGGTACTATATAGGTACTATATAGTCCCAGCTTTGTCCGTCGCGACAGGTTCTTTGAGTTGAACTGATTTTTCAGGCTGTAGAATGACTGGTTGGCACCTAGCATCCTTACGCGCAACTCAGCTTCCATGCTCTTGCCGTTGCTGACCTTTTGACCCAAGATAGGTGAATTGTGGGGCGACTTCAAAAGTGCGTTCGCCTATCTGTACGTCACGCCTATGTAGGTTCTAATTATTTATAGGTATTATGAATTATGAATTATGAATATACATCGTTTAATTCAAAATATTATACTATTTTTCACCGTAGACCACTTCTTCACATACACACCGTGGAAATTTGAGAGAATATTTTCTTCTTCTTCTTCTTTGGCACAACAACCGCTGTCGGTCAAGGCCTGCCAGTACCCACTAATGAAGAGAGCTTGGCTTTCAGTGACTTATTGTTACCATAGCAGGATAGTCAGTCCTATGTATGGGGGCACGGTCTATTCGGGACTTGAACCCATGACGGGCATGTTGTTACGTCGTACGAGTTGACGACTGTACCACCAGACCGGCCCAAGAGAGAATATTTTAAAAGAGTTAAATTTGGTTCTTTGGTTAGGGAATGGAAATACCTATTAAGTGAAATAGAACTGTATTTCTGTTTCTTCACAATTGAATACATAAAAAAACAAAATTTAATTTTCACGCTTCTTCCAATTTCTGCTTTATCACATACCGGCCCAAGAGCGAAGATTTTTGCATATCAAACGTCAAACGACATTGAATATAAATGGTTTAAAACCTTGATGTTGCATTCTCACTCTTTTCCCGACCAAAAGTTTTCAAACATGTGCATAAAGCCTTCTTTTTTGTACATTCTTTGTACATTCACGCGCACTTTTTGCGCACTCAATGGTGGCAGTGTATTAATAAATCATCAATTTCCACTTCATTCATGGACCCAACGAGCGAGAAAATATTACTGCGCATCTCTCCTTCTTCTTAGCCCGTGTAGAACGAAAACAGTGCTCCGCTAATGGACACCACGTGTGCAAAAGTGCAAAAGTGGGAAGAAAAAGCAAAAAGACCTTGCATCACAGCCCCATTGCTCGCGTATTTATTTGTTTCCAACCGATCAGCGAACATAGCTTTTTAATGGAAGCATATTTTTCATTCCCCCAGAGTAAGTCCCCAATCATCTCTTGGGTGGTGGTAGTGGTGGGTAGAGAGCACCAACTACAACATGGTGCAATTTGGTTCGGTTCAGTTTTGCTTTCATCCGAATGCGTTTGGCTCCCAAAATTGTGGAGACAGGCGGCACTGGTGGTGTCGGCAACATTGTAGGTGGTGTGCGCCCACCCACCCAACAATATGCGTTTGTCGGCATGAAGAATGAGCGCGATTGTATCTATGCTTACCGCCCGGTGGGCGATTAGTTTGAGTGTGTAGTGAGCGGGCGTTTGGTGTGTTTCTCGTGTGCGCATTTTTCATCCATCAGCTCGTGCCGCCGTGCTCGTTAGCATGGAAGCTACCACCGCCGCCACCACTTCGGGTTCGATTTACATGCTTTATTTGTCAGAAATAATCCAATCATTGATAGCGATAATGCACAACATGTGTGGCAAATTTTTGTGTGATATAATTGTTTAAAATCGGGCCGCGCGGGTCTGTGGGAAGGATGGGGCTGCAAATCGCGTCAATTACGCCTCGTGGCGTATTTCTCCTCATTGGTCGTGATGGCGTTGAAGCAAATTAGATAAATCTGAAAATGGATCGTGATGATGTTGCACATTTATTATCGTGCTCTCCGATGTTAGGAGCATGAAAAGAAATGTGAAATAAATCAAAACTCACGCTTATTCCCTGTATCGGGGCGCTCGGGCATCGATACTTTCGCTAATGCTTTGCCCCATCATATGGGGTTTGTACAGACCCCACCGTGACGATGACAATGCTGAAACGATTTAGTACCGTGACGCTGGCGGTACCGTACACGGTTCGTTTCGCTATATTAAATCATACACCGCGCGGTGTACTTGCTATGCTTTGGTGGCATACTGCTGCACCATTTGCCCCTCCCCATTTGAGAGGGGGTATGTGGCGGGGCCAAACCAGTGCTGCTGCTGCTGCTGCTGCACCATAAACATAACATCTCCCGGTTGGTTTGGTGGGATACACACGGCCGTGCTGGGGGCTGACTCGCGCCCGCCTGTGTGTTGGGGTTTTTTTTTGTGTTGCACACATTGCGCTACGAGATTTGCTTACCAAGAGCAAGGGTAAGGAGGTAGTGGGAAATGGATAGTGTGTATATGTGATCGTGCTGTTTTGTATGTGTCGTCCCACCAGTCAACACTCCTTAAGGCCCCGTGCGCGCACCAGTTCGATGTACGGGTGACGATCGGTCGTGTGATGGAGGTTTATTTTTAATTTGTGACTATTTTTAAACATCGCCAAATCGACGGCGTGGAAAGTGCGATACAGAAGCGGAGGAAAAAAAGGCCACCACACAATTACAACCATTCACTGCACAGCCCCACACCGACTCTGGGATGGAAGGAGCGTGTTTAAAGGGTGGTTGGGGAAATGTGGGAAAACATGTGCAATGTTTTCAGCAATAGGGCGGCAATAGCAGTGACAGCAGAAGAAGAAAAAAAAACATCGCCGACACTCAAACAAAACAAGTAAATAATGTTTAAAACGGCTTCCGAAACCGTGTCAACTGGTGGTATGTGTGTGTGTGTGTGGATAGGCGGTCTATGTGTGTGATTATTGTATTTGGTTTGATTCAATCGAGGTAATTGTAGAGCAGGTCGTGACGACGCGAGTTAAACCCATTTTATGCACATGCACGAGGAAGCAAGCTGATAATCTCACCGTTCACCACTACCTCATACAGGAAGATAGCAATTGCTTGTGCGAGTGTAGTGTAAGTTACACGATGTAGATGATACGGTCGGATGGGAACAGGGTTAAAAATGGGAACACATTAAGATAATTTTGTTTTGTATAATGTAAGATGCACGTTTTAAAGTGTAAGTTTACAGACATTTTATTTCCCAAAAAAAAAAAAAACCCATTAACTTCTTCTCATTTCTCAACTTGATCATTCTATAATCGTGTCTGTATGTCTCGAATGGTAAATGGTGTGTAGTCTATTTATTTGAAAGTTTAAACTACAAAACTATAATGAAACCCAATAACAGACACATTGGTAGAATGTGATATTTTCAATGAACTCATAAAATACGAATTGTCTACGAGAGAAGCTGGTTTTGGCTAAAATGTTGTAGATACCGTCCGACCAATTCCGTTCGAATTGTTTTATCGATTTTATAAAATTATTTAATAAATAATACCATAGTTATTTGAAGTTTTCCAATATAGGCTTTTCCAAGTCAGTTTCGAATGTAAACGTGGTTATTCACAGCATGCAAAATGTTCCACATGGATCTGGCATTTCATTTCCAATAATTTTTAATTTTTACAGCATGATTTTCAACACGACTCAAGCTGGATTGAGCTTGACAGTTCTTTGTTATGTGTTGAAAATCATGTTTTGAAACTGGAATTTCATTTTGAAAAAAAAAATAAATCATTTGACAGCTGTTGAGAAACATCTTGGATGCGGTGAATAACATTGCTTACATTCTAAACTGACTTGGAAAACCCTATAAGGCAAACCATTCATACAGTGACACTCTAACTCTCTTTGAGTATGTACCAAATGCTAGCCAAAGGTCATGATTTGGTACAGCTGTCCGTTGGTATAGCAGTCAAGTTGTTAGACCTAGTGTGTCCTTCATTTCTTCAAATATCGCATTACATTTTAAATAAGACAACATTGTGGCATGTCTTGCTTTGTAATATTGCGATTATTATTCTGCTAAATTGAATGATTTAGTTATTAAAACCATGATACACTAAAACTTTTGTTTCATAAATCAAATTTAACACTTTAATTTCATAATAATAATTCCATTATAATCCAATATAATTTAAGTTTTTTAGAAGATTTCTAGACCTTTTGGGATAACATTGTTGTTATTTGTATAGATTTGACTCTGAAAACAAACCTATGGTTTGAAAACATCAATTGGTTTTCTATTGCCATATACGTGATTTCGATATACGCGATATTCTAAATTTGACAGTTCTTTAGACAAATTGTATAGATTTGACACATTTATTGTCAAATGCAAAATAAAATGCATCTTGGTTGAATAAAAAAAAAAACATTTTAATAGGTACAGAATTGTAATCTTCCTTTGGAATCAGATTGAGTAATTAATTTGGTGGCTAATACCTACGACTTCAATCTAACTTAAACGAAATTATTTGCTATAATTTCACTGAAAACCTCTAAATTTGATATACGCGAATATTCGAGATACGCTGTTGCCTCCGGTCCGTATTAATAGCAAATATCCGGAATTACCCGTACCTGAATTTTGATCGATAGTTACGAATTAGTGAGCACGTCATTACGTTTGTGTATAATGCAAGCTGGAAGTACATTACAAATCAGAATTTATTCTATATTAAGATTTAGATTTAAGATCATTTAAGGAGCTGTATTACAACAATTGGTTCGTTTATGTAAAAGAAAACAAACAACAACAATTTTGTTTGTTAAATTTTATGTAATTGTTACCAAGAATAAAATATATTTTAAAACCAGCTTGACGAAATCTTACATTTAAATGTACTATATTGAAAAAAATGAATCAAAATATTCATGAAAAATGCCTATTTATTGTCAATTATTATTTGTCAAATCAGAATTTTAAAATGTGCAAAATGCTCACGGCAGCATGGTGTTGTACATCCACATTCATCCGTGCTGTAGCATAAACGCATGTTAAACATACCTGCAATCATAAATACTCGAATGCGTACAAGAAAAAAAATATCCACCCAGCAGATCAGTAATAAAACCCCAAGGGCATCCCACACTTCCAGACCATCCATTATTCTGCGGCAGGTTCAGACAATTCTCCATAATTCATCACCGTTCTCTAGCCTAATTTATGCACATCCAAATCAGTTTTGATGAGCTGCAGGTGCGCGCCTCCATTGCTGTAAACCGTCAACCCACCAAAAGGAGGACCCGTTTCACACACATGTTGACGGTATCCTTCGATCGAAGTGCGGTATAGCAACTGTGTGTGTACCGCTATTTGTTTGGGTTGGGTTTGGCGTGTGTGTCCCTTTTCTTTTTTATTTTTCATACTTCTTATTTTCAGTCACCCTCCGACGTGTGCCGCCCCCACACACTACCCGTATCGAATTGTCTAGCCGCGTACGGTGAGGATGGAGAAGGGTCCTTCGCTATTTGGCAGAGCGAGGGAGTGAAGAAGCTAGCGTGGCGTAACGCTAGAAGTGGCTGAACACACCGGAGCTTACGCTCGTGTGCGGAAGTTCCTGACGTCATGACGTTGTTTTGTTCGGTCCCCTTCCGCGATTGCGATCCCTGGGCTAAAGGTTCAATTCCGTAACAGCCGACGACTGACTAACACACTCCAAACCTAATGCTACCCGTATACCCGCACACATACGTAGCCACGTGCCCTTTTTTCGAAGGTAGCAAGCCTGCTGGATGGTGGACTGTGTTTTAGAAAAGGATGTACTTACAGAGGAGTCGCAAGAGTAAGCGAGAGAATGATACAGGGTGGCGTAGAGGTAGGTTAACTCGCACGCATACTAAGATCTCTCACCCGCCCGTAGCTGGGCATTGTTTGCGACTGTTAGACCCGGAGTTCTAACGGCTGACGGCTGCAGGAGTTAGGGTGGGGTATCTGCCTTTGCCTGGGAATCTCGTCGAGATGATTCATAATATGCCTTGTGCCCTACTTGAACTTCGTTCATTCTTCGGGCGCGCCAGACGCAACCGGAGCTATCCGGGAAGGGAGAGAGAGAGAGAGCGAGATTTCTGCTAGTGTGGGGCGTTTTGTGCTCTCTCTGTACTGCTGGGGATGTTATATGCTTGTGGAGAGCTCGTTGCTTCGTAGTGTTAGTAATTTTGTTTTGCTCATTCTACCACCCCCTTTAGTACGTTAGTAACAAACACTCCGCGTGGGCGATAAGACAGGGGAATGTGTGTTTTGTAGAGCATTTGAGAGAGGGAGAGAGTTTGTCTATTCTGAGTAAATTGTGATCTGGTTGAGAAGAAGTGTGCATATCGAGGGGTCCACCAATGTATCTTGCGTTAGGTTCTGGTGTTTGTTTCATTCGTTGATAGTTTGAAATGAAGAACTATGTCCAATATGCATTATTTTGATATTATTCAAAAGTCTTGAGGAACTGTGGTCCAATTACCAATATATTGGTATTCTTCAGCATTTTTGGAGAACCCTGATATTCTGCAGAATTCTTTAAGAACACAGGTTCAACATGGATTTTCTTCAATTACTTCAGGATTTTTAACATGGATAACACATGGAAGTTATCAATATTCTTCAGAATTGATGAAGAATGCAAGATAAATATGGAATCGAAACATAATGCATTTTCAATTACGTTTTCGGCCTTCAAGATTGCTTCTAAAATGTAGAATCTTGAATAAAATGACATCCAACCATATTCGATTCCGAACAATTCGCTTCTTTATGCAGAACTCCTTTCGAACTGCGTGGCGCGACGCCCGCACCGTGTCTTTACCCATTCACTTCGCACGCGGAAACGCACACTTTTACTTTCTAACACCCTTGCAAACAAACCAAAGAAACAAAAAAGTCCACCCCATTCTCCGGGTTGTGCTTGTGAATGCGCTCTGGCGGCCAAGCTCTCTCAAGTGCGCTTTCCTTCTCTCTCTCTCTCTCTCTCTCTCTCTCTCTCTCTCTGACGCTCTGGCCAGCCGAACGCGCGAGCAACGACTCGTGTACTGGTGTTGGTAGTAAGGCGTCGGCGGACGTGTGCGTGGGCCAAACGGCACGAGCAGCATACGGAGAGCGCACCGAGGACTTGCTCACTCAGTTCAATCTTGGTCTTTCTGCAGCTTCGTTCGCGCCTGGTACGCGTGTCCGCGGTTTTACAAGGTACAAGCGTTCCAAACCAAACGGCTTCCCGCACAAACTACGACAACGGTACGCGCTCAGAAGCGTTATAGTCTCCGGTACGGTCCGGCTGGAAGTTTGTGGATTAAGTTTTGGAGGAGTACTTGTAAGCGATTGAAATTCCCAAAAATCCCTAGCGCTTGCAATCACTACCGGTGTGACACAAATAGCCCTTTTCTGGTTGCAGAGAAGCTCCGGAGGACCGGGATTGTGAGATCATCTGAAAGGTACACAGCACAATGTGAAAACGTGAAACGGTGGTTTGGTGTATCAAAAGCAACCTCAAAACTTGTTGATCCAAGCTTTTTGGAGCGGACGGAGCTACAAAGCGCTCTAGACCGTGTGCCTAAGCGTTTCCCGTCGCCTACATCTGGCCAATTGAAAATTCCGGCGTCTTTTCGTTACTCTCTGTGGTGGTGGTGAACATTCGGTTGCAAGGCGGCCCACAACAATTACGTCATTCGGGACGGGTGGGGCGGTGATTAATTAGAATCCGGCCACAGAATATCCTACGCCAACGTGCTGCTGCGGTCTTCGGAGTCCAGTAGAGAATCAATACGAGAGTAGCCCCCCACAGTGTGGAAGGGGTGCGTCATACGCGAATGCCCTGACCTAGACTGAGGTGAACACTGAAAAGGTTGGCTTGAGTGAACAGTTTGGGAAAAAGTTTGATCTCTTTTCCAACTTTTTGAAGCCTCGTGGAGTTGCTGTCATTAAACGAAATTAAAACATCAAAAATTTAAAGCAACGGTGAAAGTGTCCAGTGAGTTTTTCGTTGGTCGTAAGGGAAGTTCCTGAAAAGAATTAGGCCAAAGAAGCCATTGCTGGGATTTGAAACTCCCTGGAAAAGGTTACAAAATCGTTGTGCATTTGTGGTTCAACTCTAGTATCAATTTCCTCTTTGTGTATTCGTGTGTTAGTGTGTATTGTATTTGTACGTGTGCACAGCAGTTTTCCGGTGACAAGTGCGTACAAGAGCCTCAAAGCACCTTTGTGTATGTGTATTTGTGTGAGTATTTGAAGTTTAACACCAGTGAAAGGAGGGTGACTGAGGTGCTCGTCCCTGTGCATAATCCTTATCCGTACGTATACGTGTGTGTATGTGTGCGTGTGTACCGTGATTTCGTAATATTTCCCCCTTTTTTGTAATCAGCGGACGCGGAATTCCCTACCGCTAAAGAGGGTGGTGCAACGCGTCCTTACGCTTACGCTTCCGAGCATTTTGTGCGTTGGGTTGCCTGTGTGTGGCTGTGGCTGTTTGTACTAAGAGAGTTTCATTGAAAGTGGAAGGTTGCTGTATTGTGGAAAATTGGTTTTCCCCCTTTTTGGTCTTGGTTCGACGTAAAACGGTTCAAATAAAAGGGGTCGTTCGAACGTTTTGCCCTGGCCAGTCAGTGACAAGGAAGGAAAAGGGCCAGTGTACTCGCTGGTGGTAGTAGTGGAAGTAAGCAAGCAGGCAGCAAGAGCAGCATTTTGTCACACCCGCCATCCGTTTGGATCCGTCCAAAATAAACCGCCAGAATTGAGCCGCCTATGTACATCAAGAAGGACCCGAGAAAGGAAGGTATGTTTCAACGCCGTTTCGTCTGTGTGTGAGTGTATGCGTCCATAAGGTGGAAAATCGGTTTGTTTTATATTGAACACAAAAAAACTCCCTTCAATGCAAGTCTATGCTCCTAGGCAGTTCCCAGGTCTAGCTCGGTTCAGAAGGCAAAGTTTTGAGAGGTTCTCGAACTCTGTATAGAAGGATGCAATAGCGATGATGCTGTACGTGCTATTACAACTACTACTTGCTGCCTTGCCTTTATTCCAAAACGAGATATAGATTAGAATGTTTCACCAGCGCGTTGGGGAAGGGTGGATTTGTTTACAATTTGTTCGTGCTACTGCTTTCCTCGTACCGTTTGTGCGATGTGGGCTCTTGATTTGAATATTCTTCTTGCCAGCAGTGGTGTAGTATACGGCAAAGGTTCTTACCGCACACGGGACTTGGGCCGGACTTGGGCCGGTACGATGGGTGAGTGCAGGAGAATGGATTCAGATCTCGGATGCTGAGATGATTTTGCCCTTTTTGTTTATCCTATCCGGAGGTCGAACTCTCCTAACCGTTCGACATGATGAAACCGTCGCTTCCTTCTCCGCACACAGTTGAGGCTCGACTCCACTACCAGACACCATTTTTCTCGTACTAATTGAACCGACCGGAGTTCATCTGCGGTACGGTGTGAACAGATGTTGGTAATGTCTGTATATTGTAAATTGTTGGTTTTTACTTTTTTTTTTGGTTTGTGGTGCACAGCATCATCAGCATCATCCTGATCGAGGAACATTGCACGAGAGCGTTTTAATGGTACCGTATCGTTCACCTTTAATGGTTTTTGCGCAGAAATTTGCATGTAGGATCAAATTAGTGTTCTTTATGTATAATAATAAGGTGCCGGACACGCAAACACACTAACGTTGTAAATAAGATATTTAGTTATACTTTTCATATTACAAGTTATTGCATATAAACGTAGGGACATTTAGTAACGGAGTAGCTTCTCTGTTTTATCTGTTGTTCCAGTTCGATAACTTAGGTTTGAACATTGGTAATAATTTAATAATATATGAAACTATGAACACAAAAAAGTTTAGTCGTGGGTTAGAATTAATTTCAATAATTTCTCAAAAATCAATTCCTCAATATACTTGCTACCTTTATTTTTTAATTTCAGTTGTTTTTTTACACTGGGATGATTTGTAATAGCTTCACTTGACTTTGTGGTATCTACCAAAGAACATATTTAATGCAGTAACTATTGGCCTGATGTTATATCTAAGCATCTGAATGATTAATCAATGATTAATCAATGATCACTTGTTTGCACCTCCCTCAGTATGTTGAATATCTTGCAACAAGTTACTGTTCGAAAAAAAGAAGCAAATATCTGGCAATGGGGCCTTTTCCGTTTGAAATTCGTTGGCTGAAATTTCAGCCTGTCAGCTGTTTGCATTGTAAAGCAGTTTTCGAGCAGCTATCTAATTGAGTATAATATACAGGTGGGCTTATCCCAAGGTGTATGAATTTAGAAGGCTGATTTTTATCGCTTCAGCTTCTGAATGAAGATTTTAAGAGTGTTTTGAGTATTCGTCAAGCCTCCAGAAAGCTTGTTTGAGAAAAAGTTTTCACACGTTCTGCCAAAAAGTGATGTTCAAAATTGGTTATGAAAAAATGGTATGAGACCACCTGGACTACATGCACTTTGATTCCAGATTCCATCACCTGATCTCTTTAATGCACCTTGGGATAAATGTAAACAACACCGTGTATTCGAGCAGGTACTCGAATCTAATTCTAGCTTTGAGGCTAAGTAGCTATTTTCTAGACTAAAAATCGCAGGCTAGTTTTTTGTATGGTTTTGTATGGAGTGTTTACATGATTTCAGCCTCCAACTGTCAAACTCCATACAAAAAACTAACTAGAATCGTGAAGGCCCCCAATGTTGGTAACACAATTCGCGTAAAAGTATCAACTTTGGTACTCAGGACGCTCCAAATTTACCTGAAGAATAATTCGCAATTCGAAAAGATTTGGAATGGATGAAAACTGGTTAACTAGTGCTGGTAGTTTCTGCCAACAGAAACTAACGATTTGCTGGTTTTTGTGGGTTTGTGGTGTCATTTTGGGTCGTGCTTCAGTATTGAAAGTGTAAACTGAAGACCAACAACGAATAGACCAACGATAAACAAGGAAGGTAACAACTACAGCAGAAACTCCACATCTTTGCACCATCTATCCAATTTCGACTATAACTCTCTCATTAATCAAACTTCCAAAAGCTCTGCTCTCGAAAGTCCATCCCCAAGAAGCGTAGATCCCGGAATCGTTTGCGGAATACACTACCAATTTGAAGTGGCTCGACAATCTTCCGGGTTCATCGCCGGTCGACGGGGTACAATCATCATGCTCGTTCAATCATGATCAACCTGCTGCAACGGAGCGTTCAAAAGCTTGGGCCTGCTGCAAGTATCAACATGCAAGTCGCGTCCCTTCATCCATCCGTCATGCGTTCTCGCGAACCACGCGAATCGATCGGACGAGATAATTTTCTTCCATTGTGTGGTGATGGTAGCGAAATCACTTCCCAGTGTGCGTGTTTGTGTGTATGGTGGTGTCTTGCAGCAGAGCTCACCTGAACTGATCCGGTGTTGTGCGAAATCTGCTAAGGCTTCTTCCCCCAATGCCCTTGGCTTGAGAAGACTCTGTAACGCTCCCGGAGGTGTTTTTGTGTAGCAGCTCTTTTGCCGTGTGCCGTTAAGATGCGAGTGAGAATGGAAAGCGAAAACCACTAAAAGGCAGTGGTTTTTGCTCTCATTCTCATCGTTTCTTGCACCACACTACTGGCAATCGTAAGAGCGTTCGTCCGCTTTGGTCGCGTCTTTGGTGCGTAGCAACAACCGGCAACTGTCCGGCCAATGTTTCTTCCGATACGCTCCGGACCCAGCAGCTCGGTTTTGGTGGATATTCCCTTTGCCGTTTGCAGTTGTTTTTGCCACGGTTGTCGTCGTTCGGCGGCTTGCATACGTTAACCGAGCGAAAAAACGGGCGAGTTAGCGGCAGCCCTGAGCGAGCGGGTCGTTGAACATTGAACTCAACCTTGCTCACCTTAGCCCGTACTGCCACCGCGGGGCGAATGGACGTTGTTGCTGGGTAGCACACTACCCCTCTCGCCACTCCAACAGAAGTCGCACGAAAGATCTTTACGCTGCCCTGCGCCGGGGAACGTGGATCCGTGTGTGTTTGAAGCAAATGGCACGTTCTCGTGTTCTTTCGGTCGGAAGAAGCAAATGGCTTCTTCTGATCCGCGTCTGTGTCCAGGTGGCGAAAGCTCATCAGCATAATAAAATCGTATGTGTGTATACGGTGCGGGGTGGTGTGTGTTGTTCGTGTCGAGCGATGTTTTTTCTCTCTCTCTCTCTGTGAGCGACTTCTACGGCTGCAATCTCACTCCGCCGTTGAAAGAACGCTTAGACATAAAAAAAATCCGTGTGAAAAGTGACAGCTAAAGAAGCATTCTTTTTTTATGCGCCAGAGCCAGCATTTGTGTAACATTTATGCGCTTTGATCGTCTCGGATGTCTCTTTTTTGGGTCCGTTTGTGCACCTCGCTTACTCACTACCGCGACCCTGGGTTGGAACGTTTTTCTGTTTTTGGTTTGTTGTAAGAAAGCCAAACCAAATCAACTGTTTTCAGAACAGTAACAGCTTTGGCTGGGTATCATCCGGGTCGTATAACTTTATTACTCCCGCGGGATAGTGAAGTCGCCGGCATTATTTCGATCTTTACGACCGACCCGGGTTCCTCGCCTCATAGGTTCTATGACCCGACCTGGTCAGATATTGTCAGATCATCAATTGTCCAGCGGTCCAGCTCTCCGTCGTCAGCTATTTCCGGTCGGGAATGGAATATCTTTGCATAGTTTATTGTGCGGCAGTTCCAACATGCACATGCAGTTGTAGTCTCTATGCTTTCCATGTATTTGCTGTGCTTTTATGTTTGCGTTTGCATGTGGTGGTCATATTTAATGCTTCTTTTTAATGTTTGTGGTTATGCGACAACGATGACGGACTGTTAATTCATTTTGATGTGTTGTTATGAGGATTCCGGAACGCATGATACGCAACAAAAGAGAGATGAGAACTGTTCCATTTTGAAAGAGAATGTTTCACTTAACCAGTTTCTTTGAATTGAGCAGCCACTTACGAATTAAAGCATAACAGATGCAAAAATGAATGTTTCTGATGCATCTTGCAATGTCATTTAAGAATTTGTAGCATTAAAATGATAATTTCTCGTTGAGCCTGTGAAAATGATGACGTCATTAAAAACCCCTTTCATTTAATTATGTTTCGGTTCGAAAGCAAAATGCATTAAAATGCCGAGCATCCGTTATGATGATAATCACCATTTTTTTGAAGCTACCTTTTCGCTCTGTCGAATTTCCGGGTTCTTTTAAATGCTTTTCTTGACTTTTTTTCGTTGTTTTTTTGGGACTATCATAAATAAATGCATTAACTTTTTGGCATGCTGAACGCACCAGCGATCTGCTCTTGCGATACGAACGACGACATGATGGTCCGCCAAATGTGTGAAAATAATGTTTCCTTCGCGAGGAGCAGAACGTTCTCTCGCCAATTTAAACCGAACAGGCAGAATGGGTCGATACAGTGTGACCGGTCAGCGCGAGCAGATGAAGGCAAATTCATTTTCATATGATTAATGATGGCAATAAGCTGCACTAGAAGGAAAGAAAAAACCTCACGCTTAGTCTTTCGAATGGATATCACTCTCCAGCGGGAATGCGTTGCATTCATTGACGCGTTTGTCAGGCAGTTTTTTTGTTGTTGTATGCGATCATCTCCCTTCGCTTTCCGTGGTATATGTGCGCGGGTTCGCTAATTGAACGTCTAATTAAAGCTAATCTATTTCGCCAGTAATGATGGTGCTCAGTTCGGTTGCGGGTTAGTGTGTAACGTGCGCTTGCCTGACAAGAACGGTCAGGGAGAAGGGGGTCGTACAAGATGTGAGATAATTATGCACAACTAGCGTTAATGAGAGGATACAGAGCTGTGAATTGAATGACGAACGACCCGAGGCGAATGGACAAATTGGGCTGCGTTTTGTATGGAACAGTTTCGGGCAGTCCGTCCCTGCTGCTCAAAACTCGCTGCGTTGACTGAGGTTGTAAAAAGAATTAATATCGTGCATAGAACGAACTCCAACCAGACGAACGGAACCAACAAACGTCCACTTTTTGAAATCAATTTTACCACCACAACGATTCCATCGTTTGGGTAAAACCCCATCACGCGGGTAATGACAGGCATTGCTTGATATTAGATGGAGCATGAAAACTGGGACACAGCAGCACACAAAAAAAAACCCGCTGATGCACGAATTCGCAATTCCGCTGCCCAAATGTACCGTCGTTCGCGGCACGCCATTTTGTGCTATCTGCCCATCTCCCAGGGCATAGTCAGGCTCCCATTCCCATCCTGGTTTCGTGCGGACCGGGAGCAAATCGCGCAAGTTGATTAACTCACCATCGTTCATTTTCGTGACTCCGATGCGAGGCAAACAGAACAGTGGTTTCGTTTTTTTGTTCCTTCTGCTGCTTTGCTCGTTCCTCTTACAGCTAGTTACTAGTTTTAGCAACCTTCCGTTAGCAGCAGTTTTAGCAGCATTATTGGTTTAGTGCCAGATAGCCGGATAGAACTAGCCATTGACCGCAAACTCATCGATAACTGTGCGAATCATGATCAATTACTGCTGCTGTTAGTTTGAATCAGCATATGGTGGAGTCCGGGTTTTTTTTTTCGTTCCAGTTTTACTCGCCTTTGCTTGCTGCCTTTCCCTATGGCGAACTCATCGAACGCGAGGTCGTCCAGTCTGATGTAACTGCTTGGTGGCTCATGCTCATCATCATCAGCATCACCATCATCATCTGTTTGATTCACAGCAGCCCCTTGGTATGCTTTCTTCTCTTTGGTTTGCAATTTCGCCCGGGTAATGGCTCATAATCATCATTAGGGCGCCCGAAGAACTGGCGCGAACTGTTTCGGTAATAATGGAAACGGGTAGCAAGCTTAACTAGCTAGCTGGCAGTGTCCTACTTTGCCTGTGGTTCCGAAAAATTTCACTCAAATAGCACGTGTTGCGCAAGCAAATTATCCATTATTTGTACAGTGGTCCAGCGAACAACTGTACAAAGCAACGAATTCAACTCACACTTGAAGTACATTGGTCCACAACAACACGGCGTTGTGTAATTAAACTTTATTTTCGTCGCGCTTACATTTAAAACAGATCATAAATAGGTGGCAGGTACTAGAAACTAATCGAGCGATGTGTGTGCTCCTTCTCCATATCCACACGCTCAATGCTGCTGCGGTCCCATCATCCCATCCTGCATCGGTATGAGCTGGAACATTTGCTCCGGGTTGTCCGCGGTCACGCCGACGTGCTGCGTTTCCTGCGCGGCACACACGTCGTCGTGGCTGCGCTTCATCAGCCGCACGATCGTTTCCTTCGGCTCGCAGACGTAGATCTTCTTCTCGACCAGCACGTAGCCGCCGCAGCCGCACCCGTTCGGCTGCACCTGGGCGGCGTACTTGCTGTAGACGTTGCGCTTCTGCGGGATCGCGTTGGTCAGCTCGGCCGGCTGGGGCAGATCTTCGGGCCGCGGTGCCGTCTCGAGCTCGACCTCCATCA
Organism: Anopheles merus; assembly: GCF_017562075.2. Taxonomy (NCBI): domain Eukaryota; kingdom Metazoa; phylum Arthropoda; class Insecta; order Diptera; family Culicidae; genus Anopheles; species Anopheles merus. The sequence continues at coordinate 25,005,583 of NC_054083.1, read as the reverse complement.
GGGAGGTTTGCTCGGGCGAACCCTTGGAGATGTGTTGCTGTGCCTCATTGGTGGAGCCGTTGGCCGCAGTCGCGGCTGCCGTCGGTACGGCGTCGGATGCCGCATTGGCTGTTGCTGTGGCTGCTGATGCTGCCGCTATTACTGTGGGGATCGTTTTTTTGGGTGGTTTTTGTAGCTGCTGTAGGGAGAGCGGCACTTGCAGAGGTTGGGCGGGTGTTGCGGTCTGCACCTGGGCCAGTGGGGTCGGCAGTGCTTGTGGTGTGGTCAGGTGCGTGGTGCTGGTCGGTGTGTAGACGGTTTGGCCGGCCCGTTTGACGATCGTCACTTCCTCGGAGCTGTCAAAGTCTTGCATGCCGTACGCGTACGGTGCGGGTGGCAGGTCGCGCTGGATGAAGACGGGCTGGATGGGGTTGGTGGGACTGGCGTTAGAGAGACTGCTCAGAATGGTGGTACCGACAGCCAGCAGCAAAGAGATCTTCGTCCAACTGGGATGGTCCACTCCCATGCTCTTCAGGGTGAGATATTGTCCGGTTCGTTGTCTCATGTCGGTTGCGTCTTTTACTGGCCGATTTCGGAACGTTATTCTTGCCGCGCTTGCACTGCCACAGTGTGAATGAAGCACACCCGGGTACCAACTTTAAATATGGATGCAGACCTCCGTTTTCGGACGTGCAAACGGACGACGCGTGCTGATAAACTCGATAGCGATTAATCCAATCGTCTTTCGCGAGCAGTTGCTGTCGTCGTCGTTGTTGTTGTTGAGGACCTTCGAAATGGGTGTGAACCCCGATATGGTGGTGTGCCCTGACCGCGCACTGCTTTCTCTCGCGCAAACCCTTTGCACGGGCGGTTTGATTCGTTTTGTAACGAATGGCGGCACTTATCTTGCGGCTGGGTGCCCAACATACCCAAATGGGGCGGCGTGGCGTAGTAAAACGTGTCTTTAATGCGTGTGTTGCACATTGGTGGAGTGAAAGATTGTCTTTTTTTCTTCAGCTTTCTTCGGCTTCGTTTTTACTACGAAGCGATTTGAGCAGGTGCGATGTGATGCAACCTCTCGGCGGGGCAAGTTTGCAAGTTCGAAGGCTGCCCAACACCAGTGCCGAAGCAATCTATCGCAGCACAGTGTGTGGTAGACGACGGGTGTGTGGATTAATGTTGGTGCAATCGCGTGTTAGTAGGCGGCATCTGGTGGCGGGACAGTTTTGTCGCAATCATAACACGTTACTGCCCTTTGACGTTATTGTCTATTGAAAGTGTACGTGAGAAGTTGGATTTAGCGTTGATTGTGTAATTTCATTCGATAAGGAGGGTTCTGTGTCGCATGAGGACAGGGTTTTGACTGTTTTGGAAGGCCTAGGCCCTGCTGGTGACTTAAAAAAGTTTGATATGGTAAATTGTATGCCTCACTTTACGTAAATGGAACAGTCATTGGGACATCTGTGTGAAGTCTAAGCGGTAGTATGTAAATAATTCTGGCAAAACAACACTAACGCGGCAAACCAATACCGATAATAACTGTGACATTATAGTGCCTCATCAGTTTGTCTTAAATCCTGATTGTTTCCGCCATTTCTACTGACAAAAACTTCATGTGATTCAATTTCTGAATAATTCCAAATGATTGATCCAGACGCCAGCGAAGACTATACACTCAATTAATCATTACATTTGAATTTCTGATTAATATTACCAGCCACTACAGGAAGTCTTGTAGATGTTATTATTTATTTACGAAATGCAAACAGTCGTAACGAAGCGTACAAAAACTAATCAGCTGTCTAGCTGGCACACCATCCATAAACCGTGACCAAACAAAATCAGTGCTTCCCTCCTTTATCAGCGTCTAGCACACCTCCGTTCAGTTTCCGTTTTGAGTCAACGAGTTGAAGGTTTTTTTTAATCATTTCTATCACCTTTTTTTTTTCGTTGTTGTGAGTCATAAAAAAGAAGGTTTCAGCGCTCTTATCTGTCAACGTGAACCATTCTTCCGTTGGAGCTGTTGTTGATAATCGATGCGAACGAGGCTTTCGTGTTGACTTGCGCTTGGAGGTGGAAGTAGACAAAGTTAATTCTGGAGTGGAGTGTCGTGGCTTAACTGACACGGGAAGCTATGGAGTGTCAGAAATCAGCCACAAAGTAGGAAGAACCCTGTCTGCTCACTAGCCGCTAGAGACCCCCGAGAACTGTTTGGAACGGGACGATTGCTTCCAGGTATGTGCCAACGCAATTTGCGAAAACGTGGTCAATAATCACGTTTCATTCGTTGGTCGCTCTGGTACGGCGATGCTTCTCTACAAAACCTTGGAATGTGTAGTGTGGTGTAGCGGCTTTTTTTTTGTTGCTTCGTTCCAGAGTGACGTTTACGATTTTATCTTCCGAGCCATCATCTCCAGTCCAGTTTATGGACAGCACCAAAGTTCGTGTTCACTCTGCCCGTGTCCGCCATATCCCCTACGGCTCCCAACTCCCCGGATCTAATGCAATATCCAGTGCGCACTGTCTGCATTGTTCTAATCAAAGATGGTGAAGCGTGATGGTTTCCGCCCGAGAGGCAGCGCTTGATAATATTGCAAAATATTCACAATTGTTTCGTGCGATAGCAATCTGCCCCTTCCAGAGAAGCGTGGCTGACATTTGTGCTGGTTGGTGGGCTGGTTGGTTGGTTGGTTGGTTCGTTGTAAGTCATTTGTCGCTGTCGCGGTTTTTGTCAGCTCTAACGATGCGCCATATTTAATTAAAGATAGTTACCCAACAGAGTGCGCTCTTCGCTGTAGCCTTAACGGCGTGCTACAGTGGTTGTCATCGTCAATCGCCCTATCACACTACTGCTGCTGTTCGAGCTGGCTAGCGAAGGGATCGTTTACGTGCTCCTTCCACCCTGGTGCCGACGGTTGACTTGTGTCCTCAGTCAACAAGTAATCGTGTGCATCGTCTTTCCGTAAGAGCAGAAGCGTTTTCGTCTCCTGGTGGACAACACACATTCACAACGGGGATCGTTAAGAATGTGACGTGATAAGAGAGAGCTCTTAGTAGAGCTCTTACGATCTTCGTACTCAAGAATCCTTACTTGCCAACTTCGTTGAAACGGTGGCGGCGGAATGGGAACTTGGTGTGTGTGTGAAAGAGAGGCTACTTATTATCACTTTGCCACTGTCCACACGGGGGCACTCGGGACAGAAGCACCGGCAACCAGTAACAAGTCTATCTGAACGCAAGTGTCGATCAAACAGGAAGCCATTTCCCAGATGTCTCCCCCGGTCGAGATTGGCTTGTTAAGGGTGGGTTTCACTCGAGCTCGCGCGAGTTCAAGAACACGCCATGCTCGTGCACGGCGTGTCGGACGCGGTCGGTCGCGAATTGATTGAAGTTTGCAAACCACCGCGCCCTGTTGTCCGTCGCTGACCGATAACAGCAGATGTCAAGCACGGCAAAGAACGGAACAGGAGGCTGACTAACTCATGATGACGGTGAGGATGATGGTGCTGATTGTTGCTGCACAAAGAGCGTTTAAACGTTTCCGGTTTCGCGGGGAGTAACGTAGTATCCATTTCTTGGTAGAGTAAATGCGCGACAGACACGATGCGAACTCTTCGCTTTTTGCTTCCACAAATTAATCCTACACTTTTTCCTGCAAGAGCTTGTCATTTTCAGTATTTCATTCTCCCATGCCCGAAGCTTCATGCTCGAAAGCAAAACATCACAATACATTAAACGCAATATAAGGATGCAATATGATAGCTCCGTTTTCTATTTTCTGTTTGTGATTTGTTTCTTTGATCTTTCAGGCTTCTGTCGCTCGCTTCTCTTTTTCCGTCGCGCACCACAATGTTAATGCGTTTTGTTTTGAAAGGGTGAAGCAATAGCGATCGAATCTGCCGATAGTCGTCAAGGATTGGATTTCTGAATCATAAACATGATCCGAGATCATGTGGTAGATGTGCAGTGAGTGTAGACATCGTCTCTTCGGCGGCAGTCAACGAATAAACAATAATATTTCCGCATTCGTAGAAATAATTCTCTGAAGAATTGTCTTTGTTTGTGGCTTGGGTGGGTTTATTGTTTAGCATCACGGTTATGCATGAGTGAGTAATTTCCTGATTGAGGGTTTGTAGTCGCTAACAGTTTTCATGCTTTCAGTCCGTTTTATTTTCAAACCAATATGTTATAAGGAAGTCTAAGGGTAAATGAATCTGTGTCTTGATGAATGTCTAGGGTTCGTTGTCTAGTGAGAAATGTAATCTAACAACATTCAGAATGTATTGAAATTCCCAACCACATCTCCAACACCTCTGCTAATGTCTTTCAATTTCTAACAAAAAATCGCAGAAAATAATTACGAAAAATCCCAGATTTTGATTGAGTTGCATCTCCCTTTTACCAATGCTCTCCTCACTGCATCATTTACACGGAGCGCGCGAAGTTCGTTCCGCCAGCTCAACAGCAACCGCATGTGTCAATCAGACCGGGTCGAGCACGAGCTTCAGACCAATCTAGCTGACCTTTCGGCTTGCCAGAGAGGAGAAGTTAAACCGAGCACCGGGCCAGCATACGTTAGACGCGAAACCATTCAAACGAAAGGGAGGGAAACGAAAAGAAGCAAAGGGTGGGAGAGGTCACGTACAGTATTTGGAATTTGAAATTGAAACGGTCGACAATTGCTTCCTTTTTTTGCGCTCGGCTACGGCGATCATTTTAATTCAGCGCAGTTGGTCTCTCTCTGGTGATGACAATTATACCCGCACAAGGTGTCAGTGTGTGCGACAAAGGGGCGTCAGTGATGGGGTGGGAGTCCATTTTGTTCGCTGGTGGCCCTGATTGCATTTTGCGCACCTTTTACCATTGAAACGGTGTGGTCAGCTAAGGATAAAAAAAATGTACACACGATGCGTCGACGAGGTGTTGTTCCATTGAGGTCCAAAACGATTGTGTCACTGTCGCGGCATTGTCGTGGGGGCCCCCCTCTGTCACCTGTGCAACCGAATTTTGTGGATGCACCACTGAATGGCACCCCGGGTATGTGCGTGTGTGCGCGTATGCAAGTTGTCCCTGGTACACGTCGACTGCATTCCGTTCCGTTCCGTACGCTCCGTTCAAGTTCACGACGCGTTCCGCGCAATAATTAGCAATGAATGGAAAGCAAACAAACGCGCCACACTGCGCGGACCGCGCTGGAAGAGCAATAGACGCGATCCATTTTTTCTGCGTCCGTGCGTTCATTGCCATACGTGTGGTTGTGTGTGATGACGAGACTCGTAGGTGACGCGATTGAACTTGAACCACGCGGACGTAAAAGGCGGCACCGTTCTAGTCGGTTTCCTTTTAGCACGGTCTCTCGTGGGGCAAAAGCGTTCAAAAGCAAACTCACATTTATTGCTATCGTGTTTTAGTCCAGCGTATCGCGCTTACTATTCTTGTGAAATAATGTTTATTGTTTTTTAAATTTAGTTTGCTTTATTTTTCTCCCCACAAAGCCATGCTCCAAAATGGGAGGTATTGAAACAAATAAAACGTATTAGTGTTCATTAGCATTGGGGCGTATAACACTCTTTATTTCCTTCCTTCTTTCCATCCCCGCAGTCGGATTATTGGTTAATTATGTGCTTAAATTAATTACGAAATGATAATGTAGCTGCTTCCGTACGTACGTACCTACATTCCCATGCCAATCCCGTATCGATTGGACCAAAGGGGGTGCAAAAGTATCGTCCGGGACCATTGCTATCTGGCGTGGTTTGCGTTAGATGAAAGTTTTTGTGCATTTTTCGTTTGCCAGAAATCTCTCTCCAACAGTTACGTTTTCTTTGCCCGTTGCAGCCGTTGGCTGGGGAAAAGATACGGAGAAGGAGAGCGAACATGCTTACTAATTGTGCAACACTTGGATGCTTTTCACTACGGGTGGTGTTCTGTTGTTGCTGCTTCCTGATGTTGTTTTCTTATGTTGCACACCGTTATTGGCACTCCGATTGATTGGATCACACTGTTACCCTTGAGTACAATTGTCCGAAATTGTGATTCAGGTCGTTGAAATGGTGGTGTTTGATGTACTAAGGAGGCTTTTTTTTTGTAAAATTTGGTTTCTTTTTGTCGTCAATCCAATATTTTCCCCAATAGTGTCAATATTTTCTCAAACCTTTAATTTTAATGCATTTTTTTTGAAGACATACTTTTCGTCATTCGTTTTCAATCAATATCTCATTAACTAATGTGTGTTTGGTATCATCGCATCTTTTCCAGGAGTAACAATGCGCGAGAAAAAAGGAGGTGCTTTGCAGAAGATAAAAAAGCGGTTATCGCACAGCTTCGGCCGATTATGTAAGTAAATTTATATCATACATTTAGTTTGAAAGTTTCGAATACATTTCCAAAATTAGATTGTGAATGCTTCATATCCCAATTTGGGTTAATGTATCTCTTGCCGTTCCTCCCACGTTTGAGAAACCTTCTAAAATTTGAAATTAGGTCACACGAATGATCTTTAATAGTAATCGGCAAACCCTTTCTCGGCAAACAAATACGATCACTCGTTTTATTCCCCCACCGGACGAGTGTGTGAGCGAGTGCCCCTGAGTGAGTGTAAATTTAGTGAATCTCAGTACACCTCATCAAAGCGAATAGGAGGGGAATTTTTTTGTTAATCGTAAACTTCCTGCGCCCTGTGTTATTCTACTCTCATGGGGGCGATATTGAGCGATTTACTCGGCAGCCAGAATTTATAGTGTAGTTTTTCGTGGAAAATTTTCTGTTTATCTAGTGTGCGTGTGCTGCACCAGCAAAAGCCATAGGAAGTTATTTTCTTTCCCTGTTGAAAAGTTGGGAAAGTTTGCCTACGGTTAGGCAACATGATACCGCACTATACGTGCAACACCCTTCCTGGAACAATTTAGCATAGTGTGGAAAGTGATACGGTACAGCAATAAGTACAATAAAGTGTGCGAGTGATAGCCGTTGAAACCTGAGCTGCGGTAGCGTTGAATCAATAAAAGTGTTTATTTATAGTATTGTATGATATACCTGAGGATCACTACCCTTTCCCAGATGTTCATAGATTGCTCAGTATTTCGGAACTCCTCTTGAAAAAGCACTATGCTGAATTGGGATGATGTTTGCATAATCACATAATGGACAGAAGGAAGCCAAAGAAGAAAAAAAGCTGGGTACAGATGGTCAATTTCGATTGCCCGGTCCAAGGACATGGGGCCAAGCTAGCGCTGTGCGGTACTTGCAGCCAAAATCGTAAAATCGATAGTGTTGCCTTACCTGCGGTGCTGCAATTTTTCTAAGTGCCCACTGTTGATAAAAATAGAACCGGAAGATATTTTTATACCGCAAATCGCAATGAGCAAAAGCCATTCGAGAATCGTTTGTTATGGCAGTTTATGTATGATTTTTGCATATCTGGACGTTGTTTAGATTGCGGAATCTATTTTTGGGACTTTATGCTTTGCTATTTGTGTAGGTATGTAACGCGCTAAAAGTGTTGCGAATCTATAGGTTGATTGACGTGTGTAAGAGCGAACAGTCGCATGGTGCCGTGGGAAGGTGATAGCACCAATGCACCATGAGTCGCGAGTTCGAATCCGATCAGAATGCACCAAGCAATCAAATATACTACAAATTGTGAACGTACAATACTCTACTACTTCTTTACTTCTTTACCTACTAAAAACAACTACCAACTCATTAGTAGTCAAACTTTTAAACATCGATTTTAAAACGATACAGCAACTTTGCTGAATGTATGCAAGTAAAGCCGGGCAACATCACCGTTCACTTGAGTACCACTAATTCAATAAAAAAGCTTCCAATCCAATTCGCATCGTTAACGAGGTCTATATGCACTCGGGCATACTGGAATAAAAGTGTACACAACAATTACGCGGTGGAATGATTTTCCCGCTGCAGCAGAAGAGTTTTTGCACATACACCAAGTGGTGCTGTTGGTGTTGATGATCTGGACCGATGGGTATGATAAGTATGTGCAACATGAGAAAAAAAGAGTGTTTCAAAGGGAGATCCCTATTAATTTCGCTATTTTTCCCAGTATGTATGTGCAACGATCTGCAGTGAGTTAGCTTTGATGCGCTGTTAAACTTGCAATTAAACGTGAAACGTGATGGTTGCGCCAGTGCACTTTTTCATTACACTCTTGCTTGTTTGTGTATGCGTACTACATACTGCGAGTGTGCAGCATATTTGATAGCATTTGGCTTAATGTTTGTACAATTAAATGCCCGGGATTACGCGTTTGAAACTTTGGTAAAAGCGAGCAACTTTTTCGCAAGCGTACGATACAAGTGGAAGCTGCTGGTTATATTTTGACGGCATCTCTCTGTCTCGCAATGACATAAACGTTCGTCCGACGGTTTCCAGAGAAGAAGAAAAAAAATGCGCAAATTGCGCGCTATTGCTTTTGACGATGGATAATATGTGCAGCTGTGTTTGCTGACGATGCTGCCGTAAGCGAGTGAGTGTTAACAGGCAAGCCGATTTGCTTGCCCATCATCACCAGCAACGCGCGGGAACGTGTGTGAAAATTTACCAATTTTCCATTCGTTTCAGTTGCGTTTTTTGGTTTCGTTTTTCGGTGATGTTTGTTTGCCCTTGATGTGCTGGAAGTGATGAAGTAATCGTTTTATTCTACCATTTAATTAACTTTCTGTTTATTGTGGCAAGTGAAAGTTTTACATTGATTTTTGTCTGTGCAGTAGTGCGTTGTTCTGCAGCAGATAGAGGAAGTAGAGACAGCGCAGTACATGTTTGCTGCTGATCTGTCGCTTTCCTTCGTTATTGAACACTGAAGAAGATTTTTCCCCATACTATGGAAAAAAACTCAATTTTAATGCTTAAGTTCGATGCAAAAATTAATTTTCAAACACACTGCTTTGGTAATTAACTATGCCACTGTAAAGTAATGTACAAGAATGCATATTCATCAATGATGTAAACTACCAATTGAACAATTGTAAGGTGTTGTTTTGTACCGGTTGTGCTACTCGCTGAATTACTATTCCCATTCTCCGTACGCGGGCTCCCGAAAATATGGTAAAGCTCTCCCCCATAGCCGCTGTGAGCCGCGCCAAATGCATTATCAATCGGGCCTGGATGAGTGAATCGACAAACCCCCGGCCGTGTTGTGCCTCTTGTGTTTGCAAATTACTTTTTAATTAGTTTCACTTTGTTTGGCCAAGTAGGTAATTTTATTTTCCCACTCGAGTTACGCGATGCCGGCACACGGATAAAAATCGGCGTGAAAAGCAAGGGAAACGGGGAACGACTGTTGTACGGCGGCCTTGGTTGTGCTTTCCTGTGGTGCAAAAGTTGGTCGTGTGGTGTCGCATGACTGAACGTAATCTGTTTCGCTATTGCCGCGATGCTGTTGTGATGCCGTTTAGCCCACAGAAGTGCGTCAAAATTGCATCCCGAGTTTGACGTGAAAATGTTTGCATTCAAATTCGAGGAGCGTAATTGTTGATGAGATGGTGCTGTGAGTGAGCGTGTTGTGGGAAAACATCGGGGAGGAAGTAACGCATAGAAAATGGTAACACACAAAAAACAGCTTCCCAAAAGCAGTCTGGGAACGTTTTTTTTTGTTGCTGCGATAACATGATGCGTGGCGACGTTTCTCGTTTCTAGTTGGGCAGAAAATGTGGCGGCGGTCAACGGTTGCCTGTTTTTCCGGAATCATTCAGCTGGAAAGCCGAGATTGTGCGGAACCACCATCTCCACCATCTCCACCTCCGACCGAGTTCATGGAAAACCACAGGAGATGCTCCAAATATTCTCACAGCAGCACGTTGGTCCCGATTGTCGGGCATAGATGCGCACTACACCGAAGAGACGTGTTAGACGTGTGGGGCAAGTGCAGCACACGCTGCATTCGATACGGACGCGCTGATAACCTCATTTGTTGTGGGCTCGCTGTTTTGTTTTTTTTTCATGGGCGTCTACTGTGCGCTTCTGTTGTGAAGTGACGAGCAGTCGAGCGCACACTGGCGGAAGTGAATGGAGCGAACGGACTGTATCGACCGGAAGGAAATGGTTGGTAGCGTCAGGCAGAGAATAGAGAGAGAGAGATTGTGCGTTTCGGTGGTGGGATGGGGTAGGGCGTTGATTATTGTTTCGCCCTTCACCAAAGCATGATGTTAATGCTGTGCCTGGGGTAATGGATAACCCTGGTGCAACTTTATTTTTGATAAATTTGAAAACTTTATCCAAAATAATGTATGTTTTGCTGCGGTCGATTTTATTTATATATCCGATATTGGGTGTCGAATTTGGGGAAAAAGTTGTTTGAAAACAAACAGAGACATTTTGTCGATGGTTTGTCTTTTGTGCCATGGGAGATGATTATTCTTTTTATAACTGCGGCGCTCATAAAGTTGAACAATTACTATTGTGTATGGCCAATGAGGAATGGAACAAAGCAATGGGTAAAATTTGAATTTTTCTTTTACAGAAAAATGTAAATCAATAAATTCATTCTGTATTTTATATATTTTTGTATGTTTTGAAGTTAAAATTTGTCCGCCAATTAGGCTTAACCAAAAGTATTATACTTAATTATTCTAATCAAACCTAAAGAGAATATTACACATTATAATTGCTAGGTCACACTTGAATCTCATATACATCCATCTCCTAGTTATATCTTCTATAAATAACATTTATATCTCCACAATCGATTAAATCACTAGGAATGAGTGCTAAGAACTTTGCAAAGATTGAGATGAAATAAATCATCACATGATTTGTATGTCACTCAGATTGTTGCGACTAGCGACTTAGTAACAGACAATTAATTCTCTTATGAGTTAAAAATCTCTTTTGGGAGTTAAGTCGAGATGATTGGCTTAGCTCTACACGACGACTAGTACGTACGTAAATCTTTAGAGAGTCGAATCAATATTTAGAGAGTTCTTTAAAAAATATGAAATAAGTAAAAAGCTCTTTCAAGAAATAGCTGAAATAGCTCTTTCAAGAGTTGATGGAGTGATTTTGTTCTTCATCCCGATTGTTAGATACCCATAGTGAGTAAATTCATTTGTAAGTCGAGCAACTCTTTGAAGAGTTAATCTTGGATTTAATCTTTGCACTAAATTGTAATTCTTTAATATTTTTTTTAAATTATTCTTAACAATATACCTCGACATTCGAACACACTAACTCACTCTTTATTAACTCCTGCAACTGAGCTTTTTCCCACATTTTTTATTAAAATAAATGACTAAATTGCGTGAAGTTCTTTTATAAATGAATTCATTGCGGCAGACGAACGAAGAATGTAAAGAAACGAACACATACGTGTTCAATATACATCAAGATCAATACTGTTGCCTCCCATTTTGTCAGTTTCATTATGGAATGGACATGCAAACTGTGCCCACGGGGCAAGCAGTAAGTGAAAACAGGAGCACGTGCATCACGAGCATCACTTCGCAGATAATTTCGACCACTGCACACGTGTGCAAGGGACCATGCAACGTGCTGCAGTTTCTGGGTATGAATTTTAAAGAACAATTTGCACAACTCGAGAAGCTGCCACTGCTGTGACAAAAAAAAAAACACAACCGCTCGAGCCAATGGCTGATGCGACACGTGCGTAGTATATATGCAGAGCGTTAACATGGCGCATACACACACATCTACAAGAGGACACAGTTGTTCAAACATGTTCGATGAAGAGAGGTACACATACGCCGAGCAAAAAGAAAAGACAAAAACAACTCGTGTGGGTGTAATGAGTTGTGTCACACACTTCCCGGGCAGGGAAAATGCACTTGCAAATGGGAATGGTCGTGCTGTTTTTGTGCCCGTGTTCCGTGGGTGAAACTGGCGAGTATCGATTGGTAGTAAAAGTAGTCGGTGTCGTGGCAAATTTTGTGTAAATTATTTGCCACCCAGCACATTTTTCGCTGCCCATTATGCGTTATGCGGGCGCTTGCTTTCATTCTCGCAGCATTTTTCCTTTTTGTTTATGCGAAACGGTTCCATACCCAATCGTTGTGAGTTGGAAAGGATGGCTGGAAGCTGCTGCTGCTACTACTGCTTTCCCATGTGGACAAATGGACCTAATGAAATAAATTTCGGCCTGGATAAAGGGCCGAGCAGAGCATAATAAATAGTGCACGATGTCGTCATCCCGTGTGCATGCGAGGCTGCAGACGAGAGTGCACGGAATGCTTGGGTAGTTAGAAATATTACACGTTTCGGCCGGCATTTCAACGTCATCATCATCATCATCGTCGTTGTCGTGGGTAGTAAAAGTATGCATAAAGCGCAACGAACACACGAAAACACCTGCACAACAACGGGAACGTTGAAGGGGCAGCATCCGGGAGCATTCAGTTTCCGTGTGCAGCTGCATTGCATAAAACCTTAGGCCGTCCAGACAGACGCGACCGTCGCATCATCGTGTCGTTCGCAGCGCAGAAAATGGTCTATTTGATCCCACTCTCTCGCACAAAGTCTTCCCCTCGGTGCAGTGGAGGGTTTTTGGCCACCCCCTTTCGTTGGTTTCGGGGACGTGGTGCTGCATTATAATTCTCCCCCTACCACACACAGCTCTGGTGTGTTAGAGTGTGCAGGCGTGTGTTGTTGTCTCTTTGATGTTTTCTACAGCGCAAGAGCGCGAGAGTGTTCAATATGACGAAGAAAGGGTTAGACGCCTGAATTTCGCTGAACCTTCGCCACTGGACTCGGCGTTGTTGTGCACACAGCGTGAACACCATCTTGCCATGCGGGGGGGTAGCTGCATGTGCATCGATGGCCCCACGTCGACACACACGGTCCACGGTGAATGGGAATAAGCTGCAATATGGTGGTATTACAGGCCCTCTTCTGGAAATGGCTTTTTGGGTCGATGTTCGTTACGCTACACGAGTTTGGATGCATAGGAGGTCCAGCTGGAGCAGAGGGAGCGTATTGATTGCGTGAGATTAGAAGAAAAGGACATAATGAGAGCAGCGGTTTGATTTAGAGCACGGTGGTTTAGTGATGCTCTGTGCATCGGGAACTAATGAAAAGGCGTGTGGTGATGCACCCTGATGTTTTCTAAATGCTGTGCTTAACCGTCCATTCGTGTACAGCTCTCGGTGAAGTATTTGTGAGCTGTGCAGTCCCAAGGGACGGACCGATAGTATGTGGTTTGGTTGGATATAATGAAAAGCCGTTTTATTTGTTAGGATTCTTGTATTTTGGTCGTCAGATAGATTTTTGAACCTTTCCAAATATATTCTAGTGAGTATTACTGTGAGTGATGTGTTGAAGAGTCCTAAGTTTAGGTTTGTAGGATGAGTTGAAAGCCTCAAACGTCGTCATTCATCGAAATAAATAAAGTCTGTCTGGAATAGTTTTGTAATCTTGAGGCATCCATCTTAAACTGATTAAACATATCTAAAATAGACGTATCAGGCACAATCTCATCGCAATTCAATTGGAAAATAATCTTCTTGGAAAGCGCTCTCTCGTAGCCTTAATTGAGCGTTACCGAAAATACGCCCGTCAAACGTAACAGTATCATTTTTGCCTTATAATCTAACCCCCAGCAGTCTTTGCACCCAAGAAATGCCTTGTTTTTCTTCCGCACAAATACATGCATTTTCGTCTTTTCTGGATAGCTGGAACATTGCAGTGGTACTTTGCGTAGGTGAGAACAACGTACACAACGTCTCTCAAGCACGGTCAGGGTGTTGTGAGTAGCGATACGGCAGAACATGATTTCGCCCGAGAAACGTGTTCTCGCATAAAAATCACCTGCTTCGTTGCGGATGGAACAGTTGGCAAAGAAGTCAACGCGTAGGCACCGTTGTAGGCGCACTGTTGTCAAACAAGAACATTGAGCAAACAACTGAACGGCATGCAGACAGTAGTTCGTTGTGTTGGCACGACATTTGCCAAGAAGGCTGGTACCAATTGGTCTTTAAAACTGCGTACTTTTCTTCGCTTCTTCGTTAGTGTTCTAGGCGTAGGATGGTTTGTTTGGTTCAGGAGGATGAACAGAAGATAGAAGCGAGCAAAAGAGCATTGTTCGTTTGCCGTGTTGTCGTTTTGTTAATGCAGCTTTTTAGCTCTCAGACTTTAGAACAAGATAACGTCAGTGCAACCGAAGATCTTGTTTTCCTTGGATCATTTTTTAGGTTAAATTTTCTGACCGAGACAACTTCTGTGTCTTCTCCACTTGTTGTATAGCAAAGATGTCTTGTGTCCAGTCAACGCCCAATTGTCCCATATTTGGGTTACTTTTTTTCTCCAACATTCTGAACAAAACTCTACAATTTCTTCAGGATCTTCTATCGACCAAGAGAGTTTCTACGTACGTCATTTGTGGGTTGTACAAGAGCCTTGTTTTGATATGTTTATATCGGTAAAACACAAAAAGTTCCGGTCTTGTTTTGTTTGATGACAGGATGCGTGATTTTAGTTCAGATTGTGGTTTCGCTTACCTCCTGTCCTCCGACCGGGTACACGCCACACACCGGGTAAACGGATTTCGGTATGTTTGATGTGGTCGTATGTGGAACGTGTTGAAGTGCTTTTCGGTAAATTGAACTAATTCCCAGCCCGAGGATATAACTGTGCGAAAGGATTGAATGTGTGTGTGTGTGTGTGTGGGGTTAACAGTAAAACTAGGGTGAGCTTTTGGGACGACAGTTTCGCCACCAGTGTGTACTGTTTGTGGTTTTATGTCACGAATTTTCACACCGGATCGTGTCGGAGCTTTAGGAGTGTTGCCGTTTGTACTTTTATGGTAAAATTGTTCTCTACAATGCATCTCGTGTATCTTTAATATCTAAAAACATGTTTCTGTGGCTTTACTGCTTCAATTTGAATCTTCAAGCTCAGCTTATCGTTTAAAGTGGAATCGTAAGCGTGTCCCTCCACCATGCCATAAAACCTTTTAATGATCATCCATGGCCCCAGCGAACCGCATATTAGTTTCCAAAACATTTTAATGATACTCCAAAATCCCTCCCACCATTTAACATATCTCACATATCCTTACCGGCATCCTTTCTGTTTTTTAGGGCGGTGTGTTTCTATTTTTTTTCTGTTTGCACTGTATCCATGTATTATATCGCTGATATTAAATTCTATTACGCTGGCACGAGAAACAAAAATGCATGTTAAAAGCACACGAAGCACCGAGTCCGACGAGGGCCAAACGGTGGCAGAATCAAATATTCAAAGTCACGCGTGCTGTGGCTCGCCGAGGGGGGATTTTGGCATCCAAAAATTGCTCAAATACTCGCCGCGTGTGCACTTTAGCCTGTACTGCTCACATCAATGTGCCTGTGTGCCGGGCAGCAGCAGCAGCAGCAGCAGCGGCAAGCAGTCTTTGATGTGTGTCTTCAAATTATGTTCCGTCATAAAATATTGATCGCTGGAACCGTTTCGAGTGGTGGGTACCTTTATGCTTTTCGGTGCAGAGTGTGTTGGATAATCGTATGCTTCGGTGTGTTGTGCACTAAGAACATCTAGATGGTTTGGGTGCTTGAAGAGATATAAGCTTACTTTAAAGCTGTAAGTTTATGCATGGCGAATCTTGAATGCTGTACACTCGGTTATGAAGCAATCAAGCGCTTTGAAGCGATTAAACGATAAACCTTTTGTGGTGATTCTGATGAATAGAGCCGCGATAATGGACCGATGTGTTATCGTGCGTAGCGTTAATTGTGTCTTTCTTCTAAACCACACAATTAATGGTACGCTCATTATCGATTGTGCTGAACCTAACCACGAAATGGAACGTAACACCAATTACAATTGATTTGGAGCATGAGGTTGCTTTGTAAGTGTGACTTTTCACATGTTCAGTGTAAGTAAGTTACTCTAAGGGCTTGATAAGATGTTATGGTCGTAATATAGCTAATTTATTAGATTACTATAATATTATATTTTATATTTTCAAAGAAGAGAAGATTATTACATATTAGTCACTCATAGCCAAGCTCATTAGTAGTGGTTCTGGCGGGCCTTTTGTAGAAATTGATAAGTTAATTGATAACGAGTAGAAATTTTACAAAATAAAATATTGGTTGAATTGCACATTTCAGCTATATTTATCTGTTCCATATTATTTGTTTGACAAAACGGGTTAAGTGTAGTTTAGCACATTGAATTACAGTTGTATTGCTGCATTTAAATTATATACCATTCCATCCCGCTCCGATACTTTCGGAATAGAAATGTATAGTTTTGGACTAGTTTGGGCCCCACCTGCATTCACTGAACGGAACAAAAACGCGCACACATGTTTTATTAAGCGCTATGGAAATTATGAATACTTCAGTGGATAAATATTGTTCCAACCCAGCAGCAGAGCCCGGATAACAGCGGTCAACTCATATTTCACCGACACCACTGGTTTGGGTGTGTGTGTGTGTAGTGCGTCTCCGAAAGTTTTGCAACATGTTGTGAATATTTTATGTCACCTGCAATCACAACGCAAACATGGTTGAATGAATTTTTCACCTGTTCGGCTCGTGCAACCCACGGCCGCACGGCAGTGTGCGAAGGTGGACAGTTCCCATGCACGTAGGCGGGATGGAAAATCGATCAACCCATCAAGCGCCCACCACTTCTACACGTGTGAGGGGGAAAAGGCGGGCAGGTTGGTGTGTGAAAGTTTGCACCCCATAAACATGAAGCTTTCGTGTTCGGTGCCCTTTCGGTCTAACCGGGGAGGAAGGTCATTGACAGCTCTGGGGGTCAGAACTCAGAATGGGCTGAGAGAGAGAATACGGCTCCTCCTGCTCCTCTCTGTCTCTGTTGATGGACAGGATTTGTGTATGCAAATAAGTCATGGAGAGTGTCATTTATGCAGCGTGTCAAGCAGGCCTTTTCAGTGTACACTCCCCCCGGGGGGTGGTGGTATTGCTTTATCAGTGTCAATAACGCTGCCACAATCTCTGCTATGTGTCGTGTGTGAAGCATCCCCATGCCGTGCTGAAATGCATTACCCCAGTCCGGCTCGTGGGGGTGTGCAGGATGTGCACGGCTGGGAAAATTATGTTGACCTCCAAAAGGGGGGGAAATTGTACGAATGAAGATCCTTTGCTGATAGGCTTGAATAGGATTGATTGATTGGTTGATTGATTGAGTGGTTTTAGAGAGAGAGAGAGAGAGAGAAAGCGGAAGCCTCCGTTGTTTCTAGTTGTGGTTTGGCGTTATTGATTTTTAATGTTATTTGCTCAGCCAATTGAAAAACACTTTACACCAGCCTGTTTGGGGAAAACAAGTGGGGTACCAGAATTTGTACGACAACGGTAAATGAATCGTCTCTCGTGTGAAAATTAAATTTAGCTGCGTGGAAAAAGTTTGCCCTTTTTTTAAATTCTCATAATCAGCTTAGGCTCAAAGTTTTTTTCTTCTTATGCTAATTTTTCTCTTTCCACTATCTTCTATCCTCACTGAATTTATGTGCATTTATGGGCTGCAGCTACAAAAAGGAGATGAAACAAAAAATCCAATTTTAATGACATTAGTTCATTCGAATGAAAGCAAACCACCGGTTCTGTATGGGAAAATCCTTAAGAAAAACATAGTAAAGAAGAAAATTTTAACACACACTTTGTGCCGTTTTGGTGTGTCTCTTTGGTGTGCCTTTCCCTTACCCACGCATACCGGTGCAGTTCACTGCTACGTTATGTGTCGCTTGTGCTAAAACCCAAGCCGGTGGGAAGAACATCTAGGATTTTTGCAGGAAGTTTGCGTGTGAGCTTGAATTATTCATGACAGCTTGTCGAACGCTTTTCAGACCTTTAAAAAAACGCCCTCCTTTCCCTGTCTGGAACACGATCCCAGCAACGAGGGAAAGAAAAACAACAAAAAAGCTACTTCTTTCTTCTCGATCTTTTTCTCGTTTAGTAACTGCAATAGATCGTAAGCCGGGGCCGAAATTGGCAAAGGAAGATGCTAGTAGACGCGTTAGTGGGTTGTTTTTTTATCCTGACGCTTTCTCTCGTCCTCTAACCATAGCTTTGCAACACAGTGATCGGTGGTTGAACAAATCGGGTTTGACAAGAGCCCGTCCAGAAAGCTCCGAAATATGCACCATCGTTTTATAGTTTGGTTTCTAGTAGCGGGGGCTATAAGAGCTGCTGGTGGTAGCGAAAATTTATAGCCCAAAAACACTGAACCAACACTGGGAGAGATGTGTCTAGCTGGTGAGCTAAACGGACGTAGCACACTTTATTGGATTAGTATCGGTTCGAGTATTTCTCACTCGGTTGTAGAGACTCGAGGTTTATTTTTTGCCAGCAAGGTTCTGGGCATTTCCATCTGCAGTGAGGAAATTAAATCAATGTTGGTTGGTGTTCGTTAGCTGGCTGGCGAAATAATCCATTGTTTGACAAACTTTTAAATTGATAAACTAAATGCTTTTGCACGATATTTTTACTCAACTCGTTTAAATCTGTTACGAAAAATGCGAGTGAAATGTTGCTTCTGTATTTGGAATAGAAGCGTTTGGAGTGCGATTATTCAATTTGAAACTTCCAAGTAAGTTCGATAGAATATTATGAACTCAGCGAAACGAAATTTTGATTAATGGTTTGTAAAATGTCTTCGTCAGATCATTTAAGCTGTCAATAATGTTTTCCCATCGGGTAGTAGTGATGGTGTTGTGGACTAACGGGATGTTGCTGCAACACCTATTAAGCTGTCAAATGATGTTCTCCTGCTCGGTCCTGTTGTCCACTTTGTGCTTGGCTCACAAAACTCAATAACTTTATTGGGCAGCCGCAGCAGCGCAAGTGATAGCAGTGTCAACTCGTTTACCATTAGCTCGGTGTGAGCGTTTAGAATGGGTACTAGGGAAGAAAAGGAGAGAGGTCAAATTTTGTCATCATCGACCCGTTGCCGATCCTTGCTCTGCTGCAAGGACTGCAGGATGGGTGGCGGTTGGTCATAATGTGATTTTAATGTCAAAAATACTTATAAACAAGCTGTTCAACATCAGCTTCCTTTTTACTGTGATATGGTAGTTATGATGCCACCAGCTGCAGGACGAAAAGCATTCAAGATGCAGATGCACTCGAGATGAAAAAATGGTGGTGCGGATTGCAAAAAGGGATACTTTTTTTAGCAATATATTGTAGGTTTCTATTTTCTTCTCTCTTTAGGTCTTAAAGTTTGTTTTAAAGAGATTTTCAAAGGCTTCTTTGCAGTACTGCAAGATGTCATGAGCGTCAAGAGATGTTCACCAAAGAAAACAATGAACATATCCGTAGTAGCTTGATGCTCATTGTTGATACTCAATAAAAGTGCGTGCATGACACCTGGATTCAGGATCAGGATTCAGGATTTTGAAGGATCAGGAAGTGACTGCACATGGCTTGCACAAAATGCCACCAAGCATGTCATGGTCGCACCAACTGTTTGAATCTCACCTCTGATCATCACAGTAGAGCTCGTAACGCCGACATGATTTTGTTTCAGCCGGAATTTGTCATGCCTATGTCAGTGACATTTTGCAGAACGGATTACAGGGAAAAAAATGTCATGACATAGTGACTGACTCATCGATGGTCGCCAAAATATCACGAAACATGCATTGGTAACACCAATCGTTTTAAGTATCACAATTGACTACGTGATGCTGAAATGGATTTTGTTTTAGTCAGATTTTTTATGACATTGACTGTAACATTTTGCAAAACTGCTTGTTTGGATTTTCCCATATAAAGATTTTTTACTAGATATGTTATTACTTTTTTGTGAGATGTTGTTGCTTCTAGTCTACAGTGCTATGAAAATGTTTCCTAATAGAGTTATTTTCTATTTTTCATTGCAGGTGAGTAGCCCAACGTTATTACAAGGATCAGAATTTACTCTTACTGAAAAGCGGAAATGGTATGGTACAAGCTCCTTCATTGATCCACAATTTCAATTTTAAAAGATGACTTCATTCACTGGCTCCAATGCAAACCAATTTAAACAGTTTGAAGCATTTCATACGAAAGCATTAATCGGACCGGACACAGTCGATTTACGATTACTTTTTACAGAAAACAAGCATTTAAGCGTTACACAAAGACGCTACATCCTGTTCTCTGACTCGCCTCCCCGTCCGTTTGACAAAACTTTGTCACTGTTCTACTGCGCGGTTGGTTTGGTTTACGGGGTAATTGTCCCTTCGGCGTAGAATGGTACAGCTCGAAGTGGAAGACAGAGCAAAAAGAAACTTTTCTAATTTCACAAGTGGTAAACTCGTCGAGTGACAATTGATTCGGTTTTCTCTTGTTCTTTTTTCCCTTCCGTTTCGGTTGTCGTCCTCATCGGGTGGCACAATGAAAATCTAGACTACAAACTTTATTTTTCCTTCCTTCCACAGCAACTTTATTGTGTTGCTTTTCGGTTGGAAACTGGGTTCGTTGTTTTACATTTTTGTTCACTTTAATCAAACATTAGCGTTCCGAAAGTGTAACATTTTCATTTCAATAAAGACACCATTCGAGAAGTTTTAATAATCCTGTCAATGATTGATCTGTATCATCGAGCTACATGTGTCACAGCTTTAAGGGTTCATTTTTTTGTTATTATCTCAGTCGAGTGCGTTTAAATCAAAGAAAAGCCGCATCTTTTCATCATTAAACCTACTCCCACTTTTTCTAACATGATATGTTTTTTCTTCCTCACAATTCCTACACGCTCACGTACGTGTAAAACGGCATTCACAGGGTGTCACCGTATCGCGTATGAAAGTGGGAGAACGGCGGTAGCCCTTTTTATGCGAATGACACTAAAGCCATCTTCAGGCCGTTTCATTCAAACATCCATTCATTTCGTGTCAACCTGTCATGTAGAAGGGCAAGCGAAGGTTCCTCCTTTCCATGCTACACTCCGTCTCTAGAGTACGCAACTTCATGTCACCGAGAATGATGAATGTCATTTGCAGCCTGTTTTGAATGGCTTGACAGAAAATAAAGAATCCTAAGGGAGCGCACATTTTGTTTATCGGCTCCTGGTTCTGTGGCTGAATCTCTCGAGTTTGGCTACCAGGGGATGGATGATTGTAAAGCTTCTATTTGAAGGCTGTCAAAAGGCATGGGCATAGTGCTTTACCGGCGAGTACAAGCATTGTTTGAGTTTACATCTTTGCTCTAAATAATTATTCACTTCCTGAAGTTAACTCTACCGTGCAACTCCTCACTAAGGAGCTTATTAGCTGAATCCATTGATGATCCAATATGCAACTGAATGCTTTACCTCGGATGCAGCAGAGTGGCAATAAAGTGTCTTTTCGTCGGTATAATGCCAAAGTATGAAACATAATAAAGACTCCTTTTTCTCTGGTGAAGCACTCTGGTTCGGTGGGAGGCTTTGATAGCCCCTAGAATGCTGTTAAAAGTGTGTCTCGTTTTTAAGTACCTCGTAAGCAATGCGATACACGATGTGTATAGCCCGTGTGCTGCTGCGGTTTCCCCTCACCCGCTAATGAAGGCATATGATTCGACGCATTGCGTCGCGGTGTGTACTGTGTAAAGTTGAAGAATGTATGTAGAGTATGGTTACACACACACTTCAAGCCCTGTTATCTTCATTCATGGCACGAAAGAACTGGAGTTTCTGCTCGCCGTAAGGAAATAATAGGAAGCAGCAACAACGATTAGCTTCCGCCATCTTGAGTTAATGGTTTCACGCTCATTTTGCGTCACTGCTGGAAGCAGCAGCATCAGCAGCAGCAGCAGACAAATTGCGCTCGAAATATGCGTGAAATCCAATCTATGTATGTGCCGGGGCGCATAATCTGGGCACCGTGGTTGTCATTGATTTTTGGCTTTTGGAAACAATTTGCCTGTTTTGCTGTAATGCTTAACACAACAGGATTTTAGGGGAATAAATCTTTACCAAGATGGCACACATGCATAGGGACATATTTGCAAAATTGAAAAGGGGCGTAATGATGTCACTCATCAATTTGTAGAGAAAATAGATATTCTTCGGAAAATGAGAGAAAATAATTTGTATTTGCCTTTTTTTAATAGTGTAACAAATGTTCGCAACTGACTGTACATGACCAAAACGTTGTGTAGTTTTGTTCCGGCTGAAAAGGGAGTCACGCACAATGATTGATGGTATCATATTCATTCCAGCAGAGCCTACGGCCGCACATCCATCGTAACTATCCGCTCGTTTTTCTTCGAAGAATTCCTCCACCGTTGGCTGCGTTTGATCATTTTTATGGCCCCGATTATATCCTTACTGCATACTTTTTCTTCTCGTCTCTTCTACTGCTCAGCTTCTCAGGACTGGGATTTTGTCCGGCTCTAGGCCCGGCTAGGCTCGAAATCGATTCGGAGAAAATCCTTGCTCTATCACTTTAACAGCGAGAGATCTTTAAGAAACCTTCCATCGTTGCCAGTGTCGCTAGTTGAACAAACATTTTCATTCACGACGAGCTTTGTGTAGAAGAGCTCCCTTTCATAAACAGGCTGTACTACGGCACATGCGGAGGAAAACAAGGAGGGATGGGTGACACATTTGTGTGCTGCCCTTGTGTCCCCTTAGCACATTGAAAACATCCAATGAAAATTGTGTAATAAATGGTTTTATCTCTTGTCGTGAAGTCGTCGAGGGGGATGATTCGTCATGGGGGGGGGAGTGAAAGTTGAATCTTGAGCCACAGATGGAAAGGGAAAGTACCAAAATTATACGAACCGGAGAGAGGGGACAGACATCTACATTGTTTCGATTGAGCGAAGGATAAACGCGGTAGCCTTTTTCTATCCCAGCCCCCGAGATGGTTTAGACGAGTGGATTTTGCCGCGGTCAAACCGATTGCTGCGGGTGCGCTACTGCACTGGGCTTGACGAATGGCTTTGGCTCTGTGTGTGACCTAGGGGAGAAGGCCTAGTGATTTTCACCACCCTTCATTAAATGATAATCCGCGTGCAATCATAGAGGAGCCATTTTTCTCCACCCACACAAAGCCCTGCAGCTACATTTGCACAACGTTCGTGGTGGTGGGGACTGGGGGACAAAAAATCACCCTCTGGGGTGAATCCACATTTTCTTCCCTGCCGTTGTTGATTGGGAAAATGAAAATGAAAATCGGTTCCTTCCCCATGTTGTGTGCGTCCCGGTGGCATATCGCGAGCGATTTAACTCGATGGTGGTGCATACTTTTCGGATGAAACATTTTCACCCTCTTCAACGTGGTGTACACAACCTGCTGGGAGGAGGAAACTCGTCCTTAGGTACTGTCAGCGAAGCGTTTAGTGATTGAAGATTCCATCATGGATTTGCTTGTGTGCGGTTCGTTTTCCTGCCCCTTCCTTCGTTTGCCTTTGTTCGACTGGAAAGCTTACACGATTTATTATTTTCGGCAAATATTTGCCCACGAGCTGCTTGGGGTGGAAGGACGGATCTAGTTTAATACTTTTCTTTTTGTTTGTTTTTCCTCCATTTTTTAGAGGTTCTTAAACATTGATTTTTTTTGTTTCTCGTTCTGCTGTTACGTTTCACAAAAGTGGAAATAGATCAAATTACACAAGACTCTTGTAATGGCAAAGAAAGCGTTTGAAAGTGTGAACGAAATTTGGCCAGAAAACTCGCTTAATCATATTATCGTATCGCATTTGCATCAAAAATTTAACTATTTCTAACACTCGCGACCCAAGTTGTCGCTCACGCTTTTGTCACACCCGAAAATTGAACCTTTTTTAACATTCAGATCCACCAAAACTTTGAAAAATGCTCCCATTTACCTCTCAAGATGGGATTATTTGCTTCTTCCGCTTATTTGAACCAAACGTTTCGCGCGCAGTGATTAGTGAGCGGAAGGGTGTAGGAGAGGGAAATGGGATCGTGCTGGGATTGTAATTATCATAAAAAAGTCATTTTTCAACCGGCCCTCCCCCCTCCCCTCCATCACAAAGCTTAAGCAAAGGGGCAGGCGTTGAAATGAATCGCTTTTAACTCACCGGGGAACCGTTTGAGGCCGGCCCGACCCGAAAAAAAGGACCTTTGACCGGTCGGTTTGCGTCAGAGTTTGGTCGGTTGTGGTGGGTGTTCAGCGGCCAAATAGATCCGCTTTCCAGTGGGAAAAAGGGAAAAAAAAGGCCACGGTGGAGTTACGCCAGTGGACGCGCGCGCGGTACAGGGATTAAAAATCGTTGCAAAAATATGTACTCCAACGGGTGTCTAACGGGGCGGCGGCCTATCGTGCTCGTTGATTGTGCCTGCTAGTAGTGCGCTCGCCTTCACCGTGCACAAATGTAACCCGACCAGGGCACAAAAATAGTAGGAGGGGGGGGGGGGGGAAGAAAAAGAAGTCCGTTGTCCATGAAAAATGATCCCAATGATCCACGGGAACACATTTATCATGTTTGATTTACTTCAGCTGCCGGAAAATGGCAAAGGACAACGCTGTGTGTATGTGTGTGTCGCTTTGGAGGTTCGTTTTCTAGTGCTGTCCAGTTGTTTAATGGTTAGGCTTTATCTTTGCTTTCCAATGAAGATTATCTCTGTTTTTTTGTTTTTGCTGCGTGGGCTATTCATTCGCCGTCGAGCCCAAATTGATGTCGTTTCGCGTTAGCAAAAGACGATATCATTTTCCTCTCAAATCATTATTAATGCCAAAAATAGTTCGTTTAATGAGCAATTCGGGGCGAGCTGTAACGACCGAAATTGTGAATTTTGGAATCAAATTTTCATTTACTGTATTTTTCCTCGCGCTTTTGCTTACCTTATGCATAATAGCTTGCTTTAGCTATCTTCCAAATCCAACACACGTTCTTTGAAATAGAGACATAATCTTGAATCAGGATCGTTTTGTTTTGCCAAATTACAAATCTCAAGCCCAGAAAAGCAAACCATATTCATACCGCGCAGGGAATATTTTTATGTTTTTGTCGCTCGTTGTATGATAATGTTGCCCATTTCCATATCACCTCTTGTTTCCTTCCGCACACATTGCTCGAATCGAAGAGCACACCATTTGACTAAACGGCAGGCTTTTGCTGCTTCGCCGATGTTCAATCGAAGCTTGAAGGAAAAACTCGTTTGAATTATTCATATGGATAAGAGTCGTAATATGCCCTACGGGCAAGATTTGCCTACGCAAGAAGTAGGTCAAGCTTTTGCTTATCTCTCTGCCTCGCTGTATCCTATAGTTTTTTTGCGCTGTAGAACAACGTTTTACGTGTGTCATAAACAAAGTAAAATAGTATCATTTTCCGACGGAGCACAACGGAAGTAAAAGTGAACATGAATGTTCTACAACAACCTAGAAACCGGCACCATAATCATCATCATCGTCGTTCCTTATGACCTAAAACAATTGTACAATTTATTCGCAAGTGTTTGATCGTTCAAAGTGTGTGTATGTGTGTGCGTGTGCTTCCTTTTCACTAAGCGCAACAAGACGTTTTGCACCATATGCTACACAAGTTGCGACCGTTCCCAGGCTTCCCTGCAAACCCGGAAACATTCTCCGAAAGTATCGTGTACATCGCTAAATGTGTGCACGGAAGGTTTCTTTTGGAGACATTTATTTCATCACACCCTCTCTCTCTGTGTCTCGTTTACATTGTGGGAAGTTTTTATGCTTCGAATAGGCTGTAATGCTCGGTAAAACCGTGAATTCTAATAGGATGCCATTTCCTTTTTTTATTTGCTGGCACGAATAAAAAAACGAAGAGTTTTGCACGAGTGGTATTTTTCATCTCGGTGGTTGAGCGTTGTGAATCAAATCGTAGGGTTAGGTTATGTTTTTTGGAGAACGGGGGAAAACGGATAAAAGTGAAACATCCCTGAAAATAGTATCTGTTTGAGTTGGGAAAAAGGTTTTTCATGTTCCTGTTAAAATACACCTCGGGGGAACATTAAAACAGTGCCTCTGTTGTGTCCACTGGCGGATAAATTGTCGCCAATCGGTCGCTCGATGGGAATTTTATGTCCTTTTGTGGTTTTATGCCGAATGAAAGGCCGCTTAAACGAAAGTTTAGTGGTAGCATACTACAATTGAAAGGGAACAAGGTGTTGAATTGATTTAAACCTGATAGTTTCAATTGCAAAAGGTGCTAAAAATGGAGTTTTGCTTGTTAAACAGCTCCTTTTAAGCTATTGGTGGTCTATCAATTGCATAAATTTAGGGTGTTAGTTCTAATGATTGCATACCTTTGGGCGTATTCTCGAAATATCTTAATCTCTCGAAAGAAAATTAATTAAATTTATCAAAGCACAATAAAGATTGTGCCTCAGTCGCTTTACAAATGTTCTAACAACTTATCACATCATGGGACACGCCACGGGACAGACACACACCTGGCCCTGCATCGTCTCTGGCGGTGGTTGGTAGCGACCATTCATTTAAGCTACACTTTAGCACACACTTCGACTGAAGACGCTAAGCGTTCATTAGAATCCATTTCCAAACAGTGCGTCCACTTCTCGCCCCGCCGAAATTGCCGCCGACGCTGCCGCCCAGTATTTGCATATTTAAACAGTGCTGCCGATCTGTATCTGTTTACCCGGTACCGCCCACTGCGGGCCCGGACCGGATTAGATTGCTGTAACATCATATGGACGGTTTGGCTGTGTGTTGCCGCCACGCAGTCCAGCGGAATGAAAGCACGGGGAGTGATGAAAAAGCGACGAACAATTTCCTCATCATCCGGATACGGTTTCGGTGGAGGATAGTGAAATGTTTTTTTTTGTTTTTGTTTTATTAACTTCACTTTCGCTCGTTCGCTCCCGAGAGTCTCTTTCCCGGTGTCTCTCGGTAGCCACTTTGAAGATCTTTGTACATTTAAAGACTGTTTTTTTTCTCACTTTCCTGGTGTACTTCTTTAATTGCCCACGGGTGAATATGTTTACCTCATTGGAAATCCACCCCAGACTGCATGGTAACGGGAGAGAAATCCTTTTTTTTTTTTTCAAATACTGGTAGCGAACTCGGCACATCCACGACGGTGTGCTGTTTGTTTTCAAAAGGCATAATTATCAGGTAATTAAAATTTTATTGCACACTCTTTCGTGGGAGGCAGGTTTCGCGCTCCTCTGGCTTACTGCTACTATTTGCTCAAGTGAACAAGGTCGAAGAATGTTGTATTTTTTGTGTGTTAATATTAACCCTATCGTTTTGTTCTGCGAGAGAGAAGCGGTATGCCGATGAGGTGTGTGAGGATGCAACGGGCTTTAGTATATAAATTAAACCCACCTCGCACTGGTACACCTCGTGCAGGAAAGACAAATTCGAATCTAAATCTCATTGTTTACTCAATGGCAATAGCGAATCTGGAGTGTGTATTTACTGAGCAGTGGACTTGGAAGTTCGTCTTTGACTAACTGTTGCTACGTTCATTACATCGATAGGAAAAGAATTGTCTATTGCACACAACACCAAGTCCGCCTCAAAATCCATTTATTCTTCATGTACTATTCGATTCAAAAGCCATAAAAATGATTTTCATAGTTGACCTTTGTCACTTCCATTTAAATTCAAATTTGTTTTATTACCAGTAAGCTCCTTTTCTAAAAAAATCTTACTTTTTTTATAAGTGCAATGTTAATCCTTTACCAGTAAACGGACAAGCAAACAACGAAATATGAATTTACGTGAATGTTTCCAACACGACCACAAATGAAACGATATTGGCGTTCGCTTTTCGTTTTTCTTTTCGTATCTGGTGGGGAGATTTGCAGAAAATCTCTGTTATAAACGGTTCAAATTTGAATTTACCATTTGCCAAAACTGCAGCAGTTATGTTTTGTTCAACCAACCCCCTTTCCCCATTATCCCAACGAGGTCGTCGAGGTATTGTTTCGTTACGTTTCGTTGAGCGGTAACATATTGGAAGTGGAATAAACTAGAATTGCAAAAATTGCCCACACACACACACACACACACACACGAACGAACCCCACGCTGTGCGGCTAGACTAAGCGACTAGACGGCTTTTTCTGCCCGTGGTGCAATGAGGGTTGCGCTTCTGTTCCCGATTTGCCGTTCCGAAGGAGCGATGGTGGATGAATGGTGTTGCATTTATGATACTACTCCCCGGGAGGATAGATGTGTGTTCGCTCCTCCCTTTACGGTTACTACACTAGCAGAGAACGCTCGATCGTGTGTTTCTTCCCGACCGTTTGATTGGAAAATTTATGCTAAACCCACCTGCGTTCGTAGAAGGTGTGTGTTCGCTGTCAGATACTCCCCCTCGGATTCCCCGCATTTTGAGTCTGAACAGATACTCTACATCGGGATAGATGAGTTTGTTCGTTGGTTGTGTCACTGTTTTTTGCGTTACTCGTTGCAGCATAAATCTGGGTGTGTGTGTGTAGCTGTGGGTGTACCGAGGGGTGAGTGAGTACTCGCTGTCAGTGTTACCGTGGTTCATTTGCGGTGTACAGTGTGCACGGTAACCCCCACGTAGGGTGTGTAGCATAAATTTGAATTGAATCAATTTACGATCACCTGCTGTGCGTGGGGCCTGCTGTTGTATGCGTCTAAGCGGCGATGGCCATTGTCACACTAGCAACAGTTACAAAACATGCCCTGCCCAGGCTAGACTTTGAGGAAGCGGAGAGTGAGAGCGAAAAAAAAACAAAACCTCCAACGGAGAGTGCAATTGTGTCGTTTCTTCCGTCGCATAAATTCATCCCATACAACGCTACGATGTGAATGGAGCAGAGGATAGCAACAGCAACAGCAACGCATAAACCTCCCGGTCCATTGATACTGGGTTGAATTGGACAAAAAAGCACAGCATGAGCATACTGTAGGCCTCGGGTCTCTAATCCGCTGTAAAATTTATTAGAATCATGTCCCGCGAAATTGATTTATTTATCGCACGCCGACGTTCCCAGGGACACGCCGGGAGCGCACTGGAGGCAATTTCCATGGATTTTCACCTCGCTCTGGTACGGTTTGTGGGGCTGCAAGTAGAGGCTGCAAGGAGAGAGCACTGGAACCCAGTATCCTGTGCATTAGTTACAGTGTAACGGTTTTGCCGGATTGATTAGAAACCCGGCTAGAGATCGATGAGAGTTTGGGCTTTTGCGATTATCACGCACTCGGGATGAGAGGGGGTTGTAGGGAGTTTCCGCTTAGCGTTGCCATTTTCGTGGACAAGCTAGATCGGATTGAAGTGTCAGGAATAATGTGGGTATTACAGTTTTGGAAATAAGCTATTTTCCGCGTGATTCCGTATCATCGCGGTTTTGTAGACTGTTGCTATGGTGTCTAGTGGATTGTTCGCAGTTTATGTTCTGGCCTGTGGTGCGTAGAAGCGTTGGAAAGCGGATGTAGGTAATTAAAATGTCAAAAGTTGATCGTTCACGGCATGTAAATTGTGGTTATCAGTATGACTGTTGTGTCTTTGTTGGATGGTTGCTCAATAATTATGTCGTTATGGTGTGTAGCATCCTAGATACTGTTAAAAATCGTAGCATTACACAACTATATGAAACATATTTTCTATTAAGCTAATATATCCTTTTCTAATCCTTCAGGTGTTTTGGGAGGAAGCTATTACTAAAACTTTAAATTTATCTTTTTTTTTGTTGGAATGATTTCTTTTTTCTTCCATAATAGCGTTTTATTCTGTTTAGACGTTTTCAAACCCTTCCAATTTTATTTATTGTATCTTTAAGCAGCTAATTTTCTTAAAAAGTGCCTCGCAATCGCCTGTTAAAATAAACTTTGTTAAAACAAACGAACTTCCACTGTACTATTGTTGTGTAACTGCACGCCTTTTTGCTTTGTCATCGGCAGAGTGCATTTGAAAAGCTACACTGGGTTAACTGGTGCACAATAATCAGCTTTACCGCTCCAAACCGCACGAGACAAATTGCACACCGAACCGGGCTTTGGCCTAGGGTGTTGGGCGGTTGGGGCAATAAAATCGAAAAGAGCATCTACTCTCCAGGGTTGCTGCTGCTACTACTGCTGAAAGGAGTAACTTTTAATGGAATTTTAATTGTGTTGAAATGGCTTTTCGACCGAAAAGGGAATGAAAACTGTACCTTGTGCCGTACCAAATCGGGAAAATAAATATGCTTCATTGTGGGGAGGGGGTTCTCGCGCATACCAGGCCGCAGGTTGCGACCGGAGAGTGCATCAACAATGGTTAGAGAGCTGGGTCTGTGTGAGGTGTGTAAGTGTATATGGGTGCAAATCGAAACCGTTTGCAAACTTCCACCCAGAAACCGTGAAACTGTGCGCTGCTGGAGAAATTGTTGGCTTCTCATTTCTCCTGTCCACTTAACACCGAAACTGACAGGCTCTTATCATCGAACGCTCTGAGGGCTGTGTTGTTGGTGTGAGGTTTATCGGAAAGAAAACGGATGAAGGTGAAGCGGCAGTTCCTTTCGAATACTCCTGCTAAGCTAAACGTTTTATTTGCTCTTATAGGATTTTGTTTGTTTGTTTCTGCCCGTCTGCTTCGTAGGATCGATTTGGAGATCTACGATGAGCAAATTATATTTGAAAGGGCACAGAAACATTCGAAATTGATTCCAAGTTGAAGTCTTTTTTTTCTGGATGAATCACTCCAATATAGATGATCCTCATTTCAATATTTACTCAATATTTAAGCATAAATGTAAAGAGATGTTCACCCTGCTACGATGTTATGGAAAATAACTTTGCTCTTTGTGATAAATGGATTATTCCATTCCGCAGATAACCGCAGGCGAAGATGTCGTTTTAAGTCATCCAAATGTCACTGAAACCGACGGTCTTCCTTCCTCGGCTGATTTGTGTTCGCTACCGTTTACGCCATGCACTCCGTTTGAACGTTGGAATACAAAATCAAGCCCTCCGGGGTAATAAAATGCCCCATCGCTTATGATGGTGTGGTACGGGTTTGCTATGGCAGCAGAATGAGCGCGAATGGATGGTATACGGTTGGTTGGATATTCCGATGATGGCTTCCAGCGGGAG
Source organism: Anopheles merus (assembly GCF_017562075.2). NCBI lineage: Eukaryota > Metazoa > Arthropoda > Insecta > Diptera > Culicidae > Anopheles > Anopheles merus. Next base: position 24,974,694 of record NC_054083.1, on the reverse strand, counting down.
GTACAAAGTTTTCCAATGCTTCCAGCGATACTCTGTAATTCAATTACTGTCTGGGGCAGGTTGATACTTCCACAGAATGAAGTAGTAGAAGTAGTTAAATGTGGTTTGGTTGTCTTTAGAGTGAGTTATGGAACAATTTCGTTCAAATTTGAACTTCTTATCAAAGAAATAAAAAAAAAATAGTCAAAAGAGACCAAAATGTGTCTATATTAGGCCCGATTATTAAACACAAATTGTAAAGACAAGTTGTCAAAATCGGAAGATTTGTATTATGACATCCGTTTGTGTTGTGTGTTGGAAAAAAAATTTGACGAAACACAAACTCACAAGCATACTGCCAAGATACGTATTATGAAACACAAACGGAAATCCATAATTGTCAAACTGCTTTCCGTCAGCTTTTTGTCACGGAAAGGCGCCAATCTCAGATTGTTTGACCGACAAAACACAACAACAGAGTTTTTGCTGTTGCTTTCACGACAAAATATAAGTATTTTATTTCAGAAATAATCAATTTTATCATTTTAAATAAAAATATGTGTACTGCCATATCCATCAAATGGCGATAAGCTGGAGATACTGGTAACGTGATGCTGTTTTGGGTTAAGAAGCTGCTGTTATTTCCTTCCTCTGTTGTTCTTCGATGGTAGTCGAAAGATGAAGGGCTCACGCACCTGGTGTGTGTTCAACAGCATTGGATTCCAGCAACTTCTTCAGTGAGTGGCTGCTTCAACAACCAACAGCATACGCACATGAAATTATCACATCTAATACTGCATTGGCCCCGTATGTGTGGAAGGACAATGGAGGAGCCGCTATAATGACGAGCTATACGAGATGTACGGCGACCTCACTGTCGTACAGCGTATAAAGCTCGCCAGGCTCCGGTGGGCTGGCCATGTTATACGCATGGAAACGGACGACCCAGCCCGTAAAGTCTTTTTAGGCCGTCCACAAGGACAGAGGAGGCGTGGTAGGCCCAAATTGAGGTGGCAAGATGGCGTGGAGGCGTCCGCCATTAAGTCCGGGATAACGGACTGGCAGACGAAGGCGCGAGACCGTGAGCGGTTTCGGACACTCCTGAGGCAGGCCAAGACCGCAAAGCGGTTGTAGTGCCGGATAACAGAACAGAATACTGCATACACTTTTAGTAATAACAAATACTCGGAGGGCTCGATCTCCGCCAGAATGTCAAGGAAAATTTCCTTCGACACACGAATTTTTTTCTTAAATCTGAAATTAACAACCACGAAATGAAACATGTATAACGCGGTTTGCACAAATGATCCGTATGCTTAACTCACGCTTGGTTATAAAGCTGTAACGGGTCGAAAACACTTCGAAGCAGTCGGCGCTGTTTTGCCAGATCTACCGTTGTTTCTTCTTCACTGCCGCTATCGTCACTTACGAAGTGGGATAAAATCATTTCGATGTTTTAAACAAGGATTGTTAGCTTGATAAACGATCGTGTCTTAAATAAACTTGTTTACGTTTTTTTGTTTTGATTTTGAACATTTTGACACATCGACACAGCTTTAACGAAAGAAAAAAATTAACGAAACTTGTCTGTCACAAGAACGGTTTCAAAATGCATACCTATTTTCCGTTTGTCTTGACGCACTTGTCTTGTGTCATTTCCGTTTGTGTTTAATAATCGGGCCTATTGTGTCGATTTCAACGTCTTTAAAAATAAATCCATTTTAGTAGGACGTGCACCAGTAGGGTATCGCACATCAACGCACATTCGAAGCGAAGCAAAGCCCATCAAAGTATTAACCTCAATTTAGCACGTTTCAACACCATTTTCGGAAGCGATTGGTTCACGCACATACGACGCGTTGATTTAACACCACATGGTACCACGTTAGAACTCACGATAGGATTTTCTCTCTCTCCTCTTCTTGGAAAACTCGAACCACCCCGGGACGTAGAACAGTAGAGCCCAAATTCGTAAGAAACAAAAAAAAAACAACCTTTCTGAAAAAACCACAAACACGCGCTCCAATACGGTTGCGGTGGCTAGACAAAGAAAGCTCTGTGTGGGGGTCGCCTTTGAAAAAGAAGCGAACATACGTCGAACCCTAAGGTCGTGAGGAAGTCAGCCAAAGAGTCCTTATTTTTTTCGCCTGTCACAAACAGCGAATAACAATAATACTTGCTGCTTCTAACCAGAACACGCGACTTGGGAAACCAACGAAAAACACACTCACAATACATTATTTGAGTTCTTATGTTAAAATTAGCATAATAGTGATAACAGGCAAGCTTCTGGGGTTTTCGGGGAGTAAAAAAAAGCCCTTTAAAAATAAAGCAACGTGCGTATGTGACACTTTAGAGCGCGGTTGGGAGCCTTTTGATGCGAAATGTCGTCATGGAAAACCGCTTCTGGAAGGATGTCTTCCCAATTTAGGCCCTTACCAAAGATTCTTTTGCACAAACGCTTCAAGAAATATCCTCACAGCTCTCCTGTCTTCACCTCTCACGTGCGTGTGTGTCACGCCGCCGGTCGTCATCCGGCTGGCGAAAAAACCCGGCAAGAATTCGTAATGACTTGTTTTCGTCTTTCTTGCACCATTTTGACGTGCGTCCTATGTGCGCGCATAATACCGGCGCCAACTGCGTATTTTGCGTCGTAGCAAACACACACACACATCACACACGCATGTATCCGATGTGTCCTTAAGCTGCCTGGGAGAGCTTTTCCCGTTGCTCCTTATTACGTTACAAAACGACAGGGAGTAGTAAAAATAAGGCAGGGAAAGCCTAGAGGTAGAGGTAGCCTAGAGTGTGTCCGTACATGATGATGGTTGTGTTCCGCGAACTTGATTACGGCATTAATGGGGCGTTTTTCCGCTACCGTTGGTGTGTGGGCGCGTTTTTCCACGGCCCCGTGTTGTTGTTGGTGATGATGATGATGGTGATGTCTGCCTTTTCGGGACAAGAAGGTGGATGCGTGTCCGCGCGCACGGGACGGTTGGGTTTCGCGATGGCTCATTTCACAGCAATGGCGCACGTCTTTTGGCGCTCGGCAAAGCTACGAATCTTTGCAGTCTCTGATGGAAATTGTGGAACTTCAGTGTACGTGTGTGTTTGTGGCTATATAGCACCTGCAACCTGTTTGCTTACCAAGCTGGAAAAGACCCTCGCCAAAGGGTCCTGGGACGGTTATTGGTAGGGCAGCGTTAAATAAGGAGCGGCTTTGTGCAAACCATTTCCAGCCTTTTTTAGGACTTCTTTCCGCGAGAAAAACATCGCGTAAAACTTTCACGGCTGTGTGATTTTGTATGGTTCTTGTAATGTTTGCCGCGTTGATTTACTGTGAATTAATGAGCGTTTTCATGTTTTTCTATTTCTTTCACTCTCTGTAGGTAAGTGATGGCCCCATAACATCCCATCTGGTAGACGGAACATTCCTTCAGTTGACAGGAGATTATTTGGTATCACGGTGTTATCTGACTTTAATTTGAGGTTTTGGTGAGCCTATGGATGTTTGTGATTATGTATCCACAATTACTGAGGCTTTAATGAAGATATTTTTCCCGAAAAAGTTCTCAAACATGCGCCAAACAAAGATTTATGTACCGTAAGCCCTATATACGATCCAAGAAATACCGTAAACGCGCTCTTTACAGCTGTTGCTGATGTTAATGTCCCCCGTAAATTGCATACCTTTCACAAAAGCAAACCCCGACTGTACCAACCACCAATATAGTGCCCTTGGATGGTTGCCCAACTGATGATGTCGCAGCTGTTTCAATAAACTTTGATTGGTCTAATCAAACAGTGCCCCGTTTACGGAAACGACAGCGCAAATCTTCTCAGCGTTTTGGTGAATCAGTACGGTATCGAAGCGTCATTCTCAAACGGGGCGCGGTTTTTACGGACAGAGAGGACTCATAACTCTCTACTAGCAAACCCACAACAACAACCACGCAAATGTGCTTGCGCAACGATTACGACCATCTGCTGGTGAGTGTGGCCCTTGTGGTCTCGGAGCAGTGGGTGTTTTTGAGGAAGTGGGCTTCTTGGGCAATGTCCTTAGGCATCCTTCAAAGACTTGCTGAGATGTATGACAACCACTCACACCTAACCTTCAGATTGTGTCCTATGGGACGTTATGTGTGTATGTTAGATGTCAGTAAACGGTTGTTGCGGATTCGTTCGCCGTCAAACATTGGCAGAAATTTCCTTTGCAACCTCACGCAGCTTCCTAAAATCATACTTTACGCTGTTCTTACATTAAATCGTGCATAAAGAGTCGTTTGCATATGGTGCTCGTTTGTGTTTGATTGATTGATTAGTTTCTCCGCGATCGACCCATTTCCGTTGGTTCCTTTTCTAGACGATTCTTTCATTCTGGAAGATTGCCTTTTTTCGATATTTCATTGAGAGCAGATTGTACAGAAACAAGACCAATCAACCAAGAGCGATGGGAATGGGAAGATCAAACATAAACGAATGTTATCACGACCACCCCCCAACATGGAGCATTTTTCTCATTGCATCCTATTGATAGTGTACAAACAAATCGCTGGCAGTATTTCTGCTTGCAACGGCGTAACAAATGCTTTATCAATTGAGTAATTTCATTCTGGTTTTTTTTGTGTGCCTCATACAATCCAATGAATCACCACTCAGACGTGTGGAAGCGTTTTGATAGCTCAGTAGCCCGCATGAATGAATTTATGCGCTAATTAAGTTAATTTAAAATAGTATTCCATACAAAATCAACATCAACATTACACTCACTGACCAATGGCGTTGTTACGGTCAGACCCGCATGTATTTTCAAATTTGCACCCAGACGTCCGTCTGTTTTATGATGATGTGCGCTAATTGAATAATATTTTGCACTGGTGGCGCTGTGGTGCAGCCAGTATGTGCTTATTTTAATTACTAAATTGTATTATCGGTTTCCATGGATTAATGCGTATGTATGATTAAAATTATAGCTTTTAATTAATACCCCGTTATAGTGCGCCTGCTAGCCGTTATGGGAAATTAATTCGATACTAATTTGTTTCAACTTCTCAGCATCAGAATCGAGTCTATGTGCTCCGCCAGTGAAGCGTTATTAACATTGATCGTTCGAAATGGCTGAGTCATATATTTCTCTGCGCTGTAATCTGTAGTACGAAAACAAATGAAATGTGAGCAAATTTGTACATCAACCGATCGATATTCGCTGTCGTTTAAGGCGCAATTGGCATAGTAAAAGCATGACCAAAGAGCCGTCATAATTAACACACAACCTATCCGGAACACTCGAGGCCAATTTTTCCAGCAAGGCGCCCTTGTCCGGGCGATAAACGTGCTTAGAATATTTATGTCCCTCCCCACAACCTTCAATCAGAGCATGGCCGCTCAGCCCGCCGTCAGGCACGACCGTCGTCCGGTGTCGGCTCCGGTTTATTAGTATTTTATTCACATACGATTGTTTTTGTGCAGAAGGTTATCGGCGAAGTTCATGGCATTACAGCAAGAGTAACAAAAATAAGCCCTTCGGCGACAAAAAGGTGGCGTCTCCTGTTTCATGTTCATGGTTGAATGTACGTCAGGGAATTGTTTTGCCCGCGGCGGAATGTAACCAAGTAAAGAGAGAGAAGAAAGAAAAAAAAAAAACTCACATACAATCAGAAGGTCAAAGGTCGTCACGGAATTATTAATGACATAGTGCCACGATAAGGAAATGTGGTCATAAATCACAAAGCGTTTGTTTTTATTATTTTTTATTTTTTTGCTAAACTGAAACTAAAATGTTATCCTGAAGTAACATTAGGCATGTGAGATGAATGATAAGTTCAGGCAGTTGCTAGTCGGTATTTTTGATACAACTTGCAATTCATGAAAAAGGAAATCATAATTTGTAAATGTTTTTAATGCGTAACGGCAAAATATTCACAAATAATTCATAAAATCCTTGCTGTTTGATGCTAACTGCACCATGAACACAGGGTACGACCCACCAAAAATTCGGACGAATGTCAGACAGCTCATGTAGCACACCATCAGTGTGACACATGATATGAAGTGCGGTTCCAAAGATTTCTTGCTGACATTTGCTCTGCTTCGTACGTGAAACCATCTTTCCACCTTGCATGCGTTCCGGTGAAAATTCTCTCCGTGCAATCAAAGATCTGGTTGCACTGGTGTGTAGCGACTGTCTGCTCTGCTAGCTCCTTGGGTAGGTCCATACAATGTTGCACTGTGGAGAAATGGTACCCATTGCTGGTGAGTGTGGTGGAATGTCAAATAAATCTGCACCCTGAGAGTGGCGTTGGTGATGTGTTGCGGTTGCCACATACCGCTAACGTTTGTGACTTTTAATTAAAAGTGCCACTCGTGCCCCGCAACCGTGGACACACTTCTGCAGTTCGTCTTCTTGTGCTATGCGTTGGAATTCCATATCAATAACACGAAATCAACGGGAGCGCGCGCGCACACTCATTGGATGGTGGAAATTTTTGGTGGAAATCTACATACTCCAAAAAAGCGGATGGTGAAAGGATTTTTTGTTTCATGTGAAGTGGATCATTCATCAGCAGCAAATGAGGTAGCTCGAAGTATGAATCCGCTGGAATATTTGCTGCGCTTCATTGGCTAACTGATGCGGTTGTTTGTAGACCGCAATGGCAACGCTGTGTGACGCTCGTTATTTTAAGGCATGTGGTTTGGATTAATTTACCTGATACGGGTTGTGAAGATATTTGCGATACGCTTAATGAAGGTAATTATTTAAATCAAACATTGATCAATCAAATCAAGGCTATGCAATGCCCGAGACTGCTTGCATGGTTATAATTTAAATTAAAATATAGTTTGATGAAGCACGAAGCGAAGTTTGTAGAATTGAAGAGCAGGAATATATGAGAGGGTTGTATGATTCCAACTTGTTTTCTGTATAAAGGGTTAGAAAATTCCCAATTAAAATTATCTTTTATCATCTTTTTTCGAGCCACCTCGAAAAGGATCTTCAAAATAAACTTTATCTTACAAATTACTACAAAAAATGTATCAACTTGACGGTGAGCTGACTTGATTGCATGAATAGAATGCTCTTATACATATAAACAATGTATTATAATTCTTCGTTCGTTTTAGTTCAATCTGTTTGCAATAGTCATTGGACCTCTTTAAAATGAATAACAAAATGATGTTGAGATGATGTCTCCTGTTTTTTCTTATTCAATACTCTGTAGTTATACTATCCTTTGTTCGTATTTGTAGCTTCTGGACGTATGACAAGCTAGTTACTGGTTATACTGGTTAAATACTGATTAACGAGTCATACATTTAATGAATCTGTTACAAAACCGTTTGTCAAAAAGCGGATCAGTTTGCCCATTGTAATATTTGCACAACACCTCCAATGATTGTTTTAAACAAACACACATCGGTTGTTCCACTTCTATAGTTGACACTGATTTCCGATTGCAGAAGGTTTATAAACCGCTGTCGGTATAAAGTGTCCGGAACAACACTCAAACAAATCGCCGTGCCGTGTCACCAAATAATAGATGAATCCGTTCGCGACGCGCTCGTATCGCCATGTAGGCGAAGGAAAAGCATTTGTCAGAGCACATATCGGCATAGCCGGACAACGAAATAGTAGTAAGCGCAAAAGCGTGGAGAGCACCATGGATGTGAACAAAACGGAACACGCCACGCCAACAACCTGCACCGGGAGCCCTTGAAAGCCCGTGGCTGTTGCCATTGTCAACGTGTGACATAAATAAATTGATTCACAGCAATTAGACTAATTGCAATTAGTTTAATTACTTTTTGCAATTACGGAGGTTGCGTTACGAGGTAATCCAGGGTTTTGCGCGCCGAGATGGCGCTAAAAGCTTGCGTCGCGCTGGCGGCCAACAGGAAGCATCCATTTGGCGGGCTGGTGCAAACAAATCGATGTGTGTGAGTCAGCAAAAGTAGAAGCTAGAAGAAGTGGCAACAGCAGTAGCACCAGCAGATGTTGAATTGAATGTTTGGGATGGAGATGGCTTTGGATGCTTCCACCGCGGGATGATGATTTAAACGTCTGTCTTTTCTTGGTGGAGGTAATTGTTTCGAACTCAATTTGGATACAATTTCGATATTTGCCTGGAATCATCATTCGGTTGCAAAGACTAATGATGTTTCAACCACCCCCAGCAAGTTCTTGAAGTGCGGCAACACGTGCGCGCTCGCGCGCTTCAATTAAATAAGCATTTAACTAGACAAATGGAAGCAATGATCATTAATTACAAATGGCTTTCTAATCGAAACCTTTTAGCTTATGTTGATTCTAATGTAAGCCGTGGGCTTTAGTTGTTTGAGTTGATTTTCGTAGAATCATCGCAAACGCGTTGATGATTTTTTTTTCGAAACTACTCGACAGAATTCGTTCAAAACACATCCTTCAAATGAACTGTAATGAAGCAGAAACATCAACCTCATTAGTTCCTGTGCGTCTGTCAAGGTATCAAGTATCATGCTCGAGTCTATCAACCATAATTGTCATCAACTGACAACGGTTTATTTACCACTTGGTATGCCCCGCACTCTGCCCTTGTCAGCCATTAAGCATCATTGACAAAACTTTCATTCCCCGACAAAGCTTCATTTTACAGCATCGCACGTCGCACGGGCGTTAGAGAGCAATGTTTGCTAGTTATTGAATTTTCTGCTCTGGAAAATAGTTTCCCACTAACAGCATTTCCGCCATAGCTAAGTGCTGCTGTTGCTATCTTCCCCAACCCCATACAAACCCAGCTTTCCGGTTATCCAAAAGAGCCCCTCCCGACGAGCAACCAAGCGGTGGTGTGGGAAGCGAATGAAATCACGCAATAACGTGCGCATCTCGTGCGACCTCCAGCATCGTCGTACACGGTGCTTTCGGTGCCGCTAAGTGTGTACCTACCACTAACTTTCTTTTAAGTAGTATTACATCTCAGACAACACTGGTACTGGCTGCCGTCTGCCTCCCGTTCGGCCGCGGGAAGCTGTTTGCAAATAGATCTTCGGCGTGCTTTTGCTAAGCCGACGGAAGCGACCGAAACGAAAGAGTTGTTCGTATAAATGTCTGCAATGGCAAGTCCCATTCCCTCAACACTACCCGTACTTGATCTCTCTCTCAGCGGACACGCTCGCAATACGTTCCCAAAACGTTAAACCACAAAACGAGAACTCTACACCGCGAAACGCGTTTGCCGCCGGCGTGAACAGTTTTCCGAAAGACTGGGTTAATTAAAATACAATCGTTTGACGGCAGTTTGTGAAGTTAATTTTCCACTTTTCAATTAAACATTTCCCGGCCCGTTGTGGCACTGTGGCATGTCGAAATCGGGACGGGTATGACAAGTTTTCGGCCGGCCCGGAAACCGCGTCGAAACTCCCGCGGCAATAGCTGTGGCATGGTATGGAGGTGTTGCTTGTGATTTATGAAGATGTTTGCAGCCACAATTCTTCAAGACATAATCAGCCGAAACTGTTTTATTCATTGTCAGTGTGCGTACAAGCGCGCAGTGGTAGTGATTGCTACCGCTCATTTGACTTTTCGTTTGCCGCCGACTGCGCTGGCTGGGCTCGTTGTCAAGTTCGATCACGTCCCGGTCGGCGGGAAACAAAGCAAATCAACTTTGCCTTCGGGCGGGGCCGAATAACCACAAAATGTAATCGGAACGGCTAACGGAAGACCGCCGCCGCCGGCTATTTGTGGTAAGAATTTTTGCTCCTTTCGCCTCGAACTCGGCAGCTATTTTGAGATCTTTGCCTTCAGTGTGGTACAAAATGGGACGAACAAAAAACACGTTGACCATCGAGCGACTCTCCTGAGCTCTAGCGGGCACTCGCTGGCATCCAGGACGAACGAAACACTCGCCCAATCGAAACCGGAAGGCATGCAGTGCCAAAATGAGAGTAATTTGTGCAGAGCACCAATTACTTTTGTTCCCAGCCGGTTCCAGCCCCCGATCACGTACCAGACACTGGCCCCCGACCGAAAACTATTCGATTTGGACGGATGGGCGGAAGAATGTTCAATTGCTACGGGCACTTCGGGGATGCGAACTTCTTCAAAAAAAAAAGAATAAAAGCGAAAAAAAAGCCAATAACTTGTAAAACAATTGGGCGCAGCTCTGAAGTAATGATGCAGTGGAAATTTATGAAGACGACGATATTCGCAATTCAAATGCGGAGACGTGCTCGTTCGTAACTAGTTTGCGCGTGCATCTACAGACAAAGGAGAACTTTATCCCGTAAATAAACTGCAAGCAAGAGGTCCAAACCTTGCAGCGCACATTTAATGGATGTCGCTCGTAGATGGGGTTTTGTGTTTATTCACAATGTTCTACAATTAGCAGGAGCAGTAACATGAAAACAAATCACCATAACGAGTCGCCAGTAGTGCTACCAAGTACAAAGTTCTACCAAAGTTTGCCATGGCAAGATGAAAGTCTTCTTAACGAATAAACTCGCAAACATTATTCCCACGACCACGAACCGGAGAGCTCCCGGGAGGACCTGCCACGTGCAATTTATTCTTCGAATCACTGCCACCATCTTGCGGGTGGTCAACGTTATTCTTGCGGATGGCTACTAGCTGAGCCACTCCAAAGAAGAGGACAACAAGAAAAAGCATAGAACGACAAAGCCAAATTAGTCCTGTGCACGAAACATCAATGGATTCGAGAGTAATTTAATCGAAGATTTTCTTTGATTTTGATGTTCCAATGTTTGTAGGAACGACTGGAAACGACCACTGGAAAGCCACACAACCAATCATCAGTCCCCTTCGTAACTTTAAATGGGAAACTTTTTAGCTGGCACAACAATAGCCCTAACCTAATCAACGATCAAACCATCCCGAGAATCGGGCGATGGCCGATGGATTGCAGACCGTCTTCAAGCGGCCATTTGAAAATGTGATTTTCCTCCACCTTAATGTACGCATCGCAAGATAAATCGGGGCTGTAGGAAAGCCGTCAAAGCATGTGCCGGGCTAGTGGCTAATCAATGCATAAAATGGATATGCGGCGTGACCAGTATGGGAAGAACGATCCTTCTGATAAAACTGGGAGACCAAGTTATTACACAGGAAACCAATCAAAGCTAAATTTTCGTTTGCATACGAGCCGAACGCTTGATCGCCGTTGGTTTCGAGGAAAAAGGCTAACTAATAACATTTCTCTCGCTCTCCCTCTCTCTCCCTCGGCTTCGTTGTTGACCTTTTCCCTATTAAACCGTCCTGCAAGGGAGTCAGACTACAACGGTCGGGATACGTTGGGAGTTGTTTTCTGGCGAAATGTTTGTGTGCTAGCGCACACAGCGCACATCCATCTGAATAGACTCATCCCCATTCTCATTCCCGTTTGCAGCCTCAAGCTCTGCACACCGAGAGTGGCCATTTGGGCAGCAAGGCTGACCATGTTTGCATAGGTTCTGTGCTGATTTCAGCAGCATCCTACACTCGATCCTCATATACCATCCCCAGCGTCATCCAACTGGCCATGTTTACTCGTATTTTCGCTGTGTCCGTGTGTATATGTTTGTGTATATGGGCTGTGTACACGCTGTGTCCTATTTTTGTTGCCTACCTACGACGTCGGTTCGAGGTGTATCCTGTTCACATCCTGTTTTACGACGCTTGTATGCCGTTGGTCCTACGGCGGGGCAGACACAGAGGTTTTCTGTGTCAAGGATCAGTGAAGTGTTGAAAATGAACTGCATACACAAACCAGAAACGACTACCGCCATTTAACACATCTCATGAAACATGGTACAGGGAGAGAGAGAGAGCGAGAGAAACTAGAAGCGAAAGTTCATTACTTCGTAGCATCCAACGGAGAGGTCAGCGAGGTGCAGCTCTGGAGTATCAGTAACAGGGATGCAATCGTTAGCACCGGAAACGGTTACTCTAGGCACTCTGAACGGTCTCTGTGTGTGCCTGTGCGCGTGTGTGTGTGCCATGACAATCCCTGTGTTCTACACAAACGAGACCCCGCTGCACCGTGGCAGTGTGGTGTAAATCCATTTAAATTTAAATTTCCATCATCCTAATACCACCACGTCGACATCTGGCCGGATTATCCGCTCCAAGAGCGCACGTCGCGTGGAAGCGAAGGTTTTCCCGATGACTTTGCAAAACGGTTGCTCCCTTGCACCACCACCCGGCCATTTGCCCGGCTCGGTTGTTGGGGGCAGGTAATTGACCCAGTTTTTGGTTTCCGCTTGGTCACGCCCAAGGACCAAATCCCTGGGATGCAGCCCTCTTTCGCTCTCAGTTGTGTCCTTCGCGCTCTTTCAATATTCCAGTGCTGGTCCTGGTGGTCCAAGGGATGGTGAACTATTCCGAAGGTGGCTCGTTAGTTGGATGGAACTGATGGAACACCCAGCTCGGGACATTACACCAACCTGTGTGAAATCCCTGATAGGCCAATTTCGACCCGATCCTGTGCCGTATCATGCTGTCATCTTCAGCGAGCGACCACAGAGCGACCGGAAGAGGCAACTGTGGACTCCCACCACTGCTCGATTGCCCCGTGGAGACGATTATTCATTCATGCAGCTTTCTTTCCATCCTTGGCTATTGCTATTTCCGCCGCTACTGCTGCTGCTTCTATGTGCGGTTTAGGCAACGGATACTTCCAGGAAGCTGGATTTTTTTCCTGTGTCCGTGTAGGTGGACTTGTATTAGGCAAGGTGGGACACTTTTGTGCTTCTGTTAGTCCTGGGGGCGTTCGCTCTATGCATGGCATATCAGACGCAGGCACCGTCTCGTTAGTCTCGCGCTGAATGATGCAGGGGTGCGTTACATGACCTCGTCGAATGTTCAAGGACTTCGAGAGCGAATTGACGGCGCGACAAAGGCACCTCTGCACGCTATAGAAGAGAAAGCAGAGCCTCTTAAGGTCAAGTGTTTGTGTACAGAGCAAACTCATGTATGGCACCTTGTACAGGCTATTTATGGGACTCAGAAATAGCATCATTTTGTCGAGTAAAGTCGTTTGAAATGAAAATGATTAAATGAAAATATTGTATGTGCCTTATTCCTAATCAAAATGTTACCGTTACATCATTTATGGTAAAATAACGTAATTTAGAGGCATTTTCCCTTCATTTTTTTTTTAAATAAAAGTTCAGATAACTAAGTATCCGCTAAAGCAAACAAACCTTGACAGAAAGGATGTCGTTGATGGAGGGTGCACAATCGCCGGGGACATTATTTCCACCACCATCACCACTTCAAGCAGCAGGAAGTGTCATTAATCAACGGTTGCTTCCCCGAGGCGTCCCGCTACGCGAGGCCGGTGTAGGCTATCCTCTGACAGCAAATCCACGCTGATGAATGCCTGATGAAGTCTTCCACGCGTGAAGTGAAAAGTGGTTCAACCCACCGACCGAAGGATAGCATGGGTGTGGGGGCATCTCAAATTAAAACGACACAAGAGAAAAGCAGGAGCAGCAGAGCAACGTCTCGCTACACGTCCCAGTCAGTGTCCCTTTTTGCAATGGTGTGGAAGCGTTGTTACATTTTTTTTACGCGTGCACGTTGTACGGTGCTGCTGTCGTTATTGTGCGGGATTTTTACACATTGCTGCTGCGGCGCTCTTTCTCTCTCTCTCTGTCGGGCGACAATTATCCTGCGCTCTGTTTTTGTCGCATTTCCCCGCGGCTTGTGTAAAATACAACTTGCCACTTGCTAAATGGCTAATCGGAGAGTGCTTTTTTGCGATGGTACTTACCATTATCTCCCGGGTTATGCGTTATGGGGCCGCCGCCGGTCGGTGAAAAGAGGTGTCCCCAGGCCGGGGCCGTACCGTTTGCTGGCAGGACGAATTGCGACACTCGAGAGGATAATTTAGCACGCAAAATGGTAGGCGAAAGCAAAGTTTACGTTTTGTGAAATTATGTGCTCTTGTTGTCTTTGGATAGAGAGCATTTAATTTAATTTTTTTTGTATGAAAATTTGAACGATTTTTAAGCTTTTTTCTTCAATTTTATATTTTATTTGACATTAAGTTACATCTCTTTTAAGCTTCTCTTTGGATTAGGAGTGAAAGAGACTTATATTCTATATTTATAGAAAAGTTCCTTCTTACTGAAAACAAAAACTTTGAGCACAGATCACAAAATTCAATTACTGTGTTAAAAAATAAGCAATTAAGAAAAAATGATACTGATAGTAATCCTAATCATACGCTCCAGAAAGCAAGAAATAATTGAAACATTCATTGTTCATTGTTCATCTTTTTTCGAATTAAATTTTTGCTTAGAGAAATTATAAGCGAATAATCCTATTCATGTTTATTTTCTATCAAGCAAGGATGACAACGAGTAGTTAACCTTGTGTCTCGTAAGCTCCACATCACATAAGCTCCCGAAATCTCAACTCTTTGTCAGATACCGATGATGTACAGTTCTACCCTAACCAATGCTATGTCAACAGTCTTAAATTAAAAGCAAACAAGAGCCCTGGCAAACCTTTCCTCAGCGTTTACAAGCAGATTACAGCTACGCAGCTAATAAATTATAATTCACAACACCAGTGCACGTTGATGAATTTTCGTCTTGCCCTCCAAACTTAAATATGTTTCCATATTTTCATTACTCTACCTCTCTCTTTCTCTCCCTATACAGCGATATCGCGCGAGGAAAGCGACGACTCCACGCAGCAGAACAACCACCATCACCTTCCGCACCATCACCATCATCACCACGGACATGGTCACAATCGTGGCGGTAAAGTGCCCTTCAACGGTTACACATCCGAGGAGTACCTCGACCGACTGGAACCAAACGGCAACATCCCGGCCGATAAGTCCTACAGCAAACGTAAGTGAACTACATGAACGGGGAGGGAAGGGGTAGCTGATACTGACAGGCTTGCGCAGCTTACCTTGACAGGCCTGTCAACTGATGCGGGGAATGGGTTTCCGAATTTGTTCGGATTCTGATCGACTAAGACAGTACTTATGTGATTTTTTAAGCAAACAAAACAGAGTTTATAGCATTACATCCTCGGCAAAAATGAAATCCTTTCCATTTTTCTACACAATTTTCTGGTAAGAATTTTTCCAAGGGCTTTGGTTTTTTTCCTTCCCTATCCTCACACTGTCATCAGAATCAACGCCTCAGGAAAACACCCCACACCCCACAGTTCAGCAATCGCCTTCGATGATGTGTCTGTCCGTGTGGCAAAAACAAACTTCCTGTTGAAGCGCCTCACCATGATGATGGTTTGGAAGCAAAAAAAAGGCCCAGCCCTGTCACACTAATCTGTTTTCTTGCGCTTAAACACACCGTTTTTGTTTGCCGAACCATTTTGAATGGCACGAAAAATCGAAGCACGAAACACGGTGTCGTCTTCCGTGGTTGGAGGTAGAAGTTTTCTTGCCTCGTCTTCTGTGGCATTATGTGTGGCGAAGAAGGGAATAAAGTTTACCCACCCCTCGGGGTTGGCAGTTACGTTACTGACAAAGAGTACGTCTCTAACCAGGGGCACAGGTTTTTTCGCTCTTCCAAAAAAACAAAAGGAGGTAAGGAAGTGCTAATGGTTTTTCTAACTTTTTTCTCCCCCATCCCTGCCGTCTTGCTGTTGGTACTTCTTTCCAAAATTTGGTCCAAAAATTATGGAGGCAACAACACGGCTAGAGGCTTCTTTGTTTCCGGCCGTCTCGTTGCTCTTCAGGCGAACAAATTACAATCACGATTACGCAACGAAAACTCTTCCGGCTTGCCAGGCCATCCCTAGGCTGTTTCTAGGCTCTTTCTTGGTTGCTTTTCTGCACATCCCTCCAGAAGAAGCCAGCCGAAGAGGGCAAATAACAATGCAGCGAGGGAAAACAATGGCAAGAAGTGGCCACGTGTCTGTATTGCTGTTTCTTTTTGAGACAAAAGTTTCATCACATGCGTAAAACGAAGTGGTGCGAGTTTGGGTTGTAGCCGTTATACTAGAAGCGAGAGTTGTCGTAAATCGATTTTTTATTGATTTTTGTCATAAAAGGGAATACATCCTTTGGAGAGTTGCAGCATGATTACACCAACGTGAATTGTTATTATTTTCAATAAAACAAGTGTTGTGTTCTCGCGCAATGTGTTTTGGAAAATATGATTTTCTTTTGCTCTCGTTATTTCACCTTAGTCTTTGCTTTTTTTACATCGCAAAAGAATGTAATGCCATCAGCTCCAATCGATTCGCTGGGAAATTTTATGCATAGAGTGCTATATATATGTTGTTCCTATAGCACAACCTTTCCCATACCTGCGGGAGCACAACTGTACGCCATTCCATTTTTCCCAAAAAACCAAAGCCAGCTCTCTCCATTATTTGAGTGATTTCTGGCCCGTTCGTTCCACCCAACCCGTGCAGCCGATATGCGACGGGACGGACGGACGGTACGAATGTGTGCAATGCGCGGCCGGCATAAGGCTCCAGGATATTTTTATCCGAGCGCAAATAAATTTATGATTATGGCTCGAGTCGCATAACTTTATCGCAACAGCGCCAACATATATAAAACCGTAAACATAGCGAAAGCAACTCGCCGTGTGCATGTTTGCGAACAAAAAAAGGAACGTTCTAGTGCTATCAGCTCTAGAGCTAGCTTCATTGATATCGAGCCAAGAATTGGGTGTGTGTGTGTGTGGGGCCACATGAAAGCACTTGGCGAGGTTTGGAGCTCGCCATCGAACGGAAGGGTTTCCTCGAGCCGAGGAAAAACGTTTTTTTTTTGGGTTTTTATTTCTTCTTCTGGATGGCTGAATTTCTTGGCCGAAAAGCAGAGATCGAAGGCGAAGGAACAAAGCAAGGCAGAGCCCCGTAACTGAATCTAATGAAAGTGAATGGGTGACAATATTTCATCCCGATACACACACACACATACATCGGTCCACACTAAACGACATCCATCGACTGTGGAGGCACGAAACTCCATCCAGTGTGTGTATGTGTACGTGTGACTTAGTAGTAAGTCACAAAGAGCCAGTAAATAACTGGCGTCTAGTTGTCCCGTCAGTTCCCGGCCGCCGCTGCACGGCGTTGTTGTTGTTGTGTGCTTTAGCGTCGCATTCTTGTCGTAGATTTGGCAGGATGAATGTGTGTCGTAATAGATAAAGTGAAATTTATGCTAAAATTCCTTTTTCTGCGGTTGTAATACAGACATTCGAGCGAATTGTGAGCCTTCAAACCTCGTCTTGAAATACTCAATCCAAGCTGTTTTGTGTGAAAACTGTTTTTTTTTTTTCGATACAAAAATACGTTTTTGTTTTTCGGAAGAAAACTTTTCTCTTTTCGTTTATTGTTGTCTCAAATTAATGCAATTATACCTTTATTGGTCCCTTCCGCACCAAGACCAGAACATAAAACGATTTAATCCGATACGACCGTCACCTTACGTGAGTGAAAACTTAACGCGTGGGGGAACTTTTGGCGCTGACAGCTAAGAATTATTTCCAGAACACTACTACTACCATCATCACCACCGTAAACTAATCGGTGTTACTACTGTGCTGCATGCAATAAACTTTCATTTCTTTCACCCGATAGGTGGAAGTCCTAACAAGTCCTTTAATTTACTTTAGCCTTTCTTTCGAATGTTTTTGGCGGCAACTTATTATGTTTTGGTAGGTGACAAGAAAGAAAACCGACAAAACAAGAGCTGATTTTTTGTGATGAATTAATTAAAACTCGGTTTTACGCTACTTTTCTGAATCCACCAAATGTCTGGAAGCAAACCCAGCTCAATCTAGGTGTCACGGAAAGAAGAAAATATAAATACACCAATTTTGAATGTTCGTGGCACTTTGAAGGCTTTGTTAGGAGCTTTCGTGGCTCTCAAATGGGCAGATGGCGAATGATTACAAAAAAATTGTTTACAACATCAAAGTCGTGCTTGCTTTTCCACTGAAAGTCCTTCCGAAGTAAATGGTTGTGAAAAGTGTCGTTAACAGGTTAATGGGTGACCGTTTGCATAAAAACGTATTTAACGTTTTGCTATAATTCTTTGACCAAATGTTCGATACCTCTTTTTTTTGCCTTTAGTTGAGTACGAATATAACTTTTCCATTTTTATTTCCTTAGGAATAAGGTAAAGGTGTGGAGAAGATGGAGAATATGAACACTAAAGGGTTTTTAAAGGACCAGAAGTTTCCGTACCACTTTACCACTTGTGAAGCTTAACCGTATCTGTCCAAGTCATAACTAAGCAAGTTTAGCTCGACAGTTTCCCCCGGAAACCCTGGACGACCGTATCGCGGCTGCTCGTAACGTAAGGATGTAAATTATTTTCTTGAAATGTGACACCCAACCTTCCACTACGCACTATACCGTGCGGTGTTAAAAAGGCGCCGTTATGCTTCGCGGGCCGAGATTTGCCCGTTGGTGGTGCGCTTGCAACGACCGGCCAGGAGAGAAGGTCACCAGATTTACGGTGCGTCGTTTAGGTGGAATTTTATTTATGGCTGTTTTTGAACAACTTTTCACGGCCGGCAGGTTGCTCGGTGCTTGTCACCCACCGCGTACCCCCGTAGCTTACGGGGAGGAAGCGTGGACGGTCACGCACGGACACGGGATTCATGCTGTGCTAAGCCGTTGAAAAGGTGCCACATAGAGCTCTGTACCCCAACGCTCAACAAGTTTTAGACGAAGACGACGAACCGGTGGCACAATTTAATGGCCCCATTTTGTTAACCAAAAGAGCTTATCCGTAAGTTGGAATGTTAAACGGCTTGGCGAGCTTGGCTTTGAATTGTTCGTGTTTCTTTAACTGAAAGGAACGGGACTTTTTCATGGAAGAGAAGATCTTTTTTTTCTTCTTTCGACGCACCTTGAAAACGGAAATTGTGCTTTGATTGTTCGCCATTCGAGCACGCGCTCCAGGAAGTGCTTTTAAACACAAGATCCATTTCATCTGGCTGAGTTGTTTCGTGCGGTTTTTGCCGGAGTTGGTTCAGCCCCCTCCTCCATCGTTGCGCTTTCGATTGTCACGCGTCGTCCGTCCGTCTCACGACTCAATTTCTCTGCGCGCTCTGCTAAATGGTTTCTCGTTCCATTAATTTTAATTAATCACTTGACGGTCGGTGGCTACGCTTGAAAAACCGACGTGAGTTCTCGCTTCTGCACGGGAAAATTCTACAAACGCTAAAGCATCATGAAAACAACGCGCTTGTTACTACTGCTCGCTCCTGTTCTCGGATGGAGAAGCCCGGTAGCTCACTCGGTCGCCGATCTAATTGGAAGCACTTTGCGTGCTTTGTGTTCATTAATTTTGCATTCAATTCATTTCCGTACGCGCAGGTGTGAAGCAGGGGCCAGCCCAAATCTTGGACTTTATTAATGTTGTTTTAAAAATTGACAAAATGTTGGGACGGGATTTGTGTGAAGACCGTTGTTGTGCAAAGTTCCAAATTGTTTTCAAATATCTGTTTGTTTGTTTTTTTAGGTTTTGTGGTGTTGGCTAGCAACGATGTTCTATGTATCGACTGTATGCATTGATAGTTAATTTTAATTTCATCCGGATTCATTCCATTAGTGAAACATTTATTTTCGTTACCGATTCGGCCCCATTAAAACATACGACCCCCTGCACGCCCAGGATTCCTTTCGATGCTCAGACTGCGGCAAGGAAGTGAATTCGGAGAATGAGACGTTATGTTTGGCACTGGAATTGCTCGATGCCATTTTCAAATTAGAATTTGTATAACAATGTATGTGTGTGTGTTTGTGTCCCTGGGTTGGGCATTATCGAGTTCCGTGAAAGTTGTGCCATGCAATTGCCGGAACGAAAAAAAGTTTTCCCCGCACGCTCGCGTACACGTACGTTTGGCTTTTTTGATGTTTTCTTCAAAATTACTGAGGGTTTTTTTTATTCTTCTTCGACAAAGCATGTAAGCACTAATCGGTATCAATGGTTGTTTTTGCACGGGGGTGGCAGATGTGGTGGAAAATTCGCAACTTTTTCCCTTTTTGGTCAACGATAAACACACATCGCAGAGGGTGTCTCTTACGCTCGAAGTGTTATTCCGAAACTCGTTAAATAGACATTTTTCCTTGTTTGTTGGGAATGGCAAAGCAACGGCAAGAAACGAGCAAAGCTCGTGGAAAAATACCTTGTGTCGAAGTAGAATCGCTTGGCAGATGCCATTTGGCTGGTACACGTGGTAGAACTGTGGTAGCAACGTGGTACTTCAAACAAGATTCCCAAAAAAAAAAACCCTTTCTACGACCTTTCTCTCTGGTCTCCACACCATGGAGACAGTACATTGGAAGCATAAAACCGGTCTAGACTGGTTTTATGTTGTGAAGTTCTCTTCAATTTCTGCACGGTCCTGTGCACCAACAGCCCAGCCCCGGGGTTTTACGCCTACGAGATAGTATCGTAATGCAATATTCCGCTCTGCCCTCCGTAAATGGGAATCAGAAGTTGTTTGTACCTTTTTGCCGTTTGGTTGATTAAAGTTTGTCCACTTTTGATGCTTGGAAATGGGACGGGACATCGACAAGGTGGAGATATGATTTCTATTCTACCGACCGAACCGTGGCACCATCTTATGCTACCATCTTTAACCTGCACTTGAGGACGTTCCGTCTGCCACTTTAAATACATTTTCAGTCCAGGACACTTGACGCTGACGTTGGTTCGGCTGCCGTAGCTTGTGGTGCTACGATTCTTCAAAAAGGCACATCTCCAGAATATCATTGCTGGGATCTGCGGGACGAGTGAAGTTATTACCTAAGTACTAAGTAGTAATCCCTCAGAGGCGGCCGGGTTGCCTGTCGTTCTCGTTGGCTGGAAGCAAAAGTTATCCCACGACAACGTGCGCCTAGTTTAATATTGTAAGCTCCAGTGTTCAAGATGCTATGAATTCTCATGGGGATGATGGAGCAACGTGGTCGTTGTGACAAAATCCCAAACAGACTAGCACGCCGCTGCCAAACTAAAATGTAAAGTCGACTCGCCGAGCTGGAAAGTTAAGTGATGTCGTGCTGTTTTGGAAAGTTTGGCAGAAGAAGGTGGCCGAAAAAGCAAGTTGGAGCAGAATACGCAAATTTCTATGCATAAGCATCGGTGTAAAAGTTGACAGTATTAAGTGCGCCACGAACTCCTCCACGGCAATAGTTAGCGCTAGTTACAGCTCTGAGTTCCACAGAATCACAGAAAAGTTGTTCGGTAGTTGCTATGAATGGTGCTCACCATGGTGCTGTACTTGGCCATAAGGATTAAACGATCGGAGCTGGCAGCTTAATAGGATGATAAACTGTTTATTTCAATTTAATGCCTATGCTGAAGTTCATGTTTAAAAACCTTCTTGTTAGACAATAATCGTCCATAAGTTCGAAAGATATCACCCACAGTTTTTTTACAAAAGGCTTCCATTTTTGTAGACAAAAACATACACAACCTACACCTGGTTCCGCCATTCAACAGTGCTGAGTCGAACGGAACCGGCCAACCCTCCAAAAAGACATCAATTATTCATCGGATCAATCTTTATTAATACGCACTTTTTGACACGTGATTTGCGAAACGAACAAGACAGGACCGTGATTGGCTTTGGCACGTGATGCGGAACCTTCCTGTATATCCAAGAAGGGGACGCGGACGACGTGTGCATTAAATGGCAGAAAGCAACCATTTCCCTCAAGCGCGCCTTGCTTTACAGCCGATGTATTTTCTTTCTTATTTCAACAATTCAGTTTGCTGGTAGCTGCTTGCAGAGGAAAGGAGTAGAAAAATCGATTTGAAAACGCAGCACCGCTTTGCCCGAGAATCGATACCTGTACGCAGGCCCCTGGTGCGTCCCTGGAGAGATCCCCGGAGACGACGCGTCGGAGTTCTGCACGCGCCCGCCTAGCGATTGGAGCGGTGTGACTGATAGGTTGTTCGGTTGTTCAAATTCAATTCCATTCCTGGAAGAAAGACAACAGTTCCTCCGGTGAGGAATGTATCTTGAATTTCCGAATTGTTGTTGTGTTTTCTCCCTTGATTCCTGCGCTTCATACACGAACTTCAATTTACCTGTGGTGTGTGTGCGCGCAAGCAATGAAGGAATCGAAGCGGGCTTCTCAAGTAACTAAAGGAATGTGTACGGTCTCTGTCTTGCTAGCGATGTTCTTGATTGGATGGGAAATATATTTCCGTACGGGGGGTTAGGGATTGAGCCGAGCCGAGCACTTTATCTTTTCCCATTTTTGGCAAACTTTCTCGCCCTCCTCGTCCGCACGGACATACGGACATCCCACAGGAATCGATCACTCAATTGAATTGATTTTGGGGGCTTTGGCACGCATCGCTGCATGTAGGTGCCCGGTTTTTGGAGGGTGAAAATGGCAACTTCCTAGGCATATGTTGCGCCCGTGTGTACACGCGTATGCATGTTTGTTAGAGCGGTGAGCAACTAACTAATCTAATCAGTGTGAAACGTTATCCTGTTGTAGCCGGGTTGGAGGCGGCAATCAATAAAGGATTTGATTGCCTGGAGAATGTGGCGAGGTGTTTGGTAATGTTGCAGCGTGCCGTGCCAGCATGATCGATTAGCAATCAAAGGAGAGCTGCACACGTTTGCTTTTAATTAGGGTATCCTGCGGTACGTTCATAGGAATTTAATTCAATTCCATTACGTTATATGGTCAGATTTGGTAATTTTGAAGTATGATTTAAATGCATAACAGAAAAGCTATTATTATATCCTAAAAAGTTGGTAAAATTAAAGTAACATCATCCAATAATCCACTACGATGATAGCAGCCGGAACTTTAACGATGATATCTTTATCGGCCAACGCGAAACGTGACCATGGTTGGAGCGAAACGATAATAACGTGCCTGTACTTCGTTAGCCGGAACGGAAATGGTTGCTGTACCACAAACCTCTCGCAGAAAAGTGCCGTTTGCGTGTGTCACAACTGTGTGTCTAGCACGAAAGTCTCGCGGGAGTTGGAAAGGCGATGGAGCCGCTTCACTCACCGCTAGAATGTGCTACATACGCTTATGAATTACTATAATATAAATTTTCATTCCTTTCAAATTATCCGACATCGCTAGCGATCGCTGCTGCACCCTCCAGGAGAACTACCAAGGAGCGAGCTCTACTGGGAGAGGTGTGGCGCGTTCTGTCAGCATCATTAAGATTGGAATGGATGATATCCAATCGCGTCTTGAACATTCTTCGATTAAAAGAACGAGGAGCTACGGGGAGGGAGAGTTCTCGACATTTGCTGTCACAACACACACAAACCCGCACTGTGCACCATTTTCTCAATGCGATCGATTTTCATGCCAGTCAGTCAGAGTAAGGGACGATCGTTACTAGCGCGTGGTGTATTTTCGCTCTACGATTTGAGCTGTCATTCTGACGAAATGTCCCAAAATGACCCGCTTGTCGGCAACCGTTGTCGCTGAAGCTGTTCAATCGATATGAATTTATTTTCATCATAATTTGTTATTGGCGTGTCTGGTTGCGCAGGGTCCTTCTTAGAAGCTGCTTCGCTTTCCCTTTGCGTTGCTACGTAGATGCCCATGCAAATGAGATTGTGTCCGTTCGAAATGTTTGGAATATGATTTTGAGTTTGTGTTGTTTTTGCTTGTTGTGAACCCACCGCACACCGCACCAAGTGTTTACGTATGCTGTCGGCAATTTAATTTATTGCTGCGTGTGCTATCAATAAAAAATAAACAGCACCGATTGATCGTTTGATAGGAAAGTCTCCTACCGACTTGCTGGTAGTAATTAAGTTTACAAGAGAGAGAGAGAAAAAAGTTAACCTTGGAAAAATGTAAATGAAAAGCTAGTCAAGTCGTTGGAACCAACTTTGCCTTCGATGTTTTACGCTGTACAGAGAAAGTAAAGCACAACTGTTCACTGTTATGCAACACTACATCTTTATTAGCACGAGCAGATGGAGTTTTGCCTCCTTTTGTGTCCTAAAAACATATAAATTGTACCAGTTGGCTGTCATAGAGCGCGAAAGTGGAACAAATTTTAACGAAATTGGCAACAAGAACAAAAAAAACGAGACACACCCGGCAATCGTACTACAACGCTCATGGCTGCACCTTCGTTACGCTGACTGTGTGATGCAATTTGCTCGCATAAAAAAGGGCGGGCAAATGTTTACTCAGAAGTGGAAAAGTTTAGTAAAAACAATTTTGCTCTACTACTGCAGCCAAAGATACCGGGAAACTGGGACCCGCGACGACGATGGAAACAATCGTACATCAAGCCACTTTACGAGCCGCAGCAGCGAGCTCGGGGTGAAATGCACCCGTGGAAATTAAAACCGGCGCCGCGACTATGCTGCGAGTGTGCGGCCTCGGGCGTGCGGCTCGGGATATCCGGCAAGCTTTGGGTGTACGGAGAGATGGGCGGGTTGAATAGTTCCTAGAACGTAGAAGATTGTTTCCAAAGGATGAAATGCTCCATTTAAATGTTTGAAACTCCTTATTTCGATTCCAAATTTTTATGAGCATTGTCTTTTTAAGTTGTTTGAGGGTTAATCAAGCAATAGTTTTATCAGATTTTTGAGTTTTTTTAGAGATGGGAGAGTCCGTAATCCTTTTTCTCCAAATGAATGATTGGATGTAACACAGCACCAATAATTTTTATGAATCTTTTCACTACTCTTCACGTTTGTATGACTCTCAGTATTGGAATATTTTTCACAATTATGTAAGGAGTCTCACCTCAAAAATGTGATAAGCTCGGCGCATAGCGTGAGTTGTTTTCATCTTAAAATTGTAAGTCGTTATTCGACTCGTAGAATGGTTTGATACCTCGAAAGTTCTTTGCTGATCTGTCCTAAGAATCCGTAATTTGATTTCTACTAAAATGAATCGCTACTCGAAGAATAATGAGCGAGTTAAATCGCATGGGAATAGTGAATGGATTTTTTTGGTGAATTTTTGCTTTATCAAACTAAAAGAAAAGAACTAAAGATTCAATTTCAAATGGGAATTCCATAAATCTTATTAAACTCTTTTAAAAGAGTAATTAACATTGATTTTTAAAAATATTTAATTTCATCATTTAATTTCACTGAAAATACATTAATGCACGTGTTCTAGACACTTTTCTACCCACAACCGTCGGTGTTCTTGAACTATCGTTCTCATCAGACGACACTCGCGCGCGCCTCCTTGCTGCTATCTTTTATGCTTATAAAACAACTCTTTTATTATCAACCTTCCCTCGCAAAAAAGAAGAAAACAAAACACAAAATCGCAAAAAAAAATACTAACCCTTGCCGAGAAACAGAGCGCACCCACATTAAATCGTCCTGTGTGCAGTCGCGTTGTAGTTTCCGTCGCCTCTTTTTTCCATTTTGCCTTGCCGAACTCCTCCCGTGTCGCGGTACAGTAATGTTTCGCAGTTGCAACTCGCTAACTGGAGAGTGCACAAAAAAAGAGGACGTCAGACAACGAACCGACATACAGCTCCCACGGGAAGAGAGAGGAAGAAGGCGAGCATAAATGGTATGCCTAACGCGCGTGCACACTCTGCCGGATGCAATGACATCACTTTCCTTCTATCCATTGTGCAGAATTGCATTGTTACACGGGTGCATTCAATGCAAAAGAAAACAACTAACTGTACCGGGGAAGAGGACGCCGCACAAGGAGGGCTCTCTAGCAAACCCCACACGATCCACTTCAAGCAAGCCTGAGTCAGACACTTCCGTTCGGTTCGCTTCCGGATTCCCCAGAACGACGGTGGTTGGTGTGGTGTATTGTGCGTTGCAGTTTTGGTTTTTGTCGTTCAGATCAGGCACGTTCTGTTTAGGAAAAGGCGAAGGCAGCAGGGGAGTGTTGGTCCTGTCGGTACAATAAAATGTCACAACTTTATGCGGGTGGCTTGGAAGGGGTGAAATTCGTACTTTATTACTGTTAGCAACCCTAGTGCACGGGGTCTGGCAGCGAAAGTGTGTGCCGGCGGCCGGCTTAACGGAGTGCCGACGGGTTATAGCAAAGGGTGTTGTCGCGCGCCGATGGGCGTAAGTTAAGCTCCTGCTTAAATATGCACCAAGCATCAAGCGCGCACCGTTCGAGGGCAGTGCAGTGTGTGCACACCAAGAGAGAGAGAGGGAAGGAGAAAGTAAAAAAAGAGTCATAGTTTGAAAGCGGAACACAGCTTGAATGTAAAACTGTCGGGATAATGGAACCGGGCGATGCTGGGCGTTAGTGACCCAATTTCTCCATTATGCCAGTTTTATCCCGGTACGCGTCGCAGATTCGTTTCACCGTGACTGGGCGTCTTTTTTGTTTTGTTCGCTGACTTACACGGCAGCCGTAACAGCCGGTGATGAATTTCCCATGCAAATTAGGTTCGTCGGCCGAAATAGAATGGGCGCGGCGCAAATCAAGGAGGTTCAAGAATTAAATAAATCATGACACCGTTAAATTCTTCCTTTCGTAGCTTGGGAAGGGAGCTTTTTGTGTAGCGTAAAAAGCCACAACGTGTGTCTACAAACTCGGGAACATTTTATAAACTGACTTCCGGTTTGGCAGCACCCGCCTACATGTGGGTGAAGGTCGTTAGCTGTGTTGGCGGACTTCCATTTGGTACATTTTTTCATTTTATCGTGCGCCATTTTCCCCCCTGTTACCTCGCGCTATATGAAATTATTGGGGCGCCATCAGGGATACGCTGGAGTTTTTCCAGCAATTTTCGCGCCGACTTCCACGGTCGTGTCGTGTCTTGCTGTGTGTATGTGTTTTTCGGTCGAGTGAAACAATTTGTATGAATAAATCATACCCATTTGTGCCCCGTTATGGAGCTTAACCTGCTAACAGAAGCTGCTTCATTCAGCTCTGATGATGCTAACACGTTATTGGGTTTTAGACGAGCGTTTTATGTGTGTGGGGTCTTTGTTCCTTTGCTCCTCTGGAAGCTTGTGTGTGCGCTTTTTAATCATACTGAAAATCTGTAAGCTTTTCCGAACCTGCAATCTTCCATGATACAAAGCTTTTTGTGCCCTTTTTTTAAATTAACCCTGAAAAAGGGTGTGTTCGACATAAAACGCTACCGCTTCCATTATGCGTCGAAAGGAATTGTAAAGACAGCAGAAAAAAACGGAAGAAATTTATATGCACAGAGCTGTATGTACTTTTGATGTCTTTTAGGGAAAAGTTTGGTGAAATGATGAGAGAGTATTCTAGCAAATTCTGCAGATTGTTTTTCGGTGAGTTGTGTCTATTATTCTCACCGGAGATGGCAATCTCATCTCGGAAGCTTTTTACGGCTTATGAGGCTATTAGGCAAGCAACTTTCAGGGTTTTGAGAGAGAGAGAATCACATTGCTAGTGGTATCTCAAGTCTTCGAAGTAAATATAAAAACATGAATTAGTGTTCTTGCTTAAATTATTTCATCTGTATGGTTGCTACTTTGGATTCGACGGCAAGTAAAGAAACTACAAGGATGTTAAAATATGTTCACTATTTAATGGTAAAATTAAAGCATGCATCTCAACTTTACATACATTCTTATCGAACGGTTAATCTTGAAAATGAATTGAATCTGCCTGTTGTATAAGAGTGAGAAAGGAATGCGGAGGAAGTACTATGCTAAAGCTAGAAAATAAAAATAGGAGGAACATATTTCGAGTTACCAGCACAAAAAGCTCTTAGGCCGGCCTCGTGGTACAGTCGTAAAGTCGTACAACTTAACAACATGCTCGTCGTGGATTCAAGCCAGTAATGAACCGTGCCCCATACATAGGAATAGTCAGTCCTGCTATCTCTGTCAAGTCATCTATCTAATTTCTATCAAGTCACTGAAAGCCAAGAAGGCCACTAGTGATACTGGCAGGTATAAATTCGTTTTTGTGTATGTTTCATTAACTATAGTGATTTTTTACAATTAAATAATACATGATATGCTTAAAGAATTGTACATTTGATGCGTAAAAACTACTGTTTTCAGCCACTGAAATGAATAGTCCATAAACCAATGACATGAATAAACTACTCACGTCAATGGTTGTTAACTTCATTTTTGTCAATGTGGCCAATACTAACAACCTCAACCCTTCACGCAACGCTGTTCCTTCCACTCATTATATACCTTCATATTAAGCCACTTTTCGCCAAAATTGCTCACTGTTACTTTATCAAATTAAAGTGTCCAAATGACATCAAAAGCACAAATTCTAAAGCCTGTAGCTCAATGCCCGAAGCCTCCGGAACACATTGTTTCGAGGTGGTCGTACGATGTCACTCGTTTCAAGCTTCGTTATATCCCTGGTCCAGGCGTGTCCGGTTTTGAACTTCGCATCAAAAGCGGTCGAAGGTATTATCAAACAACCAAGAAGGGAGGAAAGATGGTACAGAAAATGGGTTTAAGGTTTCTTTTTTTTGGGTTCAAAACAGTTGGTGCAAATGGTGGCCACTTTCAGGACAATCGGCTTCGTTTTCGGTTCCAGTGTGTTGCGCTTCAAACTACAACCACTACTACTACTTCTACTGTTCTGCTAGCGCGCCAGTAACGATTCTAACCGGGAACAATATGGCCTTCTTGGTATTTTGCCTGCAGGCAAAAAGGTTCAGCGAACGCCTCCTGCCAAACGCCAGGCCATTTCATTTCATCCCACGGGTTCCCCATTCTTAAGGTGGTCATTCCTGCTTCGACTGCCGAGCCATCACCGTCCTCCAGATGGTTGATGATAAAATGAGAAAATGGCATTCACACTGTGGCCCCGGAACGGAACGGTGATACCGCAAATGGGCGACGGTGTCGATGGGGCGCGAAACGAAACGCATTTTGTGGTTCGTCCGATCCCTGGCGGCCATCGAGAATGATGTGTGAAGATGATAGTCAACTCCTCATGGCTGTAGAGTTTGCGGATAAACAAAACCAGCAGGAAAAAAAACGACCGACGGCCACAGAAACCTTTTCTCAACCACGGCGGCAGAGCTCGAATAGTAAAACCACAGAACGGTTTCAAATCGTCAAGCGGAGGCGTCCTGGCCAAACGGTGTGTCCAGGGGAGGGTGGAAATCCCTTTTCCACCAATGATACCTTTTTTTGTTGCTGTCTTTCACTGTGTGAAGGGACATAAAAGGGGGAGGAACAAGAAAACACACAACCAGAAAGGAAGAACGCGAAACGGAAGGATCATTTTGAATGGTCATTATTTTTTACAATGCCCGCAGCCAAACTGGCGGGTGGTGGTGGTGGGAGCGGTGACCTTTACGATGCTGATGGGCTCCCATTTTCCTGGGAAACGCTTGGCCAAAAGTGTCCGTCATCTGTGACCAAATGATCTGGGCGCGTTTGTGTTCCTGGTGGGGTGGGCCGGGATCCTGTTTTTTGGCGTCAAGGAAGAGGATGGGTTAATAGAGAATTAAAGAAGCTAAAGGAAACGTCAGAAGCTGCAGTTCACGGCTCCCTCCCGAATCCTTTCAGGGATGTGTTTTGTGTCAATTCTTTAGATTTTCTGGACCGGAAAAGTATTTTTAATCCATTGGGTGCTGGAATTATATTTCGTTATTTTTATTTCAATCCTTTTCGAAAGATAAAAACGAATTAAAATACAATTAAGTATGCTAACATCACGTGCCTTTCCTTCTGGAATGAGTGCAAACTAAGGTTTTATTTTATTTTCACTTAAGAATTCCACACGCACACAGTTTTCATTGGCATTTAATAGCTAACCTGGTACATCGTTATGGGTTTTCTTTTTAAAATGTTTATTTAATTTTAACGACGCTGTTCCAGAACCCAGCAACCGTGTTTTCCTATCACCCGACACACACACACACACACACACACACACACACACACACACACACACACACACACACACCACACACACACACACACACACACACACACACACACACACACACACACACACACACACACACACACACACACACACACACACACACACACACACACACACACACACACACACACACACACACACACACACACACACACACACACACACACACACACACACACACACACACACACACACACACACACACACACACACACACACACACACACACACACACCACACACACACACACACACACACACACACACACACACACACACACACACACACACACACACACCACACACACACACACACACACACACACACACACACACACACACACACACACACACACACACACACACACACACACACACACACAGCAAGACATTAAAAACAAGTCACCGTGTTGAAATTGAAGCTTCCCCAATCCATCGGCTGCTTTTCCTGTCCGAAATAACAAAATGATTCAAAACAGATCCGTATATAAAAAAACAGGGACCTAAATGCCATCCCGAGCCAGATGCCACCGACGGGCCGACCTGGCTACTGTTTAACCGCAGCTCGAAAAAAAAAAAGAAAACAAACTTTAGAGCAGAAAAAAAAGATACCCATTTGGTTTATTGAGCGCCATTGGAAGGAGCCATTTTCATCCCACTAAGTAGCACATTCCGTGCGACACCTTTTATGTGTTCGTGGATGTTATGAGTTTCTTTTTTTGTATCTCCTCGTTTCCTGGAATAGCTAATTTGGATGTTGGAAGGGGAAAATGGATGCCTTTTTCTGTACCTATAAACACCTCACTATGACTCCTGCTAAATAGGTGGCAATCGTAAGTTTGCTTATCGTAATAACTGACACAAATGTGTCGAGAAATGATTGGGCCGCCATAGGAAGGGAAGCGAAATTGAAATATCAAAAGGAAGCAAAATGAAGAATCAAACGCGTGCAAATTAATTGTATGCTTTTATTGCTGTCGTCTCTGTTTTAATTTCCTTTTTGTGGATCTTGTTTCACTTCCTCCGTGCTAGCTGACGGGGGCAGTCCGGATTTGGTCCAGAACTCGTGCTGCTGTGCTTGCTGTTGTGTGCGTTTTTAATGGATTTGACTTCCTGATCGCAATCTCCCGCCCGTTGACAAAGTACGAACTTTCAATCGCAACGATTGATTGATTTTTTGTGTGTTTTCGGACGGAGCAAATAAAATTAAATATTTTACAGCGTTCATCATCATCGTCACTTATTGTCGCACGCGTCTTTTGTGTCATACAGCGCGAAGCGGAGCTAAAAGCAATTAAATATCGCCATTTTAAGTGAAAAGAAGAACGATCTCCTCCTCTCCTCTCCCTGGTGACAGCAGGCGGGGAGTTATTTGCGAAAAAAGTAAAAATCATAAAAGCTCTTTTGGAAATGGTTGCTGTGTTCCATTACCCGGCGCAATCGATCGGTGGACAGGCCCATTAAGTAGCTTATGCTACTTCTGCGACTGTTTCCCCCCCCCCCCTCCCCCTTGTAGGTAGGAATAGAGAAGAAAAACTCCCAAGAACACCAGGACCGGCGGAATCGTAATGCCGCCGCCGGCATGAGTCGTGGGAAGCATTAAAAATTAATCAATAATCCACGGTAATGGAAATTTATTGCGGATTGGTACGCAAATAGAGCTCGCGTGCGCCCTATCCCCCAAAACCACCCCACCCCTGGTTGAAGTTGGAGCGGGCGGGAGTGTAGGGAGTAGGGAATAGCAGGGAAGGAAGAGCTGGTTGCTATATTTGAAACCAAATGGACAGTGAAATTGATTTGTCGGAATGTGGGCCGGGATCTGGAGATTTTTATGCTTGCTTTCGCTTCTCTTCTTTCCTCCACACCCGCCTAATCGCGTCCAAAACAAGTGCATATGGAAGGAACGAGGGGGAAATAGGTGGATGGATGAGCAGAAGATGGTTGGGAATGGTAATGGTGGTCATGCTGTAGATCGCGCTCTGTATGTTGCTCATGTTTTGTGGCGATTTATAGGCGGCTGTTCGTTAGCGGTTTGATATTCAGTGGCTTAGATCACAGTGGCCGCGCGTCGTTGCGTGTGTACGTGCATATGATTGTGGTTGAATTTTTCCGGATCGGGAAAACCTGATTCGATTAATTTCACACTCAATTGGAAAACCCCGTTTCCCTGGATCTGCTGCTGCGGTATTAAATCGTGGGCAAGCGGGATGGGCGAGCTGGTTCGTTGAATTTCATAACCAGAGAGTGTACATATAAGTTCTTTGGGTTGGAAAAGGCGCAGTATCTAGCTTGCTAATGGATTTTAATTGAATAAAACATCAGTTTCTTACTATAGATAGTATCTGTAGAATATTACAGCGTTGGGGAGGATTTGTTTATGCTTTTTGATATTTTAATTAGGCTCTAAATTATTGTTGAATCAACTGTATAGCTTATTGGACTGAAAACAGCCCATCAGTTGTGGAATAAATGAAACAGTATGTACTATTGAAAATACCGCTGGAATGTTTTATGTGATTGAGTAAAAAAGTAAAACAATTTCGAGCAACAAATAAATAATATCAAATTTGATATTTTTCAACGCAGTTTCTCCTTTTAAAATCCTATAAATACTGTTCCGCGTTACTTGATGTAAATCCCTACACCCAATTCATCCCTTATCCTTGACCCTTAACAAGTACGCTTCCGATGGTAAAACATTTCCAGTTCTTCCATCGATGAATAATTCCTTTCGCGATAAAAGCTCTCAGCACAAAGAACGCTTGCTGCGCTGGGCCACCTCTTACCACTGAGCGGCCCAACCGTTCTTCTTAGTACTCACCATTTCCATTTCCCCCATTTCCATCCAAAAGATCGAACCACGAGCCAGGTATCATAATGCTGTATCGCTGCGAGGCAAATTTCCTTTCCCTCAACCAGTAGGTAAAGCGCCCGGGAGGAAAAATCACTTCCGGCAGAGCAGTGCGAATTAAATTTAGCTCCCGGTTACAATTTTCCACGAAACTACTACCACACTCGTAGAATGGCCGGTGGTGGTGTAAATCCGCGACGTTCAGCGTAACACTGCAGCCGAAGCTTTCTTGAAGATGGAACCGGTTTCTTCGAGTTAGCGAGCAGCGATCAGAGTATGAAGCGGGGGAGTAAATGTTGTTATAATCCAGTTCCTGGTTGAAATATCCCAGGGCGCACATAGACGCACACAAACACTCGCTTATACCTATCCTGGGAGAGCTCCAAGATCCTGCCGAGTAGTGTACCTACCGGGCTCGGTGGTAGTTGATACAGCAAACAAATTAAGCTGAGTGAATTTCTGCCAGGAGGTTATAAGATAAATATTTGTCCTTGCACGGAAGGGGAGGTTGCGATGGGTGGGTAGTAGTTGCAATATTCCATCATTGCTCCAGGCGTACTGGCAAGCAAGGGGGATACATTTACACTTGCCCGTACACTTTGCCCGCGTAATGCAAATCGCGTTTGACGGTGGTGTGCTGTGTGTTTCTTTCGGATGGCACTCCTCCTTCCATCACTTGGGCATCGATAATGTTTGAACAAAGTGCAACTTGTACATTCGAGTTGGCAAATTGTTTAACTGCGTGTACTTCACAGCACACTCCAGTGGGCAGAAGCGTGTGGAGTAGTGCAGTGTAAATAACACAGAACGGAAGTTGTGCTTGCCCGTAGTAGTACCGATGGCGGCAATCAGTGTTTGAACAAGTTTGAAAATTGATGAAGTAATCAAACCGCCATAATTCCGTCTCACGCAAAGTTGCACTGTTTGGACAGCAAGGGAAGCCGCATCGTTGCGCTACAAGCGACGATATCCTATTGGGACGATAGTTTCAACAACATTTTCTTACTGTATTTTTTTCTCTCCTTTTCATACTTTCAGATTGGAACAGAGTAAGCGATCACGAGCGCGTCCATCGGCAGCTGTCGGTGTCGTCCGACAGCAAGCTGCTGGACGACGACATCCGGGAGGAAACACGTGTGATAATGCGACCTAAGAAGCCACCCCGGCCGAAATCCGAAGTGTTCTTGAACAAGCACGACCCGCACCCGAGAAGGAAACGGTTTAGTGCATTCGGGGTAAGTTGTTTTGTTTGTTCGTGGTTGTATGGACAGCTTGAAAGACAGTTGTGACAGTAGTGCGCCCTATTTTGCGAACCAGAGGATACTATTTACCGTTGCGTCAATCCCCTTTTTGTAAAACGACGTATAACTTCTGGCGAACTCATCAAAACAAACTGCAGAATGGCACGATTAATCATCTGCAAAGTTACAAAACTTTCACGACAGCATTTACATGAAGTGAAAGGGATATATTTTTTGTAATATCCTTTCCCGTCAAAGTACAGTGTCAGTGAAGTACCAAACATGGCGTCCCAAAAGCAAAGGTCTCGACAGGGAAAGGTACTTGCCCAGTGGCACACATCATCAGGGTGGAAAACTTTACTCCATTCAACGTACATACGTGAGCATAATGCAGACTTTTTACTCCATTTTGTATGTGACAGATTGTTTTTTTTTTTTCTCTCCCTTTAATACATCATCTCTCTGTCTGTTTAAATCCTTTCCCTTCGTGCCTTTAGAGCTTTGCCGGAACAGCGATGCACGACAAATGATGACCTATCCGTCCTGCTAAACCCATTTTTCCACCAGCTCTAAACGCCCCGCCAGCACACAGGCAGCCGACGGTGATGAAAAAATGGGGCAAAAATGTCTGCTGCATTCTTTGTTCATTTGCATACGAAAGCTACCCAAAAGTTGTGCTGGGGTTTTAGTGCTTTCCATTCACGGGTTTGTTTGCTTTCGGGCGCAGTTGCCTGTGGCTGCACTGCTGATGATAGCGGATTTTATGTAGCCAGCGAAGGGCAAACAGTGTAAAGCGTACTGCTGGAGGTTGATTTAAAAGCGATGGTGCATTTGCGAAAGCTCCTTTTGCTGATGGTTGGCTTAATTTTAACACTTGCCGATGTGTTGTGCTGCATTGTTTTATGATTCCGGGGGAAGTTAAGCTAGTAAGTTACGCTTTTGTCTTGGTTTTGTTTTCAATTTTAAAGTTTTTCTCATTTCTTTGCATTTTCCATTTAAGCTCGAAAGTAAGAGCACCTTGAGCATAATAAATGTATGATGATGTGTGTCTGCATGCTCACCAAAAACAAACAATTCCTGCTGATTGCACAACTGGGAAAGCAAATCATCATAAACTATGAACAGGTTGGGGTAAAATGTAAAGGCAAACGAATCGTTTGCTCCAACGCAAAGAGAGAAAAGATAAACTACACTTCTCAAAAGAAAATTGAGTACGTGAAGCCAGAGGGTAAGGTACGGCTGGGTACGAATCTTGCCTCATAAATGATGCAATACGATTCGAAAGATGCTCCAATTGCTTTCGATATCTTAGTGTTTTTTTGCACACTTTGTCTCGATGTGTTCAAAAAAGTTGAAAGTATTTGATTTTGTTTGAATATTTAGTTTTGTTCAAGTTAAAGTAAAATTTTGAAACTTCTTTCGTTTTAATTTGAAGAACTTTATTTCTCTTGCGACAAACAATAATTTATTCCTATCAACATTTTATTAAAACTTTAAAACTAACACCGACCACAAACCAATGCACTTTCTAAGGATGTCGCTCAATCAGCTGCAATTGTACGCAAGTGCCAACTTGCGCGCGAGTGTGTGTGGTTTGGGTTGACGGAGGTGGCTAAAGAATTGTGTGGCATTCAACTCGTCGAGAGCTTAACTTTTTTACCATTTACTTGAGAGCGTTTGAATAGTCTGGGAAAGTTTTCCACTTCGTTTACCATTGCTTTTCGAGCTCTGCTGCTCTGCTTCGGGGGCTGTTTTCGTTTGCGAACTTTTGACCCGCAATGATTCTATTCTGTTCCATTTTATTCTTTTCGTTCTCTTTCGTTCAATAACAATACTCAGGGAAAGGAAAGTTACACCACATTCTCGGTTGCTTTCCCACCACTTTCTTGCGCAACTGTTTCCGAGTGAAAACATCACACCGAAAGTATCGCACCCACAAAAGCAAGGAAGTAACTGCACTTGGGCACACCACTCGCCCGAAAGAAAAATGTAAAGTAACGCACCGAAGTGCGGGCAAAGGAACACCACCCAGGGATTTTTGCTTTTGAATTGCTGTTGCCTTCTTCACCCCGGGTCGGTACGCAACGATGGCGAGCACATAAAAGAGCTCTGCGTGTAAAGCAGCTTTGGGCGGGATGTGATTTTTCTGAACACATTCCCTGGCGGTGGGGCAATATTTGATGCCTTTGGGGTCCCACAACCATTCAGTATCGGAACAGTACCACCAGCAAACCTGTGGATAAAAAAAACCACAAGAAAAATATGCAATCCGGACCTCGCTAACACAGTGGTGAAGCTTGTGATAGTGTGGGAAGAAATATTTGAATATGCTTTGCAATCAGAATTTATCTACGGGAAGGGAAAAATTGAATTTCATTGCTGCCCATCAAATCCGCCGTCGAGTAATGGCAAGCTCCGGCTCGCTGAATGGTTTTTTGATAACAAGTGCAAAAGTTTCGCGATGGGGAGGAAAAATTGATCGCAAAGCAGCTTTGAGAATGGTGAGAGAAGTCGAAAGCACTATCTTTAAAAAATGATTTAAAAAACACTTTGTGTAGTTTTATAAGTTTTTAAAGTGTTTTTTAAACAGAGCAAAAAATGTTCAAAAATATACAAAAATATACAAAAATTCCCATGGAGGCGCCTGGTGCTTGACGTCGCTTTGAGGTTGGCACTGTCAGGGCGCTTTAGGCGTTGCCTTTGATATGCATGGAAAAGGATTGCCGTGATGCGTGAAATACCATTATTAGTGTGCTCATAAATTTTGCCACACGCCTTCCAAATGAACCTCATTTGATGTTCAATTAAAAAGAGCTTCTTAGTGCGCATCAGTCAATCTAAAGCAGCCTCATAATGTGCTACTGTCTGTGTGTGTGCAATTTACAACATAATTTACTTCAAAGCATTGTTTCGTGAAGCAGACACACACACGCCATTAAGTCCCTCCTTTCCGTGCCATACTTCTTGCAGATCACACACACACACACACACACACACACACACACACACACACACACACACACACACACACACACACACACACACACACACACACACACACACACACACACACACACACACACACACACACACATCCAATCAGAATAGTCCATAAAACCACCCCCCCCCCCTCTCGACACGTTTCGTCGACAACAATGAGAAAGTTTGGCACAGCTCCCCCTTGTTGTGGGCGAGTAAATCACACAACCCGCCGGCGGTTACACTTGTCAAAACAGATCCCTTGAATAATGATAACAGCGTCGGCGGGGTTCGGATGGTGGCAGCGTCAGAGGTAATACTCGTTTTATGCATAATTTTATGCGTTTCAGTACGGTGCGAAGGCTCTCTAATGATGATAACAATAATAGTACCAGCAGAGCCGGGCGTTCGAATACTGCCGCAGGAGTTTTCCGGTACAACACCACGCACACACACACACACCCACCCACTTGCGTGCTGCCTCCCAAGGGTGTTAGGCGGAAGGGGGATGGAGGACGGTAAAACCGCATCATTTTCAATCAAATCGACTTCCTCGGCTTCAAGTTTCTCGGTGCTTTTGTAGCAGCGCGTACGAAACACACACATGAACACCAGCACCAGCTCGTGACCTATTTCACGGTGGGTGGAGAGACCATAAGTGGGCGATTTATCTATGCACACGCACGGACGGCAGGGCCTGCTCGACTAACACGCTCCCGAAAAGTCACACTTGAAGCTCGGCTGATCTTAACGAACACACACACACACCCACTCCCGACCAGTGTATCCTTGTCCCAGTGGGTGCAGGTTTTGTGGTTTTCGATTGGCTTCTTGGGGCTGGGTGCGAGGAAATTAAATTTCACTTCCGGGTCTATGTGCTCGCTGATCATGATGATGATGATGATGATGCTGATGACGAGCTGAAACAAACTTTCTCGTCACTCGTCGCTGTTGCGTGCTTACCGCTTTCTACGGACGCGTGTACCACGCTGATCAGCATAGAAATCTAATTGGCAATCCCAGCTGTCACTGGCGAATATTTTGCTTCGGTGAGGTTGAATTAAAACGATACACAAACACAAACACACACACACACACACGCACATCCACATGATAATTCCGGTACCAATCAAGCACCGAACCGGGGGCTTGACCTTTTAAAACTCATCCCGTAGATTAAATTCGCTTCCAGCCCAAACCGCACACACATGCACACCGAGTTGAGTGGGTTCAAAAACTGGGAGCTATTTGCGGTCTGTCGCGCTGTGCATACGGCGTAGGTGCAAATCCCCACACATTGTTGCTGGCGAACGGTAGAATGTAGTAGAATTTGCCAACGACCCCGGACGAGGTTTGAACTCGAACGCGCTGATTGCGGAGGTAGTCGTGAGTAATGAGTTTTGATTCAATTGCGGCCTAAAAATAGGTCAGCTTGGATGGAATTACAGTATGAAGCTCGCATGATCGTTGGCGTAAAAATAATTCCAATTTGCAATACATAAGCTTCAAAAGGCGAACTTAATTCCTCGCCAGCATTCTGATTCAAATGTTCGGAGTGCCAAATTTTTTTTGTTCTGCACGATTCACTTTCACGAACACTCATGGTCACCGAGATGCTATCATTTTGCGGTAGTTGAAATTATAATTCACGGTTGGCATTTTCGTCCACATAGAAAGCAGCGCCCGAAATATGTGTATTCGCTCGCTCCGAAACCTCACTCACCGCCTCAGTATTAGCATATTCATTACCGTTCCATTTTGTTGCTAATTTTAGCCTTCCTTATTAGCACTCTGAGGCTCACCGCCCGCTTCCATCATCATAGTGCCTCTCCAAAATGTTGGTGGAAAACTGGAAATGGAAAAATCATTTCATCCTCGAAACCCGTGAAAGTTACTGGTGCTGCTGCCCCCGGCGGTGGCAACGCTCGGTACATCACAATGCTCAGCTCGTTTTGGAAACGCTCGAGCTACATCATGTCTTTTTTTTGGTCACGGTTTC
Source organism: Anopheles merus (assembly GCF_017562075.2). NCBI lineage: Eukaryota > Metazoa > Arthropoda > Insecta > Diptera > Culicidae > Anopheles > Anopheles merus. Next base: position 24,935,867 of record NC_054083.1, on the reverse strand, counting down.
GGTGGCCAAGGGGTGGCCGACCTGGACGGGTGCAGCAAATGGTAATGCAGAAAAAAATGTGCGCCCAGCAACGAGCGTAATATCATTTTACATAACTTTGGCAAGAGTTTTTGAGAAGGGCGCTCTTTTTGTACTTGATGCTGTGTGTCTGCGCCAGGCTGCTGGTGGTAGTGTTCGGGTAGGGGACATTACGGACGGTCGATTGACCGTTTGGAACAGTAATGAAAGTGGAAAAAAGGGAAGCGAGTGTTCATGAAGGACTCTTGAAACGATGGTTTTCCATTCGTCGCAACATTGTGCAAGTCACATTTTTACGTATGGTGTATAATTTCTCGCTCATTTGATATTTGACGTACTGATAATGTCCTTATATGAGGTTAATTTTTTATCAATTTCATTTACAGCAAGGTTTTGTTGACTTGAATGCTTTAAAACATATTTAATTTATCAGTTCTCTTATAGTGAAATTGTTCATGTTATATCCGGGTGTAATATTATTTTATTTTCATTTTAATATTGTTCATGTCTCTTGACGCCCAAAATTCCCCACAATATTGTTAAATATGAAGCCTTTGATTCGTTTACCCTGAACATAAGTTCAAATTTTGCTCTTCTTACCACCAAAACAACTCACAATGCCCACAATGAATCCCCACAGTCTGCCCACACGGCTGAAATCAAAGCCAAACTCAATCGCTCACCGTGCAAACAAGCTTAGCTTGTGTGGGACGAAATTTACTGACCAAACACCGTAAAAGAAAAAATGCTTCGCTTTCACTTCCTTGCATGCCGTTCTATCTTTCTCTTGCTTTCGAAAACTGAAAATACGTTAACACACTTGCCGGTATCCTGGGGGCGTTAATATACGAACAAACAGTGTGCAGCAAGCAGCCCCGCACAGCCAACCAACAACACTCTGCGATTGTGTCAACACATATTGTCGTCGCCATCCCAAGTGCAGTGGTTGTGTAAGCAGCAGTAGCAGCAGTGAAAGCTTTTGCTCGGTTTTTGTCCACCCTTCGCTGGTGTAATATATCTTGCCAGCAAGATATTGCCAACCAGAAAGATCTCTATCTGTCCGTGACCGCCGGTTGTTTGCCGGTCATGATCTTCTGTGCTTGCATTGGCGCTGTTAGGGGGCTGTAGCATATTGCAACGGATGCAGTTTTCCTTTCCTTCAGAAAGAGAGAGAGAGAGAGAGGAAGGGTTTCATTGTTAAAGGGATATCCTAGTTTACAGCCCCACCGAAAGGGGGCAAAGGAAATGAAAACGTTTTGCTTGCCCGCTGCTTTCAGCTGCAGTCGAAAAGTGGAAAGAAATCTATTTCCACTGAATATCCTGTGTGTAGAGACCAGCCACCGGAGAGGGGTGCGCAAACCAGTCAGGCGGAAATTTACAGCACCGAGCGGTGAAATAAGTTTTACAACGTAAATATTTACCGATCACGCCACAAAACCTAAACCCGACCACCGGGAAGCGATAGCAGCGGAGGTTTTGCTACAACACTCTGAGATGCTTCGATAGCGCAGTTTGGGGAGTGGGTTTGGGACCGTCGTCAAAAGGATAAGGCTTTCGTGACGATGTGCGGTATTGGGGGGTCTGTGCCTGGTATGCTGCAGCCCACGTTTGACCACGGGAAAAAGTGTCAAATAGTAAATCTTTACATCACGAACAAAGCAAACTGTATCAAAGGATATAATGAAAGTGGTGAAATGAAACATTTGCGCAAACAATGTAGATGAAAAGGAACCACTTTGTTTGTTTAATGTCATGGTCGTATTTTTTGATTTTAGTAAACTACTTTCAATACATATTTCTACATTTGTTTTCTGTATTATTATTGTTTTTGTTAGTTTTAATGTTAAATTTCATTTGTTTTTACAAAGATTTACTTTAGTTTAAGTAGAATGTTTCATTCTGAGTTTGTATTTTAACTCTCAAGAAGTTCCATTTTTCAACCAAACATCTCTACCTTTGTTCTTTTTTGTACTGTTGCTATATTTCCATCAACGTATTTTCTGCACCATCTGCAGTTTGTGCTTTTCAGTCAGCTTTTGATGTTTATTTTACGTCACATTGCGGCTTCCCTGGCGGGCGATGGTGCTTCTCTTTCAAGCCCTCACTCACACCGATAGGTGGCCCCGCCCGATGAGTTCGTGCACCGAACCGAAAGAGCCCTTTCCTGGTGACGGTTCCGAAGCAAAAACCCCTTGGAAAGGAAATGCTTCCCTTAGAAAGGCGAAGGGCAGAAAGGATTTACGCTTAGGAAGGAATGATGCTTTTCTGCACTACCGACTGCACACTGCAGTTGGCCTTTCGAGAGGATTGCTTTTCGCCTTGCCTTTACTTTACTTTACCCACCTCCCGAAAAGCGGAAGTAATTCCGTTGCAACAAAGTAACGAAGACCAAATGGTATGTGAATAAACCATCTCCTGCTGGAGGAGAGGGGAGCAGGGAGAATGTGTGTGCTTGTGGCAGGGTCATTTGGTAGTGGAATTACCGTATCGCAGAGGTATTACACAGCTGAAGGATAATTTTTTTGTCGAATGAGTTTAAGTTTTTATGCTCTTGGTCGGTTTGTTGTAAAGCGACTTGACTTTGTTTGTTTCCCGGAGCGATTGTTTGATGAAATTGAACAGGGAACAGACGTAAAAAAATATTCTAAACAAAGAATGCAATTTTCTTAACTGATAGCTTCTACGCAGTCGAAATTTGTTGATTTTTACAATTACAGAATAAAACAAAATAAATTTACTTTTAACAAAATAAAAAAAAATCAATACAAAACTGATATCATATGATGTCCTATTTTGTTCCAACACAACCCAAAACGTACAGCTCTCGTTTATAAAATGTTCAAAGCTTTCTTAAGCACATTGATGCTGTTTGGTTCAGCTTTACTACGTCCCCAACGAATCCTTTCGCTAATCCAACCAACCGTATCTTTACGGGTCAGCAAGAATGAAACAGTTTACCCAGCCTGTTTCCTAGAACTTAACTGTTTGACCTCAACTGTTTCCTGGTCTGTCTTGCGCTAGTGTTTCGTTGCCATCTTTAACATTTGCTTTTCCCACACGATAGTGTTAAAAGTTTCATAAGGGCCGCGCCCCTGTACGGTCCGCTGCATATTCAACTGTACATTTTTCATGTCGTTTTGCCGCTTTGCTGGTTGCCGTGTAAAAGGGAGGGTTAGTTTTCTTTTCCCAGAAATCCTATAAAAAATCGGAAAATTTTGACCTCAGCTTTTTGTCTTCCTCACTCCACACTAGTGTTGGGAATTTCGTTAAAAAAAAGGAACGGAACGGAACTAGTTCATTTTTCAAGAAGAACGGAACGGGAACCTGGGGTGTAAAAGAACCGACCCAGAGCTTAGAAGCCAAGCTGTCTTCCGGGGGGGGGGGGGGGGGGGGGGGGGGGGTTGTTACTTCATACAGGATATGAAAAGGCGTATCTTAAATCATATCTGACACCAAATCTAGATGGGTTCAACCTATGTCAAGTAAGCTGTACCGGTTGTGCTAATATAAAGCATGCATTTATTATCTAGCATTTGTAAACTTTTTAGATGCGACGACCATTTTCGGTCAAATAAATAGGCTTGGCTATCAGTAACATAAATGCTCATAGCAGGAAAATCATCCCAGCGTATGAGGGCACGATCCATTCGAGGCTTTTACCCATGCCGATGTTATTGAGTGGTACGGGTTGACTATTGTATCACGAGACTGACTAATTATTTGAATTTCACTTACTATTTAAAACAAATAGTTTTTTCACACAAATCGTTTACATGTTTACGGCACTCAAACGGTTGTCGAATGGAACAGAATGCTTCGAATCGAATGACCAAATATTGGAATCATGTCGAGTGCCAAGATCAAGAGGATATCGTGGCATAAAAAATAAATACATTTTTTTTTCGTTGTTTATACTCACATATTATAATACATCTCTTCTACACCGTTCTGCAATATGAGTACAGATTTAAATTTTAAAATAGATATTTGTCTAGTTAAAACAAGCTAAATTATAACAAAAAGTATAATAGATGTTACAAATTGCACCATAATACCAAATGTAACACAATTTTTGGTTTCGCTTACCGCGATTTTTATAAACGATACGCGACGAAGTGCGATGAATTGTTAGTATGTTGTTACTATGATTTAGAGAGGCTTTGGCTCCTGCGGAATTCTTTCGCCTCTAGTGCGATGAATATTCCTGTGAGCATGGGAGAGTGCACAGGCAACACATACTGTGTGCGAGAAAGAGTGAACAGTTATCTTGCATGCAGCGGAGCGAACGGAAAGAACGAATTGAACGGAACGAAATGAACGGAAAGAACGGAATGAACGGAAAGAACGAAATGAACGGAACGGAACGGAATGAACGGAATGAACGGAACGGAACGGAATGAACGGAAAGAACGGAACGGAATGAACGGAAAGAACGGAATGAACGGAATGAACGGAATGAACGGAATGAACGGAACGGAACGATTTTGTATAAAGGATCGGAACGGAATGGCCTACATAAAGAACGGAACTTTTTTACTAGGTTCGGACCGGAACGGCCAACACTACTCCACACTCACGGCGAGCTACAAAAGACTGGGCGCATCCATGATGTTGTTTAAAATTTCCAAGAACTTGTGGTTGATAAGTAATATTTTACTTTTATTTATACTAATTTTTTAATTGTTTTTCTACTCCTCTCAATTTACAGGGTGACTCGCCGTTTGGCAAATCAGATGCATACATCAAACTAGAGCAACTCGGTGAAGGATCCTACGCAACGGTATTTAAAGGTTATAGCAAGTAAGTAAAAAGCAAGACATTTTATTGCGTTCTTTTTTTTTTTTGGTGTAACACTTGTCCCCGACGTAAACCGTGCAGAGGGTTTAAATCAACTACAATAAAGTTGTTAAATGTGTTTAGGTGATCCCGGGTACGGTCCCACTGTTCACCGGAATCGAGCACAAAAACGCTCCGCACTCTCGTTCTGATTCGCCTTTAATGGAAAATCAATTACGGCTCACAAAATCGGTACGGTCACCGTTCATATCGTTCCTTTATTTTTTTTACTCTCCTTTTCATGATCGATAAAGCACTTTAAAGGGGAAAAAAACAATGCGTTCATTTTGTCATCCCTTTTCTATCATCCTCACATACTCACACACACACGCGCGCGCGTATCAACGTAACAGCACGCCCGCTCTCTTGCCCCAGCATGGTTGCGTCCGGTAGTACAACAGGAGTAGTGTGACATGAGCACGTATACCGTTGGTTGCCCTAATCCCGGACAATTTGCCAACGATATTTGTCCACCCGTAATACTCCCCTGGGAGAAAAGGGGCGGGATGGTCGCGTTGGTTAGGGCAATTGAGAGTATAAAAAAGTCAAACGCAGGGCCGGCTGTTGTAGTAGCCGCCGCCACGACCAGGGAGGCGAAAGCGGCCGTAAAGAAATTTAAATTTTATTGCATTATTTATGAAAATCGACCTCCATAAAATTGGCAAGCCAGGAAGAAGAAGGTACTGTTGTTGTGTACGGTGCCCAATACGCCAGCATGTGTGTGTGTGTGCCTGTCAATACTGCGTGACGATGGCTGTTTTTTCTTGCGTTCGTTTATTTTTGTGACAGCTTCGTGCTAAAAAAACAAAAACAAATTGATCGAAAAAATGGCATCCTTTTGGCACAACGTTAATGGAGTGACATTGCGTAGGGAGAGAGGGAGAGTTTGTGGTTGCCATTGTATAACACGCATATGGTATTTAATATATTAGACATTTATACATCTTCAACTCATACCATTTCACGTGAACAAAGCGCCGTATATTATGTTGTCTTTATAAAAGCTATTTCGTTGCTTTACTGGCCTCGTTTCGGGGTCTCTTGAGTATCATTTCGGGCAGTAACGTTCCGTTCCACTTCACCCGTTTATGTGTTGAGCATAGCTAATGGGTAAAGGAAAATAGTACACGTGCAAAATGAGTTCCT